>NW_028255097.1:0-671293 GCF_964263255.1 Lissotriton vulgaris | reverse complement strand
CTGAAGGGGGTTTCCAGAATTTTGTAGCAAGTTTGCTATGGATCCCTTTAGATTTAATGGGACTAGCAGGGAACATCTATGAACAGACCCAAACAAAGCAGTTCACTCTGACATTTCGGCAGGGACTCATGGGGGTAAAGATCCCGAAAATATATATAACCGGGCTAAAACCGCAAGGTACTAGCTGCCACATGACAGGTCAATCTTCCACTGAGCTTCAATTATTGACCTGAAATGTAAATGAGTTGGGAAATAAAATCAAATGGGGCATAGTTCGTCAATTTATCAAGTCACTCCCCTGATGTTGTATTGCTGCAAGAAACCCACCTCATAGGAAACGGTTGTATGCTCTCAACCAATGGGAGTGCGAAATGAGAATACATGCAGGGTACACATCAGGAATCCAGGGGCACAGGGATTTTTCTAAAAAAAAATGTCCCCTTGATAATTGAAAAGACTTGGCCTGATAGACTAGGGAGACATGCGGTACTCTCTGGGACCTAGGCAGGAGAGGTGATGAATATCCTTTTGATATATGTCCCTCTGACTATGAAAGACGCGACTTTGACAGACTTTGGGGCCCTGATGCTGGAACTCCCAACAGGACATCGCTTTATGGGAGGTGATTTTAACATGACTGGATGCAAGTGAGTGGACCACTTACCATCTAAGGTAAACACGACTGACTGGGTTTCTCTTGGCACTTGGCCGATACCTAGAGGACGTTGAATCCCAACACACAAGAATATACTTTCCACTCGGGGGCACTTAGAATCCGCTCCCAAATTGATTTTTTAATTTCCCTTGCCTCACATCTCCTCTATTTTACTGATGTGAAGCAGTGCAGTGAAGATATTTGGGTTATGTTAATTCACAGCAATTTACAGAAGGAGCCCAAAAAATAGTACTTCAAGAAAATAGTTGTGAACTGCATTTTAGCATGACCAAATCTGCATGTGTAGATGTGCTCATGTGAAAATATGAGTGTTTGCAAGTTCACTTTCCCTCCAACCACTTTTTTCCCAACACTGGAAGAAGTTTCATGTCTGCCATTATCGGGAGTAAATTTCCAACTTCTCTCAACATGCGAAAAGATTAGAGAAGTGTTCGTGAAAACCTTTAAAACATGCAAGTTAGTATGTTTGTGCAGACTCAAAAGGGCATTCCAACCCTGGAACTATGGCTTACCACTACATTCATCCCCAGTATGTAGATCTGTGGAAATGTGGCAACATAAGGGAATTTCTAGTATTCAAACCCTACTATAGTATTAGCCCTGGCATAATCAGAGCTCTTGTATAACGAGATTGCTGCCATGATTAGTCGCCTCATTACATGGCACAACCGGGACAAATGGATTTTGTTACAGGACAAGTAGATTTATGAAGCAACCTGCCCCATGGACATGTAGATATTTTATTAAATTCCAGACCCCTGCGATTTCTGTCTGTTAAATTGGTATAGAGCCTTGTGGACAACATCCTATTGCCAGCTAGGATAGTCACAATGAACCGATGGGGGGGATTCCGATCATTCAGCCACTCTAAAATAAAAATTTGGTGACTTCCTCTTTGGTCCCATGGCAAGTGACGAGAACAGAATTATGATTTTATAACTATACCAAAACAGCCAATAAAGGGAAACAGAGTGTTGATTTGAGGTATTTTCATATAGTATTAGGTAACCCAGTCATGGAAATATTCAAAGTACTTCCTGGAATACGATCTATTCCATCCTGGTTTTTAAGGACCAGGATGAGACCCGATGATGAACCTAAAGTAGGTGACTGTCTAATATAAGAAAAGGAATCTCTTCCTAATGTGACATTGGAAAGGGTGCTCCGTTAAAAAAAGGAAAGTTTTGTATGCTGATGGGGGATACCAGTTTGTTGTCAGTTCTAATTAGAGTAGGAAGAGTGTATCCCACAGCTGGTGATTTAAGGTCTCCCCCTCCCTTCTGAGGAGTAGGGCTCTGGTGTGGTCCCTCCTTCGGGTTTATTGGTTCGAGGTGTCTTTCCCAGCTGCAAGACAATTACATCAGACAAGTGGATTTCAGAGGCAGGTCAGTCTGGCTACTGCTTAGAACTTCTCCCACTCCCACCCAACATTTTACACCTCTGGTAATTTCTCAGCAGGAAACATCTCTATCTTTTAGAGGAATAGGTCCAAAAGCTCCTTCAAGAGGGTGCCATTCAGCCGTCGCCCATGCACCAACAGGTCAAAGGGGTGTATTCACTCTACTTATTCCAAAAAAAAGGATGGCTCCCTCAGACCCATCCTGGTTCTCCGGTCTCTCTACGGATTCATTTTCTCAGAAGAGTTCCACATAGTGAAGTTGTAAGTAGTGATTCCTCTGCTCCAGCAAGGCAACTAAATGGCAGCATTGGACCTCAGGGATGGCAATTTTGACATACCATTCCATCCTGCCCACAGACGCTACCTGCTAATGCATCTGTCGGACATGATAGCCTTGTGCTTTAGGTCTTTTCCAAATATGTGCATCACTTTCTTACCCCAAGCCTGTCTATGAATGCATCCTTTGCCAAATTGTCTTTCAGCACAGTGGTCACAGGTGGAGGGTCAGATGGAGTATCTAGTGTTAATAAAGGCCAACTTTCACCGCTGTCTGCAGTGGTGGAAGAGCAACCGCTTGTTGCGGGCGGAGACAGCCTTTGCTAGACCCCATTGTGTAAGTCACCATTACCACAGATGCCTCTCAACCTGGGATTGGGAATCTCATCTCAATAGGACCACAGTGCAGGGTGTGTGGACTCGTCCAGCAGTAGAGCAACCACATCAACTACCTTTGGCTTCCAGCAATATGTCTTGCCCTTTCTTAGTGCTCATCAAAGGCAAGGTAGTCCTCAAGACCGCATGACCGCTATATACTTCTTAGAAAAGCAGAGCGGCACCCACTCACTTTCCCTGCTAGACTAGACAATCTCCTACTGGGCGCACTACATTAGGACCAGAAAAGATCTCCCAGAGGTGGACAAGGACATAGCAGACCTGCTAAGCAGGATGCATTAACAAGTTCACAAAGGGGAACTGAAGCCGCAGGTCCTGCGCTAGTACTTTCATTGATGGGGCACTCGAGAGGTAGAGCTCATCGCTACCATCACAGACGCTCAACCTAGTAGCCCCTACGCGGGCCAGACAGACCTAGTACTCTGCCTTCCTTGAGATGCCGGTCATCCCCCATGCGAAACCCCCCAACAGACCAGACTTTTTCGGACCAGGCACCTATATCCCTAGCAACTCAATCCAGCGATCTGGCACCTGAGGCCTTAGAATTTGGTTACCTAGTTTTTCTTCAGGAATGCATGGAAATCCTGCAGGAGTCCGGCAGTCCTGGGACTTTTGCATGTTCTGAAGTACAGTGGAAAAGATATGCCCTCTTCTGTATCACCAAAAAGCTATATCCTCTAAATCCTACATTCAAGGATATTCTTGACTACCTACTTTAGCTCCAGAAGTCAGGCGTAGCATATCTCTCAAATGACTTCATCTAGCTGCTGTAGCCCTGTGACTACACAAAACCGGTAACATTCCTACCTCTTCCTCATACCTGTAATGAAGGCATTCATGAAAATCCTTAAGAGTAATTTCTCCCAGGGTTCCTCCAGCACGAGTGTGAAACCTTAATATTGTCCTTACCTGATTCACGGTCCCCTGTTTGAGCCCTTGCTTTCTTCCCCACTCAAGTACCTCTCCTGAGAGGTTGCCTTCCCAGTTGCAATAACATATTTATAATTAATTAGTAAGTTGTAAACTCTCACACTGCTAGAACCCTTCATCCAAGTCACCAGGCCAAAGTAGTGCTCAGAACAAAGGTACGTTCCTTCCTAGGATGGTTACCTCTTTCCCAACTCATAGACTTCTTCTCTAAATCAGACTCCATAGCAGATAGGGCATGCCATATGCTAGATTTTAAGGGCTCTCTCATGTACTACAAAGTCGGAACAAAACCAAAGTTGTCTTTGGAAAACCTCATTAAGGGCAAACTATATCTAAAGCCGACATTTCTAAATAGTCGGGTGTATTCAGATTTGTTATAGAAAAGTCAAGAGAACCTTCCCAACAAGGCTTCAACCATGGCCTTCTAAAGAGACATCCCCCTAGTGGACATGGTCAAGGTCGATATGTGTTTACTAAGCACTATTTTGTTGATATCCTCGTCAGGCAACAAGCTATAGTTGCCTGCATGGTCTGAAGACTCTTATTTTAGACACCTGCATCATGCATCTGCTAGCCACCACTTATAACAGGGTACTGCTTTACAGTCTGTGCACAGCATTTGTATCTACAGCAACATGTGCTATGAATGGAACACTGTAGGTGTCTGTCGTAACGTGGTGCTGTAGATTCACATGCCCCCATCCTCTTGCCTGAACATGTGTGCTCTGATTACAGATCTCTTCTCTCTGTTATATTGTTTGTGCAATACACATGTCCATCATATAGTGTTCACTCACCACTCCAGACTTCTCTGACCCTCTGTGCAGAAAACAATCTAACATGGAGTTGGTGTCCATGCCCATTGCCAGCTAAGGGTAAAGTCTCTGTACCTGTAATTTTTTCTTTCAAACATCCAATCCCTACACTAGATGGCAGGAGTATGTGACAATAGCAGTACACGCTACAAAGAGAGGATTACAGGGTAAGTATCATTTCCACATATATAATATAGCTGTCTCGAGGCCGGTTCTATAAAGGAAAGCTATGAGACCAAGCATGCTCCTTGCATTGACAGTGGGAACACACCCCTTAAACCAACCTGAGTGGATGGTATTGGCACTAGAATATTAGACAACAGAAAGACAAATTGGGTTTAGGTCTTTTCCAAATATGTGCAGCTTCTGCCTTTAGTTTACAGTTGTGATTTGCAGGGTATCCATGAGTGCTGACGCGAACCAGAGCTTTCTGGTCTCTGCCATTAACATGTGTGAGGTCTTACCTACAGGCAGCTTTTACTAAAACTTAGTGGTATTTGGTCCAGCCCATTGCTTACCGTGTATTTTCTTCCTTTTCTTGCTTTTGTCCCTCATCTGGACCATAGCTTCTTTCCCATTCTGTATATTAGATGGCTTGTATCCTTCCACTGATTACTTTCTGGTTTCTTTTAGCACTATCCAGAGTGATAGTTGCCTTAAATTGAATTGTGATAAAACGGAAATCCTTTTTTTTGTAGGCATTAGCCAGTCCCCCGATTCGCTCAACTGGTAGCCTTTGGAACTTGGTGCGCCTCCTGTTCCATCTTCCTGTGTGTAAAAACCTTGGTTTCAAATTTAATACCGCCTTGTCTTTTGAGCAACAGGTCAAAGCGGTTTCTGCTAGATGCTTTGTCACCATGTCCCTCAGGAGGGTGCTGCACTTGGCTCTAGTAGCTGCCCGGAAGACCATTGTCCATTCTTTGGACACTTCCAAATAAGACAATGCGAATAGTCTATGTCTGGGTCTGACGGCCTACCTACTGCACTGTCTACAGATCATTCAAAACGGGACTGCACCTCTTATCCTTAAAGTTCCTACGCACCTGTCGATGTCTGCCTATTTACGTCAGCTGCACTAACCCCCTTACATCCAAGGCACTCATTTTCGCCTACAGAGCCCTGGAGCAGAACGGCCCTTTGTACTTAAGAAAAAGGCTTAAGGTCTACTGCCAGGTCAGATCCTTGAGGTCTGAGACATACTTAACGGCAAAGCTTTGGAACGCGCTTCCAACTGCGCTTCGTTTTGAACTAACTCAATCTGCTTTCAGGAAAAATCTGAAGACCTCTGTGTGTGTATATATATATATATATATATGTGGTACATTAACCTTCTTGCATAATGAATGATGTTATTTTCATGATTAGATATTTATTTTTGTGACAGTATTTTTAACAATTAATAATTATTCATTGTATAAATTTTAAAAGTAGTAAATATGCGTAATATGCATTGTTGTTGCAGCTCTTTCTGATAAGATATATTGCTATAGTCTGTCATCATTTGCCATTGTTTTGTGCATTCTATAGAATAACGTGGTTTTTAGTTTAAAAATATTGGAAATGTCTTAGCGCGAACATGTGATCAAGGCCATCTGGTGTGGACGAAACATGCCATGGACAGGATCAAACACTAAATAAGTTTGTTAAATTGCAACTTTCATTTGATATATATAAAATATTTATATATATGTGTGTAATTCAACAGTGAAGCAATTATAGAGTTATAAAAGATTTACTGATGTATGCAGTCGCCTATGTACATGTTAAACATAAAATAATATAATAAGTAATAAGTGCATTTGTTAGGCAAAACTAAAGAATATCTATATATTTATAAACATAATTATATACGTTTATACGAAGCAATACAAATATGCAGGTACAACTCTATAGTCCAAATAAATGCTTATATACAGATTGATATGCTGTATGTTTGTTTTGAGTACGGTGGGTATGTAAGTAACAGCCAACTCTTGAGTAGTCTTATGAAATTAAGAAGGGAGAATGGAATATTTTTTGGAAGATCTGTCTGTAACTTGGTATAAATATCTGGTTGTTGGCAGTGCCATGTGGTATTAGGATGACTATGGTTTGTGTGGTGTTGGTAGTTGTAAAATAGATCATGCCCATGGTGACAAATACTGAATGTTTGTGGACAGTGTGTTTGCATTTTTAGTTTTGCTGGACAGGATTTATGTAGCCCTTTCCATACTGCTTGAAGAAGCCAGACTCACTTGCCTGGGTGGTTAAATTGCATTATTTATTTAGTGCTTCCTACCTTGTGCCAAGATAGTCGAGCATTCTGATGCATTGGGTTCCACAGCGCTACTTCAAGTGTGTGGTTGGAAGGATATTTGTCCGTTCGAGGCATGTGGGCTGCTGAATTCATATCTGTGCATAGATCGCCGCCTAGTGTTGGGTCCGGATGATTGCACATTGTTGTCCTGGAAGAGTCTTCGAAGTATCACGAGATAGGTGGCTCCTCCCCTGGACTACAGTGCGCATGGGCATCGACTCCATCCTCAGATTGTTTTTTTCCGCCATTGGGTTCGGATGTCTTTGAATTCCCTCTGTCGGAATCGATAGAAAACTTTCTTAAGACCAAAAGGTCTTTAGTCTAATACGTCGGTATAGTCTTGCGTTCGGTCTTAGTTCTTCCAGCTCGATCCCGAGCCGGATTCCCTACATCCGCGTGCTTTCGACGCGGAAGGTCCAGTCGACGCTTCAGACCCTATCGACCGTTCATCATGGACCGTAGTCCATTTAAGAGATGTCCCGTCTGCAACTCGAAGTATCCCCACATCGACGTCCACCCGGTGTGCAACAAGTGTCTGTCGCCGGACCATGATGAAGCCAAGTGTATGGCTTGTTCACGCTACAGGTCCAAGAAGACGCTTAAGCTTCGACCAGCTGCACGCCAGGAGGCCCAGCATGCTGCACCGGCGCCTGTGGACATCTTCAATGCAGGGGATGTCGAGGAAGAATCAATCCAGGACATTAGTGAGTCGAACCCCGCGTCGGACGTCGACTACGACTACGGCGCGGATGCAGAGATGTTCGAGGCCGAAGAAGTCGTCGTCGACGAGGTAGGGGACGACGACGGGGCCATTGAGGATAGCTCGGACGAAGAGCTTCCTCAAACTGACTCTGGGGCCGTGCCAATTCATAAGGCTCAGGTCGAGGGATCGCCTTCGGGCCTTACCCAAGATCTTACAATGGGTTCTACGGCCCCGCCTTCGGGCTCGGCCACGGACATTGCTGTTGAGCCGCACCCTGGCAAATCAAAACCGAAAGTGAAACCTACGGTCTCGACACAAGAAACTGCGCATGTGCCGTCCTCGAAAGTGCGCATCGCTCTGGTCGGCTCCAAGGCCTCGGAGCCCTCTGCGCCGAAGAAGTCGAAGGGTGCTGTCGAACCGAAGGCTCAAGTCAAGGGTGTCGAGACGAAGTCTGCCGCGCCGAAGACTAAAGTCAAGGTGGTCGAGCCGAGCGCGTCGGCGCTGAAGGCGGTCGACACCGGCATAGGCCTCGGCGACCCGAAGAAAGCTCTCGGCGACCCGAAGAAAGCTCTCGGTGACCCGAAGAAACGGCTGGATGACCCGAAGGTTCTAGTGACTCCGCGTCAACAGGACAGGGCCAAGAGCAGCACACCCCGAGAGTCGACTCCAGGTGAGGCCTCGAGGGATTCCGTTGAACCGGCGCGCCCATCCGCCGAGTTCACCAAGAAGGGACGGACTCCCTACAGCGCATCAGGGACAGGACCTTATCGGTCGGTTCGAAGGATCCTCCACCTCCGAAACCGGTGGAGAAACCGCATAAGGCATCCACGCCCATCCATTTTACGTTGCCGCCGAAGACGGCGCCGAAGGCTTTCGCTCCTAAGACGGTCGCCAACGTTCCCGAGAAGGTTTCCTCGGTGCCAAAGTCTTCAACGGTGGTCTCCAGCCCACAGCCTCGACGACCTTCAGTTGGTGAGCGTCAGGAACACTTAATTGATGCCGAAACGGGCAGGCTTTCCCTCCACAAGCGGAAAATCGCACCCATGGAATCCTACAAGATCCCTCTCAAGAAAAAAGACTCTGCTTTCACTCCCGTCTTGGTAGAACCACTCTCCCCACAGACTCATGATGTTTCGCCCACTTACTCTGATGTGGACGCTGGAGAGGGAGATGATGAGGACGAGTACAGTTATCCTGTCTATACAGACCCTGAGGATACCAACGAACCTTGGGCAGCTGGTGCTGACCCAGGTGACCCTCAAGCAGGACAAGACCCGCAACGATTTTCTGCAAAAACGTCTCCTACAGAAGACTCTGCAGCTTTCAATACCCTCATTGAATGGGCAGCTAACAATCACAACGTCCAGCTCCATGCTGACACTGTTGATGTCGACTTCCTTTTTGATACCTTCTCAGTCTCAGAAAGAACTGTTAAGACTCTGCCTATGCTGAAAGGTGTTTTGAAACATGCTGGCGAGATCTTTAAAGAACCTACCAGAGCAAGGGTGATAAACCCGAGGATTGAGAAGAAATACAAGTCAGCGCCTACTGATCCTACCTACATCAAAGGACAGTTGCCTCTGGACTCCCTTGTCGTCTCGAATGCCCGGAAGAGGGCTAATTCTCAGACTACGGGTGATGCTCCTCCCCCAGACAAAGAATCCAAGGTCTTTGAGGCTTCGGGGAAGAGGGTGGCTGCACAGACAGCCAACATCTGGTGCATTTCAAATACACAAGCGCTTCTGGCGAGGTATGACCGGGCACACTATGACACACTGGAGACCCTGTTGCAGCACCTGCCTGATGAGTACAAGGAGGCAGCTGAGATGC
This sequence comes from Lissotriton vulgaris, assembly GCF_964263255.1. NCBI lineage: Eukaryota > Metazoa > Chordata > Amphibia > Caudata > Salamandridae > Lissotriton > Lissotriton vulgaris. Next base: position 661,972 of record NW_028255097.1, on the reverse strand, counting down.
TTATTCAGGAAGGGAAGCTGATCTCTAATGCTTCAATTAAGTGCGCTCTGGACGCGGCTGATACCGCAGCCAGGGCTGTCAACACTAGTGTTATGCTACGACGACACGCCTGGCTGAGAATCTCCGGATTTAAGCCGGAAATCCAAACCACCATCCTTAATCAAACAGTGAATCCAGATCACCTGTTTGGCCCGGAGGTTGACACTACCCTAGAAAAAATTAAAAAAGACACGGAAACTGCTAAATCCATGGGTGCCTTGCAGTCCCAGCAGTTTCGGGGTGGGTCTTTTCGTCGCTCAAGCACTAGAGGCGTTTCCAGAGGCCAGCTCTCCCAGTCCACGCAGTACTACAAGGGCAGCACTCAGTCCACATACACCAACAAGAGTCGAGGTGGATATCGTGGTAACAGCGCCAAGGGCAGAGGTCGTGGAAACAACAACTCTAGATCCTCTGCCACCAACAAACAGTGACGCCTTGTCACTGCCCCTGACCACACAACACCGGTCGGAGGGAGACTCCAGCAGTTCCTGCCAGTCTGGAAGTCCATCACCACAGACAGGTGGGTCAGAAAACTTGTGCAATACAGTTATTGTCTGGAGTTAACATCCACTCCACTCAACATGCCCCCGAGACACCGTCCTATGTCGGACGAGCATTTGCACTTATTGCAGCAGGAAGTCACCGTCATGCTGCAAAAAGGAGCAATAGAGCTCGTGCCTGTGCAGGAAAGAGGCACAGGGGTCTACTCCCTGTACTTCTTGATACCAAAAAAGGACGGGTCCCTCAGGCCCATCCTGGACCTCAGGCCACTCAACCACTACATCCTTTCGGAGCAATTCCATATGCTGACCCTGCAGCAAGTGCTCCCGTTGCTCAGCCAGGGGGATTTTCTCGCAACTGTAGACCTAAAGGATGCGTACTTTCACATTCCACTGCACCCTTCACACAGGAAGTACCTCCGGTTTACCATACAAAACCAGCACTACCAGTTCAAGGTTTTGCCTTTCAGTGTCACCACGGCACCCAGAGTGTTCACGAAGTGCCTGGCAACAGTGGTGGCGCATCTCAGGAGACAGAACATCCATGTCTACCCTTATCTGGACGACTGGCTCATCCAAGCAAAGTCATCCCAGCAGTGTGCCGCCCACATGTCCCACACCATTCACCTCCTGCACGATCTGGGATTCTCACAGAATTACCCAAAATCCCACCTCCAACCCGCCCACGTACGGCAGTATCTGGGTGCGACCATAAACACTCTGGCAGCCACACCACAGCCAAATTCAGTGAGGGTCAGCAGCATTCAATCGCTGATACAGAAGTTCAGACCTCAACACTCGCTTCCAGCAAGAGTGTTCATGCAGTTGATAGGCATGATGGCCTCCTGCATCTCCATAGTCCCGCACGCGAGACTACATATGCCCCCGCTTCAGGAGTGCTTAGCACGTCAGTGGACTCAGGCTCACAGGCAGTTGAAAGACCTAGTGTTGGTGAGCGGTCGGGCATACAACTCTCTGCATTGGTGGAATCAACGAAACCTTTGCAATGGCCGACCGTTCCAAGAGCCTGTGCCACAGATCATCCTGACGACGGACGCTTCTCTCCAGGGATGGGGAGCTCATGTACTCCATTACACTGTGCAGGGACTATGGACGCAACAGCAGAGGAAGATGCACATCAATGTTCTGGAACTGATGGCGATCTTCATGGCACTGAAAGCCTTCAAAGTACATCTGTGCAACAAGGTAGTGTTGATCCGGACGGACAACATGACGGCCATGTACTACATTCAAAAGCAGGGAGGAACACACTCTGCGCAGCTGTCTCATCTGGCTCAGAGCATGTGGAAGTGGGCCATGCAGAGGAACATCTTCCTCAAGGCGGAACACCTCCCGGGCAAGGACAATCAGATGGCGGACCTGCTCAGCAGGTACAGCCACCAAATGCACGAGTGGGAGATAAATTCATCAGTACTCCAACCGTACTTCCAAAGGTGGGGTCATCCAGAGATAGACCTGTTCGCCACAAGGGAGAACGCAAAATGCCAAAGCTTCGCCGCCAGGTTCCCACACCCACAGTCGCAGGGCAATGCGATATGGATGAACTGGTCAGGCAAATTTGCGTACGCTTTTCCCCCAGCACCTCTGATACCGCTGGTGGCACGCAAGCTCAGGCAGCACTCGATGACTCTCATCCTGGTTGCTCCAACATGGGCTCGCCAGCCATGGTACACCACGTTTCTGGAACTGTCCGTGGTACCGCATCAAAGGCTATGCCTCACACCCAGCCTTCTGACGCAGAGCCATGGCGACATTCAGCATCCAGATCGGCAACAGCTCAACCTGGCGATCTGGCTCCTGAGGTCTTAGAGTTTGGCTACCTACACTTGCCTCCTGATTGTATGGACATCATCCGGGAGGCGAGGAAGCCCACCACAAGAGCATGCTATGCGGCAAAGTGGAAGCGATTTGTCATTTATTGTGCAGACCACAACATTAACCCGCTAGATGCATCTATTCAGAACATCATTTGTTATCTTTTCCATTTGTACAAATGTAATCTGGCCTATGCTTCCATTCGCATACATCTATCCGCAATGGCCGCTTATCTCCAAAACAGTCAGCACCTCTCACTTTTCAGGGTGCCTGCCATTAAGGCCTTTCTAGAAGGACTTAAACGAGTCATTCCTCCTCACCCGGCTGATGGGTCCTCCCTTTGAACCACTGCATTCCTGCGAGATTCAATTCTTGACATGGAAAGCGGCTTTCCTTATAGCGATTACATCCCTGCGACGGGTTAGTGAGCTACAAGCGCTAACTATCCAAGAGCCATTTATTCAAATTCATTCTAACAGGGTGGTGCGGTGCTTCGCACTAACCCTAAATTCCTTCCTAAGGTAGTGTCTCAATTCCATATTAACCAAACTATTGAATTGCCTGTTTTCTTCCAAAATCCTGAGTCATTGGCGGAGAGAATGCTCCACACCCTTGACGTCAAGAGGGCCCTGATGTATTACATCGATAGGACCAAGGATTTTAGGAAAACTAAACAACTCTTTGTTGCCTGTGCGCCACAACACAAAGGTAACCACATTTCCAAAGCTGGTATAGCTAGGTAGATCGTTAAATGTATTCAGATCTGCTATCTGAAAGCCAAGCGTACTCTCACCATTCCACCAAGGGCCCACTCCACCAGAAAGTTGGGGGCCTCCATGGCTTTCCTTGGAAATATTCCTTTGGAAGACATATGTAGAGCAGCCACATGGTCTACCACACACACATTTACAAAGCATTATTGTGTTGATGTGCACTCCAAACAGCAGGCAGCTGTAGGGCAGGCTGTTCTAAAAACACTTTTCCAAACTGCTACAGCTGGCACGGGCGGCTGCCGTTAATGGAGGGACTGCTATGTATTCTATGCACAGATATGAATTCAGCAGCCCACATGCCTCGAACCGAATATGCTACTTACCAGTATGCATCTGTTCTTGGCATGTAGGGCTGCTGACATTCATATCGCCCGCCCTCCTCCCCGGCGCCCGTAGCAGCTGCAGGATTCACATATACTTCTAGCATGGTCATCATTCACTTAGTTTCACTCCATCTTGGCCACAATGGCTAAAAACAATCTGAGGATGGAGTCGATGCCCATGCGCACTGTAGTCCAGGGGAGGAGCCACCTATCTCGTGATACTTCGAAGACTCTTCCAGGACAACAATGTGCAATCATCCGGACCCAACACTAGGCGGCGATCTATGCACAGATATGAATGTCAGCAGCCCTACATGCCAAGAACAGATGCATACTGGTAAGTAGCATATTCGTTTAGGCCATATTAGTGAGTTCATAATGTTTGATGACCTGGTGGGTGCAATAGCCTCGGCAACGCAACCTTTTTGGTGCTCATACACCGAAACCGCAATTGATGTGCACCAGTGGAATTGATTATGGTGTATGGAGTTTACGTAGTGGCGTGATATTAGGCACTCTTAAACAATTAAAGGGTAGTAGATGTAGTATATCTAGGAACGACAGGTGAGCAGCTGAAGCCCAACCTACTGGAGGCACTATTAAACCTCAAAGGAGCATTATAATTTTTAGTATGTTTTTCTAATGGATACTTCTTCTTGCAGTTTGTTCACCTTTGAACATCTTTAAGCATCTCACTGGATCAGAAAACCTTTCCATAGCTCTTCATAGTTGGGGGCTGGCTCCATGTTGGTGTCCGAAGCATTGCCCCCAATGATATCATTAAGGTCACTAAACGCCTTAGCTGGTGCCCCACTGCCAATTTCATTTTTCGTTGCTATTTATCGCAGATCTGTAGACTTTTTCCTCTATTTTTGAGTACGTCTTAAGAGGTTTTTTTTCTCAAAACAAAAAACCTCTGCGCAAAAGCAAGGTTCAACCCTTTCATGATTTTGTTGGGCACATGCCAGTTACTAACCCCTGCTTGTCATGCCTAGGGTTGTGACATGATGATGGTCATGTGAGCTGGGCAACAGCATGAACCCCAAGGCCATTAAAGAATGCATGTCCAGACTTTTCATGGCCCGCAACAAGTGCCGTACTCAATGCCCATCTCATTCACAATCAAGATCTCCATCCACATGCTCTCCTTCCCCGAATTCCTCTCACAGAAATGAGGAGAAAACACAATAAGAACTCTCACAGAAAAGAGGAGAAAACACAATAAGAACAGGGAGCATTGAGTCCTTTGTATTGTATCAATCCAAAGGTCACCTGGCGTTCGCTGCTTCCTGCGGAGTCACCCTCTAGGTGCACAAAGGAGCAGTGGAGTTGATTCCAGAGGAGGAAGATGGGCTGGGGTGCTACTCTCTGTACTTCCTAGCTTCCATAAAGGATAGCTGTATTTGTCCGATCTATTTGTCCGATCTTAGACCTTGGCTCTTGAAGTTTTACCTTTGCAAAAAAAGTTGAAGATTCTGTCCCTGACTCCGGTTCTTCTGGCATTGGAAGCGGCAGGCTAGAAGGTGTCCCTCGACTTGCAGGATACCTGTTCCACATACAGATTCTGCAGTTGCATTGAAGGTACCTTCACTTCATGGGTCTGGTCTAAAAACTACAAATTCCAGTTCTCTTATTTGGTCTGACATCAGAATCTTTGGTCGTTGTGATGGCAAGGGTGTAGCTCGTCTCAAGAAGCCAGGGATCTCTGTATCCTCCTCTACTTGGATTACAGGCTACTCAGAGCTGGCTTGCTGAAGATGGTGGTGTCACCTGCATAGAACAGCGTTGCAGCTTTTAGACTTGTGTTTTTCCATCAGCGTGCTCAAGTCTAACCGAGAGCCCTCTCAAAACCTATTGTTCATGGGAGCAGTACTGAACACAATATCTTTATAAGCTGTTCCTCCTCCTCAGAGGATCTGGGACATTGGAGATATGATTGCAATGTCTCTGTAGGAAGCATGGATTACAGTCCTGTTTCTTTGCCTGCATGGTCTGTTGGCTTCTAACATCCTCCTGGTTGTGGGCGCTTGCTGGAACATGGAAGCTCTCCAGTGGTGCCTCTGCAGGCAATACGTCCGGCGTGAGGAAGATCTGTAAATGACTATTGTTTTCTCCAATGACACTGCAGTTGATCTGGCATGGTGGTCATTGGAGAGCACCTGTTTCAGAGATGTCCTTCTACCACCCACCAGCCATGGCTTTCATGGTGACAGGAGTATCCACCCTCGGGTGGGATGCTCACAAGGAGATGGAGATCAGATGCCTCTTGTGTCCAGAAGAGCAGGCATTGTACATCAACCTACTCAGACTAGGGGTGATTTGGCTGGCGTTTAGTCTTTCTCACTTCTTTTCTCAGACGGTCCAGATATGGACAGACCGTATGAAAGTGTGGTAGATCAGCAAGCAGGGAGGCGTGGTCTCCCACCTTCTGTCAAGACACGTTGAGAATCTGGGCTTTGGCACACTGGGTTGGGCTAGATGTCCACCCTCTGTTCGGCTCTCTAAACATCAGGGATAATGGCCTCCGTTGGTGTAATCTTGGCAACACAAGTTGATGTGCACATATTTACCCTGTGGGGACCCCTCAAGTGTGCTGTCTTTGCTACTCTCAACAGTGTCCACTGTCAGTGGTTTTCTGGTCGCAATTATTCGCTTCAGGGGAACTCTTTCCGATTGAGATGGAATTTTCCATTAAATTTGCCCATATATTCCCATACCCTTACATTCTTCGAGTTCTGAAAACGCTTCATTACGACTTGGGCCTAAGATGTCATCATCACCACCCCGGGCTGGCTGAGAGGGGTGTGGTATGAAAACTTTCTGTGCCCTGCCCATTGATCCCCTTCGCCTTCTCTCATGGATGAACTTGTTACCCATTCAGTGTGACAGATATCGAACCCCAGCCTTCCAAGCTTTCCTGCCTGAAAATTGAGTGGGGGCGTGCAAGTTCCAATAATAGTCCACATAATATTGTCCGTTCATCACCGCTCCATCGCAATTGTTTACTCTGGAACAGATTTGTCACTTGGCGTGTAGAGCAGAATGTGGATTCCTTCTAGGCTGTCCTGTCGGAGGTCCTTTGTCTTAAGATCTTGACATCCCACCACTGCAGCACAGTGGGCACCAGGAATTGATACAGTGCCGCCCTGTCAGCATTTTTCTGATTTCCTGACTAGCCATCCCTGTTTAACTTTCCTGGTTATGATGAGATTTTTTAAGTGACTAACAAACATGTTTCCCCCAACTCTTTTGTCATGCCTTAATGGATCTTAAACCTTGTATGAAATTCTTGATTGGTGATCATTTGGAGCACCTCAACAGGATTATTGACTAGTTTTTTTCTGAGGCCATTACTTCTGTGAGGTACATTAGTGAGTTGCATGCACTGAGCATCCATCCGCCCAGCACATGCTTCTTTGGACTAAGTGGTTTACACAATCGGAAGAGGCTTTACTTCTCAAGGTTGTTTACCCCATTCCATCTCAATTAATCTGTTACCATTTCAACTTTCTACCCTCCCCCTCAGCCCAACAAGGAGGCGAGATTAATCTGGTTGGATCCCAGATCGGTGGGATTGAGGAAAACACTTGGAGGTCAGTACTTATTCCCGCAGGGGCTTGCATTGGGGGCCTGGTCAGGTCCAGTCTGGTTGGGACAGCTGAGAAGCAGGAAAGGCTTCTACAACTTGTTATATCCCTATAGATCACACAGGAAATCAGCCAACTGACCCTTGGAGTTAAACTGCACTACAGGCTGCTAGGGCAAACCGGAGTCTTGTTTTGCACTGCTGTGTTAGTGGGTAGCATTTCAACCCAAGTGTAGCATCGAATTCAAGTCCCTAGGTTCATATAGTACAATATACTATGGATTTATAAATAAATTACATTTTGCCAATTAGGTGGATGCCAATTTTACCATGTTTTAAAGGGAGAGTGCAAGCACTTTACCATTGATTAGCAAGAGTAAAGTGCACAGACTCCAATGGCCAACAAAAATGGGTTCCGCAAAACAGGGTAGTGAAGGCAAAACATCTGGAGGAAGGCCAAGCTAAAGATGGTCATTTCCAATAATGAGGAGCAATGCTGTTTTGGTGGAGGTAAAGTACAACTGCCCAAAATTGTCTTAAGAGCCTGTCCCTGGTGCTAATTTGTACAGAGGCTGCTAAATCTCGATTCCACCTCATGCCTCTTTCTTCCATCTTCCAACAATTCTGTTTCTTTATCTCACTCCTGCAGGTTCTTTCTCATACACACTGTCTTCCTTTCTTAACCTTTCTCTTTTGCCTTCTTTTTCCGCTTTCACTCTTGCTGTAGGTCACTGTCTAAGGATGACAAATATGCCCTACCCCAAATATGAGTGCCGGTGCCCACCACTAGCACACATTAAGCAAGCACTGAGCACTTGTGATGTGCAGTGAGTATTTCCCATGCTCTTGCTCTGTTGAAATATGTATTATTTATTTAGATATGAGCCTGGCGGAATTTACATTACACTGGCGTAATTCGCATAATTTCTGTAATTTTGTTTTACTGTTAGGCAGAATTCTCGAAATTACTCTTATTATTCCATCTTTTGGAATTGCATGCCATTTTTTCTATAAAAAATTACAGCAAATGCTCCATTCGTGTAAAAAATTGCAGTTTTCACTAAAATACCAGTAATTCTGCTGAAATTATGTGTATTTACAGAGAAGCAAATGTCACGCTCCTCCAGTCTCTATATTCATGACTTGGAGTTGCTGATTTATCACTCTTGGTTCTCTGGGCTTCTCAACAATCACGGTTGTCCCACTGATGACATAAGTTGCTCGTATATCTTTGAAATCTTGAAGCGAGGAAGGATCCGTTATTCTCACCTTGGTGGAAAGTAATAGAAGAGGGGAGCTCCGATTAACAGTTTCTTTGAGGAAAATCAGGTTTTGCAATTTCGCAAAGTAAGCGTAATTTAATGTAAGAAAATAAATCGGTGGACTAAAGGTTAAAAGTTGACTGCGATGAATTTAGCAGTGCAGTCACATGCTGTGGTTTTCGGGACAAAAGGGGGTGGTGATGGACGGAAGCAGCGACCCGGTTATCCTACAGTGAGATGAACAGCAGGCTTTCCAGGAAAGGGAAGTCTCCTCTGACCCGGTTTGTATTGTGAAAAAATCTGCTGATTATAGGGAGTCGGATCCTTCCTGTGCTTCTGCACCGAGATCGAATGGCAATGAGTTTCCCCTCGGCATCACGTCTCTGACGGCACATTCTGGGGCAAAACCTGCCTGTTTGGCAAAACGTTATGACAAGACAAGGACGTAAGAAAAAACAACATGCACTACCTTTGATGGATCACATCTCTTTTAGGCTGTATTACCTGAGGTCTTCACCACCTTCTTCATCTTTGCTTAGAAAGTGGCATTGCTAGCAAGATAGATTACTTGCCATAACAACCGTGCACAATGTCATGTCATCATCGAACTCGATAAACAGTCTTTTGATTGTGTATTTTGTTTCGGTATTTAGTTAGTTGCTGTGTTGTGTGTGGTTAGTTGCAACTTTTACAGTGTTAAATTTGGAAATAATTTGTAAGACTTGGTGTGAAAGCAAAGCGATTTTGATCTTGGAAGATGGTTGTGAAACTTTGTGTGTTGTGTAGTATTTATCCATTTGTTCTCTTGATTTTGTTGGGGGATGAGGGTGATTGTCAGTTGCTCAGCCCGAGTGTGATGTTGCCTTCATATGCATCACCAGCCAGGACAGTGTGTTTGTAATGAGTGTTGGTTGCATGATGGTGTGATGATGCGTTTGTGGTAGTTTCATCTCTGTACCTCCAGGATGTATGTTGCGAACCGTGACAGTATTGTTCATTATGGCACAATTTGCTACCCGTGTGGTTTTAAACGCATGTTGTGCTGATGTGACATTTGAGTGATGGCGTGTGGTATGATTTGGTAGAGTATTCTGTCTGGTGAAGCTCAAGTCAGGTTTATTGAAGCGATGTTGGATGTGCACACCGCCTCCCTGTAAAGTACTGATTGAGATGATGTGTGATGAGTCTGGGTTCAGGTCTGCGGATCCTGCACGATACAAAGGCAGTTTGGTTGCTACTAGTCTAGTCTAGTCTACTTGACATCCCAGTCCTGATGATGATCCTAATTTGAAAGGATCGAAACGCCGTCGACCCACCAGTGCAACTTGTGGCGCACGTTCTCCTTTGGTTCAAAAAACTGCTACTGAATTATAGCTAATTCTCCAAAAGAAATCATTGTATTGAACCAACCATTCTGTATATAGTGTACATTACATTTCACCTTGCGCCTATCGCTGTGTTTTTTCTCCGTGACACTTGCGCCGTCACATCCCGTCATAAGCACAATGTGCACTTGGTCTTCTAGGGTTGCATATGCATTTTTGCCTAACAGTGCTGTTACAACTGTTGTGTATTATTCAGTCTTCTAAAATATAAGATGTCTTTGACACATTTAATGATTGATTCATAGTCTCTCATTTTCTGTTCTCTTTCTGTAATGTCTTATACATACAAGTGTATCTATTTATAATTGAATCCGGTTGAGATATTGTTGTATATTCTTTCTAAGAAAGACAGCATGCAATTGGCCAAAGGCGGGTGCATGTTCCGCCTTCTCTCTCCCCAGCAAGCAGCAGCGCGGCCGGGTGCCAGCTGCATACCTCACATTCCTAGCAGTGCGTGCGCTCTGCGCTTGTTACGGTTTGTCACATATTCAGTTTTACATTGTTTCATTTTATTAATATATGTCCTGCCCCGCTCCCACAACCCCCCTCCTCCCCTTCTCCTCCCCCAAGGAGTGAACCTCATTTTCTAAGGCGATTTAATTATGAGGACTCTGTAAACACTGGCAGGGTCAATAGGTTAGAAGCAGACAGGGGGGCGGCCTTGCCAGGTCCCAGCGAAACCAGACCTCTGACTTTATTTTTTCCACCAGTGTGTAGTTTATCCAATGAAGACATTTATTACGTATTCTGGGTTTGAGTTCTGGTAGTATGGGTTCGTCAGGACTACAATTTCTCCCAGCATGCAATGGAAAATACTTGGACTTGAGCTATTCCTCCATGGAACTGGGTAACCTGAGAGCCCTGAGACCTAACCTGAAATATAAAGGTTCTGTGCATTTTGTAAGAAAAGCCACATATTAATTTTGGAATAGCACAGTACAGCACACACCTTTTCAAGAGAATACGTAATACTCTAAACAGTAATTATGAAACCACATAAAACGCCCTAAACAATGTATTTTTGTACTCCTTTCTGAAGAGAAAACGCCATGGAATGTAGTGGTTAAGTTATCATTGGAATCTCGCTCCCATGACACTGTTTCTGCCTCCCAGAATTGACAAAGCCAAACGGTTGGCATTTTACAGCGAGAAAAGCTTTTCCCATGTCCGAATGATCTAGTCTCCCCCCGTCGGGTAGCAGCACTGCAGTGTAAGCTTCCGAAAATAAAATACTAAATTGGAAACTTCGTTCAGCTCATGGTTAAAACAGCAGTGTAGTGCTTCTATTGGTGCAGCAGGTGCAGTGGTACCAGGGCACAGAGGTTTGAGGCCAGTGGAACCCTGATTATTGCTGTACTTTATCAGTCAAACAGCGAGGGCTCAGTTCCTTTATTACGTTAAGGCCCTCAAGTCACTGATTGGAATAGTAGAGTCCTGTCCAACATATTTCTAACTTCTTTTCATTTAGAGCTACATACAAAAGTTAATACTGGCTCTAGGCGCTGTAACTATCAGCTGTCCTTGTTACCCAATTTAATGTACTTCATTTTTCTGCCGAACTGATTTTGCCTGGATGCGAACTCTTGATCTGTAGGACATAAACACGATAACAGTGATGGCTTTTCTCACTCACTATCTTGACCCACGTCTAGCAGTATCGGGGCACAGTCGGGTACTGCTGGGGCATACTTGTAGGTTGGCATTGGTGTCAGGTGCTGTAGCACAGCAGAGGAAAGAGCAGGGCCGGGCCGCTGGGGGCTCACCCGGTGAAAGGGATGGAGAGGGCATTGCAGCGCACGAGAAGGGCAGTGAGCAAGGAACTGAAGAGAGAGTTGCAAGGAGGCTGAAGTGGTATAGTGGGTGACCTAGGGGTTATTGATGCACGAGTGAGGCACAGAGGGAATGGACAGTAAGGTCTCGGAGGGTCCAAGTTTTGATCCCCTTAAGGGCTCAAATCGGGAGGAGCATAGGGGTGATGGTAACGTCCATGAAAAAATATTGCCCACACTCCTTGGTGCTAATGTGTCCATGTTAGTGGTGTGTTACTTTATTCCCAGGTGGTGGATATCAAAGGATGGTAAATGTATCCTGCAAAGGGGGGATTTTCATATAGACTAGAGTTGTGCTTGAGGTGCCAACGGGTCTAGGATTGTGCCAGTGACCTGCGTTCAGGTTACCCAGTTCCATTGGATGAGTAGCTCAAGTCGAGGTACTTTTTGTTGCCTGCTGAGAGGAATTGTAGTCCCAATATACCCATAAAACCAGAACTTCAAGCCCTAGAATACAAAGAAAATCCCTGTTTTGGATGAACTACACCAAGGGTACTCATAAAGTTTTCCCAGGGGCCACAAAGTATGGGCTGTGGTGTACCCAAGGGCCGCATTGATACCTGCATGGTGGCAGTGGAGCATTTTGTTATGCTGTATCGGAGTCGCAATCCCTCTACTGCACATGTGGGTAAGCCTTCTTTGCTTGCTATCACTACCTTGGGAGGGTCAAGCGTAAAACAGAATTAACTTAATTATTGAGCTGAAATGAATTCGAATTTTACAATGTACAGCACCACCTCTGCATCAATGCACCACCACCAGTGCAGTCCCACCTCCGCACTAGCACAACCCCACCTCAGCACCTACACAGCTCTACATCGGCAGCAATTTTGCACCAATGCAGCCCCACTTCAGCATCACCTCAGCTCAGCACCAACTCAGCCTTACTCAGCACCAGCTCAGCACCACTTGAGCATCAATGCAGCACCACCACCTCTGCATGACTCCGCACCACAGCATCACTCAGCATCACTTGAGCACTATCTTCACACCACCACCTCAGCATCACCCATCACCAACAGAGTCTGCCCTTGGAATCCGGCATCTGCTGATTCTCATCTAGTTCCCTCCACTGGTTGTGTTGTAATTCAGGTACTATTTCTCAACCTCCACCCTCCCATTGTTTGTCGTCCTCCCTCATAATAAAAAAAGGCTATAACAAACAAGCATTTTAACAGGCATGAAAAAGTTGCCACCAGTGCAAAGACAAAAGAAATTAGAACACATTTTTTGTGTTCATTTTTTTTTAATAGGATTGTTCAGTTAAACATAATGTCTTCTTGGTTATATATAAGGTATCAAAAATGCTCATACTTTTTTTGGGTCTCGGCCTGCCAATGCGCGTGCGCATTGCTGGCGGAGATTATAGTAAGGGCAAAAGAACAGTCTACCAACGGCGGATTAGCCACAGTTCATGTGAACTATGCGCGTGCACAAACTATCTACGTCGGACCACCATTTGTCTGTGCCTTGCATCAGACTTCAAAGGATCCGCTCCCCCACCCCCTGCATCAGACTTCAAAGGAATACGCTCCTGCTCCGCTCCCCCGCCACAGCAATGCCAAGAGCTGGTTGTTTGTTCACCCCCAAGGATCACCATGATTACTTGTGGCATACAAACTTCTCCCCTTATAAGCTCTGCATGCAAGTGTTCTTGTTTCCTTTCCCTTAATCAGCACAGCGCCTCTTCACGTCCACCCGCTTCATCTTTCAAACCAGACCATTTACATTTTTTTAATCGTATTTCCTGATTAGTGCCCACATAGGTACATGCGACAATGCGCTAGTCCTTCCATCTTAATCTTGGTTTATTCTTGCATTACAACCGAAATAAACACAGAGACAACAGAGGAATTTCTATTTGCGAGAGCTGACTCTGCTCTGATGCTCCACGACGTGCTGCCACTCTGCACCACACATTAACAGTGGCCACTGCACGGTGTCTGCAACAAAAGGCAGAACCACCCCTCCTGTAAACGTAGCACGTCTGTGCTGCTTTTTCAACCATGGCCTGGGCTTTAATCAACATGCAAGCATTCCCATAATGTACGAATTCACCTTTATTTAGTTTCAGCTACAGCCCCCTCCCACACCCCCCCCAGTAACAGATTTGCTTTCGGTGTGAGGCGATGTTTTGTGTTTTGTTTTAGTCTAGCATACCCGCATTTGTTAGCCCGCATTATTCTTCACGCCACACACTGCTGCACTCCTCACACTGCTGCACGTTGCACGCCACAAACTGCTGCACGCCACACACTGCTGCACGCCACACACTGCTGCACGCCACACACTGCTGCACGCCACACACTGCTGCACGCCACACACTGCTGCACGCCACGCACTGCTGCACGCCACGCACTGCCGCACGCCACGCACTGCCGCACGCCACGCACTGCCGCACGCCACGCACTGCTGCACGCCACGCACTGCCGCACGCCTCTCACTGCCGCACGCCTCTCACTGCCGCACACCTCTCACTGCCGCACGCCTCGCACTGCTGCACGCCTCGCACTGCTGCACGCCTCGCACTGCTGCACGCCTCGCACTGCTGCACGCCTCGCACTGCTGCACGCCTCGCACTGCTGCGCGCCACCCACTGCTGCACGCCACCCACTGCTGCACGCCACATCACTCTAGGACACCCCCACATCACTCGCGGGACACCCCCACCTCACTCGCGGGGCACCCCCACCTCACTCGCGGGGCACCCCCACCTCACTCGCGGGGCACCCCCACCTCACTCGCGGGGCACCCCCACCTCACTCGCGGGGCACCACCACTTCACTCCGCCCAACCACAACAGCATCACTCAACAGCACTGTCCTTGCTTGCTACCAACAGGCATTGCCATAGCCAATAGGACTCTCATTAGGAAAGTGTAAGCTATTGGCTTTGTGAATAACAATGCTATAATTTATATTTTTTGTAAGCCAACACATATTAAAAAAAATTGTCATTTACAATACCAATAGCTCACACTTTTTTCGAAATTTGGCTTATAATACTCTGCCCAGGATCACCGGATGTTTTGACCCATGCCAAGATCGAAACATTATTCCCCTGCTCCAACAACGGCAGTTTTGAACACCGGGCCCCTCCGCTCCTGCATCCAACCACCAAATGCATTACTACCAAGCCGATGCTCCCGCAGCAGCCCCCACCACTTCACCGCTTCCTGCCTGCACCTACCCTCTAGAACCAACATAGCATGCCCAACCACGCTCCAAGCCCGTCACAAAGCGCCACAACCCCCATCCCCAGGAAGCGCACCTCCCCACACATATCTCCTGCAATCCTGTCTCCCTCCGTGGCCAGTATGCCCACCACGAATCACAAACCATCTGAATACCAGTGCACCACAGTACCCTTTATGCCTATGACTAAATCAGTTATTTGAAGCCCCTACCCATACAATTTTTGGCCTCTGTGCCAGGACTGCTGTTTTAAAAAATTGCAACCAGCATAAACTCATTTAATCCTAAACTCTTACCTCCATCCTCTGTTTTTTAGGTCTCGACTATTCTATCCCGCAGGGATAGATAGGTGAGAATTATAGTAAGCACTTCAAAAACTCTACCAAACTTGCGGATCACGCACAGTTCATATGAGCTATGCGCGTGCATGCCATCGCCAGCCATGTCACACCACCATTTGTCTGTGCCTCGGCATCAGACTTCAAAGGCTGCCGCTCCCCTGCACCCCCCTGCACATCGCACACCACCATTTGCCTGCTACCCGCCTTCTTTGCTGCTTTCGATGTCCCACCCATGTCCCCCACTCTCTGTTGCTTCTCTTCCCACGTCCGATTCTGCCTCCCCCTTTCGCCCTTTCCTCTCATCCCCTTTGTCTCTGTGCATCTCTCTCCTGTCTCTGTTCCTCTGCAGACGTTTCTTCCGTCCCCTTAGCTCACTCTCTCCCGCTCATTCCTCTCTTTTTACCTGATATCCGAGCAGGAGTTTTCTCTTTTTCTCCTTCTCCGACCCACCCTGGCTCTCTGCCCCCATTGTTCCATCCTCTTAACTCTCCTTCTCCAGGAGTGACTCTCTACCTGTCCCTGCCTCCCCGCCTGCTGCCCCACCCCCTTCTCGCCTCCCCTCCGTCTCACGCCTCTGTCCTCCCATTTGCCTGCTATGCACGTTCAATACACCACATCACTTTCTAGCTCTAGGTCTCATCTGCCACCCACCCCATCAGCGTGTCTGTGCACGTCCTATTCTCTTGAACCTATCTGCTGCTCTCTTCCACCCACCTTCTTCTCTAGCTCCCTGTTCTCTTCTCTTCTCCTGTGCAGATCTGCTGCTCTCGTCCACCCCACCTCCTTCTTTATATCCATGTTCTCTTCACCTGTCCTGATCTGCTGCTCTCTTCCATCCGCCTCCTTCTTTAACTGTGTTCTTTTCTCCTGTGCTGATCTGCTACTCTCTTCCACCCGCCTCCTTCTTTAACTCCCTGTTCTCTTCTCCTGTACTGATCTGCTGCTCTCTTCCACCTCACCTCCTTCTCTAACTCCCTGTTCTCTTCTCTTCTCCTGTGCTGATCTGTTGCTCTCTTCCACCGCCTCCTTCTGTAACTCCCTGTTCTCTTCTCCTGTACTGATCTGCTGCTCTCTTCCACCTCACCTCCTTCTCTAACTCCCTGTTCTTTTCGCCCGTGCTAATCTGCTGCTCTCTTCCAGCCGCCTCCTTCTCCAACTCCCTGTTCTCTTCTGCTGTGCTGATCTGCTGCTCTCTTCCACATACATCCTTCTGTAACCGCACACACACATACATACAACCACACACATACAACCACATACATACAACCACATACAACCACATACATACAACCACATACAACCACATGCATACAACCACATGCATACAACCACATGCATACAACCACATACATACAACCACATACATACAACCACATACATACAACCACATACCTACAACCACATACCTACAACCACATACCTGCAACCACACACATGCAACCACACACACAACCACACCTACAACCACACCTACAACCACACACACAGAAACCCACACAACCACACCACACACACAATCACACACACACACAAGTACACATTACCCCCCACACACACACACATCACCCCACACGCATCACCCCACACGCATCACCCCACACGCATCACCCCACACGCATCACCCCCAACCACACACACATCACCCCACACACATCACCCCCAACCCCACACACATCACCCCACACACATCACCCCACACACATCACCCCCAACCACACACACATCACCCCCAACCACACACACATCACCCCCAACCACACACACATCACCCCCAACCACACACACATCACCCCACACACACATCACCCCACACACACATCACCCCACACACACATCACCCCACACACACATCACCCCACACACACATCACCCCACACACACATCACCCCACACACACATCACCCCACACACACATCACCCCACACACACATCACCCCACACACACATCACCCCACACACATCACCCCACACACATCACCCCACACACATCACCCCACACACATCACCCCACACACATCACCCCACACACATCACCCCATCTATCGCCCCACCACAACATCACTCGGGGGCACCACAACATCACTCGGGGGCACCACAACATCACTCGGGGGCACCACAACATCACTCGGGGGCACCACAACATCACTCGGGGGCACCACAACATCACTCGGGGGCACCACAACATCACTCGGGGGCACCACAACATCACTCGGGGGCACCACAACATCACTCGGGGGCACCACAACATCACTCTGTGCAACCATTCAACAACTGGTTCAACTATGTTCTCTCAATGTTTCAAGCTTTATTACAAATGTCACAAAAAGATGTTAATATTTTACTTCTGTTCTTGGATTTTCGTCACAATAAAATACACGGAACATTATCTTCACAAAAGTGATTCACAAAAGTGATTTACAAAGTTTAAGCTATTGCCATTATAAATTACAATAACTTTTATTTAAGTATTAATTATTTTCAAAAATGAAAAGCCATTGTTATTTGTAATATCAATACATCTAAGACACATAAATACAAAACATGTTGCATTACAAATGCTATAGGTGTCACATTTACAAAAGATAAAAGTATTGGCATTGTAAATGACAAAGCTATTAATTTTGCTATTTTCAAAACCTGCACATAAATAAAAAATGTGTCATTTACAAGACCAATAGCTCAAACTTTCCTAATGCGAGACCTATTGCATTGCAAATGCTTGTTTATTATAACTTTTGAACATACTGGGCAGCAGCCACAATACTCTACAACACAGCTTAACCCCTCCCATGCTCGTTCCGTCACGAGCCTCGGGATGCTGTGCTGGTGACGGAACAGTTCCGTCACGGCCCGCTTGCCGCGCCTGCGCTGACGTTCTAAAGAGCGGGCGGGGCTGTGACGGAACCGTTACGTCACAAGCACAGCTCACCCGCGGGCCGTGACGGAGCGGTTCCGTCACGAGCACGGGAGCGCCGCGCGGCCCCGCCTCCTCCTTAGCGCTGCGACGCAAAAGCCGACGCAGCGGAGGGGTTAAAGACCTTGGCAAAGCTTATAGCGCTGTCTAAACACTTACAAGGTCCCAAAGGCGAGACCTATTGGCTATGCCAATGCCGGATATCTGAGCGCCCGTATAGTGTTTCTCTGGCCTTTTAATTCTGTTTAAATTAACGTAACCTGCGCTAATGCCCAGACGAGGTGAATACCAGGAATGTGGATGTATCACGGTTATGATCGTGAAATAATTGAGGCACCGCCCTGCTCCTCTTTCTGTGATAAATGTGACACCGGGTAATGCGAAGTGCAAACATTTTTAAAAAAAAGAGCTTGTTAAATTTAGAGATTACCTCACCTTCAGGGCGGACTACAGAATTATCCAGTTCAGCGTAACGAAGTAATATAGCTGCATGTGCAATGCAGGTGAAAGATAAAAGGGCCCTAAAAAGCCTCATTTGGACATTTTGAGTAGTAAGCGCTGGGAAAGTGTGTCTGCAAATTAGCTAACGTTATAAATGAATGTGACATTGACTGGTCTTGTCATTGCAGCGCGAGGCCGAATGCTGCTGATATCAGGCTCCCAGACTTGTGCCTCGGTGTTTTATTTTTTATGGTACAGAACTGTCAGTCTTTGCATCCCTAGTAGCTCTAAAAAAAAGCTCTGCTTCTGATGCAGTGTGTACGATTGTTGTGTACCCACCCCAAGGCTGTCCTCCCCATCTGCTCCCCCTCCCAGCAGTCTGCCAGGCGAGGCCCCTGCAGACCAGAGCTTGTTCGGTGTCTCCCGGGAGTGCGTCATGCATTTGTTGTTTCCATCGTATCTTGTTTCCTTCTTGGATTCGAGATATCGTCCTTGCTGCTTCATCCTAGCAAAGGCCAAGGTAGTTACAACAAAACACATTGACGCCCCAGGGTTTCATTCTGTTGCATCTTGGAGTCCTTTGCAGAACCGTTTCCGGTGAATTTTTTGCTGATTCAATTGTTGAACAGATTTAACGCCTCTGGAAGGAGGAAAAGATGAATTCCCCGAAGCGATATCTTGATGTCAGAATTGATCCCGTGCCTGTCAGACTTTATGCAAAAGAGCGCTGGAGCCAATAAAAATAATAATCAAGCATTGGCAAAACCATTAGGCATGGCATTGGCTCCCAGCCTTCTAGTTTCGTATTTGTTTTTGCCTAGGGTTTTGTTAAATATTATTGCTGGGTGAGCTACCAGGCCTTGCCATAATATAACAACACTTGATTAAAAGCAAATCATTTATTGCTGTCAAAAAGCACATATTGTGATGGTCCTTGGCGCAGAAGGGGACTACTTTGTGTGCGACTGTGCTCCTTATGAAAGAGCAGAATACCGTCCATCACAGTGAGGTAGCCATTGTCCTGTGCTATAGTGGGTGGAAGAAAACTGACTAGCTTCACTGCATGAAGAGGGTTTGCTGAAAGCCCCTCGTGAGTGAGTGAAAATACATGCAATTTTAACACGTTATAATAATAATAATAATCCACATTTGTAAAGCGCGAACAATCACCCATAAGGGTCTCTAGGCGCAGGGGGCCGTCGGGAAGATTAAGCAAGCTATTGCCCAGAGTCACATGGTGCTGGGCTAACCTGCCGCCGGAGCCGGGGATCGAACCGTGATCCCCAGATTCCAGCGGAAAAGTTTTGCCTAACCCCAAAGATGAAACCATATCAAATATGTCAACTGAAAACAGGATATGTACTAACACGAGATTAACAGCTCGAAGGCTTCGGAACTGTAATTGGATCAGGTACACTTCATTAGAATGCTACAAAAAGAAGATGAAATGGGGACCTGGTAAGAGGGCACCGATTGAGATCTAGTAGTGGGAGAAGCACACTACGAATCATGCAGACAAACCAAATTGCGTTGAACTAATATTGGCACTATAAGTATCAATGATATCGGATTACAGGGAACCCAGCGTGTCATTAGAGAACCAAAATTGAGTTTGGGAGGGTCAGGCTCTTGGGCTCCATGATTCTGAAGGAGTGGGAGGGGATCAAATGGCTCACCTCAGTGTGGGATCCAGTTACTTGAACCGCATCGGTCAGGCAAAACGAGGGGCCAGGAGCCAGTCACCCTCCTCGCATCCACTATTATAAATATGCCCAGCTTGGGGAAATCTAAGCCAGCCGGGAGCATCAGAAGTCATGACGTGTCTCTGAAGGAAATAGCCATTATAATTTAACATTAGTCAAACCCAATGATCAATGGGTCAGCGCCACAAGGGCACCCACTCATCTAGACGTGGTGGAGCATTGGTAGCAATCATTGAGGCAGAGTTTCTCAGGTGTGATGTGGGAGTCTGGACAACCACGGGAGCCAATGCTGCCGGAGAAGATCTAACTTGAGGCGCTTGCGCGAGGTCAAGACTGCTACACCAAGGAAAAAACTAGTCCACTGGAGGCAGAGGCGTGTCTAGAGTGTCATGACAGAGTGAGCAGTACAGCGTGACATACGCAGCATATGGGGAACAAGCATTTACAATGCAATGGTTTTGCCTTTGTTAAAGTTAGAGCTATTGGCATTGCTCTTGACATTATTTTTATTTGTGTTTTTTTTTAAAACATAAATAAATGGCATTGTCATTTACAATGCAACTAGCTTTATCTCTCGCAAATGACACACACAAACACCCACAGAGAGCCCCCCCCACACACACACACACACACAGAGCCCCCCCCCCCACACACACACACACACAGAGCCCCCCCCACACACACACAGAGCCCCCCACACACACACCCACACACCCACACAAAGCCCCCCCACACACACAGCCACACAAAGCCCCCCCACACACACCCACACAGAGCCCTCCACACACACCCACCCACACAGAGCCCCCCACACACTGCGAACCCCCCCACACACTGCAAGCCCTACACACTGCGACCCCCATTTCAATAGATGTGTGATGCTTACCTGGTACTAAATTGGTCCCTGCATGGCTGAAAGGTTGAAATGGTGTAGGAGGCAAAGGGACAAATGTGAGCATGGAGAGAAAGGAGTATAAGTTTGAGATTAGTGACTAGGTGAAAATAAAATCAGGAAGGACACAGGGTGGTCTTTCCAAATTAGATGGTCTATTTCAGGTGGAAAATGTCAGTAGGTTCTTTGTGTTCTTGAGGGCGGATAGGTCCAACCGGCACCATAATCGGACATTTATTGTTAATACCCATTCACAACAGGCAACTAGGCAGGATGGCCGTCTCAGAGCCCAATCAGCAGTGAAGCAACAAGGTCCCTAAACCTCCGTAAAAGCATGTGTAACACTGAGGGGCCCTCCTCAACACACACAGGGCTTGATAGAACTTAATTAGTTCCATACTGACAATTATTGCCAGACCAAAAATGTGTTTAAAACAGTAACATACACACTTGATATCTAGGAGAGCTCACCATGTAGCACTGCAGACCCCAATTTTACCCCCATTTTTGCCTGCACACCCTAAAAACGACCACATACAACATGTATACACTTTACGCGTTTAATAGCAGTTGACTAGGAAGTTCAGAAAGTTTTTTACAAGCGAGTAGTCCGCCTGCTCACGTTTTTTCTGAGTTTTCCGCTGCTCGAGTTCGCATTTTTACCATGAAAAGCAAAAGGAAAAACACAAACAGACTCGATGGGCTACTCAACATATCTAATAATATACAACCGGATATTTGCGTGTCTAAAGTTCAAAAATGGGTTTTGGCAACTTCCAACTGAGCGTTGAAGGGACTGACTGAGAAATGCGTGTCTCCGAGGCAGGGTGACAGTGTAAACAAGCATTTACAATGCAATGGTCTCGGCAATATTAAAGGTAGAGCTATTGGCATTGCTCATGACATTTTTTTGGTTTTTTTTTTTTTAAAAATCATAAATAAATGGCCTTGTCATTTACAATGCCAATAGCTTAATCGCTCGCAAATGCATGACCTATTGCATTTTACACCCACACAGAGCCACACATGCAAAGCCACCCACCCACACACACATAGAGTCACTGTTAGACGGGGACCCGGAGGGTCGGCCGAGGACAGGGGGAGAGGCCTCCAGTGAGGGCCGTCTCTGAATCTGCACTCTGAATCTGCACTCTGAATCTGCACTCTGAATCTGCACTCTGCACTCTGCACTCTGAATTATTTGGTAATATTTCGACAGCTTTGTGTGTTGTGTTGCCCCCAGCTGTCCTAGAAAGAAAATCTCAGAAAAGCAACATTTTTGGCTAAACAGTATGGAGGCTGGAAGTAGGGTAGGGTATCTTTGCTGAACAGATTGCATTAGCAGATTCAAGGTGTACCTTCAAAGAAGAGTGTTATGAAACAGAGTCTGATACGGTCTACTTCAAAGGCATGCACTTCCAAATGTTGCATAGAGTAGATATGTTTTACAACGTGCCAGCGTTTTTGTTGTACTTTCAAGAAGGTTTATACACATGGAAGTATTTACATTGCATATTAAAATGCCATAAATCCATAAACAAGTTAAGGGGTAATCAGTGACTAGAACTCTGTCTTTATGAATGTTGATGCCTTCCAACAAAACACAATTTCCAAACAAAAAAAGCAAAAAACGAGTAATTAAAATGTTGTTGTTGTTTCAGCAAAGTAAATTAGTTAAACAACACTTATTGGCTCTCAATTTCAAGGCCCGAGTCACAATATATTTGTAGTCTAATAAATAGGACTACTCCGGTCCCCTTCACCAAAACCTAATGGAAATGTCACCATCCACGAAATGCCACGGCCTTGATGACAGCCCTTCCCCCCAATGGCAAAGAATGAACACTGTGTGGAAGGCAACGGCTGAACGGGGCTAAACCGTAGCCCGCTCTCTCGGTGCATCGTTTTTGTGGGTGTCTTTGAAGAATGGATGGCAGGTCGTCCAGACAGACAGCTAACGTAGTTAATAGTCAGACTTCCTAGAAGCGCACGTGTCTGCAAGTTCTTGATTTTGCAGATGATGACTTTAACCCTCCACGCCCGACATTGCCCCAGGTTTTAATTGTGAAATCACAAAGGGAAAGTCTAAACCCGTAAACATTAGGTATGTTATTTAACAAATGCGTGACTCATCTCGCACAGTGTCCCGCTGCCACTCATTGAAGCATTGCGCATGGTCTTAGCTCAGGCTAGCCGAAACTAGGATACTAATATTGTTGTGTTGTATTGTAACAGCAACTAATTATATAGCGCAGACTGCCACCAACAAGGCGTTGAAGAGATTAGGCGAATGCACCGCTACTGACGGAAACAGGAGGCTTTGGCTACGAGATGCTCAGAAATTTAGAGCCAGGAAGGCAGGTGCCGGCAATGCCGGACCAGATTTGGGGGCGTTCCCGGCTTTTGGCTGACGTCGCATGACGTAGCCAAAAGCCAAAAATTCTCGGGAACGCCCCCGAATCTGGTCCGGCATTGACGGACAGGCCCGTCTTCCAATGGCTAGCCTCCATTTATGGAGCTAGCCAATGAAAGACGGGGCCGTTCCTGTCTCCCGTATTTATCTCAATAGGTTTTTGCCTGCGCGAAAAAGATGCGCAGAGCGCATCTTTTCGCCAGGCAAAACCTAAAAAGGCAGGGGGACTCAACCGCTGGAGGCTAAAACGCATCAGGAGCATCACATGCTGAGGACGAATTGCGGCTTAACGTGAGCAGCGTATTTGGGAATAAGGAAGTAGTAAAACGTATAACACCAGAATCTGGACAGAAGAAGAGGTGGGCAAGGTGCCCACTAT
Source organism: Lissotriton vulgaris (assembly GCF_964263255.1). Taxonomy (NCBI): domain Eukaryota; kingdom Metazoa; phylum Chordata; class Amphibia; order Caudata; family Salamandridae; genus Lissotriton; species Lissotriton vulgaris. The sequence goes on along the minus strand of NW_028255097.1, from coordinate 638,162 downwards.
TGGAAAAGTACTGAAACGTATGCTCAAAACCATTACACATAAAACATTATATACAATAGAAGCAGAGGGCTAACAAACTTATTCCCAGAGTTTATGAGGATACTTGGATCAGTGGTATAACAAGTTGGAACCATCAGGTTACGGAATACCGTTCCATTTTTCCTGTGTGTTGAGTCCTTTTGATATTGAGTCACACTTAAAAATCAATTTGCATTCAAGTCTGTTTAGCACCATTGGGATGTTTGCCGCTCTGGGGTGGGTGGGGGGGAGGGAGGCTGATGGGTCTCAGAAAGTCAGTGATTTGCCATGTGAAGTCATTCTCAGTGTAGCCACTTTGCCGCAAATCCTACTTTTATGTTGGAAGATCCTGGACTTTGCTTTTTGGGTCGTTTGCCCAAAGTACAACAAATTGCAAGTGCAACATATGCAACATATACAACATATGCAATAAATGACATTATTAGTATTGCAAGTTGAAGAAAAAATCAATTTCTGATGAACATATTTCTAATCAAATGTTTTAACATTCATGATTTGATTACTGGCATGACAATTGCCACATTTGTAGTGCCCTAGTATGGGTGGGAGACCCAGTAGGGAATGGATGGTATTGTCCTTTTTGTCAATTTGTAAGCCCTGACTAAGTGATTTTTAATATTGCTTTCTCTTTTGAAAACATAAAGAGGCGTGTCTAGTGCCAAATTGTCTGTAGATCATTCATTCCAGTGTTTTTATACGTTTTGTTAGTTTACTTGTGAAAGGACAGAAAGTGATCACACAGTGGGTTACGTGCTGATGCCTGCTCACGCAGCTATTAACTCTGTAGTATGTATTATGGAAATCTATATTGTATTTGGGTCATGTTTGTACATGGAAATGTCCCATCGATCATTAAAAAGCATATCCTCATTCATTAGAGGGCGAAATAGTGGTCCAGCTTCTTCAGAGCACTGATGGGGTGCGGGATTGCAAATAAGATGTGCTTTTAGTAGCCCCCTCACTTATTTAATGTTCATCGGTGTTTGTTGACTGAGCTCAGGGATAGCGTCACACCACTTCTTCTCTGCAGGGAATTCAGAAGTATGTCTGACAGCTGCCACGATTATGTATCTACTAGTTTCATCCTAAAGTTAAAGAGTTGATACATTTTATGTAACGACTTTATTTGTGGACAGTGCTTTAAATCGGTTCCGGAGATGTATATTGTCATTTCAACTATGATTGCATGGTATTTTATTGAACTGCAGTCTTTGTGTATGTTACTGTCTATACATTTTTTAAAAGCGCTGTGAATCTCTTTTTTCCGGTTTATGTATATTTTATAAATTAAATAAGCACACAAAACGGTCATTACCGTCAGCAGTGTTCTCATTAATTGTTACAAAAGAGAAATAATGACCCTGAATCAGTTATACATCGTTGTTTGTACACCATTAATTTTCACAAGTGTCTTTAATCTAGTATCCAAAGTTCACATCTTCTGATCAACTCTCGTAGTAGATGAGTAAAATGTATTTGCCATATTGTGGCATAATCTGCTTTTGTTGCCTCTGAGAACAGACTGCTCCCAACCTTCTCTTTTAAATCCCCTATCATGGAAATTAAGACGCTAATGTTTTTATACTACAAAGCAAACTGGGTTCTTTAAATGGAATCTGTCCAGCAAACCATTTTTCCCATTGCCTTTTCGTAGGTTAGGTTGAGACCAAGTCCTCTGTGTCTAATTAACGATAGCAGCACTGTGCCACAGTTCAGGACCTTTTTCTGTGGATTTAGTAACGTCCACAGTGTTTGGCTGCAGGGCCTTCATGATTCAAGTAGACACTTTATAATTCACAAACTGTTGATTAGCGCCATAAAGTAGAACATCTTTGATTTCCTTGACTGCTAATTTGTGGTTTTTTTTATAATGGTGCTCTTCTAGTTGTGGTAGCTGGACTTCTTGACACACAGGCTCATGAAACCTTGCAGTAGACCAGCATGCTATCAAATAAAGTATGCTGTGGACAGGTGCCATACAAGAACCTCATTTTACTAGTCACGGTAATATGTGTTGCTTTGATTTCAGCAACGTAAACAGAAATACAGTATTTGCCTGTGGGAAATCACCGGCCTAATAAGTTACTGTCTTCGTAAGAATTCATTCCTTGGTACCCCATTTGTGCAGGTGGTGGGAGATCTACTTCTCTCTTCCACTGACACCCTTCAAGACTTTGCCACTCGCATATGGATTCCAGGACATCTACCTCATAGGCAAGCTCTAACTGTGGCATTCAGAACTTTGATCAAAATCGGGTTTCCTGTGTCTAGTTTGTTAAAAGTGCATAGCTAATTTAAACAACCATTGGCAAAGACAGTAGACCCTGCTTGCGATTTGTGCCCTGGCTAAACCATTAAATAAAATGATTGCTTTTTCTGTGCAGTGCTTCAGTAATTTAGTGGATGGTGATATAGAATATTTTTAAGATGTAAAATAGCCACCTTTGCAATCCAGTACAAGCACTCCATAGTTGGTGGAATTGCCCATAGCAAGAAGTGGGAGGGTAATGCTCCTCTGGGTGGAACCAAAACCGGCTTTATGTATATTTTAAAGAATGGGTAATAATAGGTCTTGCAGACTTCTGCACTGTCAAGCCATACATAACAACAAATCAAGTTTCAGCTCCACTGGGTCTGGCTCTCAAATTTTCTACAATTAAGTCATTTTCCTCCATTTCTACTTGCAGACATTGGAGTAGGAGGTGCGCATACCTTATGCTGCCACCCTTTTTCGCCAGGATCTGGTTTCAGTGGGATATATTGTGTGGCTGTGTGAAGTTAGGCACCTTGTACTCCTAATCTGGAACTGTGGCAGTAACACAGGGAGCAGTACAAAGCTCACCTTCCAGAACTCATACTCAGTCTGTAAGTATCAGGTATTCGCAGAGGAAACTTATTTTGCTTTCTTGCAAATGTTGATTGTGGTTTACTTGTTTCTTTGTTCAGTAATGAGGCTTTCAGTTGGTTAGAAGCACCCTTAATAGACTGAGATTTCTATAGTGTCCAGTTTGGGGACAATGTGGAGAAGGCGACCACAGATACAATGGAAGGAATTGAAATGTATGTGCTCAAGATGGTAAGGATGTGATCTGAAGAGGAACACTAAATCTAGCATTTACAAGCGGGTGGAGCACAGCATGCTAGCTCGTCACAAATTGAATCAGTTTCTGTGACTTTGTATCCAGAGCTGAAGTGGTCTGATGTCATTATCTCACAGAATAGCAGCCAGCTACATACAGTCTGAATCCTGACCTGAGCATTTACTTACAATTGTATGTTTCTCCATGATGGTGTCCTGTCGTGAGATTCTCATGGATGCAGAAACAATAGATGAGCTGTGACACCAAGCAATCGGAAATACAAATGTATTGGAAACAAAATTCCAAAGAGCCCTTGTCTTTGAGATCCCAGAGAGGACTCCCCATTCTCACATAAACCAGACACAGCGGAGCAAGGAGTAGTATCCACTGCAAGACCCAACCCTCCTCAGAATGTTCAAGAGTATGACAGAGGCTGAAGATCCAAACTGAGACCAGATCAGTGTAGTAGCTGCATATGTCATGCACATTTGCTTCTCTGTACCATTGTACAATGAAAACCATCTCATTGATGTAGATGTCTGTTGTATTTAGCCTGTCTCTTTCCTACCTGTGGGATTTCATTGTCATTCACATGATGTCTCACTAGAACCTTTGGTGACATCATGGAGTGTTTGGGGCTTAGCCTGGTGACAACTGGCAGTTGGAACCAGGCAGGCTGAGTGACAAGCTGGTCACTCCTGGTGGGTCTCTTTTATATTAACATCTTGAAGACTTGACCTGAAATCTATCTTGAATAAAACAACCTAAACTATACCCGGCTCCAGACTTCTATTTACAACATTTTGGTGACTTTTGGGCAACCTGGAGTGGATTTACAGCGTGAAGAGGAAAGGAGTAAGAAACAAAGAACCTACAGCGCAAAGGATTCAGCAAGTATTAAGGAACCCATGAAAGAAGAAGAGTCTCTGTTAAAAGAACCTGAAGATTAATTTTGGAACCAATGCAACTAAGAGAAAAATAAAGAAAAGAAGCACCCTGGTAAGTCCCACCAGTGTCCTATGTTATCAGGACGGCCTGCAAAACCAGGGTGTTGATGTGCTTTACATTAATGTTGTGGCAAAGTTGGAAGAGCTCGTCGTACTGTACATTAGTGTTGTGGCAAAGTTGGCAGAGATCGTCGTTGCAGAAAGTATGCAGCAGTTAAGGAAAGGAGAGGTTTTATTGGAGTGTTACCTCGATTAAAGAACTGCGTGTCAGACGTGATTGTGAGACTGTTATACCGTTCGGAATTTGTTTGTTTGGCATTCAACGTTGTAAGGACAAATCATTATCGAGCTGCTGGGAGAGCGTTCAATTGGAAAAGCTGCTATTATCTCTTTCGTGGCTGTGCGAGTGAGGGAAACATTCAACTTTATTTCGGATTGTCGTCAAACAAGAAATGCGTAATTATCACCTTATTTGAAACCTTTTCTAATGCGCAATATGAGGTGTGCGAAAAATGGATGTATGACGTTACAACGCATACTTTTACTCCGCATACCATTACAACACAGTATTTACAACGCATACCACTACAACGCATAGCGCTTTGGGGTGCTGGATAGTGGTAAGTATAATTTACTATTCTAACTCCAGTCCCCGTGGACCCTAGGGAAGGTGTTGGATAGTAAATTAAACTTACCTCTTATCCTAGAGCGCCCCCCAGCGCTATGCGTTGTAATGGTATGCGTTGTAATGCCTGCGTTGTAGTGGTAGTGCGTTGTAAAAAATGCGTTGTAACAGGTGAATACCGCGAAAAATGCCAAACGAGAGATTCCGAACTGTCAACATGATTTCGTTATTTTTAAAAGAAGCGGCGCGTGGCGAACGTGAAAAACCTACCTTCACGGTTCAGTTCCTTGTGACGTGATATCTTTGTTCTGCGCTTGCACGTTTGGCAGCAGAGGCGTGCCCAGAGCCACCCGGTGCAACGCGGAATGCGTGACGCCATCTTGGCATGTTATCAGTTTACGGAGGAGCCTAAGCGGGACCATCACCTTCAAGACGTCATTTTATGTGGTGTATGTGAACAATGGGGGAAACTGTGGCTGACAGAAGTACAGTTTTCGACCTTGTTGGGCAGAGTGGAGGTTGTCATGAGTTCAAGGGAAGAACACTTTTTCAAGGCTACTGCTACATGGGCTGAGACAGGTGACATTTGGAGAGCAGTTTTTCTTTTAAAACAGAAGATAGCTTTGGGTGAGAGACCGCTCACCGGAGCATGAGACTTTATTTAACATTATTATTGCTGGTCATTTTTTAGTGTTTGTCTTGTGCGTTCGGCGAGTGGTGGATGGTGAGTGTGTAGTGGTTTTTGAGTCTCATTGCTGTTCATTTCGGCGTGGTGTTAGCCTTGTACAGTTTGTTTGAGGGAGAGAGTTTTTTTAGGTAAGGTTGGTGGCAGGTTAATGGCGAGTACAGTGAGTGTGTGTTGTGTTTGGAGTGCTGAGAGCCACCCAGGCTTCTATTTACAACAATGTCTAGGTGCAGGGACAGCTAATGATGATGCAACGGGGGTTTCATTGGATGCTGGACTTTGATTCAATACAGAAATGCAGCCTTTTGCTCTCAATCAGATATTCAGAAAGATTTCTGTGAAATCCTGATCTGTTCTCCTCGAGCTTTTCCTCCTCTGTGGCTTTGCTTCCAGACCCGCTCAGAGTGGAGCCCTCGCCTTCTGGGTAAATGCACAATTTGTCAAGCTCGACTGAGATAAGGGTGGCCTGGAGCTACCTTGCCTAGCGCTTGTCTTGCATTGGCCACGTAGGGGCCCGCGGCTTGCTCTGCCTCTGCTACTCGCGGATGCTGGCCTCCTAGCATGAGAAACGGGGCTTACATGAGGAGTGCTCGCCCATCAACGAGGGAACTGACATTGATGTGAAAGCTGCTGTGTTGTCATTGTGTCAGTGGGTGGACGATCCTGAAATAGCTGGAGACGTCCTGTAACCTTGCATCGGGAAGCAGCTTTTTCCAAGCCCCTCTTACATCGGATGAAGTAGGGGAAACAGAAAGCCACCATCTTAACCAGGTCCTTCAAAAGACCAGGGCATTCATCCTCGTCCATCGGTCTTCAAGTTTTGCACTTGTGTTTTAACACCGGTTTCCAGCTGGCTCTTTAAGTTTCTAGCTATGCATGTTATGTTTTTTTAACATCCTTTTCCCGTGTAAACAAGCCCTTAAGGGGACACTGGTGGAAATGTTTCACTTTGCAGTCATAGAAAGAATAGTGAATTATGTCACAATCTTGCTTGGGTTCACAGTGTAAACGGAAGACTGTAGGATTTAACTTAACAAAATGTGAATATAAATACACTGAACACAATCAGCAGTTAGGAAAGCAAAAATTAAGCTTTTTTGTATTTCTGAAGTGTGAGGGAAACAAATATTTTAATAGGATCAGAACAAATCAAACTCTTTACTTGGTGATGCACAAATAAGTATTCACTGAAACCCTATCTCCACACACAATTTGTGTGCAGTTTAGTTTAATCTATGAAACTGTTTGTATGTGCAAATGTAGTACCCATTTCAATAGAAAATGTGCTGTCTGTAAATGACAACGCACTATCACACAGTGCTTTAGTTGCATTAAAAAAACACTCTCCATATGTCCACTAATGCTAGGTGGGTCGCGAAAGTTTGTTATACTGAAAAGTGGGTCGTGGTTCTACAGAATTAGGAAGCCCTGCTCTAGATTAATGTTTTGGAGCCAGCCTGGCTGAAGGCGGCTTGAAGCCCAGTCATAGAGAAGGTGTCTTGTGCTGTCGTAACAAATGTTTCACATAAAGGAAGTAAAGTGTGGTAATGGGGACTACAGATACACAGTAGAGAACAGCAATATGAAGAAGACCACATTGTAGGCAAAAGCAACATGGCATCTTCTAGGAGTGCTGTTTTTATGGTTGTAGGTAATCAATAACCTCTGGATTGAACGCTAATCTTGGGTTCTGAAATCAAGTTTACCCTGGTGTAAACTGCTTCAGCGCCAAGAGTAGCAATGGATACATAAACCCATTACAGTACAATGCAAGAAGGCACCAACATTTGAATGGGCAACAGTACATGTACCATACATGGTATGATACCATCTGGCGAGCCTGCACTTCATTTCTGGGTCAGACGATAGGCAAGGCCTTTTGATTTTACTAAAATTATATGCATAATATACATACATGGGGGGACTTTCAGCCAGCCCTGTTTATTCATTGGTCTGCTATTATGTCATTCACATTTTACTTCCGCCCAGTACAGCATACAGTATGGAGCAATGGTGTAGCACACTTCAACCATTAGCTAACGTCACTGTGAGTTTAGGCATACTGCCCTTTAACAAGGAGCACACCCACACATAAAAGTAATTCCTTTAAGTGCTAGGAACTACTATGTCAATGGCAATTTGTGCTTTTTGAGACCCCAAAAATTATTTAGATTTTGGCCTTTTTAAAAATTATTTTTTAAGATAGACGTATTTTTTAAGAGCAACACATTTTTGAAAATACCATGGAAAAATAAATGTTGTCAAAGCGAAAATGGTTGCTAGCTAACGTCGGATCTATGGTCTGCGCCTGTGCTTGTTTTCTTTGTCCACAGATGTTCCCTCTATTTTTTACTTTGCAACTTTTTTTTTTTTTTTAAACCTTTATTTGTAGTAGTGGCATACAACTCAGAGGCATGGAGGACAAAGCATCAATAAAACAATCCAATACTGTTCATGGTACATACACTGGATAGGGATCATCTTTACAAGGGCTGGTACAATGCACGTATTACATATAGTGTCCTGGAATAAGAAACAGAGCCGTTCGAGGCATGTGGGCTGCTGAATTCATATCTGTGCATAGATCGCCACCTAGTGTTGGGTCCGGATGATTGCACATTGTTGTCCTGGAAGAGTCTTCGAAGTATCACGAGATAGGTGGCTCCTCCCCTGGACTACAGTGCGCATGGGCATCGCCTCCATCCCCAGATTGTTTTTTTCCGCCATTGGGTTCGGATGTGTTTCGGTTCCCTCTGTCGGAACCGATAGTTGTTCAACTTCTACTCGAGGCCAAAAGGTCTTTAGGCTGGGCGTCGGTATAGTTGCGTACGGGTTTCTTTCTGACTCTCAGCTCCTATCTCTTGCTGCCCTTCCACGTGCCTTCGGCGCGGACGGGCCTACACTACAACTTTTGCTATGGAGCGGACTCCATTCAAAAAGTGTCCGCTTTGTCACTCTAAATATTCGCACCTCGACGTGCACCCTGTGTGCAATACCTGCTTGTCGCCGGATCACCGCGAAGACACCTGCATGGCGTGTTCGAAGTTCCGAAGCAAGAAGACTTTAAAGATTCGCCGGGCCAATCGGCTCCAGGCTCAATTGTCGGCTTCGGCGCCCCCACCAGATGACATGTTCCAGGAATCTGTCGAAGGAGAAGACGACGTGCGGGAGTCGGCCTCTGGCTCCGCGTCCGAAGAGGAAAACTACGACGCGGGTGACGCGGACCTTGACGAAGTCTCCGACGAGGTAGGGGACGACGATCAGGCTTGTGCCACGATGGGAGATAGCTCAGAGGGCGAGCATCCCCAGTCGGACTCGGGGGCTATTCCCCTTCATACGGCCCAGGTCGAGGGATCGCCTTCGGGCCTTACCCAAGATCTGCCTATCAGTCCTACGTCCCCGCCTCCGGGCCCGGTCACGGACATTTCTAAGCCATCTCTTCTGCTGAAGAAAACAAAAGTGAAACCAACTGGTCCCGCACCCTCGGATGCGAAACCGAAACTGAAAGTTGCGTTGGTGAAGAAGGTTCTGGAGGCGTCAACTTCCAAGAAATCCAAAATGGCCGAATCCAAGAGCCACGCCAAAATGGCCGACCCGAAGCCCTCGGGGTCGACGCCGAAGGCGAAGGTCTCCGACGCATCCGCGTCGGCACCGAAAGGGGTCGGGGACCCGAAGACGGTTTCGAAGAAGCGTCAGGGCGACGACGCGCCGAGGCATGGGGCGTCGGCCCCCGAAGAAGAAGCCTACCGGCGATCAGGCTCTCGAAGACGAGGGGTCGCTCGAGCAGGTGCAACCCTCGGCAACCCTTACAAAGAAAGTGGAGGAATCCTTACAGCGGATCCGAAAGACCACGGTGGTTCCCACTCACGACACTGTAGTGCCTACGCTCACGCCTAAGCCTACTAAAGAGAAAACGCCTATTCGTTTCGTCCTTCCACCCAAGTCGGCGCCGAAGGCCTTCGCGCCGAAACAGGGCGGACATTCAGGGGAGGTGTTAACGCCGAAAGCTGCCTTGGTGGTATCGAAGCTTCGGCTCCAGCCGCTTGCGGTAGAAGAGCGTCGTGAGGTCATTATCGACGCCAACACCGGGAAACTGTCGCTCCTCAAACGAAAGATCACGTCGGAGCCGGCGTTGGAACCTTTTAAAATCCCGCTCAAGAATAAAAGGTACTCTGCGGACTCTTCGGCTCTGGTGGAACCTGTGTCCCCACAGGCCTTGGAACACTCGCCAACGCATTCCCCCGCGGCCGATGCGGACGACGAAGATGCCGAGTACACCTATCCTGCGTACTCGGATCCGGAGGAGGAGCATGTGCCCTGGGCCGGGGGAGGCGACCCAGATGACCCGCAGTCGGGTCAGGACACTCAACTTTTCACCGCCAAGACGTCCCCGACGGAGGACTCGGCGGCCTTCAATGCTTTAATTGAGAGAGCCGCGGCGAACCACGACGTCGAGTTGCACTCAGACCCCGTGGATGCGGACTTCTTATTCGACACCTTCTCAGTAGCCGAAAAGCAAGTCAAAACGCTGCCAATGCTTAAGGGGGTGCTTAAGCATGCCCCGGAGGTTTTCAGAGAGCCCACCCGGGCGCGGGTGGTCAACCCTCGCATCGACAGGAAATATAAGGCGGCACCCACGGATCCCACCTATATCAAGGGACATTTTCCATTGGACTCCCTGGTTGTTTCCAACGCTCGGAAAAGGGCGAATTCTCAAACTACTGGTGACGCTCCTCCCCCAGACAAAGAGTCCAAGATCTTTGAGGCCTCGGGCAAACGTATTGCTGCACAGGCAGCTAACATCTGGAGAATATCTAACACCCAAGCCCTGCTTGCACGTTATGATAGGGCCCACTATGACACATTAGAGGCCATTCTGCAACACTTGCCTGACCAATACAAGGAGGCGGGAGAGATGCTCATTCAGGAGGGTAAACTCATTACAAATGCATCCATCAAATGTGCTCTAGACGTGGCGGATACAGCCTCTAGAGCCATCAATACAAGTGTGTTACTTAGACGTCATGCCTGGCTTCGTATTTCGGGGTTCAAGCCCGACATCCAAACCACTATTTTAGGACAAACAGTTAACCCTGACCATCTGTTTGGACCAGAGGTGGATGCCTCTCTAGAAAAAATGAAAAAGGATACTGAAACTGCAAAGTCGATGGGGGCTTTACAAAGTCAGCAGTTTCGGGGTGGTTCCTTTCGCCGTTCAAATTCAAAAGGCACCTCCCGGGGACAGGCATCCCAGTCCGCACAATACTACAAGGGTAACACCCAGCCCTCGTATAACAACAAGGGTAGAGGCGGTTACAGAGGCAATAATACCAAAGGCAGGGGACGTGGAAACAATGGCTCCAGGTCCACCACCACCAACAAGCGGTGACGTCTTGTCACTGCCCCCCAACCATGCAACACCGGTTGGGGGGAGACTTCAGCAGTTCCTGCCGGCGTGGAAGAACATCACCACGGACAGGTGGGTGAGGTCCCTTATCCAGTACGGGTACTGTCTAGAGCTTACTTCCATTCCGCCAGACATACCCCCAAGAAGCCGTCCTATGTCAGGCGAGCATTTGACCTTATTGCAGCAGGAAGTTCTAGTTATGCTGCAAAAAGGGGCAATAGAGCTCGTTCCATTGCAAGAACGGGGAACAGGGGTTTACTCCCTCTATTTCCTGATTCCCAAGAAGGACGGATCCCTCAGGCCTATACTGGACCTCAGGCCCCTAAACTGGTACATACTCTCGGAGCATTTCCATATGCTCACGTTGCAGCAAGTGCTTCCCCTCCTTCAGCAGGGGGATTTTCTGGCTACACTGGATCTGAAAGATGCCTATTTTCATATCCCCCTACATCCTTCCCACAGGAGGTATCTCAGATTCACGCTCTTAGACCAGCACTACCAGTTCAAGGTCCTGCCGTTCGGGGTCACCACGGCACCAAGGGTATTTACGAAGTGCCTAGCGACTGTGGCGGCGCATCTCCGTCGCCAAAACGTCCACGTCTATCCTTACCTGGACGACTGGCTCATTCAGGCAAGGACGGAACAACAGTGCGCAGACCATGTGTCACGCACCATTCATCTCCTGCACGATCTGGGCTTCTCACTGAACTACCCCAAGTCCCATCTCCAGCCCGCCCACGTGCGACAGTATCTGGGCGCGACGATCAACACTCTGGCGGCCACTGCGCAGCCAAATTCAGTGAGAATCGCCAGTATCCAGGCGCTGATCCAACGGTTCAGACCCCAACACTCGCTTCCAGCGAAGGTGTTCATGCAGTTGATAGGCATGATGGCCTCCTGCATCTCCATTGTCCCGCACGCGAGACTACATATGCGTCCGCTTCAGGAGTGCTTAGCACGTCAGTGGACTCAGGCTCATGGGCAACTGACAGACCTAGTGTTGGTGAGCGGTCGGGCATACAACTCTCTGCATTGGTGGAATCCACAAAACCTTTGCAAAGGCCGACCATTCCAAGAGCCTGTCCCACAGATTATCCTGACGACGGACGCCTCTCTCCAGGGTTGGGGAGCGCATGTACTCCATTACACTGTGCAGGGACTATGGACGCTACAGCAGAGGAAGATGCACATCAATGTGTTGGAACTGATGGCAATCTTCATGGCCTTAAAGGCGTTCAAAGTACATCTGTGCAACAAGGTCGTGTTGATCCGGACGGACAACATGACGGCCATGTACTACATCCAGAAACAGGGGGGCACTCACTCTCCACAGCTGTCTCATCTGGCTCAGAGCATGTGGAAGTGGGCCATTCAGAGGAACATCTTCCTCATGGCAGAGCACCTCCCGGGCAAGGACAATCAGATGGCAGACCTCCTCAGCAGGCACAGCCATCAGATGCACGAGTGGGAGATACATCCATCAGTACTCCAACCGTACTTCCAAATGTGGGGTCATCCAGAGATAGACCTGTTCGCCACAAAGGAGAACGCAAAATGCCAAAGCTTCGCCGCCAGGTTCCCACACCCCCAATCACAGGGCAATGCGATGTGGATGAACTGGTCAGGCAGATTTGCGTACGCTTTTCCCCCAGCACCTCTGATACCGCTGGTGGCACGCAAGCTCAGGCAACACTCGATGACGCTCATCCTGGTTGCTCCAACGTGGGCTCGCCAACCATGGTACACCACGTTTCTGGAACTCTCCGTGGTACCGCATCAAAGGCTTCATCTCACTCCCAGCCTTCTGACGCAGAGCCATGGCGACATTCAGCACCCAGATCCGCAACAGCTCAACCTGGCGATCTGGCTCCTGAAGTCCTAGAGTTTGGCTACCTCAATCTTCCTCCCGATTGCATGGACATCATTCGGGAGGCAAGGAAGCCCACTACTAGAGCTTGTTATGCGGCTAAATGGAAGAGGTTTGTCGTCTACTGTGTGAACCACGACATTGACCCGCTAGATGCTTCTATTCAAAACATCATCTGTTACCTTTTTCACCTGTATCGATGTAATCTAGCGTACTCTTCCATCCGCATTCACCTGTCTGCTATGGCAGCATACCTCCAGAATAGGCAGCACCTGTCACTCTTTAAGGTCCCTGCTATCAAGGCCTTTCTGGAAGGACTCAAAAGGGTCATTCCACCAAGGACTCCACCAGCTCCGGAATGGAACCTCAATGTGGTTCTTACAAGGCTGATGGGTCCTCCTTTTGAGCCACTGCACTCTTGTGAGCTTCAGTTTCTGACTTGGAAGGTGGCTTTCTTAGTAGCAATTACATCGCTACGGAGGGTTAGTGAGTTGCAGGCACTCACCATCCAAGAACCTTTTTTCCAAGTACATGCTAACAGGGTGGTGCTCCGCACCAACCCTAAATTCTTGCCCAAAGTGGTCTCACAATTCCACATAAACTAAACAATTGAGTTGCCGGTGTTTTTCCAAAACCCAGAAACGCTGGCGGAGCGCATGCTCCACACCCTTGATGTGAAAAGGGCCTTGATGTACTATGTGGACAGGACTAAGAATTTCCCCAAAACCAAACAGCTTTTTGTTGCTTTTGCCACACAACACAAGGGAAACGCTATCTCCAAAGCGGGGATTGCTAGATGGATAGTAAAGTGCATTCAGATCTGCTACGCTAAAGCTAAGCGCACTCTCACTATCCCACCGAGGGCCCACTCCACTAGGAAGTTAGGGGCCTCTATGGCTTTCCTAGGTAACATTCCCTTAGAAGATATCTGTAGAGCAGCCACATGGTCTACCACACATACTTTCACTAAGCACTACTGTGTAGACGTGCATTCCAAACAGCAGGCAGCTGTTGGTCAGGCTGTTCTAAAAACGCTTTTTCAGACTGCTGCAGCTGGCACGGGCGGCCGCCGTTAATGGAGGGACTGCTATGTATTCTATGCACAGATATGAATTCAGCAGCCCACATGCCTCGAACTGCAAATGCTACTTACCAGTATGCATCTGTTCTTGGCATGTAGGGCTGCTGACATTCATATCGCCCACCCTCCTCCCCGGCGCCTGTAGCAGCTGCAGAATTCATTCATATACATACATATGCTCATAGCATGGTCATCACTCACATTCTTCACTCCATCTCTGCCAATGGCTAAAAACAATCTGGGGATGGAGGCGATGCCCATGCGCACTGTAGTCCAGGGGAGGAGCCACCTATCTCGTGATACTTCGAAGACTCTTCCAGGACAACAATGTGCAATCATCCGGACCCAACACTAGATGGCGATCTATGCACAGATATGAATGTCAGCAGCCCTACATGCCAAGAACAGATGCATACTGGTAAGTAGCATTTGCATTCTGAAGCGCACCCCCACCCCCGATCAGGGGCGTAGGTTGCGGAGACTTAGACCCAATCTGTCATACACAGGCAGCTCAGCAGGTCTGGCAGGAAACACCACTAGTCACGCCACCCCTCCGTTCGTCGTGGTATCTAACAGACAGCTATCCACATCCCCCCGTACAATATCGTGTCGCATGTGCAGCAAGCGAGCGCAGCTCTGTCAAGTGCTCTGATGGTAGTCCACGGGAGGGGAATCAGAATAGGGCGCTACCCAGTGCAGGGCGCAACGCACCTCAGCACAAAGGCCAACTGTAAAGACTGGCGGCCGTAGGGACCAGCACGTTGGATCGCTCCCAGAGGCCCATTACATCCAAGGATTTTGAAAGTGGAAAGCAACCAGTCGTGTAACCCATGTTAAGTGTATCATACTCACTACGGGCTGCCTAGCGTCACCTCATCAGTAGCCGTTCCACCACTCCCCTATCAGGACGGGACGGGCCCTCCCCATCGTGTGATCTATAGTGTGGTGGGTGTGGTGTGAGGAATTTGTGCACGCTCATGGGTCCGGTATCGACTCGTCATCACCAGAGGATTCGCCGTGAGTCGCCTGAGACAGCCAGTACACCTGCAGGGGGGACCAGAAATCGCTGGGTTTACAACGGGCCGGCATTAGCTCTGCATAAACGCCATGCTGATCCTGGCAGTACTTGAGATCGTCCAGCCATTCCTTAAATTTTGGCGCCCTCCCCCTCCCCCATCTGCAAGCAATTTTCCTCTTCGCGAGTAGCAACGCAATATCAACATACCGACGGTCAGACTTGGGAACATTCCTGGTGTAACCCAGCAGCATCACCACTGGGTCCATGGGAAGAGGGCCAGCTATCATAACTTGGAGCGCAGCGTGAACCTGCTCCCAGTATGCCTGAATCGCTCCGCACTCCCAGGCCAAGTGGAGGAAATCCGCGCCCTCCGCACGGCATCTCGCACATCTATCATCCTCCGAAAGGTGAAACCGCAGCTTACGAACAGGAGTGTAGTAATATCTTTGTACGAATTTGTAGTGAATAATTTTTAGTCTACAGCTGGAGGAAATCTTGGCCGTGACTGAGCAGCAATATTTCCATTGTTCATCGGTAAGTGCAGCCGGGAGATCAGAGTCCCAGGCAGCTCGCGCTTTGGCCAAGACAGGGGGACGCTGCTCACGAATGGCAGCATACAATTTTGATACCAAATGTCTGCCGTCTGACACCAGCAAAATGTGCATAGGTAGAACCGTGCTCGGTTCTTCCGGGAAACTGGGGAGTATATCCCTCATGCCCTGTCGTAGCCGTATATAATAGAACACCTCCATTGGCGTCGGTGGGGCGGTCTGGAAGATCTGCTCCTTGGTGCGGAATCGTCCATCCTGAAACAAATCGCCCCAGGTGTGAAGGTGTACTCGGGCGCACATGGATCGGAATCCACATTCCGTCAGAAGCGATAGCTTCGGGTGGTATGCAAGGGGCATTGCCGGTGAGTAGAGCATTGAAGCCCATAGCAGTTTCGTCACTCTATGCCACGAGTCTATGGTGCAGGTGACAGTGGTAGCCGGCGTCTCAACATCTCCCACTAGCCCCATCAGCATGCCCTTGAGTGGCAATGGGTGAACGATCCAATCCTCAGCAGCAACCTGGGGCATAAAGGGAGCAGGGTTAACCCAATGGTAAGCATGCTGAGCTTGAGCACTGAGGTAGTACACTTCAAGGTCGGGAACGTCAAAACCTCCTCTGTCATAAGGCTGTGTGAGGACATTCCAGCTAAGGCGCGGCTGCTTGCCTCCCCAGAACAAGCGCAGCAATTCAGTGCGAAGTCTTTTAAAAAAAATAGGCCCCCGGGTAGTAAGGTACATTCTGGAATAGATATAAGAACCGTGGGAGGATAACCATTTTTATCAGGGAGGCTCTGCCTGCCATCGACAGCGGCAGGGCCATCCAGCGAGTCACATTGTCAGTCAATTGTGAAATGGCTACCCCATAGTTCAGCCGGATCGTGTCTTCCCTGCTAAGCGACACCTCGATTCCCAAGTATTTTAAGTCCGAATCGCACCACTCCAAGGGGTACTCCAGTGCAAAGGGGGTCACTGACGCCGTGAGGGGAAAGAATTGTGACTTGTTCCAATTGATGTGCACTCCAGAAATGCCGCCAAATAAAACAAATTCCCTCAGCAGTGGATTGAGGTTGTCCTGCGGGTGCCGCACATATAAAGTGACGTCATCCGCGTAGAGGGATATGCCTATCTGCCTTTGGTTGCAATTAAAGGCGCTGGCCTTATGTAGTTGTCGGATCCTGCAGGCCAGCGGTTCGATTGACAGGGCGAAGAGCAGGGGCGACAGGGGGCATACCTGCCTAGTTCCCCTCGTAATTGGCATCTGTGCCGACAGTACACCGTTAACGACGACCCTGGCGACTGGGGAAGTGTACAGTAGTGTAACCCAGGCGATGAATATACGGGGGAACCCCATTCTGCCCAATATGGCCAGCAGATATCCCCATTCCACCGAGTCAAACGCCTTGGTGGCGTCTAAAAATACAGCAGCGACCGGAAGCTCGGGTGATATGGTGGGTATGAGGGAGAATAATGTGCGGAGGTTATGGGATGTAGCTCTCCCCGGGATGAATCCAGATTGATCTGGCAGGACCAGGGTACTCATAAGGAGGGATAGCCTAGTCGCAAGTACTTTCGCTAAAATCTTCGCATCACAGTTCAGCAATGACAGGGGCCTATACGCATCGGTGTCCACTGGATTTTTCCCTGGTTTCAGTAGCGATGTGATCGCCACCTCCCTCATAGAGCCTGGCAATATTCCCTCCTCTAGCGACTCTTCGAATACCTCCTTCAGTACCGGTGCCATGATGTCGATATAACATTTATAAAACTCGGCCGGAAGGCCGTCAAGCCCTGCAGCTTTGCCATTACTGAGCGACATGATTGCTTCCCGGATTTCGTCCAGCTCGAAGGGGCATCCCAAAAATGCCCTATCGCTATCACTTAGCCAACAGAGTGCGATATCGTCTAGGAAATTGCCAAACTCCACCTCACCTGACTGTTGTGTGGCGTACAAACGTTGGTAATGCTACAGGAAGGTGTCTTGTATCCCTTTAGTATCTCGGTAGGTCCTGCCCTCTCCATCAGAGATCTCCAAGATATGCGTGGCGAACCGTTGATGCCTCGTAAGCGCTGCCAAAACTTTTCCCGGCCTATCTCCCTCGCAATACCGTCTGGCAGTCCAATATTTGCCTCGAAATTTCGCTTCTCTGGCCGCTTCCTCTTCATAGGCTGACAGTTTGGCCCTAAAAGCCCTCTCTAGGTCAGGGCAGGGATTCCTGACCATCTCCGCCTCTAGCGACTTGAGTTCCGCTTCAAGAGCAGTCAATGTACGTACGATTTCTCGCAGCACTCCACAGCTCTTGGAAATTGTGACACCCCTCACGGTAACTTAAAGGCCTCCCATATCGTTTCGACCTTGGCAACAGATCCCTTGTTCCTAGGGAAGAAGGCTTCAATTTCCTCGCCTAGTTCCTGCTTAAAGACAGGATCAAGCAGGGCCGAAGGGAAAAGTCTCCACGGGGGGCGTACTCTTGCATAGCCAGGCATCGCTATAACCGTCATTACAGGGCAATGGTCCGAGTATGTACGAGGCAGATGTTTTACCTGGACGATTCCCCCAGCTAGGCCCCGAGAGACGAAACAGTAGTCTATTCTTGCCCATGAGCGTGCGTACGTGGTAAAGTGGGTTCCTTCCCTAGTTCCCGGGTGCAAATGTCTCCAGCTATCCAGTAATCCCGCCTCAGTAAGTATACCCTGCAGCGCATCCCTAGCTTTCGTGTTATATTGTCCGCTACCGTCCGATCTGTCCATCCCCGGATGTAATGAGAGGTTAAAGTCACCTCCCCAGACTATGTGTGTAGCTTCGACCTCAAGCACATGACCCCATAACGTCAAGAAAAAGCCCGGTGTGTCAACATTTGGTGCATAACAGTTTACAAACACTATCACATCAGTGCCCAGCCGCCCCCACAAAATCACATATCTCCCCTCCCTGTCTGCACTAACCCCCATCTTCTGAAACATCAATCGTTTATTCACCAGAATGGCTACCCCCCTGGAATAGGTGGAATAGGAAGAAAATTCTCTCACATTCGCCCATCTACTTGCGAGCCTGGGAACACAGCGTGAACTCAGGTGGGTTTCCTGGAGCATCACTATCTGCACCTTGTTCCTATCCAGATATGCTATAACATTCCTACATTTTCGGGGGTTATTAAGACCTCGGACATTCCAGGACAATATGGACACAGTGGATAAGGCGTGATCACCCGCACTCGTCATCACTATAGATAAGCACGCATATTCCCAGCGCTCCAGCTCTTCGCAGGAACGTAGCCAGTACCAGTCCCTCCGCCAACACGAACCATCGCTGTGCAAGATCATCCACACCAACATACTCCGCATCTCCCGCACCCGCACGCATACCATGTACTTCACCCTCAAGAACTCTACCACTCTCAACAACATCCATCCCAACATGTAATCCCCCCCCCTACACGCGCACCTTTTCAACTCCCGCAGCACTTCCCCACCCCCAACCCACTGAAGCAACCCAAACTTGCCAGTACCAGAGTCCCACCCACCACCCCAACCCCCAAACTTAACAACTGTAGTCAAACCATGTGGGGTATCCCCTCCTGGAGGCATTAGAGATACGCACCCATACACCCCTACTCTCCCCTCCCGCCCCGCAAATGACATACGGGGAAGTCAGAGAAGAAGGGGTGGTGCCTGGCATACATAAACCCTGCAAGTTTAAGCCTTCATAACACACCATCAAAGCTCCTCCTCGCCTCCCACCAGGCTAATTCAACAATGTGGACAGGGGGATCGGCCATGGTTCCGCCCATTCCCCCTCTCTCCTCCTGCAGCTCCACCATCCTACGCAAGCCCCAAGCCATTCCAATAGTGTACATTGGGCAAACCAGCCTTCACTCTGCAACAAGTCCTTATTGCCAGGGAGCAGCCGTTCGTGTCCACGCAGGCAGGCAGGACCATCCTGCCGGATGTAAGGCAGAACCTTCGAAGCAATTTCCAGTAGTTCAACAGTACCCAATAGCCAAACCATCATGAGGGTTTCACCCCCAAACGTCCTTCACGTCAGGTAAAGTAATGTGCAAATAAAGCTCGGCGCCTAAGCATCTGCCACTGCCCACTCTTATTCGGCACTTCTATACAACTGTGCATTCACAGCAATAACCCAGCAGCGGAACAGAATATTCTAGTGCCCACCATCGCTCAGCAGCTTATTTAGGATGCAAGGTAAGTTATCATAGGCGCCGTAGGCCGTGAAGGGAGGTACTTGTATCCAAAGGCACCAGTGTCCAAAGTGAACAACAACAATACAACAAGGAGCTATCGAGAAAATGAGCATCAGACCACTATTAAGACTCATCCTGCTCAGCCGGATTGCCTTCTGCCTCCTCCTCCTCAACGTTACGTCTGTCCCTCCTAGCAGCGCGAAGCCTCTTTACGTAGTCCTCGGCTTGCTGCGGAGTCGTGAAGAAGTGTTGTTTGCCCTGATGGGTCACCCTGAGGCGTGCTGGGTAAAGAAGAGCATAGTCCACCTGCATGTCCCTTAATTTCTTTTTCACATCCAGAAATTTCCTCCGCTGGTCCTGGACCATGGGTGTGAAATCTGGGTACAAGGAGAACTGTACACCATCACAGGCCAGGTTCCGGGTCGTACGAGCTGCTCTCAGCACCACATCCCTATCACGGTAGTTGAGTAACCTGGCAATGATAGGACGTGGTTGCGCCCCCGGTTTGGGCACCGGGCCCAGAGAGCGGTGCGCCCGCTCAACAATGAATTGGTTAGAGAAGGCCTCTTTACCCACTGCGGTGAGCAGTATGCGTTCCACGTATTCCTCCATTCGTCCGGTGTTGGTGGATTCCGGAACTCCCGTGACGCGGATGTTATTGCGCCTACTCCTCGCCTCCAACTCCTCATTTTTAGCCGCAATCACTCTAAGGACGTTATCCATGCGGGTGAGGCGCGTTTCGTGAGTGTTGGATGTGTCTTCAGCAGTGGATATGCGCCGTTCCGCCTCCGTCAGCCGCTCCTCGTGGACTTCTATCTTCTGCGCTACCCCGTCCATCCTGGAAGATAGGCGGTCAACCTTATCCACGATTGTCGCGAAGCCCTGCCGCATCTCGTCGATAATCAGTCGCAATTCTGGAGTCACAGGTGCAGGGGATGACTCTGCATTCGATGGACCTGGAGCACCACTAGTTCCCATGGTGCCTCGCGTTGGTTTTTTGGCGGCTGCGGGCTCGAAGGATAGTTTGGGTTGTTTAGCGTCGTTTTTGCCCATAGTGCCCAGTCCGTTGGCGCTACTCGGGGTAAGCAAATGGCGAGCAGTAGTAGGGTTCCTCACCCCCAGTCTATGGCGCTCTGCCGGCCGTCGCCCACGTGGCGAGCCCCCCCCTAGGCAGTATCAGCTGATGAGCAAGTCGGTGATTCCCAGTGGCCCCCCGACCCCCCTTGCGCCTCAGTTGCAATGTTCAGAGCGCCATGAGGGCCCACGTTTTGGTGGCCGGGTCGCAGCTCGCCCGCGTAGCACCGAGCAGTCCCTGGCGCCAGGAGCGCGCAAGAGATGGAGGGCAATCCGGCGATGTGTGTCCAAGCCCGCTCCCACCGCGTTAATGATGGCAGCAGTGTCCCTCAGTTATGCCAGGGAGGCCTGCAGGGAGGCGTGCAGCGTGGCCGGGAGTGATGGCGTCCCCTGCTGTAGATCCAAGCGTGACGCGCTGTGTGCACCGGGAGCGCCAGCCGGCCCCAGGTACAGACGGCACCGCGCCGTCTGAGGCGGCAAGACTCGCCCCCGGCGCTCCGTCCGCTGATCGGCGGCAGTAGGGTCTCTCAGGTGTCCCAGGGAGGCCGGCAGTGAGGCGCACCGTGGGGCCGGGTGCGAAGTATCTCCCTCCGCAGTGTGTGCTCCGGGAGTGTCCGCCGGTCCCAGCGCCAGTCTCCCGGCTTGCCTCCCGCTGCGGCGTTGTCAGAAGGGGCCAGACTCACCTCCGTTAGGATCCGGTGACTTGCCCGCTGGCCGCCCGACTCCCAGGCCGTATCCTGTAACTCCGCGGCCCAGCCGCCTCGTGGGACGCCGCGGCCTCGCGTTGGTCAGCGTCCGGGCGCCGCAGCAGCCGTCCGCAGTGCCTTCTCCCGGTGGGTGCACTCGGCGCCGATACTCAGGCGCCGGACCTCGGATCCTCGCCAGACTCGGTCAGGGTCAGCAGCACACTTATATCCACCCTCGGTGTGATTTTCAGGCGTCCACTTCCAGGTTAAGTGGATAAATGCAGGATGATTCTGGCCAGGCAGCCAGAGCCTCACAGAAGTGCGGCCATTAGCTTGTGCGCCCTCTAGCGCCCCCCCTTTACTTTGCAACCTTAATGAAAGTGATCTCTTGCCAGGCCTAAATTGTACTCCCTAGCTCCATAATCTAAAGTGGATCTCCCTCAACTACTTGCCTTCATTTTGACTGGTGACAGCGTACCTGAGGATGTGTTGTGAAGTAACTTCCACCTACCCGGTCGAGGCACCCGTAGATGATTTCTGCTGGCTAGTGTAAATTAAGTGCAAAGACGTCTGTTAAGAGGAACTCCATTCTTTTGTTAATAAATGGCATTTTTCATGATGGCTAGTATGTAATTTTAATTTCTTGTGAAAATGAAAGGGATGTGATTTAATTGCTTTATTTTGTGTAATGTGTAAACTGTATTCTTGGCATTGGGTAATTGATCCGTCGTATATCATCACTCTTTACAGGGT
Source organism: Lissotriton vulgaris (assembly GCF_964263255.1). NCBI lineage: Eukaryota > Metazoa > Chordata > Amphibia > Caudata > Salamandridae > Lissotriton > Lissotriton vulgaris. Next base: position 616,150 of record NW_028255097.1, on the reverse strand, counting down.
GCCATAAACTTTTTCCAAAGTAGCCCGTGGCTGCTAAAGCAAACCTCTTGGCTGCCAAAACAAACCTCATGGCTGCAAGTAGCGAATTGTCTGAGCCATGGCTTGTAATTGGATATCAAAACTAAATGGCAAGAAAAATAATTTCATGTAGTCTAAGTTTGACCTCGCTCCTTATTTGGAGTCAGCTCAGATGAGATTAACCCCTTCCATGCGTGGCGAATTTTTGCGCTGTGTGGGCGTTTTTATAAGTGGGTGGGATTCGGACGGCCCGGGCTGTGCTCTGCACACGCCCACCGTGGGCCGTCATGAGCATGCAAAGGGTTACACGACTTACTCACTCAGGTGGGTATCTACTTTCTCGCCTGGCGCCCTCTGGAATCATTACATTCCCAAATTTTTAAGCCTGATATGGCATCATTTTATTTCAAGATTACAACCCGGCCGGTCTTATTTTGCGTTTGGTAGAGTGATATACGTGTAAAATAAGATGGATTTTTAAAGTAGATCATGCAAACAGGAATCAACAAATCAGTATTTCCCGGTAAAGTCCCTCCTTTATGTTTAAGTAGGAATTGCTGGTATTGGCCTGACAGTTACGGTTTGACCGAATTTCAGACTGGTTTCTCTTTGCCTTATCTCATTTAACCTCTGGAACTGCAGACAGGTGGCAGTGTTATCAGACACGAAGAGGACCCTTTATCAGATGTTCATTTTATACTGTATTCTCCAAAATGGAATAGTCCCTCTGTTTATACCCTTTAAAGAACGACACAGGTGCTAAATGATTCCAGTTATTTTGAATCCTAGAAGGTTTCATACATAGGCTGGATAGCCAATTTCTCCTGGTAGGTAATTTTTCTCTTCCTTGGTCACAGTTCAGATCACTTCACTTCTGTGTGAGAAAGTGCCCTCTTGCATGGTGTGTCCCCACTTTTTGCTGAATTGCTGATGTTCTTTGACTGAGTGTGCCCTGGGCTCCTGCCAATCAGGTACCCAGGGCCTGTGTTCCTTCCCTAAAACTGCATTGAAGCCTAAACCCAATTGGCATCTCTGGCCACAGATCAGCCCCTGGTAAATGGTACCACAGGTACCCAGGGTACTGTGACCAGAGAAGGCCCCTAAGGGCTGCAGCACTTGTGCCACCCTTAGAGGCCCTGTACCTGACACTTACACACTGCCTTTGCAGGCTGTGTATCTTGGTGCAGAACAAAGTGAAGAGTCGACATGGCACACATCCCTGTGCGTCATGCCCACAAAACACTGCCCTGGCATACATCAGTCACCCCTCTAGGTGGGTGCCCTATGCCAGTAGTGAAGGTACAGGTGCATGAGACCTGTACCCCTACATTACCCAGGTCCATTCCTGGGCACTGTAAGTCCAGTGTTGCCATTAAGAGTATATGGTGCTGGGAGTTTGTCATTACGAACTCTACAGCACCATAATGGTTGCACCGAAGACTGGGAAGTTTGGTATCAAACTTCCCAGCACATTAAACCCACACTGATGCCAGTTTGGGATTTAATGTAAAATGCACGACAGAGAGCATTTTAGAGATGCCTCCTGAAACTCAACCAACTTCACAGTGACTTGACTGAGTGGCTGCCTAGGCTGCCATCACGTGACCTGTTTCTGGACCCCGGGGTTGAGAGCTGCTGCTCTTGGGGGCCTGAAACAATGCACATCCTGGGATGAGGTGCCAAGCCTACCCCAGGATGGACGGGGTTCACGAAGAAGTTTCAAAGGCATACTGCCTTTGTGAGCCTCTCCAGACCACTTGCTGTGCTCAGCAACTGGGCCCCACTCGTTCTACCCCCCACTTTGGGTGGGAGACCTGGTGGGAAAAACAAAGTGAGGAAGAGAGGTGTGCCCACCTTTGACAACTCAACCCTATAATGTGGGGGAGGCGAGGTGAAGCACAACCTCGAATCCCCGCCATCTTGAGGATTGGGAGGACCCAGCCAACCAGGAACAGGCTCCTGCCTCCCTCCTACTGGAGAGTGGCAGAATAGGGGGTGTACCCATCCCAGGGAAGTGGCCCATTGATCCCTGCAATTTACCTACCTGTAACGCCCCTAAATTTAGTATTTGTGGGCACCCTGAACCTTCTTTCCTCAGATCCAGCAACCACAAAAAGAGAAGGACTAAAAGCAGTGCAGAAGCTAACAAGAGGACGACGCCCACTGACTTAGCCTCAGTCCCACAGGCCTGTCTCCCCTCGAACCTGCTCCTTCGAAAACTTGGTGTGTCCAGCTGCCAGCAACCACAAAAACCCAGGAGAACCTGCCCGCATTCACTTAACAAGCTGTTTCTCCTGTGAACACCGGACGTGTTTAAACTGCAGCTTCTGGTGCCTGTCAGAAACCGCAAATCAAGCCCACTCTGCCCAAGTCCTCGTCCCCGAGCCTGCAGTGCTTCTTTGTCCCTGAGAATCTCCATTGAAATCAACAGGGCACCCGACCTCAAAACAGCACCCTGCACCCGGCTGCCCTAGTGCAGCTTAGGGTGCCCCTTTTGTGCTAACCTGGCACCCACCTTGCCCCGAGCTTAACCCTAGGAGCTTTACTCCCACAATCCCGTGGCCTGCTTGCTAGCAGCCACCAACCGGAGTCCCCCTATCCTCCGTAGGAGAACAGTGGGCCTCCACACTCTGCACCCGGCCGCCCTAGTGCCGCTGAGGGTGCAACAACAGTGCATCACTGACCCTGGGAGACCCCTATGTCTAACCCCAGTACCCTAACTCAAAGACAGATTACTTACCTCTAAACCGATAACTCCTTTTTCCTCATAGGATAACATTGAGAATTTTTCTCCCAAAAAGTTTGTTGACTTTTGAAAATTACAAATATTCCTTAAAAATCAGCCGAATAACCAAAACCCATTTTCTCAACTGTTTTCAGGACATGTCCCAGTGCTGAATCTAGGACCCAGCACTGAGTAAGAAAAAGTATCGATAACATAACTCACCTGCTAAGTGAATTTCTTTCCATAGGATAACATTGGTGATTCTATGGGAAAAAGTTTGTCAACTTTTGAAATGCAATAAATAATATTCTTTAAAAACCGTACCTTTAACCAAAACGCATTTACTCACCTGTTTTCAGGGAATGTCCCAGGGCTGAATCTAGGATCCAGTCCTGTGTTAGCAAAAGTAATCTGAAAAGAAAATTAACTGCATTTTACTTAAAAAGCCCGTTCATTTGAATGTACTATACCTGCAATGTGTTGCAAACTGCTTACTTAAAACTGTAACCAAAACCAGTACAAGTTACACAGCAATTTTGAACTGTTCATACCAGTAATTTACTACTGCAAATAATTTTTATGCTTACCGTTGCCAGGCTTGCTTGGTTCTAGAAATAAAACAATAGTATATTATTTATACAAAAACAATTGGCCTAGAGTTCATTTCTTCAGTGTGTGAATTCATTTGCTGACTGAGTGTGTACATCAAATGCTTAACGCTGTCCTCTGACACTGCCTTACTGCTCGATCAAGCTACCACTTTAGAGAGTAAGGTTCTATCTAACTTTAACCTCTGCCAAACCTCTGGAGACCCTTGGAGTCTTTACACACTTTACCTCACTTTGCTGTGGTATATATGGAGCCAGTTTCTTACATTCTGGCATTGGAATTGTAGCGGTATCAATTTATAGGGCAGTGTTTTTGGTCAGGGAGAGCATGCCAGTCACACTCTAACCAACTTCCTTCTCATCATTGTTCACTAGGTGACAAGGCGTTGGATGGCTACAGTAAAAAGAAATATGTCTGCAAGTTGCTGTTCATTTTCCTCTTGGGCCACGACATCGACTTTGGACACATGGAAGCAGTGAATCTGTTAAGCTCCAACAAATACACAGAAAAACAGATTGTGAGTGATTGTTAAACCATTGTCCCTAAAGGGCCAGTTTTACTTCAGCTTCATTGCACTCGTTCATTAACCTTTCTGCTTGAGTTGATTGCATAACAAAAATGTCCTAATTTTGAGGCTGGTCGTCAAATAGTAAAAACAACTGTTAGTTTAGTGATCGCTGAATGTTATGTTATCTGAGAATAAATACCAGTTAACTATTCCACTTCAACCATATTTGGTTAATAAATACGTTCCAATTTAGGAGGCAGTTGTCATGAGTTCACCAGGATCATAAATATTATCAGTTTTAGAATACATAGAATTCCATAATCCCTGTATAAGCGTCATTCTCTAATTTCTTTATAATTGGCGACTTGCACGCACCCAGTCGCCGATTTATAAGGAAAAGACGTCAGACCTAGACTATCAAAAGTAATTTCAGTTGAGTTCTGACGTCACAATGCCTGCTGCTAGAGAGGGCAGCTGAGGAGAAAGGCAGGTCAGGAGTTATGACGTCACAAAGCCTGCTGCTAGAGATGGCAGCTGAGGTGAAAGGCAAGTCAGGAGTTCTGACATCACAATGTCTGCTGGGAGGCGAAAAGCAGGTTAGGTCCCTGAGCATAATTGAAGCAGCTACTTAAGAGAACCAAAACGGAACGTTGCTTTTCTTACTTCTGCTCCATTTTAATAGCTTACATTGACAATTAGAGAGAGTATGTTTAATTTTTACACTCTTTAGTGAAAAGCTAGAATCTTTCTGGATACTTTTACTCTTTCCGAACTAGTGCAACTTTAATACTTTTTTTAACTTACTTCTATTGTACTGTTTCCAATATCCATTTGCAACAAATAACAGGTTTTTGATGTTAATTTTGCACTAGAGGTTTTTATTTGTATTCTTCTTGTTTGCAAACATGCTCGCTCTTTAATATGAAAGAGCTATGCACCAAGGTTTTAAGTGGTTTGTGGGAAACTTTATGGTGTGACAATGTATTATATGGAATAAAGTACCCCCTGGCGTATAAGATAAGGATATTGCAAGTCACCTTTGAGTTGCATAACCTAATACATTCCTCTCCAAGGTAATGGAGCTCCTCTGTGACTTGCAATATCCTTATAATGTACGGGGGTACTTTGTTTATTATTATTTAATTGTAGGTTTTAGTAGAGGACTGCTAGGCATCCAGAGATAGCCATAAAATGTTTTGGAGATAGGTACTTAAAGACGGCATACTGAGCTGCAGTATAGTTTATTTGCCAGAATCTGGTAATGGTTTACCAGTCAATCACCACGGAGGGAAGGATAGTGCCTGATGAAAGGTTGTTAAATATGTACTCAACAAATGAAAGAATCTTGAAAGGCACATGCGCCCTGGGAGAAGAGGAAAGTTGGTCTTGGGCGTTTGACTGGGCTGGGTGATGTATGTGTCCGTGACCTAGCAAAAAGGGTATGGTTTATCCAAGCATTAAATGTGGTTTACTGAAACTTGAGAATTTTAAATTGGGGTTGAAAGCTTTGATTGTTGTTGAAATATATTGTCGCAATCATTTCAGGATTTTTGTTAGGGAAATGTTTGTTTGAACATTAAAGCTATAATAATTGTAGAGTTTGATGTAAACACAGCTAGATTAGTATTTGTTATAAGATGGTTATGGCTGGCTTACTTAAAATACCACCCATGGGCCTCAAAGTTGCTCACCAGTGTATTTGTCTGTGGCCCACGGCTAAAAAAAAGTGTAAACAAAATTACATTAGCCTTAGAGCACTCACCACCCTAGACAAGACATAGGGCACTAACCACCCAAAACCACTGCATGGCGCACTATCCACCCCAAGACAAACCACTATAGGGCACTCTCCACCCTAGACAAGATATAGGGCACTCACTACCCTAATACCACTACACGGGGCACTGACCACCCCTAATTGACATCTATAGGGCACTCACCACCCTAGACAAACAAAATATGTGAACGTTTTACTAACCACCCCAAAACTAACCACTATAGGGCACTCACCACCCTAGACAACTACATACGGCACTGACCACTTTCAACAACATATAGGGCACTCACCACCCTTAAACAACTTGACGGGGCACACACCACCCCAAAGCTGAACACCGTAGGGCGCTCACCACCCTAGACAAACAACATACGACACAGACTACCTTCAACAACATGTAGGGCACTTAACCCCAAACATTGACCACTATAGGGCACTCACCACCCTAGACAAACAAACTACAAATACAACAGCACGGGGCACTCACCACCCCAAAACTGACCGCTAAAGGAAACACAACACCCCAAAACTGACCGCTATGACACTCACCACCCTAGTCAAACCACATACGACTCAGACCATCTTCAACAACTTATAAGGCACTCACCACCTGAATACAACAGCACGGGCACTCACCACCCAAATATTGACACTATAGGGCACTCACCACCCTAATACAACTTGACGGGCACTCAATACCCCAAAACTGACACTATAGGGCACTTACCAGCCAAGACAAACAACAAACGACATCAACCAACCTAAACAACATACCTACTACCCTAATACAACTACACGGGGCACTCACTGCCCACTATAGACACTCACTACTAAAAATCCGACCCTATAGAGCACTTTTCACCCTAGACTTCAACATAGAACTCAGACCACCTTAAATAACATATACAACAGCACGGGGCGCTCACCACTCCAACACTTCACCACCCTAGACTATCAACATACAACACAGACCAACCTAAACCAGATATAGGACACTCACAATCCTCTTACAACTGCCCAGGGCACTCTCCACCCCAAAACTATTATAGGGCACGCACCACTCCAAAACTACTATAGGGCACTCACCGCCCTTTTCAATTGTTCACTATAGGGCACTCACCACCCAAAAACTATTATAGGGCACCACCCTAGACAATTGTTCACTATAGGGCACTCACCACCCAAAATACTATAGGGCACTCACCACCCTAGACAATTGTTCACTATAGGGCACTCACCCCCCATGAAACTACTATAGGGCACTCACCACTCCAAAACAACTATAGGGTACTCACCACCCTAGACAATTGTTCACTATGGGGTATTCACCACCCAAAATACTACAAAGCTGTCCGCAATAGGACATTCACCACCCTAAACTAACAACATTCAACACAGATCAACCTAAACCAGATACAGGATACTCCCCATCCTCTTACAACTGCCCAGGGCACTCACCACCCCTAAACTATTACAGGACACTCACCTTTCCAAACTAGAAGAATATAAATATAACCCCACCAGGAGTGGCCTCCCTGCCACTCAGCCTGCCTGCCATCAACTGTCACCCCACCTAAGCCAGGCACACAGGAGTCTACAATGACATCAGACATTCCAAGAGCCACACCAGCTGAGTAGCAGGGAAAACACAAAGCTAAGTAGAACACTTAGCCTGCCTGTTTAATTGGCCAAGAAAATGATCCTTGCATGCTACAAGCCGCTCCTGCTGCAGCTTCAATCTAGGCTCAAAACAAACGTGAACGCTCGAGCTCACTTGATAATCGTAGTCTACTTCGGTTTTAGTAGATCTTGAATCCAGCCACCCCACACTCTGGCCATGCCATCAGGACATACACATATACATACCGTAGCCAAAAGATGCCCGCGTCTCCTACATACTTCATTTTCTGATCTGCATTTTCTTATTTTCCATCCTCTCTGCTGTGTAAAATGTTTCTTGTGACATGGATTAGGTTCTGGATGTAGTGTGTTCAATGATTGTACTGCCCAGCTCAATGGCAATCTTTTTATAAACGACCGAAGACAAATGTGGTTGGAAAGTGCACCATTTGGCCCATTATTTTAGAGATTCTCTTCAAACCTTTTTTGGGAGCATCACTAGCTCGTGTGCCCCAAAAATAGTGTAACTTACTACCCCCCTCTTAAAAAGGTTGGACACCCCTGTCTTGAGGTGTGAGATAACATCTTAAGTTAACACGTTATTTGTAACGGGAAATTATGTTTGTGTGGTAAAGGGTCCCTAAAGTGGGCAAACCCTTGTCCCCAGAAGTACATTAAACAAAGAAGTATTATCACTCCAAACTAGCTTAACAAATTAGAGTACACTGTCGGAATGCAATAACTCTGTGTTTCATTCTTCAGCGTTTCCTCACCTTTCTAGCTTTGGCATCTCGATGATAAAAGTAGTTTCTGTTGTACATGAACCAACACCATGTGTTGGCCTGGATATTTCTCAAGTCTTTAGGAAATACACAGTTACTGTAATAACAAGAAGGTGGAATATCATGACGTACTCTTTTGGTGTTTTTCTCTTTCATACCTCCTTACCTGCAGGGCTACCTCTTCATCTCAGTACTTGTGAACTGCAACAGTGAGCTTATCCGTCTCATCAACAATGCAATAAAGAATGACCTGGCCAGTCGCAACCCCACGTTCATGGGCTTGGCTTTACATTGTATCGCCAATGTGGGCAGCCGAGAAATGGGAGAAGCTTTTGCTGGAGAAATACCAAAAATATTGGTAGCTGGGTACGTCAATCCATTTGTGGTAACTCTTGTTTGGGGACTATGTAGTTTGTACTATGCAAAATGTTTCGCGCATTAATGTCTGATTCAGTTTACATATATGTTTTTAATACCTTTTTACATGCAGCTTGCTATAAACTGTAAAATGGCTATTTCTTGGCCTCGTAGAAATTACTTATCTCTATGGAATGATCACTAAAACTGTGTCTGTTTCTCTTTATGCATAAGAGATATCTGTAATGTATGTACAGGGCTTAGCCTACTTACATTTTTTCAAAAATGCAAATATGAAGCTAGATACTGCTCCAGTATCATTAACTATTTGGTAGTATGGTTGGCTACATTTACCAGTAAGTGGCATAGTTTGAATTGGGATGAAGGAGATGTTTTAATATTTTTGGTTAGGTTTCTTGTCTAGCACAACCATATGTGGCTTAGTATCCCTGCGCTGTAACTGATACACACAGATTACCTATAAGCAGCACTAGAGTAAGACACAATCGATGCAGTTCCTCCCGATTCAGGAGGTGTGCCATGCAAAGAATGCACTGGGTGTCAAATTGACTGCTTTCCTGAATTTACAGAGAAGTCTCTTCATGTTGCATTTATTGTGGAAGATGGTAGGACAGGATCGAAATGTATGCCTGCTGCTCTAGGAATGAATTGATTAGGTGTGTTACTAAGTAATAGGTTGCACAAACACACACTGTATAATGTTGAGACCGTGAACGGGGAGTACCAGAATCTCAACAAGCCCTCTCATACATGGCCACAATTCTCACTTGACAATGTCAAGTATGGAAAGACTATTTATCCTGTGTTTTTTAGGGAATGGTGCATGACCGAGAACACACTGTTCTGTGCTGCACTTCAGAGGACACCTTTTCAGAGCAGATTTAGAACATTTGAATCCACACTTTGTCACTTTCAAAAGATTGATCTCTAAAAGAAAGACAGTGTCCTACTTAATTAAAAGCTCAATCAGGACAAATGATTGTAGATTTCCAGAAGCTAAACTTCACTTCTTCCTCTGAAGGTGGTAGGTATATTTATAGCAGACCAGAGGCGTATGAGTGATGGAGAGACAATTTGTTCTTCGAACACCTGTGCTTTTGCTGAGATTTCGTTATTTGACTAACTTGGCTTTCACAGGTCTTCTACTCTAAATTCTTAACAATTGTTTTGACATTTTTATTAACCTTTTGAAAATAGGAGATTATGACAAGTTCTAGTCTCACTCAGGAGAGCAGTCCACCCAGATTGCAGTTTAGGCAGTGCTTGTTCCTCCAAGAATGTGGAAGAGCGTACCCCCTGCCCACACACTGCTTCACAGAAAGTGTGAATAATAAAATGATTTTATTAGCATTTTATTTTTTTACTGTCTGCCAGCTACTGAGTGTGGGGGCGGGACCAGGGACTCACTGGTGCCAATGATTGGCAGCAGTGAGGACTGGTCACTTAAGTTTGAAGTGTGCATGTCAGTTTGGTTGGCTACCTTGCTACAGCCAAACCGAATGTGCAATTCTAACTCTCTAACCCGGCTCCCTTGGACACCTGGGTTGGAAAGCAGGCACAGGCCTATAAGGCATTTCGAGTGCAGAGCCAGCCTGCTCCAGCCAATCAAGGCCCTTCTCTCATGCTGCTTGTGAGCGTGGGGGGAGTCCGGGCCAGATACACAGACGCGGAGGCTGTATGTAGTGTGTAATCTTAGTGGGTTTATTTAAGAACAGGCTGTTTTGATAATTTAGTTGCAGAAGAGTCCTCTTTTTCTTTAGGTGTTTCCTCTCCTCCCTCTCGGCCTCCTGTGGTCTCTTCGGTGTGTTGGTCTTCTCCCGAGGTGGCTCCTGATAACTGGGTGGGCTTGCGGAGGCTCATACAGAGGGGAGAAACAAGAATGAGCTGTCAGCTGTTTAGTATTTACTTCAGTGAGTAACGTTATACGTCACCACACCCTGTCGCTGAAAATAATGGTGTATGGAGAAATGTGCAAAAACGGAAAAGGGGGGGAAGGCGTGATACAGAAATTATTAGGTACAGGGCACTGTCCATTAAGAAAGGGGGGGTTTCTGGTGCCTAGGAGGGGACGTGAGGTCTGGGGTATTTCAGGGTTGTGTGGTTTACGTGCTGTACAGCCCCGACCCTCCCTATCCCACCCCCGGTATTCGGTCACCACCCACCTTCCCTTCATCCGCTACCCCGGTCTCTAGTACTCGAGGACTCACCGGCTCCGCCGCAACTCTCCAGAGTTGCGGCCACTCTCCATTGTCCTCCGATGGGCTCCACCACTCCTCGCACAACTCGTCCTCTCCTTCTGGTCCGTCCGCTTCATCCACTCGACTCGGCGACTTCTCTATTTCATCTCCGTTCTGACTTTCCTGCTCGTACTTCTCGTTTCCTGCAGACGCGCGCCCTCCCCTTCGTCTTCCTGGTCTATTTACCGGATTTGGATTTCTGGTTCCGGGATCAGTCCCGACCCCTTCCGTCGGTTCTCGCTTTGGGGTTGGTTCCTGCAAGGACACATGACAAGGGGGCGGGGTTATCCGTGTCGGCGTCGGACGATAGCCCTCTGGGCTTCATAGGGATCGTGGAATGTTTTTACCCCGGCGTTCATGATGAACAGGTACTGTACAGTCCCTAAATGTGCCGCCTCACAACAGCATGAGAACAGCGTCTTGATTGGAAGAGAGAGTTGGCTATAGGCTTCGTGCTCTGAGGACGTGCTGAAGAACATTGAGCAGCAGTATAAAGTAAGGGAATTCTTTTTTTATTTGTAAAATTCTTTTTTTTTTTGCACCTCTCCGATGTAATATGCCGCCAACCGCCACTGAGTTTAGGTTGTGGTGTATATGATGAGTACGCAATTCTGAGAGTGAAAGTACCAGAGAAGGGCGGTGAGTTTGCAGACTTTCGTTAAGAGTGCCAGGAAGGCATTGTGGGCTTAGTCGTGTATAAAATGTCTTTTTATGTGGAGTAAACAAGAGATGACTAGACAGAATGAGTGCTTGTTCTCTGCTCAGTATAAGTACGTTTTGAAGTGTGAACTATTATAGGCTGGTAGGGCTCGAACTAATGACATTTTATTTTATCTATTTTATTTTTGTTTTCTATAGCGCGAACATGACCCTGCATAGGGTATCAGAGCGCTTTACAGTAGAATATAAAACATCATTTTTACATATTACTAGCCATTGGTGAAAGAGATATAAGTAATTCCTTAGTGGCAGCACCATTAAAAGTTCACATAAAGATAACCCATCCGAAAGTTAAGATATATTTCCGTAGTCTTTAGAACTTAACTGAGATAAAAACTAGTATAACATTCCAAACTTAGTACCATGGCTGCTTGTGTGAAAATTCTGCCAGCCCTTTATAATGAAATACTTGAAGTACAGTTGTAAGAATTAAGGGAGAAATTTCCTCATATTAAAAGATTTTGCTTCCTTTTTAAATTTTGCGATGGTTGGAATTCTTCTCAAGTACGGGGGGAGGGCATTCCAAATTCTCGGTGCAGCCCCAGAGAATGCTCGGTCATACGTTCTTTTCTTACAGAAGCGCGCCGGTTTCAGTAGTAGATCTGCATTGCTCTTAGAGGAATGTGACCCTCCCGATAGCGTGAGTTTCTTGGCGAGGTATACTGGAGATTTGTTATGTATTGCTTTGTGGGTGATGCATGCTAGCTTGAACTGGATACGTGCTTCAAACGGCAGCCAGTTGAGGTCTTTCAAGTGTGGAGAGATATGGTCAAATTTTCTGGATCCCGCTATGAGTCTTGTGGCTGCATTAAGACATGCTTTCAATGGTGCTGTTGAGATTTTTGGCAGCCCAGCTAGGGTTGTGCAACCGTATTCAATCCTTGAGATGACCAGTGCCTGAACTGCTGTTTTGAGGTCTGCTTTGTTTAGGAAAGGTTTTAGTTTTTGTAAGTAGCTTAAGTGGAACCTGGCGTTTTTTGCCATTGTGTTGATATGTACAGACATATTAAGGTTTTTGTCCAGAGTTATACCCAGAGATTTAGTTGATTCTACAATCTTTGGCGTGCACTTTAGTGCAGTGATGAGGTTGGACCATTCAGCAATCAATGTTTTGCTTTTTTTGGAGTGATCAGGAGGAATTCAGTTTTTTGAGTATTTAGTTTTAGGTGGTTCTTGGTAAGCCATAGAAGTGTTCTTGTTAGAGCAAGATTCATTGTCTTTAAGTCATCCGTCGACGCCACCTTAATGTACAGCTGAGTGTCATCAGCATACATATGATAAGCAATATTGGCTTTTTGGAGTATTTCCGTAAGGGATTCTACGTATAGATTGAAGAGTGATGGAGATAGCCTGAATCCTTGAGGCACTCCTATAGTATTGTCAGTTGCGTTTGAGAGGGTTTGGTTGACCATTACTTTTTGCGATCTATTCTCCAGAAAGGAGCTGAACCAGGATAGCACTGTACCCTCCAATCCCATCCTGTTTTTCAGTCGATCAAGCATATAGGCATGGTTCACCGTGTCAAAAGCTGACGACAGGTCCAATAAGATTAGAAGGCATGTTTCATTCTGGTCCAGGGCCAGTAAAGCGTCATCTACTATGTGCAGGATGGCAGTTTCTGTACTGTGATCTGGGCGGAACCCTGATTGGCAGTCATTTAGGAGCTTGAAATCCGAGATGCTCAGTTGCTGTTGGACACATTTTTCCAGAATTTTAGCCAACATTGGAATATTGGTCACCGGTCTAAAGTTGTTCGGATCTAGGGGGTTCTTAGTCTTTTTTTTTTTTTAGGAGTGGGATGACTTGTCCTGTTTTTAAGCATGCCGGTAATTGACCTTGAGATAATGAGGCATTGATGATCCTAGACCAAGCTGGGATAAGTAGGTGATTTATTGAGGACCAGCATTTTGCCGGAAGGGGATCGTTGTAATGATTGTTAGGTTTCGATGTCGCCATGATCTTTGATATGTCAAATTCGCTGACCTGTGTAAAATCTGACCATCTGGCATTGTTTTTAGGATCTGCTGCATTTAGATCATCTGCCACCTTATCTCCCCGGTCCTTCTCCACTTCAATGTCTTCCGCCGCTTTTTTGAGTTCCCTCTCCAATGAGTTGGCTTTGTTTGTAAAGAAGATCGAGAAGTCTTCGCTGTTTAAGTTAGTTTTGGTAGTGACTGGTGCCATTTTGGCTGCCTTGTTTGATTGATCTTTAAGTAGATCAAATAGTCTCCTTGGTCTATTTATTGCGTTATCCAGTTCTTTTCTGAAGAATTATTTTTTAGATTTAATAATGCTTTTATTATACGCTTTCCTGGATTGTCTCAGTAAGGTTAGCTGGGGTGAAGAGGGGTGTTGACGCCATTTACGTTCCGCTAATCTCAGTGATCTTCTTTCTTCATTTAAAGCACCATTGAACCATGGGTTTTTGTCTTTGTCTGAGACACTTTTTAATTTTAGCGGGGCTATGTCCTCAATAATGTTGGACATCGTTTCGTTGTAGTGTAGCGTGAGGTCGCTGACGTCATTCATGTTCATGGGTGGCTGCAGATCAGTATTGCATCGTGCCGCTAAATTTTCCATATTAATTCCTCTGGTGTCCCTAGACCACTTTTTGGGTTTAATAGCTTGTGTAGATGATTTTGATTTTCTGAGCGGAATTTCAAAGGTAATTATGTGGTGGTCTGACCAGTTTGCAGGGTGTGATTGCAATGTTCTCGATAGATTTCTCTTTAGCTAAGATCCAATCTAGAATAGATCCTTTATTGTGGGTGGGGAGATGGCAACTTTGGACTAAGGATTGGCTGTCCAGGAAGGATTTTAAAAGGGTTATTTGATTGTCATTGAGATCTTCCCAATGTATGTTGAAGTCTCCTAGGAATATATCGCTTGTCTGCAGATTAGAGTTAGAAGTAATGATTTCTATTAACTGATCTATGAATTTGGCCTTAGTACCCGGGGGGTCGTATAATGCATGTATTTTAAAGTTCTGGTTATTTGCTGCACTTAAAGACATGCCTAGATATTCGCAGGATTCTAAAGGCTCAGCCTGTATTTTTGTGATGGAAATGTCAGATTTATGTATGCACGCTATACCACCACTCTTTCTGATGATTCTGTCCTGCCTCAAAATCCGGTAGTCCGGGGGACAAGTAGGTCAAGGTAGGGTGAGGAAGAGTCAGAAAGCCATGTTTACGTTAGAATGAGTATGTCAATTTTATGGTTAATAATGAGATCAGCTATGTCTGCCGCATGTTTATTTGCCGATCAACAGTTAAGTAGAGCACAGCGAAAGTGCTTCTGCTTCGTGCTCAAGGGTGGTAAAGACTCTTCGTGCGTTAGTGTCACTTTCCTGAGATTGTTGGCATTGATCCCTCTAGTATTTGCTTGAGGGTTTCTACAGGCTTTTGTTACGATAGTTTGGATATTATTGTTTTCTTCAAGTTTATTTTGAGTGGTAGGCATGGGTTCATATGAAGACACAATAGATAATTACTCACTATCAGTCAGATAGTTGAGTTGCTTGCGAGGACGGTATATTCTATTTGATAAAGCCAATGGGGTGGTGTTTTGTTTAGCATGTGTTTCGGGGGTGGAAGATTGAAACATCTCCATTTTTGCCATCCATTTTTCAGACAGACACAGTAGGTTTTTCATATCTTTAATTGCGTCAAGCATGGCTTTGTAAGTTTTACGAGATTGCGCACTGAGCTTTAAGAGATCACTGTTGATTTGATGTGTTCTGATCCTAATAGAGTTTGAACTATAAGGGGTGTTGGTGGTTTGTGCTGAGGGTGTCTCTCTAGTAGGATTTGTTTTGGTTATCCCAGTGAGATCACCGCTTATTATGTTATGCTTGGGGATGCTTCCTCGCTTCTCCTTGAGGTTCCCCAGCGCTCCGTTTTCGCTGACTTGAGCTTGCTCCCTCTGAGGGGTTTCCATCACACTAACCGTTCGGGTTAGTAGATCGCTGTCCGTGTTTGAGGTAGTTTGTGAGCTTATGTCACAATTCGAGGGTTTTGTAGTTAGTTGAATGTTAATGTCCCTGTCCACTTCTCGAGTGGAGTCATGGCACAGACTTTGTACTACGTTGGGTAAGGTGGTTATAGACGACAAGTCGATATCAGATTGTTGTGTTTCCATCGCCATGTCAGCATCAGAGTCCTTAACGCTCAAGTGGGCAGCCTGATGTACTAGCTGATGTTCAGTGTTGGTGTTTCTGCTGATAGATGTAAGGGCGCTACCCATAACATTAGTCTTAGGGTACCTATTGGCCTGCAGTACCATTTGTTTTACAACCATATCGGTGTTTCCGTTGCCAGGCGCCAGGTCGCTATCTTTGGCTTTAAACTGCGAATTCCTGATTTCCTGATGAGGGGTTTGAAATTAATCACTAGCGTTGCTGCCGACTGTCTTTGTAGTTTGGGTGGGGTGAATGGATTCCATCACCTTGTCGGTTTCAGTTGCATCCGTACCTGGAAGGTTCCCAGTTGGCATATTGCTATTTTGGGACTTAGAGTTAGGCTGGATCCTTTTTAGGGTGTGGTTGTTGAGTATGTAGTTTTTTAGTGTTAAGAACATTTCATCAAAGCGTTTCAGATCTTTATTGGCCGCTTGAAAGAGAAACATGCCATTTTTATAACACGTAATAGTTAATGAGGCTCTACATTTTCTAGACGGGGTAATGACCAGCTTCGTTCCATAGGGAATGTTTTTTGTTTCCTTAATTTTTAAAAGGTTGTTTATTGCATTTCTCCATCTGGCCACTTTCGTAGTAAAGAATATACAGTTGTTTATAAACGCGCCGTTTTTTTGGTTAAAGGTGGGGTCAAGAATTAGCGTTTCTGGGTTTGCTCTGAGAAGGTTGTGTTTAAAAACCTTTGAAGCATTTTTTGTGAGAGTGGGAGGGTAGATAATAGAGTATGAATTTGATCCCTCCTGTTTTAGGTGTTGATCTGGCATTGTGGAGTTCTACCGGGTTCAAACTATATAACGTACATCGTATAAGTTGCAGTAAGTGACACTAGCTCACGTATAGGCCACTGAAATATCCTGTAAATCCGAAAAATGCCCACTTTAGCTTCCCTAGTATGCCCCTTCCAAGATGGCTACCATGTCGTACTAAACTGGTGTGCAGTCCTATGTCTCTGTTCATGCAGCCTGATCTCAGAGTTTCTTAGTCCTTTGTTTGTTTCTGTAGCCCCCTCTCTTTGGTGAAGTCCTCTGTTCACTATTATCCTACGGCCAACAAAGCCTCTGAAAGGCCTTACAAGATGGTGTCCATATTTCCTTGACGATCCCATCAGGATATGTCCCTACCGCTCTCTTCTTTGCTACTGGGCAAAACAAGTATCTCTCAACTAGGAGCAACAGCAAAAACACTCTTTTCTACTGGTTACAGCAAAGCGTTAATTGTAAATGTCAGAGTCAATCAACATCCTCTGCCGGGTTCCTGAAACCCCGCCGCTGAAACAAAATACCTAAGTGCAGAAGGGCGGGTTGCTCGGTGCACTTTCACGGCGTCCTACTTCCCGGGCGGTTCGAATGAAAAAACTGTGGGCTTCTTGCTCTGCCCGCCGGTCAGCCTCACCTCCTATCCTTTTCTCTTTTTACTTCCTGAGATAGAGTGGGGCTCCAGTTCTGCTCCGCCTCCACCAAACCTCCGTAAGTGCTCGCGGCTCTCGTCTCCGTCTGCAGGCTCCCACAGCAGGCCTCTTTAAATCGGCTTCGCAACGATGCTGTAGGTGGACCTCCGTCGCTGTTGGCGGTCGCGGTGAGGCTCCGTGGGCTCCTGGAACCAGCCTCCCCCTCCGCGTCGCTGCTCTCCTCCAATGCAGGGGATCCCACCAGTTGCCGTTTGTAGTGCAGGGGGGCTCGGGACACAGTAGGCTCCGTGGGCTCCTCGAACCAGCCTCCCCCTCCTCCTCCGCGTCGCTGCTCTCCTCCGATGCACCCAGCGGTCCAAATCTGTCGCCGACGCTGGACCGATGGACACTCCTTCTCTGTCGACCTAGCGGAAACCTTCTTCTGGTCCCGGTCTCAAGTGAGATCAATCCGATTACTTTTGTTAGCCTTAGTTCGGCCTCAATCCGGTTTCTTTTATTTATAGTCTGCTTGCTGGCGATAGATGTGGCTAAAAGGGATAATTCACAATTTGGATCCCATGCCTGAGGCATTTACATCTTGACAACTGATAAGTTGACCTTCTGTAGTGGCTCTCCGAACACCTGCAGTCGGAACACTAGTTTATTTATAACCTCTTATAAATATAACTTACCAGGCATAGCCATTCTATGTGCCTCTACTGGTTTGTGTATTGACTGTCTGGCTTTGGAGTGACAGGGGCTGGGGAAATGCATTCTCTCAGATGACCATGGGGGGGGGGGGGGGGGGGGAGGGGGCAAAGCTGGGCCAGAGAGGACAGAACTGATTTTGGCGGAGGACAAAGGATTTTGGTGTATTCATATTGGGGCCCCAACCCCAGTATTTTAGATTACTGCTGAACTAAGGAACCTGCCAGGAAGAATGGTGGAAAAGCAGTCAGGAAGAACTGCCACTTTGCTGTGTGCTCTGCAGTGTTGGGCTGCTGCTTGCTGCTTCTGTCTTAGGCAGGGAAAGGACTGGATTGTACTTTAATCATCCTGCTTTTAGAGTTTTCTCCAAGGGCTTGAAGTAGAGCTTGCCTTTTGTTGGAAGTCTCAGGGATATAAAAGACTTCAGAGAACTCTTTTGGAGCCAAGAAGACTGCCAAGCAGAAGAGCTGGAGAAGCTGCGAGGAGGGACTACCACTTTGCTGTATCTTTGATGTGTTGGCCTGCAGTGGCTGCTTCTGTCTTGGGCAGTGAAAGGACTGGACTGGACTGAACTTTCGGCAACTTCCTTTTTCTGAGCTTCTCGCTTGTCCCCTGTTCAAGAAGTCTCAGGAACAGCAAAGACTTGAAGTTCATCTGTTACTAGCACTGGGGTTTAGTGGTACAACAGAAGAAAAACCAACCCAACGTCGTCAACTACGCCATTGCCGACTCCTTTTCCTGCATGCACCGCAGAGGGCACTGCCGCACTTGGCACCGCAATCCTGGTCTCACTGATGCCACCTGATGCCGCCAACGAGCCACTGCTTGCACTGATACCTGTTTGCACTCCGCACCGCCTCGCTTCACGCCGCCACCCTGATATGACCGACATCGCTCCACGCGAACATTGATGCTGCTGCTTGCACCGTGGTTCGAGGGCACTGCTCATAAGTAGAACGACGCACTGTCCTCATCCAGCAACGATGACGCTGCTTTCACCATGACCTGCCACCACTATGACGAGCACTGCATCACTCCATACCTGAGCCCTTGTCTCACCGCCGCCGCTGGATGACCATCACCGAGCCACCGCCTGCACAGCAACCTGAGGGCATCGCACCTCGCACCACTGCCCGACGCTCCTGACATGAACCGTGAGGAGTTCGGTCTGAAACACGTGTGACTTCAAGTGCCCGACGACTCCTGCACTGACCTCTGAAACAGACGCCTGGGGATGCTGGCCCTTCGGGGCTAATCAAGAGGTCGCCGACCCCATACATTTCTAAAGGTAGTGTTTTGCGGGTCTCCCCACACCGTAGCTGGCCCGCAACGCCGCGGTCAGCCAGAACTGTTTGGATTTGTTGTTCACAACGCCATGATAGCCCCAGACGGAGCTATCAACTTCAAGGAACTGTATTTCAAGTCTATTTTTGATTATTGAAGTTTTCTGAGAACTGTATTGTGGATTTTTTAAAATCAATTTTGGTCTTGTTTTGGATATATAAAGATATTGGATATTTTTCTAAGTGGGTGTGGTGTCCTTTGTAGTGCTTTCACTGTATTACTATTGGTTATGTGCAAATGCTTTACACACTGCCTCTAAGATAAGCCTGACTGCTCGTGCCAAGCTTCCAAGGGGGTGAGCAGGGGTCATTTTAGGAGAGTAACTCCCTTATCCTTACTAGAAGGAAGGGACCCTACATGGATAAAGGTGCAACCCCTTGCCAACTAGAGACCCCCATTTCTAACAGCCATGTGCAGTGAGGGTTAGAAAACAAGTAATATATAAAATAATGAATTCTCTTAAAAAGCATGGTTTAAATCTGAGTTACAGTTCTGACTTAAATGCAGAAGAACAATAAATTTGCTAGTTGTTAGTGTTTGATTCCGATGCTCCATCCATCACCACCCCCTTTTGTACCAGTTATGGGACAGGCAGCACAAAACAGTGAATATAACTCACAAAACAATCTATTCGCATAATAATGCACGAAATTCATTCACACTTGCAAATGGCACTGGAAAAAAGGTAGTTAAGCAAGAGGTAAAAATTGTGTGAGGACCTTTCTCAAACAGAGTGGTATTGTACTTCCTTATAAATAGAACAAGCATTTACAATGCAATGGTCTCGGCATCATTAAAGGTAGAGCTATTGGCATTGCTCATGACATTTCTTTTTTTTTAAATCATCAATGGCATTGTCATTTACATTGCCAATAGCTTAATCGTTATATAAATGGCATTGTCATTGACAATGCCAATAGCTACACCCTACACAAAGCCACCCTCACACTCAACAGCACTCTGTACTCAACAGCACACTGCACTCAACAGCACTCCACTACACTACACTACACAACACTACACAACACTCTACTCTGTATTTACCTCTGTGCATTTTGGATAGCACAACAGAGGGCTTTTAGCCGCTTCGCATTACACAAAGTTACACCCATTTGTTTCTTAGCCATGGGAAGATTTTGTGAATAGCTGAGACACTCGAGATTAAGAGCTGATGGGGAAACTCCAACCCGGCTCCCCAGGTCTAATGTCAGCAGCTCTGGCTGTAAGGGCACATTCTGAGTAGATTGAAGGTGGCAGTCAGAAGTCGCCTGAAAGCTCTTCTCATTATGGGATCAAGTCTTCAACAGGACCATGAGCTGGGGGTTGAGCAGAGCATTGTCGAGGCAGAAGTACATGGTATGGGGAGGCGCTGAGAAAGCGTGACTCGTTCATTCTGGAATTGATCTTCTCTGCCATGTCCGAGGGCAGCCCTGTGACACCAGAGGCGCGCGCCCGGCTGGGCTCAGCAGGAGCAGCAGAAGCGAGTCCCTGCTGCCAGGGGTCAGTTACCGCCACGGGGTCGGGTTCCTCTTTCGGACCCCTGCACTCCTCCTCCTTCCTCGCCGCCTGCAGCAGGACGTGCCTCGAGCGCCCAGGGCCTCGGTTCCCGTCAGCTAGGGGTGTTTCTCGTTGCTCTGTTTTTACTGCGACCTGATGGCACACGAATGTCCCCGTGCCGTGCTTTATATGTTGGCGTCAGCTAAACAGAGCGGCACACAGCAACTGGCACTGTGAACACTTGGTTCGCGGTGCCAGAGAACAATAAACCGGAAGTGGGAAGCGCCGCGTGCATTTAACCTTCCTGTCCGACGAGGCACTTAGCTCTCTTTTCTGCCCATGAGCTACATCTGGCATGCAGAACGCCCCCAGTGCGTGGTCACTGTAGCCTCACCCTTAAAACACAGTTTTTTTTGCCCACGCATACAAAGCTATGCAAGCCAGCATAGGTAATGTATTCATTTACACGAGGCACACTGCAAAAGCAATCGCCCTTCCACGCCTAAAAGCCCAAATAATTGCATCAATAAATAGTCTATGTGGACTCTCGATAGCCACTAGCTCCCAAACGCTCATTAAAAAAAAGTGCGGCCTGGAAAAAAACCAATTTGATATTTAATAGTTTAAAGAAGTCCTGATTCACAGTAGAGATACTCTTCACACCAGTAATAGAGTACTCGAACATCCGTTGGCTAAACAAACAGGCCTGGTCTTTTTGACCTACTGGCTTTGGTAATGTTTTACACGCCACTGCCGGACACCATCAGCAAAAATATATATTTTAAAAAAGCAGATTTTTCTTAAAAACGCTGACGTGCGCAAGCATGCATGCATCATTCCGTTATAGTTAACTAGTTCGTACATGTACCAACATACATGCATGCACAAATGACATGACACTGCCTCCATTTTTATATCTATATATATTTTTTTAATTTCAGTTATAGTGCAAATAACATTTGAATTTGGAGTTGTAAATAAAACGAGCGCTGCACCTCTCAGGCAAGCCCCGGTGACGTCATCGATGGTTCCCAGGACTAGAAATCAAATTGTATTATAATAGTATGTGTCCTAAATATTACAACATCTGATATTTTAGAAATACATGTCCTTAGAATATCTTGTATCATTTAGTAGAGGGACTGTATGTAGGGACTTCTCTTTGCCAGTCTCACTTCTGGTTGTGGTTCCTTCTATTCATGTCTTTGCTATGCTAAAAAGCATGACGTGAAATGCTGTGCTACAAAATACATCACACCTTCAACAGTTACTCACAGAAAAGTATGGGCATCCTCAACCTGTGCTCTGGATGGGGCTCTTCCAGTCTTCCCTTGCATTTGAACTTCCAGCATACCAAACTATAAGGTAGCAAACCCCTTTTCGGGAGTGAGCATGCAACAGGGATGCAATGCAGTTGATGCACTGCATTTAAATGGCAGCCTTTTCAAAGATTGTATAACTATTACAGCCAGGTTTGCAGCAGATAGCCCTGTTCAGCGTAGTCAAGCACTTTATTTGGAGACACTCCCGATGGAAGCACCACTTCAAAGCCTTGGAATGCACCCAAGGTCAGCTTTAACTCGGTATCCGCGAGAAATCAGCTCCTAGCATGAAGGGATGCGGTGTATTTGCTTTAGGAAGCTGAGTTCGAAAAAGGAAACCTTCACGTACCTGAGCGTGCTTTGCCTCTGGAGTCAGATACAGAGGTGGGCTAGTGAGAGGGTCTGTTGGATTTGCTGGGGGAGGGGGAGGGGGAGGGGGGACCGGGACGAAGGAGAGCTGTGGGCGGGGGGGCCGGGACGAAGGAGAGCTGCGGAGGGAGGGGGTACGAGCAGAGCAGCTCTGTAAATCACCCTGCACTGCAAGAATGCAGCGGCTCACGTGAGGGGAAGAGTCCATCAGATTTCTTGTAAAGCGCCACTCCTCACCCGTACGGGGCTCAAGGCGCTGGAGACCCTTACGGTTGGTTGCAAGAACAGTCTTCTCTCTCGGGCAGGATGGGTGTGGTGGAGGGTGACCCCTCTGAGGGCTACAGGGAGGAGGGAGCAACCGTATCAGAGCGGCAAGTGCCCACCTCCGAGATGGGGGCCAAGTCAAGGGCCGCTCGAGCAGACTGGAAACTAAGGCAGAAATGTAAAGCGCCTCAAAGGCGTGAGTGTGCACTTTAGTGCGCAACAGTGTGCATGCTGGGAGTTGTAGTTTCACACTCTCCGAAAGAAGTAGAGGCGCTAGTATCCTCGGAACACGAGCTCTAGCCGCTTTGGAGTGGGAGCCGGGCCATCCCCCGGTAGGCTGCCAGGGGTGGGTTTGCTGCTGGGTGGGGCGGGGGCCGATTTTTTGTACAGTCAGTACATTAGTCACTAGCACTTGCTCACTAGTGAGCTGTCCTGTTCCTTCTCACTGTCTCCTCGCTCCGTGCGTGGGGGGAATCGATGCTTGCTAAATAATGTAGAAGCAGGAGCACGCTCAGCCTCTCACTTTAGGGGGGGGGGACGAGGCCTGCTCAGCCTCTCACCTTAGGGCTGTGGGGTGGGCGTGCGCGACCAGCTCAGCCTCTCACCTTAGGGCGGCGGGATGGGCGTGCGCGACCTTCTCAGCCTCTCACCTTAGGCCGGTGGGCGTGCGCGACCTGCTCAGCCTCTCACCTTAGGCCGGTGGGGGTGGGCATGCACGACCTGCTCAGGGCGGTGGGCGTTTACTTGCTATCGGCTGACGTCCAACATGCTGATTTACACTCTAAATTCATGATAATTTAATGTCATGGGATAAAACATTTATAGTTCCTTGCTTTCCTTCTCGAAGGTGTTCTTTTCAAGTGTATTCACTCACAATTCTAATTCGAACGGAATTAAGAATAAAACTCTTGGCTGCACTAATTTTGTTAAATGACCTTTCAGGACTGGGAACGAGGTGCTTTGAAGAGTTGTCCTAAACTCCCCAGCGTGACAAAGGTGTTTTACTGGCAGCTGGAATGGAGCTGTGTGACTCGGCTGCCATCGAAAACAAGACGAGGACGAGGAAAAGAACGACGCTCGAGCTGCGGATGGAGGGAGGGGGTGGGAGAGGGACCGGGACGAAGAAGGGTACATCTGAGCTTGCTTTGCCTCTGGAGTCAGATACAGAGGTGGGCTAGTGAGAGGGTCTGTTGGATTTGCCGGGGGAGGGGGGAGCGGGACTGGGACGAAGGAGAGCTGCGGGCGGAGGGAGGGGGGGGGGGGAGGTACCGGGACGAAGGAGAGCTGCAGAGGGGGGGGGGGGTACCGGGACGAAGGAGAGCTGCGGAGGGGGGGGGGGGGGGGGGGGGGGAGCCGGGACGAAGGAGAGCTGCGGAGGGAGGGGGGACGAGCAGAGCAGCTCTGTAAATCACCACCGTCTTTCTCCGAGGCAAAGCAGAAATGCCTCGGAGAAAGCATGGTCATTTTCGCATTTGGGGGCGTGTGTTTTGCTGTTCTGAGTGACGGGCAACGTCACTGTCTAAAGAACAGCAAAACTTACGCCCCCAAATCCGAAAAGGACGGGGCTACATCGGAGTGATGGATCTCTCCTCCAATGGCTGGCCTCCATTTAGGAAGCCAGCCAATCGAGGTGAGAGGACGAGGGAGGCGGGTTTAAACTGCCACACTAAGAGACAATAATTCTCGGACATCCGGTCTACCGACCGGATATTACCGAGACCTAAAAAGGATCCTTACATTGTCGACCTGTAAGTGAGAAGAGAAGAAAGAATATACAGTTTGTTGTCATTGACATGATCCAGGTTCAGTTTATTTTCCCCTTCGATGTTAATAACGTATAAGCTTAGAAATCGCATATCCATTGAGGATAATAGTGTATTCATTTGGTTTACAGAACAGCATGAATCAATCCTATATTCCACTGTGATGTGCAGATCCTGGATGTGCGCGTAATAATATCCAACAACAGTCAAATGTAATGGTTTTTTTTGCCCACAGCATATTCAGATCGTGACATATACCAATATCAATCGATATTCCCTAGTGGCTCCATTATCTCCTGCGGTTCATATCTGCTAATATAAGTTTGGTCCAATCATGTGTTTGTGATGCTTGATAAATTCAGAAAGTATGATCTATGAAATTCTTCCCAAGTGGGACTTATTGTGAGAACAAACCTATCACATTTAGAAATAGCATAGCAATTCAATATGGAATTGCATCTTTGCTGCTTTAATACCATCATACACTAAGTGACAATATTGCATCATACACTTGAAATTTTCCCAGATTGGCTTCTTTCATCCTTGTCTCCAAACTATTTTCAATTAAAGGCCATATTGCTGTGCTTCAAAATAAGGGAGTATCATCACGTTTTGGGCGTATGATACATATATGGTTAAAAAATTGTGGATTAACGCTGAACATCACAGTAAGTGAAACTAACTCAGTCTATGGTTGTCACCCGAACAAATTACTGATGTTTACCTAAAACTTCTCTGGGAGCAATTTCTGGATGCTGGAATAATGCACAGCATGTTAGTTTGAATAGTTTCAATGCTCAAATCTATCGTTACAGGAGTGGAACTAGTTTCTTCCCTCACAGGCAACAGGCATTGAAATGACCTCCCATTATTAGTGGCCGCTAAGCCCTGAAAAATGCTGGAGAATTGATATTAATTGAACTTCTCTTGAAAGAGAGATCCTTATTTAGTTTTTTGCTTTAAATGAGGAAATAGATCGATCTCCCTGTTTTTTTTCATGTTAACCAATCTCCCAACTTCAGTCATCTGATCTTTCTGTAATGGACTTAAGGGAAGTTCATTGAACCTTTTAGGTGAAATATTTAGCATTTGCTGTTAATTCTTGTAGAACAGTTCTTGAGTATGCTTATTTGAATAATGAATGCTGCTGTACTTAACAGGGTTTTGTTTTGCAGAAAAATATTACCTATCTTTTCAGCGTTTCATATGTAAAACATCCTGCAAAGAAAGACTGCTTCTGAAATTCAGACTGAATCCAGGTTTTAATAAGACTTTTTCTTTTCTCAGGGACACTATGGACAGTGTGAAACAAAGTGCTGCCCTCTGCTTATTGCGATTGTACAGAACGTCTTCAGACCTTGTGCCAATGGGGGATTGGACATCTCGTGTGGTTCATCTTCTTAACGACCAGCACTTGGTGATTCATTTTCCAGCTTCTTAGCTTTTACTTGTTCTGCCCTTCACATCTTGGTACATTATTGGACTAATCATTTACTCCAGTTAAAGCAGTCTAGATTTGCTGGGGTAACCAAAGTTTGTTATTAGTTTGAAGATCGTTTCAGAACAACCTTTGATAATTGAAAATAGAAACTTGTCTTCATAATATTCTATCTGGTCGCATTGCTGAGAGGCAAAGTAAACCAGCTCACTCCTCCTGTTTTGCAGCCAGTGAGAAATAGTTGGAGCACATCCTGCAATAATCTATTCTTGCAAATTAAGTTGTTTCTGTAAAATCACATATTATGGTATTTTTCAGTGATAGAACCTGAAAGAAGCAGCTTTCACAGATGGTAGAGTAGTGCAATTTTCATAAACTATTATAATTTGAACACATTTATCACAATGTATTCATTCCAGCAGTACAAGTGCAGTTGCTATTGAGCACTAATTATCTGCATCTGTCTGATAATGTATATGTGCATTGTGTTGAATCGTAGAGGTTGTCATGGTGAGCACATGGGTTCAATTGGCCATCCATCTCACTGCACAGAGAAGGGGCATTATAACGTGTTTCATTGAATGGAGGTTGTGCCCATTGCTCATCCTATTCCTTCTTTTTGGAGTACTGAGTCACCACTTGAGCTGTTGCCAAGCACAATGTCTGAGTTGCCATGTTTTAAATTCCTTCTACCTATATCTGCAGACAGCAGGCTTTCCCTCCTATTTTTCTTCACGTTGTAAGCTGTTTGGGACTGTGCTGCGTACTACAGTCCTTCATTATTTTTAAGTATAGCGGCTTTGGCTTTCTTTCTATGTTGGTTGTTATAAGGGGCACAAGGGAGTGGTTTCAACTCCAATTCCAGGAGGCCTGCATTTTGCTATTGTGAGCTTGAATTGCATGTATGACTCTGGCTTCTGTTGACTTCCAGGGTGTGGTCACTGCTGCAACTAGTCTCATCACCACTTTGGCGCAGAAGAACCCAGAAGAGTTCAAAACATCTGTGTCTTTGGCTGTTTCCCGACTAAGCAGAGTAAGGCAACATTTTGTGATTTTCTTGAGAATGGAAGCCTTTTTTTTTTTTTATTTTTAAACCTTTATTTGGAGACAAGAAGGTACAAGGGGAGTGTACATTCACAACATACAGTCACAATCAGCCATTACAGTGGTACGTCAGTGCCTAGAAAGCATACAAAATATACATGAATAAGGAGACACAGGGAAGTACAGGGCAGGGCATCAGTCAATACCAGGAGCACCAACGAGGTGCGCAAGAGATATTAAAATACAGTGATCCAGCATGGGCAGGCGAGCCAGTAAAACAATGCAATATGACTACAGTACATCAGCGGAGAACACATTAGCCAGAGGGGACACAAGTATGAGGAGCACTGGATAGAAGGGTGCCGCATAGGGATACAATCTGGATTCCCGTTAAACTACCTGTCCGAAGGCAGACTCCCACCCTTCCATAGCTCGCAGAAAAAGGAGACAGTCAGCCCCCCCCCCCGATATCAAAAGAACAGCAGGTGTCGTGTGAAATCCCAGCCCACCACGTTGTCATCAGCCTATCCCCTCACGGTCCTCAAGGTCAGAATCAGAGTCCCGCGCCGCTCTGGTCAGGAGGTACACCTGAAGCGGACTCCAAAAATCCTTTGGTCTGCATCGAACAGGCATCAAGTCAGAATAGATGTTATACTGATCCTGACAGTAAATGAGGTCAGTCACCCAGTCTTGAAAGCGCGGCACTCTACCACGACCCCAGCAACAAGCAACCCTACGCTTAGCCAACAACAAGGCCACGTCAACAAATCTACGGTGAGGGGCAGGTACGTCTTTAGAAAAGCCAAGTAACATCACCAGGGGGTCGAACGCCACCCCATCCTCCGCCATAACCTGCAGGGCTTCATGAACCTGGGTCCAATATTCCGCAACCCCCGCACAGCTCCAAGCCACATGCAAAAAATCAGCGCCTTCCGCTCGACATCTAGCACACCTATCATCCTCCGCCAAATGAAACCGCAGTTTCCTCGCCGGGGTATAGTAGTACCTCTGAACAAACTTATAGTGGATAATTTTAAGGCGACAACTAGAAGAGACATTGGCCGTGAGTCCGCAACAGTATTTCCACTGCTCGTCCGTGATAGGAGCACCCAATTCGGCAACCCACTGCTCGCGCACCCGATTGGTCGGGACCAATCGCTGTCGGCGAATAGCCCCGTATAACTTCGACACCAGGTGTCGCCCATCTGAAACCAACAGCACATGGAGGGGGAGGGTCACCCCCGGCTCCGAAGGGTAGTCCGGTAGCAGAGCACGCATGCCCTGCCGCAGACGGACAAAGTAGAACAGGTCCAGAGGGGAGCAAGCAGCCGAACCGAAGAAATGAGCCTGCGTTCGGAAGGCACCTTCATGAAACAAGTCGCCCCACGTGAGGACACCTAGCCGCTTGCACATTCGCTGAAACCCCGTCTCCAACAACAGCGACAGATCCGGATGATAAGCCAGAGGCAAGGCCGGCGAGTAGAGGAAGGAAACGTCTAGCAATTGAGCCATCCGCTTCCAAGCATCCACCGTGCATGTCACCGTCGTGCGGGGCGTTTCCACATCTGACACCTTGCCCAAGACCATCCCCTCCAGTGGGAGCGGGTGGGCGACCCAATGCTCAGCAGCAATCTGGGGCATGAATGGCGTGGGGCGCATCCAATGATAGGCATAATGCGCCTGAGCGCTGAGATAATAGAGTTCAAAGTCAGGGACGTCGAAACCGCCATCAGCGTAAGGCAACGTAAGGGTAGCCCAGGCCACACGCGGCTGCTTGCCCCCCCAGAACAATCGCAGAAGCTCAGAGCGAAGTCTACGAAAGAAATAAGCACCAGGATGATATGGGAGGTTCTGAAAAAGATAAAGAAAGCGGGGTAGAACCACCATCTTGATAAGAGACGCCCTGCCGGCCATGGAGAGAGGTAAAGACATCCATCTAGTGACATCATCCGCCAGTTTCGTAATGGCCACACCATAGTTGAGCCGAACCGCGTCTCCCCTATCCAAGGACACAACAATACCGAGATACCGCAACTCCGAGTCACACCATTCCAAAGGGTAGTCCAGGGGAAACCTAGCCACCGCAGCCGTAAGGGGGAAAAATTGAGATTTCCGCCAGTTGATATGAACCCCGGATACGCCTCCAAAAGCGACCAGCTCCCGCAGGAGCGAATTAAGGTTGTTCTCAGGGTCCTTGACATAGAGTGTGACGTCATCGGCGTATAAAGAAATGCCGACCTGCCGCTGAAGACAATTAAAGGCGCTCTGCTGATGAAACTGACGTATCCTGCAGGCTAACGGCTCAATGGCGATAGCAAACAAGAGGGGTGAGAGGGGGCAGCCCTGTCGGGTCCCTCTCGAGAGAGGGAACGAGGGGGACAGCACCCCATTCACTACCACCCTCGCCATCGGATCAGTATATAAAAGCTTAACCCAAGAGATGAAAATCCTGGGGAACCCCATCCGACAAAGAACATCAATAAGGTAGCCCCACTCGACAGAGTCAAATGCCTTAGTGGCATCAAGAAAGATAGCGGCAACCGGGACAGTGGGATCGATGGTCGACACAAGCGAAAACAAAGTGCGAAGATTGTGAGAGGTGGCGCGACCGGGCACAAAACCCGACTGATCCGGCAACACGATAACGGGCATGAGTTCGGCTAATCTCACCGCCAAGACCTTCGCGAGAATTTTTACATCGCAGTTGAGCAATGAGAGGGGTCTGTAGGAGCCCACATCCAGTGGATCCTTACCCGGCTTGAGCAGCGACGTGATGGCGACCTCCCGCATGGAGCCCGGTAGACGTCCCTCCTCCAGAGACTCCTCGAACACCTCACGGAGCACAGGGGCCATGACGTCAATATAACACTTATAAAATTCAGCCGGAAGGCCATCCAGCCCGGCGGCCTTCCCATTAGAAAGAGACATGATGGCATTCCTAACCTCCTCCACCTCCAGGGGCCTACCTAAGAACTCCCGATGACCATCCGATAGCCAACAAAGCGCCAACTCATCGAGGAATCCACCGTATCGAGTCTCACCCGTCTGCTGTGTCGTGTAGAGGTGTGCATAGTGTTCAATAAAAGTGCGCTGAATCTCCGAGGTGTCCCGACAGCGAGTGCCATCCGGAGACACCAATTCCACCACGTCCGACCCATGCCTAGGATGTCTAGTAAGAGCAGCGAGGACCTTACCGGGCCGCTCCCCTTCGCAGTATCGCCTCGCCGTCCAGTATTTCCCCCTGTGCTTAGCCTCACGAGCAGCCTCCTCCTCATACTCGGAGAGCTTAGTGCGGAATTGTGCCAAAAGAACGGGGTCCGAAGTCACCTGCATTCTGCGCTCCAAGTCTCGCAAGTCAGCCTCCAGCCTCTCGAGGGTCCGAACGATCAGACGGAGTACGCCACAGCTTTTGGAAATAGTGACACCCCGGATCGTGACCTTGAATGCCTCCCAAATGACCTCAATGCTCTCCACAGAGCCCTTGTTCCTAGGGAAGAACGCCTCCACCTCCACACCGAGTTCCTCCTTGAACACCGGGTCAAGCAAAGCACCCGGAAATAAACGCCAAGGCGGGCGCGGCCTATGCAACCCGGGGACGGACAAATCGACCTTCACCGGACAGTGGTCTGAATACGTCCTAGCTAAATGTGCGGCCCCCTTCAGGCCAGCCACCAACCCTCTAGAGAGAAATACATAGTCCAGTCTTGCCCATGAACGAGCATGTGTGGTGTAATGGGTGCCCTCCCTAGTGGCAGGGTGGGTGTACCTCCAACTGTCAACCATCCCAGCCTCCTCCACTATCCCCCGCAGCACATCCCTAGCCTGTACATTGTACTGAGGGCTACCCTCAGATCTGTCCAACTGGGCCTGAAATGCAAAATTGAAGTCACCCCCCCACACAATGTGAGTAGCATCCACAGCAAGAACATGACCCCACACAGTGACGAAAAAGATTGGCGTATCAACATTGGGAGCATAGCAATTAACAAACAGTATAGTGTTCTGCCCGAGCCGTCCCCACAGCAGCACATAGCGCCCCTCAGGGTCCCCCAAAGATCCAAGTTCCTGAAATGCAAGCGACCTCTTAACAAGGGTGACAACCCCACGAGCATATGAAGAGTATGAAGCAAACCCCCTGGCCGCAGCCCACCTTCCGCCGAAAGTGGGGGAGGGAGCGGGGCGCAGATGCGTCTCCTGGAGAAAAGCAACATGAATAGCATGCCTGTCCAAATACTGTATCACATTACGACACTTCCTGGCATCGTTAAGGCCCCGTACATTCCAGGACAAAATCGAGATCTGATCTACAACAGCAGTTGACATCACATAACGTAAGGGCCCCACAGGACCCAATAACCAAATACAGGGCATCCAACTCCCAGCAACAGCCAACGATAGGTCCACGCCCCAAGGCACGGGACGACCTCCACATACACTCCATACACTTCCCAATCATCTCCAAAACAACCAAACAAGAACACAACAACTCCCCCCCAATCGACCCATCCATGAAGCAAGCACTCAGGACAGTCTACGCGCCACTCGCCGCCCAGCCATACCACGTGACCCACAACTCGCACATGTGCTACGCACGCAGAATGCGTCCCGGCACGTGGCAGCCTAAAATGGCGGCCAGCGCACCCGGGCCCAGAATGGACGAGAGCTCGGATCCCAGAACCCATCACATAAGATAGGAAAGTGGAACAGCCCGGATAGCGGGCGCAGCGAGATTTCCGTGCACTCAAACAACAGTAGCAGCTACCAAAAAGGTCCAAGCAAACAGTCATGGATAGCGACAGCCCCCCCCCATCCACCCACCTGACACCACCCCAACTATCAGGCCGCATACACCCCCCCCCCCTCCCTCAGCACACATCCAGTCAACCAACATAGGACTAGAATCCAAACAAAAGGTAACCATGGGGCACACCCTCCGGGGAACCTTCCAGAGGTGCACGACGCCACTCCCTCACGCCACGCCAGTGTCCGCGCCAACGAGTATCAGGCGGCCCCAGGCGCAGCGCGGGGGGGTGGGTGCCCAGAGCGCGACATCCCAGAACACCATCCCGCGGTGCCATCCCAACCCCACGTAGACTGCAAATCAACGCACCCACTCATCGTAATACAAGCACAACCCACGCATCAGCAGAAAACGGACAATAGCTAGGCCGCAAATACTGAGCAGGCAGCCAACAGGTCTCAATACAAAAGTCACACGTCCACAATACTTCAAGAACCGGAAGAAAGATACACAAAGTCCAAAGTCACCAGAATCAGGCGACCTCCTCCTCAGCAGCCGATTGTTCCCCCTCCGGATCACGATCGTCACCACGATCCGCAGCAGCGCGCTCGCGCTGGAGGCGCTTCGCAAAGTCCTCAGCGTGCTGTGGGTTGGTGAAAAAATGTTGTTTAGCCTGATGCGTCACTCTAAGTTTAGCCGGATAAAGCAAGGCGTAGTCCACTTGAAGGTCCCGAAGCTTCCTTTTCACCCCCAAAAACTTCCGACGCTGGTCCTGCACCATCGGTGTGAAGTCGGGGTACATGGTAAAAGACACCCCTTCGAAGGAGAGAGCCCTTTTAGTGCGGGCGGCCTGGAGAGCAGCGTCTCGATCACGATAATTCAAGAGGCGCGCAATGATGGGACGCGGTGCAGCCCCAGAGGCCGGACGAGGTCCCAACGTCCGATGCGCTCTCTCGACGATGAACTGGGACGAGAAAACTTCCGTCCCAATGGCGCCCAACAGTAGCCTCTCCACATAAGTCTCCATTTTGCCCACATTCGTGGACTCCGGCACACCTACTATGCGCACGTTGTTGCGCCTACTCCTCGCCTCCAACTCCTCGTTCTTGGCGGCAATAACACGCAAAATATTGTCCATTCTCGCCAGCTGGGTGGTATGGGTGGCCGTCGTGTCATCCTGGTCCGAAATGCGCTGTTCTGCCGCCGTCAAGCGCTCCTCATGCACGTCCAATTTCTGGACGACCGCATCCATGCGCGACGATATCTTGTCCACTTTGTCCACTATAGTGGCGAACCCCTGCCTCATCTCTTGCATCATTTGGGCAAAGTCCGGCGGAGGTGGGTGCGGGACACTCTCAGCGACATTCGGGGGGGGGGACCGCGAGGCCCCAGCTTCCTGGAGCGAACGCGTCCCACGTTTGGCCCCACCAGAGTCAAAGGACAGTTTGGACTGTTTAGTGTCCGGCTTCCCCATAACGGTGGTACAGAAGGGAAACGAGGCAAATGGGAATCAGGATACAGTTCGGCCAAGGGTCCCGGCCAAGCAATAAGCGGCTCGAATCGTGGGGGCACGAGCAGGCCAGCGCGCCCCGCCACTCCCAACGATGAGTAAAGGCCGTCGCCGTTCCCAGCCCAAGGAGGGAAAACCTTCAAAAACCAAGTGTTAAATCCGTTGTACCTCCGCGGGTGATGGTATCTGGGCTGGCAGGCGGGAGAGCCGAGAGATAAGTCCGACAGCAGGGGAGAGCCAAGCGTCTCGCCCGGCCAGCGTACGGACCTGGCGGAGAAGGGCGGAGCTAGGCCTACACCCCACGTGCAGAGCCCCGGACTGGCATGAACAGTGAAGCCGGGCAAGAGGGCATCAGATCTCCAGAGCGCGAGTCGGAGAAACCTTTGGGCCCTCGTAACTTCGGCCAGCAACCTCCGAACGGCTTAGGAGTTGGACCGTGGGTGGACAGCCGATATCCCAACCAAGCCGTGGGGTCAGTTCAAGGCGCAGCGATGGTAATCAGGATACCTAGGCGGATAATAGCTCCGGGCAGCGGGAGCCTCACGACAGTGCGGCCATTCCGCAGTGCGCCCTCTAGCGCCCCATGAGAATGGAAGCCTTTGCACTTATATAAGATGTGGGTTTTGCATTCCATCCACACATTTTCAGATACCCCCTTGTGTGTTCTCTACATGACAATCCAAAATATATATCATTTTGGCATTTATATATTGTGTTTGTCTTGATACTGTTATTGTCTTTTGCAAAATCACTATTTTTAATTGAGCAACTTTGCCGGATATGAAGGTATTCTTCCTTACTGCCATGACTTAATTGTATGTAGTAGGGTGGTCTGTTTTGAAGAGAGATAACATTAGTCAGATGTTCTGCTAGTCAGCAATTTTCTTTAAAAAATATAATATTTGTATTGCTATTTTTGAGAAGGCATAACAATACAATATAGAGGAGGGAGTTCACACAGATACTATCACACAGAGCAGTACATGAAAAATAGTTATAGAGTAATATATACATGTTCCCCATATCCTGCTATTGTTCTAGTACTGGTAGGGAAGTCCCTGACTCATCACACTTTTCTAATCCATGATAGCGCAGCCAGGGGCTACAGATCTTAGTAAATTTCTTTGGGCACCCTCTTGCTTTGTAGATCACCTTTTCAGCCTCCATATAGAGGTCCATCGCGGATTTCCATTAAGTTAATGTTGGAGTGGAGGGGGGGCCCCCAGTGCTTTGCTATATCCTTTTTGGCCACTACTATTCCTAAGTTATATAGAGTGAGAGTATGTCTGGGTACATCTGTGTCTGAGGGCATGCCCAGTAGGGTGTATTTGACATCCCTAGGCAGCTGCAACCCAATTATTCCGCTAAGTTCCTCAAAGATCAGGGCCCAATATGTTTGTATGAGTGGGCACTCCACACAGGGTATGGATATATGTCCCTGCCACATCGCAAACAGTCTGGAGTTTCTGCTCGTCCCATTCTATGGAGGTAGCATCTTATTAAGGTATGTCCTATGTAGAATTTTAAATTTGTACATTCGAAATCTCAGTCTAATGGCGACCTCCCTGGGTTGCATTAAGGCAGCCTCCCAGTCCACGTCATCAAGTTACTCTAGGTTTGTCTCCCATTGTGTCCTGAGCCCTTTTAAATTGTCTGGGATATTATTCATCAGGGTCTTGTATGTCCATGAGACAGCTTTCTCCGATATTTGTCTCATAAGACTTCTTCACTCTAGCGTTGCATATTCAGGTATATTAGTAGTGTCAACATGCTATGCCCTCCATGCGTATTGTAGTCACAAGTACTGATATCTTTGGTTGTTTCTTGACAGGTATTACCATTGTAGGGTGTTGAAGGTAATCGGGGACCCTTTCTCAAGGAGGTCTCCCAATTTGGATATTCTGATTGTATCCCATGACCCAAATCCTACCCCATGACCCAAATCCTCAGTTTCCCCAGTTCAGGTAGGCGAACGGCTTCCCATAGCGGGGTTTCCTCTGTAAGCTTTTTGTCCCATTTCATTTGCCTCTCAGCCTCCTTCCATGCCTCTATCGACGTCTGGGTCGCGGGTAATAGTTGTCGGAGTCCCTTGCCCCAATATATATATATATAATGTAAGTATGTGTAACTTTTGAATTGACTTCTCTCTAGTACATATGTCGGGTGGTCCCCTGGGAGGTGTCCCCATTCATTAATGGCCACTAAGTGTGCGCATATTCGTTTAACAGAGAATTGGCTTCTTTGTAGAGTTTTACTTTCGTGCCACGTTTGATGTGAATCTGTTCAGCCGTTCAGGTCTAAGACTTGAACAATATTACCTATAGGAGTTAAAATGGGAAAACACTTGTTTTGTCACAGTGCCCCAACACTTTTTCCCCATGGACTGGATTGGCATGAAACTTGGCAGACCTAAGCTTAGCTGACTAAGCCAGTAATTGGCTTGGGGCCATGTGCAGAGAGGGTTAGAAAACAAGCAATATATATATAAAAAAAAAATTCGCTGAAAAAAGCACGGTTAAAAATGGAGTTACAGTTCTGATTTAAATGCAGAAAACCAGTAAAATTTCTAGCATACAACAGTGAATATAACTCACAAAACAACCCATTTGCACAATAATGCATGAAATTCACACGTGCAAATGGCACTGGAAAAAAGGTAGTCAAGCAAGAGTTATAAATTGTGTGTGGACCTTTCTTGAACAGAGTGGTATCTTGCTTTTTTAAAATCTTTTTATTGAAGTAACAAGCTCCATGACAGGGGCACATTAGTCAGCATCTGATCCTCAGTGGGCATATAAAAGGCAAGGTCAATCATAAAATCATCGTTCACAGTTCGACCGGCATATAAAGACCAAGATATATACGCAATGTTAGCCAGGGTCAGACACAGAATGGGTATCCATTAAATCCCCCCCATACATTCTCCACGCCGCCCATATTTTCAACCACTTCTTGGGACATCCTTTGCTTTTATATATCACTTTTTCAGTCCTTTGGCACCAATCCAGATCCTGTCCCCAATCCTCCACTGTTGGCAAGACATTACTACCCCATAGTCTCGCTATGTTTCTTTTGGCTACCATACTCTCTAATGCCAGCCAAACCTTATCCCACTTCGGCCAGGTGATGTCGCTCGTCACACCCAAAATATGCCATTGGGCTTCCAATGGGACCTCTGCGCTAACCACTTCCGACATTGTCCGCCAGCCTGGACCAGTATGCCCGGATCCTGGCGCAGTCCCACAAAATGTAGAAGAAGGTACCCACCTCCCCACAACCCCTCAGACAAAACTGTGAGTCAACATAACCTATCCGGTGTTGTCGTGCGTGGGGTGTAGGAGCGGTGCAATATGCGCAGCTGAACCAGCCTAAACCGGGCACGAATCGCCAGTTCCCGGGGACTCTGTAGGGCCTCCCTCCAATCATTCTCCTCCAACAGCCGGACATCAGACTCCCATTTTTCACGCAGAGGCCCTGGGGGTCAGTCAAGTTATTGATGAGCTTTCTGTATGTGAGGGAAATGGCTTTGTCTATCATGGGGTCTATAAATAATTTATCTTCCAGTGGGGCATAGTCTGGTATTTGATCCCCATGGTGTAGATGTTGGTAGAGTGCATATCTGAACTGCTGGTAGTGAAGGAACTCCTCTTTCCCCATTTGAAATTCCGCCTATAGGGTAGTGAACTCCAACATGTCCCCTCTTTTCCATATATCGCCCAGCACATCAATGCAAATCAAGCTCTATTGGCGAAGACCCCTCAATTTTGCAACCTCTGGGAGGTAATTCCCAGCCCACATCGGGGTTTGTGCTGTAAGCTTCGCCTCCCAACCCAACAGTTTTGTCGCCCCATTCCAAGCACCCACCACCGTGGCCGTTTGAGGTGGCAGAGGTAAGTAGCGTCTTCCCCTGCGATAAAGAGCAGCCAAGTAGGTACCAATTCCCAAGACCATGCGGTCCACCCTATATGCTGGCTACTCCATCAGGGCAAACACCCACCCGTTGATGTTGACTAACTGCGCCGCCCAATAATGGAGTCGGACATCAGGGACGGCTATCCCTCCCTCATATGCCCCCTGCTGGAGCTTTTTGAGAGCAATTCTTGGACACCCCTCTCCGAATAGCAGTGTGCGCTGCTCTGATTTGAGCACCCGAAAGATCTTCTCTGGGACCGGAAAGGGCGTACTTTGCAGAACATAGAGCAGACGAGGAAGGGCCATCATTTTAAATAAGACAGCGTGCCCCATCAAGGAGAGCGGGAGGGTTCTCCAATGTTCGACAATACAACGTAGCCGCTCTAATTGAGCCGACACGTTCAGGCGCAGGACCTCCGCTTCCGATTTCGTAATCCAGATTCCCAAGTTTCGGAATATCTCTTTCCAAACCAGCCCCCTACATTCTTCAGATAAGTTCGGCAGAGGTCCCGCCAATAAATGACCCAGGGACTTGACCCAGTTAATGCGATATCCGGAGTACTCACCAAACGTACGCAAGATTTACATAAGCCTCTGAATTGAGTCGGCCAGCCTTTGGACATATAGTAAAACGTCATCAGCCTATAACGATATACGCTCTTCCCAGCCTCCCCCCAGGTCGATGCCCCATACCATGGGATCCGTCCATACCCAGGCCGCCAACGGCTCCAGGGCTAAGGCGAATAATGTCTGGGAAAGCGGACAGCCCTGCCTCATGCCCCGCCCCAATCGATACTCTCTGGAGTGGGCACCGTTGACTCAGACCCTTGCAAGTGGCTCAGTGTACAGCAACCTCACCCATGTTCGAATGTTAACACCAAAACCCAGTTTGGCCAAAACTGCATATATATATTGCCATTCCATACTGTCAAAGGCCATATGGGCATCCAGTGACAGCAGGGCTGCCAGTACACTCGGACGGTCAGACACCGCCTGCAGCACCTCAAACAGGCGTCGCAAGTTAAGCCTAGTGTACCTGTGCGGCATAAAGCCCGATTGATCCGGATGGATCAAGGAATGAACGGCCGCCCCCAGTCTGGTGGTCAGGATCTTACCAAGGACCTTGGTTTCATAGTTAAGAAGTGAAATGGGCCTGTAGGAGCTGCACAAATCCTGTGGTTTGCCGGACTTATGGATTACTACGATTGTTGCAGACCTGAGATCCTTCGGGAGTAGCCCTTCCTGTTTAGCCTCATTAAACATCTGTTACATATGTGGAGCAACCCTACCCGACACACATCCAAACGCCCCCGCCGGGAACCCGTTGGGGCCCGGCCC
This sequence comes from Lissotriton vulgaris, assembly GCF_964263255.1. Taxonomy (NCBI): domain Eukaryota; kingdom Metazoa; phylum Chordata; class Amphibia; order Caudata; family Salamandridae; genus Lissotriton; species Lissotriton vulgaris. Next base: position 577,944 of record NW_028255097.1, on the reverse strand, counting down.
CTTCCCTGCCTGCAAATCTCCAATGGCATCCTCTACCTCCTTCACTGTAAGTTCGGACTCCAGGATATCCCTATCTTCAGGATCTAGGGTAGGTAGTTGTAAGGTATTCAAGAATTCATCACACTCCCACCTTTCAGTGTGCGGCTGATCGATAGCGGAGGCGTTCGCTTTACTATGAGGCTAAATCCACACTTGTCTCTTACAGTCCCATCAGTCGTTAGGATCCCAGGTACCCAATTACGATCCCTGTCTCGTTTCTCGAGCCAGGCTATCATCTTATTGGCTTTATCCCCCAAGTCATAAACGCGCCTCTGGGTAGCTATAGCGCGCGATCTCGCCAGGTCAGATAGCACATCCTTCAGTTCTTTTTCTTTGAGTCGCAGCCTGTGACTTAGTTCCTGCGTCTCCCCGCTAGCGCTCTCCAAGGCGTGAAACTCTGCTTCCAGTCTGTCAATTTGTGCATGCTTGTCCTTTCGGCGTTTCCCCACCTCCGTCTGCACAAACCCCCTAGCCACAGTCTTGTAAGCCTCCCATGGAGTACAATGTGATCTAACTGAACCCACATTCTCCTCAAAATATTGGTCTACGCGCTCCCGGAACTGTTCCTGAAACTCCTGTTCCTTAAACAGGAAAACATTGAGCCTGGGCCTACCTCTCTGGACCCCGTAATTGTACCCCCACTGGGGAATGATTGGATATACCTCTTGCCTTATGACAACTATCGTGGAAGAGGCCCATGTGACCCACCTGCGTGAAAAGGTAGTCGATCCTGGACCCTGAGCCATGCGCTGCGGATATATGTGTGTATTGTCGAAGGTGGGTATTATGCGCTCTCCACAGGTCCACCAAGCCCATCGCATGCAAGTCCCAGAGATGACAAGTCTGATAGGGATCAGACGCCCCATCTGCCAGTCATCTAGACCAGGTTCCCCACACCACATCAGTGTCCCAGCAGTCTTACACACAGGAGAGTCAGTATACTTTACGTGCATTCCATCAGGGCCCTCCAAGCCAGGACGTCCTCTGCAGTCTCATCCAATGTCCGGCGAGGCAGACATGCTCCGCGACCTGGTCCTGCCAGGCGCACGACTGCCGCCTCGCAACCGTCCTTCCCTCTCCGTCTAACCTGTGGAAGAAGTCGGAGACTGTGCGGCAGTATTCCTCCAGCTGTCTCCGGTCCTTGGACCATCTGGTGGCTTCACGTTCTCCTCCAGCCAAGCGGGGACGTCCTCCGGGGATGTGAAGAAGAAGGATTTCCTGTTTGATAAAAGCTTGAGACGTGCCAAGAAGAACATCATATATTTAATTCCACGTTCTCGAAGCTCTTTCTTGACTCCGTCAAACGAGCGACGCTCCTGTTGGACCTTAAGGGTAAAGTCGGGAAAGAATCTTATAGTGGCGTTGTCGAGCCGGAGGTCTCCATGTTGTCGGGCCGCCTGCAAAATGGCGCCCCAGTCCCTATAATTGAGGATCCGGACCATTATCGTTCTCGGGGGAGCTCCGGGACAGGGTGGAGGAATCGGCGCCCGGTGCGCCCTCTCAATAAAAAAAAAATCTTGAGCAGTTTGGGCTTTAGGTGATTTAAGATAATGTCCTCCAGGAACAGATCAACACTCGGCCCTTCCATTTTCTCCGGAGCTCCCACCACCCGGATATTATACCTGCGGGCCCTTCCTTCCTGGTCCTCCAGTCTGGCTGCTGCTTGCTTCTGTTGGTGGGTCAGCTGCTGGACCTGCTGTTGCAACAGTTTGGTGGTGCGCTGAAGCTCAGCAATGTCTGCGGCGTTTTGAGTGGCCTTCTCCGAGCTCTTATTCAGGTCCGCCCGTTGCAGAGCCATTTCAATGCTAACGTTGTCAATTTTAGACTCCAGCGTCGTACCCAAAGTTTGTATGGCCTGCATGATGGAGGCCAGGGAGGGTTCCGCTGCGTCAGCCAACTTCTCTGAGGGGGCCTCCACCCGCTGACGCTATATAATTGTCCATTGTATGTTTTGCGTGGTGGTGGTTTTCTTAGGCTTCATGACTGTCCTGGATAGTGCCCACGAGATGATGGAGGGAACACACCACTCACTGCGTCCACATTCACCCCTCTACTGCTCCCGGAGCCGTCTACCCCGATGTCTGCGTGGACATTGCCGCGGCTTTCGACCGGACCGTCTGCCCCTCGGGTCTCCACATGCTGGCCACAGAGTATCGGTCCTCCACCAACTCCAGGATGCAGGGCGCCCACCTCCCGGTGCGCCGGTGTAGCTCACACCCGGGTTCTCCAGCCGGGGTCCAACTGTGTAGTGCGTCGATCAATGGCACCGCCTGTCCCGTGGCCCTTCCACCTCAGGGAGCAGATGCCGCAAGGGGCCCCCCCGCACACTGCAGCGGCTCACCCTGTGGATGCGTGGAACCGGGTTCTGCAGCACCGCTCCAGCAGCGACCAGGCGCCCCCTCTAGCTCCCTGGGACCCCACGACAGCCAGACTCCTTGCACGTCCCCGATCGCAGCCGACTCGGGCCACCGCACTCCACCACCACGTGGGTAAAAAAAAAACCCTCCTTCTGGGGTCGTCGCAGCAATCCGCCTGCCGGCCTCTGGTCCTCCACCTCCCAGATGTGTGCGTCCCGCAGGCAGGCCTCCGCCCTCCTATTAGAAGCTCAGCGCAGCTCCGTGTGAAGTGGCCACTGTCCGGCCGGGCCCCGCCTCTCCATGCCCCAAGGCCTCCGCGCTCCCAGCTTTTCGCCGCCAACTCACCGATGTCGCATCCGCCCCACGCTGGTACTCCAGGCCGGTGCTCCGCCCCACGCACTCGGCGCAAGTAGGCCCTGGGGGACTGTCCTCTGTTGGTCCCCGATGCGGTGCTGCCCGTTGTCGGAGAGGGATCGGAACAACTCTCCCCGACTCTGGAGCACCTCCGCCAGCGGAATCCATAGTTTAAATAGACTGAACGGCAAGATACATGCAGGATTTTTGGGGCCTACGGCTCGCCCTCAGCAGCGCCGCGACATTATGCGCCCATCTTGGTTGCCGTCATGCCACTCCCCCATCTTGCTTCCTTATTAATATAAAAAGGATCCTTACGTTGTTGACCTGTAAGTGGGAAGCTAAGAAAGAATATTCAGTTTGTTGTCATTGACATGATCCATGTCCAGTTTATTTTCCTCTAAAATGTTAACGTACAAGCTTAAAAATCGTATATCCAGTGAGAATAATGGTATATTCATTTGGTTTTCAATATTGCATGAATCAATCCTATATTCCACTGTGATGTGCAGATACTGGATGTGTGAGTGAATAATATCTTCTGTCCAGGAGAGCAATCCCTTCATTGTATGGTTTGCTCTGAAGCGCCTGGAGCGGAAATCCTGGGTTGGCCTCCATCCCATAATAATGTACGCACCTTTGTGACTATTATCTTAAAAATTTCCACAGGTATCTTGTTTTAAGTATTCTGGAGGACATAGAGTAATTTAGGGAGTGTGAAAAATTTAAACATTGCGGCTCTGCCCAGTTTGATAAGAGGTACAAAAGGGGGTGGTGATGGACGGAGCATTTGAATCAATCAAACACTCACACCCAGTTAAAAGATCTGGGTTTAATCCATCACCGTTCTTTAGCCCACTCTGCCACCCCAGTTCAGACATGGCTATATGCAAATCAGTCTGACCCTGTGCCTCATGAGAACAATCCAGCCCGAACTGCCAAGCCTGTGGCCTTCCTAGATTTAAGTTTACCTATTGCCGTTGTTACTTCTTCCAGAGTGAGGACCTTGTCAAGGGCCTCATGTTCCTCTATGGACAGAAAGGGAAGATTAATTGTTTGGAGATATTTTTGGATTCGGGGACCGCCTGCTGCGGTCCTGGCTCTGTAGATTGCCATATAGTAACTTGCGAAGGTGTCTGCTATGTCTTGTGCTGATGTTAATGTATTATCGTCCTCATATAATATCAGACACCCATCTAGCTTATTTCTCTTTCCTTCCCAGCCATGCTAGAAGCTTCCCTGTTTCCAGTTTCATAAAGACTATGTTGTGTGGCCAGGAGGTGCGATTTCTTGGCGGGCTAGGGCCAAGTATTCCTTACACTGGATTGATTTCTGGCATAGGAGGAGTTAGTCTGTGTCTGAGCCCATGTCCCTCTCCATTTCGAGGAGTCTTCCTTCTAGGGCTTCAACCTCTTGGTCTTCCTTTCTCTTTTTATATCCTATTGTATTTTGTCCACTATCTTGTAGTACGGGTTTAAAAGCCTCCCAAAGGACCACTGTGGAGGACACTGATCCCTCATATTCTCAGAAATATAGTCAATCAATCAATCAATCAATGGCATTTGTAAAGCGCGCTACATACCCGTAGGGTCTCAAGGCGCTGGGGGGGTGCCGCTACTGCTCGAACAGCCAGGTCTTCAGCTTCTTCCTGAAGGAGAGGTGGTCTTGGGTCAGGCGCAGGTCGGGAGGGAGGGAGTTCCAGGTCCTGGCGGCCAGGTAGGAGAAGGACCTTCCTCCTGTCGTCGCTCTTCGGATGCGGGGGGCGGCGGCGAGGGCGTGGTTGGCTGATCGGAGGTGGCGTTTGGGAGCGTAGAAGTTGAGTCGGCTGTTGAGGTAGCTCGGGCCTTGGTCGTGTAGGGCTTTGTGTGCGTGGGTGAGGAGGCGGAAGGTGATTCTTTTGTTGACGGGGAGCCAGTGAAGGTCTCTCAGATGTCCGGAGATGTGGCTGGTTCGTGGGATGTCGAGGATGAGTCTGGCTGAGGCGTTCTGGATCCGCTGGAGTCTCTTCTGGAGCTTGGCGGTGGTACCGGCGTAGAGGGCGTTGCCGTAGTCCAGTCGGCTTGTGACGAGGGCCTGGGTGACGGTCTTCCTGGTCTCGGTGGGGATCCACCAGAAGATCTTCCGTAGCATGCGTAGGATGTTGAAGCACGCTGAGGAGACGTTGTTGACTTGCCTGGTCATGGTGAGGGAGGAGTCCAGGATGAAGCCCAGGTTGCGTGCGTGGTCTGTCGGTTTGGGTGCGGTGCCCAGGGCGGGAGGCCACCAGGAGTAGTCCCAAGCTCATTGTGATGTCTCAGGCAAATTTATGTTTTGGAGGTCCCATGCTTTGAGCCTCTGTAGTCAGCAACGTTCATTCTCTGATTCCCATTCCAGTCGTTGTTAGGTATTTTTGTGTCCACTAGTGTAGTTAATAGAAAAGTATCAGCCTTAACTCCATACACACATGGATAGTACACCGATCCTCCTGTATTTTGAAAATGAGTTGAGGTGGCGGGATTGTCTCAAAATATTTTGAATTCCTATATTTTTTTAGATGAAGGCAAGCTGCTTTGCAGTAAATGGTGATGACACACTCTTGCTGATTAAGAAGTTCAGGCAGTTTCATTCAGGTCCATATAAACCCTAGAGACCAGCCAATTGCCAGCACAGAAAGCAGTGACTTTGGGAAAGATTTTGAACTCGCACCTCATGGTTTTGCCACCAATAATAAAGTAGTTAGTGGTGTTAATTTCTAAAGTTCCATGACCTATAACAGTTTCTTCAAACCAGCTTAAAAAAGGAGTTGGCAAGAGGCCAACCAGGCTCTCCTGGATTACTAGAACATAAACTAATTGCTTGCGGTCTTTGGGATCATGTTGCTCTCCCAAAAAAGACTCTGATTATTTCAGAGCTCCATATCTGTTGGCTAGCTTGAGCACTTTAGAGAGTGTACAAACCCATTGCATTGGATCCTGCTGTGGGCTGGAATCCGATTCAAGGCTCTCTGTATCATGCAAAGTGCTATTTGATCATAGTCTCCACTTCCTTCAGAAACTAGCCTCACATTATGTGCCTATCAGTATCTATTGGTTTACTAAATTAAGTTTGTCTGCCAACCAAGCTCCTGGCAAAAAAGCATAGGGCAATAAGCCCCACAACACAAAGACCAAGACTATGGAATGTTATCAAATGATCATTGAAGGCAGAGGCATCTGCCAAACCCCTTTTCTTTAACATATCATTAATAAAAACACAGCTCTGATGAGCTTTCAGTGGATTATGGTCACCACATTTTGCAAGAACTGCAGATCATGGCCATGCCATTTACCTGGATTTTGGCCCTTTTGCCTCCTAATCTTCACCCTGTATATAACACACTAGTGACAATGAGGCAGGATGAGCTTAGCCATTGGACCGAGTGACATTAGGGGCAAAACAGTATGATATTCTGAAACCCACATTCAGGCAAGAGTCTGGACTCAATCCAATGATTCGTCAATGCAGATTCAATATCTCAGAAGGCTAAACTGAGGACTAACTGTATTTAAGTCCTCCATCCTCACTTAAATCAATGGGCGATTGTAAAACGTCAACTGCAGAAACGTCTTTTAGAAAATCATACACTCCCCGCAAATCCAGAGTGCCAAAATCTCAACTATACAACCAAAAGTCTCAACTTTGCATATGTTCTTATTGCAAAGATTTAGAGCTTTATAAAATTCCTCAAACCAACCAGACTCACCAGCCACATATTTTAGTATTTATTTATTTTTGTGTTTTCTATAGCGCGAACATGACCCTGAAACAGGGTATCAGAGCGCTTTACAGATCCTATTAAAATCCAAATCATACATATTCCGAGTCATTACTGGTTTGAAACAATTAGAATTGCAAACAGCATAGTCCAATATATAGTATTCACACAGATAGCTTATTTTACCAATAAACCACATAATACAACACTAAAAAGATTATACAGTTCCTGTAGTTGGCGCCATAAAACACATTGTGATTGAACAGGTCTCATGATTGCAAGGAGGGCTTGAGTTCGCCTTCGAGCAGCACGGGAGCATGACACTTACAAAGTTCGGTGGTAGGGTATTAGGGAAGAAATTTCTTCATGTAAAATAGTTTTGCTTCCTTTTTGAATGTTGAGATGTATGGAATTCTTCTTATGTCCGGGGGGAGGGCGTTCCAAATTCTCGGTGCTGCCCCTGAGAATGCTCGGTCATAGGTTTTTTTTCTTATGGAAACGTGCCGGTTTCAGTAGAATGTCCTTTTTGCTCCTGGATGCGCGAGACCCTCCTGACAGAGTGAGTTTCTGGGCAAGACAGACTGGGGATTTGTTGTGCACTGCTTTATGAGTGATGCATGCTAGTTTGAACTGGATTCGTGCTTCGAATGGGAGCCAGTTGAGAGCTTTCTGATGCGGAGAGATATGGTCGAGTTTTTCCGCTATCAATCTTGTGGCTGCATTAAGGCATGCTTTGAGTGGGGCTGTTGAGATTTTGGGGAGCCCTGCTAGAGTAGTGCAACCATATTCAATCCTTGAGATGACCAGTGCCTGAACTGCTGTTTTAAGGTCAGCTTTATTTAGAACAGGTTTTAGCTTTCGTAAGTAGCTTAAGTGGAACCTAGCATTTTTTGCCATTGTGCTAATATGCGCGGATATGTTAAACTTTTTGTCCAGAATGATACCCAGAGATTTGGTTGATTCCACAATCTTCGGATTACAATTTAGAGCAGTGATGAGGTTGGCCCAGTCTGCAATCATTCTTTTACTTTTCTTTGGAGTAATCAGTAGGAATTCAGTTTTCTGAGGGTTTAGCTTTAGGTGGTACTTGGATAACCATAGTAGGGTTCTCTTTAAGGCTAGATTCATTGACTTTGTCATCCTCTGAAGCGATCTTGATGTACAGCTGAGTGTCATCAGCATACATATGGAAATCAATGTTGTCTTCACACAGATTGAAAAGAGCCGGAGATAGCGTTGATCCTTGCGGAACTCCTATATTATTGTTGGTTGGGCTTGAAAGAGTTTGGTTGATAATGACTTTTTGTGATCTATTTTCCAGAAAGGAGTTAAACCAGGTTAGTACCGTATCTTCAAAACCCATCCTGTTTTTCAGACGCTCGAGTATATAGGCATGATTAACCGTGTCGAAGGCAGACGACAGGTCCAGCAGTATTAAGAGACATGTTTCATTCTGGTCAAGAGCCAGTAAGGCGTCGTCAACTATGTGTAGCATCGCAGTTTCCTTGCTACGGTTTGGGCGAAAGCCGGATTGGCAGTCGTTTAGCAGGTTGAAGTCCGATATGTGTAAGCTCAGTTGTTGTTGTACACATTTTTCTAGAATTTTGGCCAACATGGGGATGTTGGTTACCGGTCTGTAATTGTTCGGATCTAAGGGGTTCTCAGTCTGTTTTTTTAGGAGAGGGGTTACTTGGCCTGTTTTTAGGCAAGCAGGTATTTGACCTTGTGATAGAGGCATTGATGATCTTAGTCCAAGTTGGGATTAGCAGGTGATTTATGGAGGACCAGCATTTCGCCGGTAGGGGATCATTGTAGTGATTATTTGGTTTCGAGGAGGCCATGATCTTTGAAATGTCTAGTTCACTGACCTGTCTAAAGACTGACCACCTGGCATTGTTTTTAGGTTTGGCTTTTTCCTGTAGCTCAGGTACCACATCTCCCTGGCTCTTTCCTATTTCAATTTCCTCTGCTGCTTTTTTGAGTTCCTTCTCCAATGAGTTAGCTTGGTCTGAAAAGAAGACCGAGAAGTCTTCGCTATTTAGGTTAGTTTTGGAGATGACTGGAGCCATTTTGGTCGCCTTGTTTGATTGTTCTTTGAGAATATCGAAGAGTTTCCTGGGTCTATTTATTGCGCTATCCAATTCTTTCCTAAATAATTCTTTTTTAGATTTAATGCTTTTGTTATACGCTTTCCTGGATTGTCTCAGTAAGGATAGATATGGTGAAGAAGGGTGTTGACGCCATTTCCGTTCTGCTAGTCTCAGTGACCTTCTTTTTTCATTAAGGGCACCATTGAACCAAGGATTTTTGTCTTTCTCCGAGAGCCATTTCAGTTTTAGTGGGGCTATGTCCTCCATAATGCAGGACATCGTTTGTTATAGTGCAGCGTGAGGTCGTTGACGTCAACCATGCTCTTGGGTGGCTTCAGATCAGTTTCGCAAACCTTACTATTCTAAGTGCAGTCATAAAATAGTCTTGCGTATTAGGTGCAGGTGGACATTTCTGATCAAACATATGTATGTAATGTGGAGCTGTTGGTAGTCAGTTTGGAGTCTGTGATTTTGTACAAGATATTTTTACACTCTTTTTCCATGTGCTATCTAATTAAGTACCTGCTCATTTCCTTATATAAACAAGTGCCGAGAGGCCAAAATATAGATGCATTCAAAATGGTCTTCTTTTACTTTAAATATAGGCTTGCTCATTTCAAAAGTACTATCCCACATTTTACAACTAATAATTCAATTGTGCTTGTAAAGTACCTAAAACAAACTCGCAAACTCCATCTCTAAAACTTGGAAAGTAATGCAGCCCTACAAATAAGCAAATGTGAAATCGCTTGAGAGATTAAACATCTTCACTTTCCCTTCTTAGTCCTGGCACCCAGGCGACCACTCCCAAATGTATGTGTCCATACGTAGTATCACATTAAAAAAAAAGGTACTGCTGCCCTCTCGGATCATAGAGACAGAGGGTAGTCTCTTGATATGGTGACGCTTTCTGTCCTTCTGCTACTAAAGATGAGATGACAATTGGTCTTTTGATATTTACTTCCGATTACCCTCTGGTGTAGTAAAGAATATTATTTGTTTGTAGCACTGAAGGTTAATTTTAAAAGGTGGATTATGGGAATTAAAAATTGAGAGCTTTAAAAAAAGCAGTCTCAAGAAATTGAAGAGTGGTAGTTACATGAAGAAAGGAGAAGCGAGGATGGTGATTGTTAGGGGTAGCCTGTAATTTGAATAGCTACGCTACTGCAGGGTGTTGCTTGTAGAAGAGGCTCTTGAGCAAATGATAGGGGTAGACGTCCACATCCTGGGTATGTTTCATTTTGTTAGTATTAATGTTTTTGTATTGAAGAGGACACACTTTTTGTTTTGATGGCTTGATTTAAAATAGAATAATCTACGCTTTATTGAAAATGAGATTTATTTATTGTAAGATACATCCTACACCTCAGCCTCCTTCCTTCAGTTCCCTCAGTCTCTCTCTCAATCCTTCTCAGTTTCAAGCATCAAAATTCCTTCAATCAAATACAACCATGTGAGTTTCTAAGAATAAGGAACCCTAGTAAAGGAGAGTTCTAAAACACTGAATGAAGTATAATACACACCTCCCTCCTACTGACAACAAATATAATAAAGCTTATAAATTACTGTATCTAACCTGAATGTAATCGTACAACAGAACATGCATGATGGAACAAGCTTGATAATGTTCAAAGTATAAGCATTACATAAGTAACAATCCAAAGTCAATGTATATACAAATAAGGATTTTAAATGTATACTGATATATTGTTCTATTTACCATTTATACATCCGTGTAACTGTTGAACTCCTAAATGTAGTCTCTCAAATATCCGAGTGTGGTGGGACAGATTTTTCTTCTCCTAGCGCACACACCACCTAATCCAGTATGCATCTTTTTGTTTGGACATTCGACCTTACCACTTAAAATACTTGTCATGTCTGTTAATTTAGCTATCCTATTGAGGTTCCATACCCTATGATCTTCTGTGTTTAATGTTTTCCTAAAAACATTAATCACTTTCATGGGAGGTAAGAGCTTAGAGTAGTTGACTCTTTGCAAGGGTATCTTCTTCTCAACATGTCTCCAACTTGTACTTCTGTCTTCTTGACAGCCTTCCACACTTCCAGTCTCTCTTTATTTGCAAGCATCTTTCTCAATTCAACCTCTTTCTCTTCCCATAGTTCTACCGTACATTCAAGAGGGACAATCCGAAAGGTGCATACCTTCCTTTTTCGAAACAATTCAAAAGTTTGTTTTTCCCGTCATTGTGTGTTGGGGTAACTCTATAATTCTTAACCTTATTAAAGATATCTTTCTTCCAGCACAACTAATTAGCCTTAAACATCTGAATATTTTTTCTCAAGACACAGTTGAACCTTACCACCAGTCTGTTGGCCTCTGGGTGGTACAAGGCTGTTCTCTTGTGAATGATGCCTCTATTATCAAGAAACCTTTTCATATTCGAAGACACAAATTGAACTCAACTGTCTGACAACAGAGTGGAGGAAAAGCTTTCTTGCTCAACAATGCATTTAAGAAACCCCATTACAGCTCTTGTATCAATAGAGTTAGTTAATTCCACCTCAGACCATCTTGAATAGATGTCAATAAATACAATGACATATTTGTCACTACTGGACAGCTTGATGTGGCCTAAAATAGGAATGGCATCCTCCTCTCATGGTTATTTGGGCAGTTTTCTCAGGACCATGGGTTGCAGCCTTGATTTCAATGTTTTGTCACATGCACTTCCTTAAAACCCTTTCGGTTTGGATGTACATCCCCGGCCACCAATACAATGGTCTTAATCTTTCTTTGGTTTTTGAGATACCCAGATTACTGTCATGTGCAAATTCTATAAGATTTTTTCTCACACTACTAGGAGGAATCAGTCTAGTTCCTTGTAACAGCTCATCCTGATGTGCATTTTCAGACTTCACTGACCAAAATAGTTTCAAATCTCATTTGATTTTGAGTATCCCTTACAATCTTCTTTGATTTCCATTATCCCAGTTTGCAATTTTGTTTCTTTGCCTAGTTACACAATCCACTCATCCTCTTGATTACACTGTCCCTGATCAGTAATACTATATGGTTATCATCCTTGCTAATATCGCCCTCGCCTTATAACTCATCACCCATGTACTTCTCTACCAGGCATGAACAACAATCTGCTAGATTATTCTTCATACCTGGTGCATAATCATACTGAACTTAAACTCCTGTAATGATACCACTCACTTTCTTATCCGAGATGTAAAGTTATTAATTCCCTTCCTCTCGAAGATCTCTCTGAATGGTTTATGGGCTGTTTTTTACTCTAAAATCACATCCCCAAACACACTTCCTCAACTTATGTACTAAGCAAAAGACTACTTTGGTTTCTTTCTCAACCACAGAGTAGTTGATCTCTGCCCCCTTTAGACTTAGAGAAATAAATAAAATGGTGTGTTGGGCAGCATCTTGTTCCTGTAGCAGCACTGCCCCTAGGCCTACTGAACTTGCGTCTGACATGGTTATGGTATCTTGACATGGCTCAAAACTCTTCAATGACGCAACCTCCGATTAGCATGTTTCACCAAGTTGAACTTTCTCACAATTAGAGTTCCATGTAAACGACATACCCTTTTTCAACAATCTTCTTGTGTTTTGCATCTTCTCTGCAAACGACAGAATGAATTTGCTGTAGTATTCCGACATACCTAAAAATTTGACTACTTCCTCCTTACATGCCGGTGTGGCCACGCTGTTTATGGTATTAGTCAACTCCTTCCTTGGTGCAATCCCTGGGGGTGTCATTTTTTTACCCAAGCGCTCGATTTCAGTGAGATTGAAGTTACACTTCTTGCTTTTAATGTTAAACCATTCTCATTCAACTTTCCTAAGACCTCAACCTTTGATTGTGCTCTTTTGCACTACTTCCAAAAACGAAAATATTGTTTTGATAGATCTTTACACCACCTGTCCCTCTCAAAATACTCCATCATTCTCTGAAAGACTATTAGCTCAAACAGCATCCTGAGAAATTTAAAAGTTCCAAAAGGCGTTATGAAGGCAGTCCAGTATTGTGTGTTTCTGTGTAATTTCACCAGGTGATAGGCAGAGTTGAGATCAATAGAGGAGAAGCATTTTTCCCCTTCTAGTAATGACAACATTTCGTAAGTATTGGCCAAGGGGTAATGGTCTCCTACAACACAATTGTTGATCTCCCTTAAGTCAACACACAATCTGGCTTCTCCGTTCTCCTCATGTTGTATGACCAGTAGTGCAACCCATTCTGTGGCTTCAACTTCTTCTATAATCACATTCTCCCATCAATTTTCAAGTTCTTCTTTTAATCTTTTCTTTCACTTTGATGGAAACACCCCTAATGTTGCTTATTTTAATTTAGGGACATACCCTTTTAGACAGCCCAATTTCTACTTGTTTTCTCTTAGCACTAAATATATTTTTCTCAATTTCTCTTAGTCTCACAGCGGCCCATTGATTTGTATCCAAGTAAATCATCAAATTCTTTAGGAGAAACCAACTGATAAGGGAATTATCCCTCACTGAATTATATCTTTATCCTATTGCTTTTTCATTTTCTTTTTCCTGTTCCTATTGACTTAATCTGTTCCCTTTGAGCTGATTTCAGGCTTATGACCGACACCCTTGACTTTCAACCTATTCATCTATACATCCTGGGGAAAAGTTTTGAATGGCCCACCATCACCCACCTCCATGACTTACTTCCTGTCTCTTGATTTTACATTTTTTTTTAAATTGCCACTCTTGGAACATTTGGCCCTTGAGCTTACACTACTTACATTTGGCCTTTCACCTAATGCACTCCTTGTAACTAGCTACATCTCCATATTCCGCACATCTATAACATTTGCCTTGGAATTTCTTTTTGTTTTTAGCTTTCATCTATTTCTTTCCCATCCTTTGTTGTTACTCTTGTTCCTTACCCTTTTTTAAAGCTTGAGCAACATGTAGGTCCCCTTCTTTACTATCATTGATTTCTCCTTTATTTAATTCACCCACACATGCTATACTGTGCCTACAGTTTTTTGCTATAGTGAGTACCTCATTGTTGGATGTATTATCTATCTGTGAACCCGTTTCTTTGGCTTTCTTTATATGACAACCCAACATAAATTGATCCTTCAAATGCTCCTCACAAAATCCTTCCAAAAGTTCAAGTTAAAGCCAGTTTCCTCAACTCAATGATCTATTCTAACACTGTTTCATCCACTCTTTGCGTGCATTTACCAGAATGGCATCTTTGTAATACTGTTGATACCTTTGGTAAAACATGGAAATTCAAATTCTTAAGACATATTTCATATTCATTTAAATCTTGTGCTGCTTCTGTCGTTAAATCAGGTAGATGTTAAAAAATGTATTGGCCTTCTGGATCCAAACAATGTAAGCGTAAAGAAGTTATAAGTTATAAGGTGCAAAAACATTCTTCCATTTTCCCCCATTTCAAAGGAGGTTCACCTGGGTGTAACGAAAAGAATGATGGTGGGGAGATGTTTTGCATGATTTAAAGAAAGCCAGTATCCGGTAGATACCGGGGGACTGCCTGAAAATATATTAAGTTAATACACCAAGATCCAGTAGCTACCGAGATCCACCTGCAAATAAGAAATTCAATGGTACAAGACAGTAGTGGCAAAGATAAAGCCATTCCCAAACCAATATGGCTGCTCTTTTGCATGGAATAGTCTTCCTAGTCACATGGGATGACTCGTTGAATTGCCTTAATTCTAATTAAACCTTTGTGGCGAGAATGGCTCAGTAAGACAATATGCTGGGTCACATCTTGCATCTAGATAAGATAGATTGGCTTAAACTGCCTGAGGATGGTGAGTACACATGGCAAAACACCACGTTTGTGCTGGGAGCGTTTTGTTTCGTAGCTAGGCACAGAGATGAGGTTGAGCAAGCCCAGCGCTAGCTGATACCGGCACGTGCAGCATCTGCTGTATTGTGCGGTTCGCTAAGCGGTTCCGAATGAGACTCAGTCTCTAAATACAGTCATGGTATTTAAATAAGTAGAGCACAAAGCAAATGCTTGTTTAACAGCGCCCCCCCCCCCCCCAAAAAATAAATAAAGTCCCTATTCTAAGCGAGATGCCTTACTATTGGGAAAGGATCCTTGTGGCTGTCAGTGGAGTTGAGATGAAATATAAGGTGCCGATTGGTTCTTGCTGCTTGTCGCCAATGTAAAAGGATTAATCCATGCTTTGTTGAAAACTATATGTACTTATTGTAAGATACATCCAACTCCTCCGCTTTCTTCCTTCAGATCCCTATCGCTCTCTCTCAACCCTTCTCCATTTCAAACATCAACATTCCTTCAACAGAATACAACCATGTGAGGTTCTAAGAATGAGGAACCCTAGTAAAGGAGAGTTCTAAAACACTGAAGGAAGGATACTACACTTGACTTGTTCATGTTATGAATAGTGATATTCATTCCATTTTGGTATCCAAATTTAAAATGAAATTGTTTTGATGGGCCTTCAGTTTAGTATTAAATCTCTTTATTGACTGATCATAGCACATGCATGAAGGACATATAGCCACATAGCCCAAAACACTCATTGCATAGCGAGATACAAAGCTCAAACTGAACGGACAGGGCAATGCCAAAATTAACCAATACCCCCAAACACCCACCAAAACCCCCTCAGCCCACCCTCCTCCCTTGTTTCAAGTCCACAACGCATATTGTCCCATCAACCCTTATCCGGCTGTGCAACATCAGATAGACGGAATAAGCGCAGGTAGCGAGGACAGGTTACCTCCCGAAATTCAGAGGCCAGCAGAGACAGAAAGGGCCGCACAGTTCTGAGTACTTAGTACCTTCCCCCGCCAGTGTCAAAGAAAGCTTCTCCATACCAAACACATACCACAAGCGATGAAGCCAGCCCTGAAATGTAGGGACATGTGCAGTGCGCCAATGAGAGAGGATATTCTAAATGGCAGAGCCCAGGGCAATAGCTATCAGGCGGCCCCTACGGGGGCGCAGCGGATAAGTGACTGGGTTTGGCACGCCTAACAACACATAGGAAGGGAATCGTGGAATCTCTGTATCAAAATGGGCATCGAACTCGTCCAAAATTTGTTTCCAATACACTTGAAGATGGACGCAGCCCCAGAGCAAGTGTACCAACGTGTCTATCTCACCAGCATGCCACCTCTCTAGAGTGATCCATCGCGTGTAGCCGCTCAGGCGTATAGTACCAGTAAGTTGCAACCTTAGTGAGTGTGTCCGTGAGTCCCATTTGATATGCCGAATGCCGAGCCCTGTAATAGATGCCCTCCCATTCTTTATGGCTGAGTGCCCTTCCCAGCTCCTTCTCCCAACGTGTCTTCCCGGTACGATTCCAGACTTCCATGGGTACCCTGGTAATATGCGAGGCGTACAGATTGGGGGGTCCGTGCCGCCTACGAAGAAAGGGAATCTCCTGGAGCGGGCGACCCGCCACCGCTTGGTCCTGAAAAAGCCAGTGCTTTTCGGAATCCCGTTTACTCCATTCCACAAGAAAGTGCAGTTGGGCTGCCTGAAAATAGAGGAGTAAAGTGTCGCTAGTCGCAACTTTAGCCGCGTTTTTCTAGCGTTCCAGATAAACTGGGCCAGCTCTGACTGTGTCTGTTAAATGCAGCCCACAGGAGGCCGTAGGGGTATGGTGCGGAACAAATATAGGATCTGGGGGAGGATTGTCACCTTAACCGCTGCCACTTTACCCAACCTGGACAAAGGATAGTGCCACCACCTCCCCAGCTCTTGCCTAATTTTCTGACGTAACCGAGCATAATCAATGCTAACTGTGGCCGGGAGCCAACTGGATCCTCACGTACGGGATCGCCTCAGTCGTCCACTGGAAAGAGAATGATCCCTGCAAAAAACTCCTGTGTGGACCCATCTATTGACAGATCTAGGGCCATGGACTTGCTCATGTTAACCTTAAAGCCTGCCGCCTGCGCAAAAGCTTCTAGGTCTTCAAGGCGTGCAGGCAGCGACTCCCTCGGGTGGGACAAGGAGAGCAAAACATCATCAGCGTAAAGACTGATGGTGTGAACATAACCCAAGGGAACAGGGAATTTAGTTTGGAGGCTAAGTCGTAGCCTCTGTGCCAACGGTTCCATGTATAGAGCAAAGAGTAGAGGTGACAGTGGGCACCCCTGCATCGTTCTCGCTCTATAGCCAACCAGGGGGGGGGGGTGGGAGGGTGGGGGGGGATGTACGACCATTTACTCAGACTGTCGCAGTTGGAAATTTATAGCAGTTCATGACGTAGGTACGGAACATCTCCCCAACCTTGCCTTCTCCAACACTCGCTCCTTATAGGGCCAGTGGACCCGATCGAACGCCTTTTCGGCATCAATTGCTAGCAACATAAATTTCCCCGTCGTACGAGTAGCTTTCTCTACCAGGTGTAGGACCCTTTTGGTATTATCAGAGGTTTGGCGTTCCAGGATAAAACCCGCTTGATCTGGATCGATCAAGCCACCCATGTGAGGCACAAGTCGGGCTGCCAGAATACCCGTGTATAGTTTGAGATCAACATTAAGGAGAGATATAGGGCGATACGCCCCACATTGCAAGCGATCTTTCCCTGGTTTAGGCATGACAGTAATAGCGTCCAAAAGGTCTCTGGGGATCGCTCCCGGTTCTGAGAAGGAGTTAAAAAGGGCGTCCGAAGGGGAGTCACCTGTGCACACAACGTCTTGTAGAAGCTCGCGGGGAAGCCATCTGGCCCTGGCGTTTTCGCCAGCTTAAGACTGGAAATAGCTGCAATGACTTCCTCCGGCCTGATGTCAAGCACTAGGTGGTCTGCTTGCTCTTTCGTGAGAGCTAGCAGGGGAATGGAGTCAAGGAAGGACTCTCCAAGAGATGCCTTGATAGAGGCCCCTCATTTTTTCACAATGATCCCCACCAGTGTAATATGCGTGTCTCAGCCTTAGGGCCGCAAATTCTGCCCGGTCCTGCTCTATCGCGGCCAACTGTTGTCGCACTGCCTTAAGCTGCCTCCAAACCCGCGAAGCCTCTGTTCGTTGGTGCATTTGCTCCAACTCCCGTGTCTGCTGTGTGAGTTCCTCCCCTTTACGTGCACGCTCAACATTGTCAGCCGCCGAGATTGCAATAAGCTCGCCTGCAGTACCTCTTTCAATGCTGCCCATTATGTCGCCAGCGCAGTGTCTGATTTACTATTGTGTGTAAGGTAGTAAGCTGGATTCGTGTAACCACCTCCTTGTGATGTAGCAGCGTTTCCCGCCGTTGCCAGTGTCGTGTCGCGTGTAGAGCAGACTGGAGGGAAAGAACGACGGTAACCGGTGCATCATCCGAAAGAGATGCAGTCCCAATGTCAACAGCAGTTGTGAGCGTTGCACCGAGGGGGAAGCTAGTAGATAATCCAAGCGAGCATATGTTTTGTGTGCATTAGAGTAGTAGGAGTACTCCCGACTCCTAGGGTGAAAGAAACGCCACAGATCCACCAAACCCACCTCGCTCAAGCGGGCTAGCCCCTCCGTGGTGAGAGCACCTGAGTGGGAGGTACGCTGGCATGACCTGTCTAAAGTGTTATCGAAAACCAGATTAAGATCCCCACCCAGCAAGACATGGCGGTCCATCGTATTAGAAGCCTCAGTAATAGCTAGATGGAAAAATGTCTCCTGTCCCTCGTTGGGCGCATAAATAGAACCAATAGTGAACACTGAGGTGCCCAAGGAGAACCTATACGTCAATAACCTCCCCTTTATCTCCACCCCCTTAACCAGCACCTTACCCCGAAATCTCTGGGCCACTAGGATTGCCACACCTGCGGTTTTCATAGCAGCAGAGGAAAAAAACTGTAATGGGAAACTACGGGATCTAAGGCGATGACAATCCTTCTGTAGCAAATGTCTCCTGTAGGAGGCATATATCCGCTTGAGACCGCTCTAGTAGGGAGAGCACCGCCCTGCGTTTTACCGGGTTGTTCAGCCCCCTCACGTTTAACGTAAGGACTTTAAGTTCAGTGGCCGGCATCTATACAGTAAGGGTCACAAGATGCCAGTGGGATAAATCTGTCTGCAAATGAAACAGGCAATGTACATCTCGCCTCCCTAAGTCACGTGCGTGCGGGGTGCCAGGTCCCCCCTCTGGTGCTCGGTGGACTTGGAACAGCCATACCCTTCCCCCAACAACCCCACCCCAAAGAAAACCTCAAAACGAAACAAGAAACTCATATCCATATTGTCCATCATCCCCAGATGATTGGAAGAGTGTTGAAACTGGGTAGTTCAGGTCACTTCCAAAGGTCCCCCCTCCTGCCAACGACCTAAACAGCTAGGAAACCATGCAATCAGTCTGAGCAGTTCCCTGAAATCAGCCGGTCTGAGGCTGGTTACCGTCTGCAGCAACCGCCTCCACTGCGGCTCGCTGGCCCTCCGCGATCACGGCTGCCGGGGGTTTCTTCACTCGTCGTTGTCTACCCTGCAGTCGCCACTGGGGCTTAGAATCACCCATGACGGCGACCTGGCTCGCTCGCTCACACTCCTCTGCAGGTAGGTCAATGCCCAGCAATCTGCAGGCTTCAGAGACTGATCGCAGCTGATAAAGTTTATTGTCCAGTTTAAAGACCAAACTGAATGGGTGGCCCCAACTATAAGAAATATTTCCCTGCTGCAGGTGCGTAGTGACAGGTTTGAAAAGTTTGCGTTTCTGCAACGTAAGAGCTGAGGGATTTTGGAACAGGACCGGCGATTGACCCTGAAACGTTAGTGGATGCATCTCTCTGGCCTTCTGGAGGAGCTCTTCCTTTGTGCAAAAGTCCTGTACGCAGACCAGGATATCTGGTAGGGGCACCGAGGAAGCCCGCAGGGGCCCAACACAGTGAGCTCTGTCCAGACGTAGCTCCGACTCCACTGGACGCCCCAGTTTGTGATTGAAGAGTTCCGTCGCAAAGCGAAACAAATCTTTCGTTTCATCAGTCAGTGTCACATCTCGAATTCTAACACTATGCCGCCGTGAGCGGTTCTCCAGATCTTCCAGGTGAGTCTGAAGATCAACCTGCTGGTCGTGGATTCGTATAATTTCTTGCTGCAAAGCTGCGAGTTCAGTGTCCTTGTTATCACTCTTGGTCTCCAGTTCAGCAACCCGTTCCCCCAATTCCATCCACGTCCCTACGAACCTCTCTGATTTCACTTGCGAACTCCTTCAGAGTGTGGATGTCCTCCCGCAAGGACATAAACAAGGACTCCAAAAAGGCCTTAGTGATAGGTTCCGAGCCGGTCTCAAGCTCCGAAGGTGCCTGTGTCGAGGCAGATGCCATGGTGTCACGTTGCTAGATCGCTTGAACCTTGGCAAAGAGCTCCTTCACCGTTTTGTCTCTGCGCCCCCTGGAAGTCGACTTTGCCCACTTCCCGTCGCCGCTGTGCTCCTAAGGCCGGAACCCTCCACACACTGCGCCGTTCCAGCAGGCCTGATGTTGCAACTCCCAACAAAACTTCCAGGCCTCCGTCCGTCACAAACCAAACCATCGTGAATTAGCCAAGCCGGGGTGCCTGCCAACCTCCACAGTCAGTGACAACAGCTGACACCCGCTCTCCTATCGGGCCTCTTCAATGCCAGCAGAGCGAACCATAGAGGCCTCCACAGACTCCCAAAGCCCCTTCAAGCGCACGTCTCCTGCGCAGCAGTTCGGGTGCCAGAGCAGTACCACCGTCCACCGGGCCCCCGTCAGGTCTCCAACAGGTGTTCCTGGCTCACCACTCCAAGCGTGTTGCTTTAGCCCCAGACCGTGGTCCAGATTGACATCCAGGGTACTCTGCAGGCACCCGCCGCAAGTATGTTCCAGCCCCCAGACCTCCTGCCTGCTGCTGCTGGTGTACACACTCAAAGGCCCACTTTGCATACCTCCTACTCCGCGGGCTCACTGTCGCCACCTGCAGAGGTTGCGCCGTCCTCTTCCGACGAGGGAAAAGTCCTGGCTGATGCACTCCCTCGGCGCCGCGGACGGCATTGTCCTCAAGATGGCGGCTCGGGCGCCGCTCCCCTCGGTTACTCAAGGCCGCAGTCGCTCAACAGCCCGCGACCTTTCGGGCCGCCGCAGCCAGCACCGGGCCACCAGTGACCACGCCTCTGCTTTCGGGTCAAGCGACCGCCGCTACACCCCTCCGGAGTCCTTAAGCCAGGCGCCACCGCAACACTTCTCCCCCGCAGCGAGGCCGCGGGTCAGACGCCCTGAGATCTCGGGCACCAGACGGCTTCACCGCAACCACCACTATTTCCAAAGGTTGCTCAGGGGACCCCAGCCAAGGACGCGACCACTGCTGCAGCCGATGTCATCTAAAACGGCCCGAAAGCCAGTGCTATACAGGCCGTAGGCGGGAGCTCCGGAGCTTTCCGTCCGCTCACGCCGCCATCTTGGCCACGCCCCCTGGGCCTTCAGTTTAGAGTTAAATTGAATGTTGCTCTTGTGTATATATTACTTTTGTCACTTTTTCTTGATCATTTAAATACCTGGCCACCTAAAGGAGGCTATAAAGTGTCGCTGAGACATTTATCCCCAGCCAAGTCTTCTAGAGCCTACGTTTCTCAAATTAACCACCTAAATTACTCCTAAACGAATTGTAAAGATACTGCGTTTAGCAGAAAATTCCTTTATTTATATGGAGGTGCATATAATATCATACTTGTTTGTTGGCCGCACATAATACTTGATTATTGCACTGTTCAAAATATGTCCTAAGAAATGTTTGCAATAACGTTCCATGTTTGTTACATTTAACACAATACCAGTTGAGTCATTGATATACAAGGCGTTTTTTTAACTGTAAAAAGCCACTAATGCTCCGAACTGCAACCTATGGTATAATTTCGCAAATTGGGCTCTGGGGCGTTACTATAGGTAAAGCAAACATGGTAAAAAATTAACTTGTAAAAATTACATGTTGGGAAAAATGTTTTAAAAAATATACTTTTTGGTTAATAAAATGGAATTCAGGTTCACTTGATCAGTGTTTTACATCTCTATGTTGCTGACCAAGTTGTTTTTTCGGGAATTATGCAAATATCAGTTATTGTATTGTTTTCTTTCAATTTTGGTTCTTCTAGCTTTGCTGTGATGCTTTCTAAACAATAATGTAATTTTAATTACGTTTTTATCAGAAATGATAACATGTTAGCGTTTTTAAGCATAAAAACAGGCCCTTTGGCAAAAAAAACAGAACATTGGGAAAAAAAGAATGGGATTTCTTGCTGTTTGTGTTGATTGGTGAGACTGGGCCTTACAGACCTTTATTGATTTGTATCCATCCCTTTAGATGGGACTTAAATGTTTGGAATAAAATTTGGCTTTTTGATTTTGCTCACACCTCCTGCACTTCCTTTTCCAGATTGTGACATCGGCATCAACAGATCTTCAAGATTACACATATTACTTTGTGCCAGCCCCGTGGCTCTCTGTGAAGCTTCTCAGGCTATTGCAGTGCTACCCACCTCCAGGTAACTTGATATAGGTGGAAAGCTGGAGGGTGAATGGGCAGATGCTATGAAGAGTCAGTGGGTTTATTGACCTATGAGAAGAGTTCGCATATCCGTAGACCACTGCTTCCAAGTGGACACCTGAGAAATGTGCAAGAACATTTGTCACCAAAGTCATTTCCTAAGACATGTACTTATAAAACCTTTAAAAAAAAAATCCAAAATCAAATATTTTCAATAAAGAGTAAAGACTTGCCATCTAGTTTCATGCCAAACCTAGCAGTGTTTCGGTCACGACAATCGATGAACTTATTGAGAAGTGGGACTGATCAGTTCTTGTGTGTTTCTGACTCTTCTTACCAGAGGATCCTGCAGTGCGCGGCCGTCTGACAGAGTGTCTTGAGACCATACTGAACAAGGCACAGGAGCCACCCAAGTCTAAGAAGGTTCAGCATTCCAATGCAAAGAATGCTGTGCTGTTTGAAGCTATAAGTTTAATCATCCATCACGACAGGTGAGCAGGGAGATGTTGCACAGAATGCAGCTGCATACGGTGTAGAAGTGCCTGTTGCAATCCTATAGTATACAGTTTACAAAGTGAGGATACTCTCCAAATGTATGCACTTATAACATTGCGTTCAACCAGGAAGCTCCGATAAATCGCCTGAGCAAAGTGATCAGGGTCTTTCTGAGGGGGGATAGAGTGGGGAGGCACTCGCTTTGAAAGAAAAATGAACCTAGAGTGTGGGTACTTGTACAGGGAAACATTGATTATTGTGGTGTCTCCTTCAGTTGTGTCCCGTGAATAGTTAATAGATATCGGTAACCTTTTCTGTGCAAATGTAAGGTTGAGGTAAAAAAATAATCTTTAGAATAAATGGCCAATATTTACCTGACCAAGAAGACACTGACAAAACAGAGTTCAGTATTTGCATGCTGTCATTTTTCCTAACTAATATCAGAATAATTCCCCCCACACTAGTCTAATTCTTATAATTAATCACAGATGCTTGCAAATTGATCAAGACTCTTTCTTTGACCTACAAGGATGCCCACCAAACCTCTGAGCTTAATGGTGTCTACAGAGTATCAAACTAGGGTTTCCTACACTACGGGTTCCTTTCCTTTCTTACCTTCTTTCCATTCTCCACAGTGAACCCAATCTTCTTGTTCGAGCCTGTAACCAGCTGGGGCAGTTCCTACAACACAGAGAGACAAATCTTCGCTACCTCGCCCTGGAAAGCATGTGTACGCTCGCTAGCTCCGAATTTTCCCATGAAGCTGTCAAAACGCATATCGAGACGGTCATCAATGCATTAAAGGTATTTAACTGAATTGGATACATTAGTACGGCCACAAAAGTTTGTAGCATTTGGCCATTGTTAACATGTTTCTTCTCCATCTGTGAAATGAACTTTAAAAAGTAGGTTGTTTCGTCATAGATCTTCAGTTTCACTCATTTATTTTGGTGGCTTACTCTGCTATGAAATATTAAATGAAATAAAGCATATGGTATGCTTGAAATACGGCCTCCAGGAATTGTCTTTGTAAACGGTGCAGTATTCTGTTGATACTTGGGGTCTAATGTCAAAGCACTTTTGTTGTTGCAGGTCCTGCCTTTTGCAAAATTGAGAGTTTGCTCATCAAAATGGTTTCTTACAATGTACAAAAGCCCATTTATGATTCAGACAAGTCTTCGAGATGCCTTAAAAAGGATTCTGTGACATTTTACTAATCTCATATAGGAAGTGGCGTTTAAAAGTCGCAAAGTAATGCTATCAGTGGTCTGCGATTAGAGTTGTAGTTGCAAACTATTAACAGTAACAGACCCCTTAGTTTGGGTGGTAACTGATTTAGTGATCGTTTCATGTATAGTGGAGTGGGAGGAGGGGTTTGTAGAGGGTAAGTAGACCTCAACATGTGAAATGTTTGATGTGCTGTGATTGGCTAGAGATCCATTGCTGCATATAGGCTGAATGTAGGTGGGTCATCATGGCTCCATCCTCAGGTGAAACTTTGCCTCCTATAGGTGAACCCAGCCTGATGGGGGGGGCTCAGGGACGGGTACTGAAGGAGGTGCATTCCGACAGAGGTTGGGGTATACTGTTCAGGGAAGCGTTTAAGACTGCCACACTTCAAAGACTGCCGCATTTTAAAGCACAATATCACAGCTCTCTACAGCTCACTTCAACGTTCTGTGATAAGAAGCAGGAGGGTTTGGGGATCTATGGTGAGAAACAGGAGGGTGTGGGCGAAAAGAGCTTCCCATTCGTTTAACCAGGAGCAGCTGGCAGCATTTAAATATGGTGAGGGCGCGATGCCCCAAAAACTCACAATATCCATGTTGCTTTTGCTGGAGGGTCCGGTTGACATCTCTATCTTCTCTCCACGGCACTAACTCAGACAGAAAGGTAAGGACTTTCTCCCTTGTACGAAACCAACCAATGCAGGTCCAGGATTGGTTGAAGCTGGCTAACCCTGTGCTTATTTTGAGGCTAAGGGCCTGCCGCTGCAATCCCTCGGCTGTTTCTCAGCCCTGGGATTGCAGTCTGACAGGCGCAGCTCAGATTGGCTGGCTGTAGGCAGCCTGCCAATCTGACATGTGCCCTGGCAGTGTTCTGAAGTAATGATGCAATTGCACAAATCTTTCCAGCCCCCTGCCCTTGCGTTGTAACAGCATGAGCCTGCAACACATAATAAAATGGTCGTTATTACCATTTTATTAATGTGTATGCCTACTGCGCTAGCAGCAGGTGGGCCAACGCTCTACTGCCATAATGGAGGAGCCACCCCTGCGCTTTATCCTGTTTGCCCTCCCCATGCACCTCCTTTTATTCCCTTGGGTCCCCTGCCATCAGATCTTTTCTCTACCTGGGCCTCTTCTCACTGCAGCTCTGCCAGTTCAAGATAACTTGCGGTGCGGTGCATATGTGCACCTTTTAAGGAGACCATATCTGCAGCAAGGGCACATTATGTCTGTCGTACTGCAGACAGCAAGACCGTTTTTTGCTGACCCTTCAATGACCATATGTAAGTTAAAGCAAGCCATGCATGAGTTCCAATACTCTTGCTATTCACTGTAGCGTTCCATATACTCTTAAGCTTCTCATGCACTAGTCCTAGTAATCCTGGGAATAACTTGGAATGATAGTACAGAGACGTATTTGTTAGCGCTGCTGCCAGGCACTGGCTCCCTTAACTTGTGCACCCCAAGTGTTATAATGCACATGCACAGGGCCCTACCTGTTATTCTCATCGTACTTCAGTTTTCTACCAGAATCAGAAGTGGAACTCGGTTGAGGGGACCATGAGTACTGAAAACGTTCAGTTGGCAGTTTCTAGACAAGTTACAGGGTGACCCTGTAAGGGTCCTACTATGATGCGCAGTCTGAACAAATCTACTGCAGAAATCTTTGTAATTTTTCCTTCCTCTGGTACCTACTTTTTTTAATTCAAATTAAGTGATGGTGTCCTTTTCAGTAAACCACTGCTGTGGTTTCTATGGTTTGAGGGGGGTTAGTTTCTATAGTTTGGGTATAGTTTTCAGGGCACCACGGTTGTGTGATTGAACCACGTATACGTTTACCACACATGCTGGTTCCACAGCCTCTCAACAACGCAAGTCTTCACCACAAATATACATTTACAATGAATTATGTGTTAAGGCATGTATGGTGAAGACCAATCCGTGTTTAAGACTGGACAGGTAAGTTTTACTCCTCTAACCCTGACCCAGTCCTAAAAACGACCCCACCCTCCCCATGCCCTAAAACCGACCAGACAATTATACAAAACAAGGGAACCCAAAGGAAATTTAGACCGGGACCTTGGGCAATTTCATGTTATAGAGAACAGTGGTCCCTATTCAGGGAGAATGTTTTATTTGATACTACTTTTTGAAAAATATTATGTTATGTTATGTTACTGTGGGTTTTGTAAAGCGCTCAGCTGCTCCGAAGAGCGTCCCGAAAATAAAATCTGAAAGAAACACGTTAGTGTTAGATTCCTTACCTTAGAATATCCCCAGGCGTCAGTCTGGATCCGGAAACTTTTGCGTAGCAGTACCCCTGCGCGCCGGTAGGCGTCGTCTGCAGGCGTCCCCTGCGGCTCCGCGTCCGTCGTCGGCGTCGTGCGCCGTGATGACGTCGCTGGAGTATATAGACGCCGCCTCCGCGCGCTGACGTCAGTTCTTCTTTTTTCCGCGCCAGTGGACGCAGATCTGAAGAGCAGTACTCCGGTCTTTGACCAAGTTTTTCAATAGTTATTTCTCTCTTTGTGCCTGATAGGATGCCTGGGTTCAAGCACTGCGATGACTGTGAGCGCACGATGTCGGTCACAGACCATCACCGCCTCTGTCTCCGGTGTCTGGGCCCCGACCACGACGTGGACTCCTGCGTCGACTGCCGGGCCCTCACCAACAAGGCTAGGCGGGAGCGGTCCCGCAAGCTACTGGAGCTCCGGGTGTCGGCCCCACGTCGGGACCGGGAGCGGTCCCGGTCCGGCCGGAGGTCGAGAGAGCGGTCGAGGGAGCGATCGCGGAGCCGCGCCGAGCGTTCCGGAAGTCGACACCACTCGTCAGGCTCGTCAGGTAGGAAGCACAAGAAGTCGGGGCGTCATCGTACCCCCGACTCCCCCCGACGCTCGCGCGATGCGGCCGGGGGCTCGGGTGACCCCAACCCCGCGGCTCCGCGAGAGTCGCCGGCGCGGCCTGCCTCATACCCTCCGGTCCCTGGGCACGGTGCGACGCCTGAGGAGATCGAGGCGTTCCTCATGGCCATGAGGGCGCTCGGTTCTCCGACGGGGCCTACGGTGCCTTCGGGCCCAGTGCTACCGTCTGGGGGCCCTGGCGGTTCGGGTGTCCCTGCCTCGGCGCCATCGGGTGCTCCGGCCCCGGCGCCGCTGACGGCTCCGACCCCGGCGCCGCAAGGGCCTTCGGGATCGACGCCGGCTGGTCTTCCGGCCTCCCCGGCGCCGTTGCCATCGGGGTTACCCCCGACGCCGCCCCCGCGCGGCGCCGGTTCTCCGGTGCCGGCTTCGGCCGGCGGCGGGGTTCCGGCGCCGGCTCCGGGCGGCGCCGTCCCCTTACCTTCCCCGACGCCGGACGCGGCGCCGGATGGGCGTCGCTCGACGCCGGTCCCGGCGCCGATGGGGCCCATGAACCCCGAGGAGCCGGTCTACATCGTTGACTCCGAATACGGAGAAGATGAAGAGTTCGGTGAAGGTTGGGAGGGGTCCGAGGACCCTCTGTCACGCGAGTGCCAGTATGACCCGGACTGGACAGGTGACTTGGGGGATGCCAGTGGTCTGGACGACTCTCCTAACCCTGGTTTGATCTCTCCTCCTTCCGTGGCATCGGTGGAGGGAGCTGCTTATTCTGTGGTGCTGATGAGGGCTGCCAAGGCCTTACACCTTGAGCTCCCCGTCGCGGCCGTGAGGCCTAACATCCTCACCGAGGTCTTCAAACCGCAGTCATGCCCACAGGAGCCACTGCTGCCGTTTAATGAAGCCTTGTCAGACGTTCTGTTGGGCACTTGGTCCAGGCCCGCTTCAGGTCCGCCTGTCGATCGGAACGTGGCCAGGCGCCACCGTCCTTGTCCGGACGACCCCAAGTTCCTGTCTACCCACCCCACTCCTGAGAGTCTGGTGATCCAGGCCTCGACCTCCCAGTCCGCATTCCCGTCGGCCCCGCCCGACCGGGAATCCAAGAGGTATGACCAATTTGGCAAAAAGGTCTTCTCGTCCATTAGTTTGGGCCTGCGGTCTTGCAACACCGCTTGCCTCTTGGGCCTCTACACCCACTCTGTGTGGGATACGGTTGCGGAACTGCTGCCAGAATGCCCCATGGAGGTGCGGGCAAAACTCGGTCAGGCTGTGGCTGAGGGCCGAGATGCAGCGAAATATTCAATACGGTGTGGTCTTGATACGACCGACTCGCTGGGCAGAGCTATGTCAACGACAGTGGCGATTCGTCGCCACGCCTGGTTGAGATCCGCCAATTTTTCGGCAGATGTCCAAAATACATTGATGGACATGCCGTTCGATGGCTGTCACCTCTTCGGTGACAAGGCGGACCACGCGCTGGAACGCTTCAAGGACTCCAGGGTCACGGCCAAGTCCTTGGGTCTCTCGACCCAGCGTCAGCAAACGGGTTCGTTTCGTCCCTTTCGTGGCCAAGGAAGGGGCGCCCCCACACGTGCTGCCAGCCACGCGCCGCAACAATTCTTTCAACGCGGTGGCGGCCGTGGAAACCGCCGTGGTGGCGGTCGGGGACAACAGCGGGGTCAGACCACACCCTCCCCCGCAGCATCTACCCCAAAATCCTCCTAGTCCGTGCTTTCGGCCCCATGTGACGCCAGTGGGTGGCAGGGTTCGCCATCACCACGCTCACTGGCGCACGATCACTTCGGACAGGTGGGTGCTGCAAATCGTCCGAAGGGGCTACTCCCTCCCCTTCGAGACCTCTCCTCCAGCCATGCCACCGCAGAACCACCGTGTGTCGGGGGACCACTTGACACTTCTGCAGGAGGAAGTTACGGCCCTCTTGGCCAAGGGGGCCATCGAGCGCGTTCCTGGGCCAGAAGTAGGGCGTGGTTGTTATTCCCACTACTTTCTGGTGCCCAAGAAGGACAAGGGGGGCCTACGTCCTATCTTGGATCTAAGGAACGTCAACGGCTTCCTCCGGAAGGAGAAGTTCAAGATGTTGACGTTAGCTCAGGTCTTGGCTGCTCTAGACCCACAAGACTGGATGGTAGCGTTGGACTTGCAGGACGCCTATTTTCACATCCCCGTCCTGCCGGCCCACCGGCGTTACCTGCGGTTCACGGTAGGCCAGGAGCATTTTCAGTTTATCGTGCTTCCCTTCGGCCTTACCAGCGCCCCACGGGTGTTCACAAAGGTGATGGCGGTGGTCGCAGCCCATCTGCGCAGGTTGGGGGTTTCAGTCTTCCCCTACCTAGATGACTGGTTGTTGAAGGCGGGCTCGCCCCAGACAGTCGTCCACCACCTTCAGATGACGGCAGACCTCTTGCACGACCTGGGGTTCTCCATCAATGTGCCGAAATCACACCTGTGTCCCTCTCAAAAGCTCCTTTTCATCGGAGCGGTTCTGGACTCGGCGCAGTTTCGGGTTTATCCTCCGGAACGGCGGGTTCGGGATATTCAGGCTTTGATTCCCATCTTTCAGCCGCTATCCCGGGTTTCGGTCAGGTTGACGCTGCGGCTGCTGGGACTGATGGCTTCCTGCATCCTTCTGGTGCATCACGCTCGGTGGCGGATGCGGGCTCTGCAGTGGGACCTGAAGTTTCAGTGGGCCCAGCATCAGGGCAACTTGTCCGACCACGTCTTGATCTCGGAGGGCACTGCGAGACAACTGCAGTGGTGGCTTACGGACCGCGATTGGGTCAGGGGCAAGTCCCTCTCCCTTCCCCAACCGGAGCACGTTGTCGTGACGGACGCGTCCCTCCAGGGCTGGGGTGGCCATTTGGGAGAGGCAGAGATCAGAGGCATCTGGTCTCCGGCGGAGTCCCGGCTCCATATCAACCTGTTGGAGCTGCGGGCGATTCGTCTGGCACTGAAGGCATTCCTCCCCTTTGTGAACGGGAGTGTAGTGCAGGTGTTCACCGACAACACCACCGCCATGTGGTACTGCAACAAACAGGGCGGTGTGGGGTCGTGGACCCTTTGCCAGGAGGCTCTGCGCCTCTGGCAGTGGCTGGAACGTCAGGGCGTGACTCTGACGGTTCAACACCTGGCAGGTTCTCTGAACGCCAGGGCGGACGAACTCAGCCGTCGGTGCTCGATGGATCACGAATGGCGTCTGAACTCGGTTGTGGCGCAAGGCATCTTTCTGCAGTGGGGAGAGCCTTGGTTAGATCTATTCGCCACCGAAGAGAACGCGCAATGTCATCAGTTCTGCGCGTTGGAGTTTCCAAGACGGCACTCGCACGGCGACGCCTTTCGGCGCGAGTGGAGTTGCGGTCTGTTATACGCCTTTCCGCCTATACCACTTCTGCCCAGAGTGCTGAAGAAGATCAGGCGCGACCGGGCCCAAGTTATCCTTGTGGCTCCGGACTGGGCTCGAAGGTACTGGTATCCCGAGCTACTCAGCATGTCAGTCGGTCCCCCGATCCGCCTGCCCCTTCAGGAGGACCTTCTGTCGCAGCAGCAGGGGACGGTCCTCCACCCGAACCTGTCCAGTCTCCACCTCCATGCTTGGAGATTGAGCGGCGGCAGTTGAGGCCATTTGACTTGCCTCCTGAAGTCTGTGATGTTATTCTGGCAGCCAGGCGTCCCTCCACTAAGTCGGTATACGCCTGTCGGTGGAACAGATTTGTGGCATGGTGCACAGCAAAGGC
This sequence comes from Lissotriton vulgaris, assembly GCF_964263255.1. NCBI lineage: Eukaryota > Metazoa > Chordata > Amphibia > Caudata > Salamandridae > Lissotriton > Lissotriton vulgaris. The sequence goes on along the minus strand of NW_028255097.1, from coordinate 547,608 downwards.
TGTGGATCCTCTTTCTGCCCCTCTTTCGGAGGTTCTTCTGTTTCTTCTTTCTCTTGCCCAGCAGGGCTCTGCTCTGGGCACTATCAAGGGCTACCTTTCTGCCCTTTCAGCCTTTTTAAGGCTTCCTGATCAGCCTTCTTTGTTCAAATCCCCGATTGTAACTCGATTCTTGAAAGGCATCACTCACATGTTTCCACCTGTTCCGTTTGTGATGCCTCAGTGGGATTTGAACCTGGTTCTAACTTTTCTGATGTGTGCTCCCTTTGAGCCCCTTCATTCTTGCCCTCTCCGTCTCCTGACTTTAAAGACGGCTTTCCTGGTTGCCATCACCTCTGCCAGGAGAGTGAGTGAGCTCCAGGCTCTTTCTGTCCAACCTCCTTTCCTGTCCATTCATCCTGACAAGGTGGTTCTGAGGACTAGACCTTCTTTCCTGCCCAAGGTTGTTTCGGCCTTTCACATCGGGCAGTCCATCACCCTCCCTTCCTTCTTCCCGCCTCCGCATCCTTCAAAGGATGAAGAGCGGCTCCATCGTCTGGACCCAAAACGTGCGCTTTCATTTTACATGGATCGCACACGCCAGTTCCGGGTGGATGACCAACTGTTTGTTGGCTACGTGGGTGCGAAGAAGGGACGGGCGGTCTGTAAACTAACCATCTCTCGATGGGTCGTCCTCTGCATCAAAGCGTGCTACTCTTTGGCTCGGAAGGAGCCTCCTGTTGGGCTGAGGGCCCATTCCACTCGGGCCACGGCGGCTACCACTGCCCTGGGCCGGGGAGTCCCCTTGCAGGACATTTGCCAAGCGGCTACGTGGGCCTCGCTGCACACCTTTGCGAGGCACTACTGCTTGGACAGTCAAGTCCGGAGGGATGGCTTCTTTGGCCGTTCTGTCCTCCAGGACTTTCTGGTGTAGTTTTGTATTGGTTCGCAGACCCACCACCGGGGTTGGTATTGCTGGGGTATCTATTTTAAGGTAAGGAATCTAACACTAACGTGTTTCTTTCAGATGAACAAGTTACTTACCTTCGGTAACGATATATCTGTAAGAAACATTAGTTAGTGTTAGATTCCTTACCGAACCCACCCATCCTCCCCGTTGTGCGAACTGATACCTAGGGTTAAGGACATCCCTTTCAGGGCCCTAGTTTTACATGGCACCAGTGTTGGTTCTCTCATGGCTCTGCGTCTCCTGGCGCGGAAAAGCTGTGTACAAAGAACTGACGTCAGCGCGCGGAGGCGGCGTCTATATACTCCAGCGACGTCATCACGGCGCACGACGCCGACGACGGACGCGGAGCCGCAGGGGACGCCTGCAGACAACGCCTACCGACGCGCAGGGGTACTGCTACGCAAAAGTTTCCGGATCCAGACTGACGCCTGGGGATATTCTAAGGTAAGGAATCTAACACTAACTAATGTTTCTTACAGATATATCGTTACAGAAGGTAAGTAACTTGTTCTTCTTGTCCGGCTGGACAAAAGACATACATTCTATTCTAGAGTATGGTTATCTATCACACTGTATTCTCCCTGGATAGGGACCACTGTTCTCTATAACTAAAACCGACCAGAGCCTTAAAAACGACCCAAGCCTCCCATAAGCCCTAAAAACAACCCTACCGCCCCTAATCCCTAAAAAGTATTAAAATCCCTGCCTCACTCCCTGAGCCCTTAAACTGCCCTAAACCCCTGCCATCTAAAACTACCCATCCTCCCTAAAACACAACCCCCTAGCCCTGAAAAATACTGACCTCTAACCCTGAAAACTACCCTGAATTCCCCCTGCCCTGAAAATTATACCCAAACTATAGAAACTAACCCCCCTCAAACCATAGAAACTAACCCTCTTCAAAGCCCAGCCCCACTTATCTCACAAGTCATGCCCTCTCCAGATCCTGCTTCTGCCTGCCAGCAACTAGATCGCGCACTGCCTTAATCTGCGTGGTTAAGGCATATGCGTGGTTACAGCAAGCATTGTAGCGCTTGCGAAGTTGGAACACGGGTGGCCAAGTAAAACACTGCTGCTTGCATCACTCGTTGCCGCTGTCAGTGCTAACGACAGCACAACTAACCATCACTCTCCTCCAGGTGTCACAATTTAGACTATTCCAGGCCACCAAAACCTATAGGAGTAGCCTGGGTGGCAAGTATTTTTAATGTATGTTGCATTATTAAATACTATGTTGTGCTCACCTCAAAATTAAACCGATATTGCCATCATGTCACGGAGTGTAGTTCGTGCTGGTGCTGAGCACCAGCGAACACCTGCTCAAATCAAGGGGCCTTCCTGGCCTCTTTCTCACTTCACAATAGAAGTATCGGGTGCCCCTCTATCCTTTACTCTGATCTCCTTAAGACTTTGGTGACCTCCCTCTGAATCCAACAATTTTCAACATTAAGCTCATAAGCTTGTAAAATAACTCTGAGTTAATGCTCCTGATGCCATCATTCAGAAAGGGGTCAGACTGTCCTTACTGCTGTCAAAAATTAACCTGTTCAGGGCATGTGTGCTGTAGATACATATGCTTTGCATACCCCTGGCATCTAGTGTTGGGTCCGGATGTTTGCAAGTTGTTTTTCTTCGAAGAAGTCCTTCCAGTCACAGGGTAAGGTGACTCCTCTTTTCGGTGATAGTGCGCATGGGCATTGACTCCATTGTTAGGCTGCTTTTTCCGCCATCAGGTTCGGACATGTATTGCTGCACTTTGGTTTGAAAACCGTTCTTTGGGTTCCCCTCAGTGCGCAATACACTCTACCCTCGATGGTATTGTTTCCGTACGCGTTTCCCTGTTCTCCGTATATTGGATCGCTCAACAAACTCTGTTTTCGATCAAAAACCTTGTGGGGGGGTCATCGGGCCGTGCTGAGTCTGGCCAGCCTTCTACAGATGGAATGGACTCCATTTCAATTCTTTCCTGAGTGCCACTCTAAGTACCCTCGCACCAACCTACATCAAGTTTGTAACTTGTGCCTCTCTCAGTAGCACAGGGAGGAAGATTGCAACGCTTGTAAGTCGTTTTGGTCCAAGAAGACTACGCGATCATGGGGCTCGACAAAGAGAGATGCAGCACCAAAAGCATCCAATCCGCTCTGGATATCTTTGGGGAAGAATCTGACCAAGAAGAGATCACATCATCCGCCGCAGACGAAGAGGCCCTCTCTGTTTCAGAGTCCGATTCCGTGATCGATCTGGAGTCTGAAGATGTGCCTCTGGGACAGGGTGCCGTGAGTACCAAAGACACTTTGCCCCCTAATCCTCTTCCAAAACTAATAAGGCTACGGCACCATCTCTGCCTTCTGGCCAAGGTCATCACCAAGACAATGTTTTTGATGCCCTGCCTCCCGGCTTGGCACTGAAACAAACGGCAAGCCTTCCGGCTCGGGAGCGACTCTGCCGAAATTACCTTCGAATCTGAAATCTTCATGCTCCAGGGACAAATCTGGTTCGGAGTTGGAACCCATCGCTTCAAAACACAAACATACTTCGGAGCTGAAACATTCTAAAGACAAGTTGATTTCCACGCCGAAATCCAAGGACAATGTTCTCAAGCCTCCAGAACCAATTTTAGACGTTCTTAAGGGAAAATTGAATTCCACACAAAAGAAAATTTATATTCATCCTAATACTGGGCCCATTTTGGCAAAAAAATCCATCAGAACACAAGCTTCTGATAACTTCTGATAACCTTCCCCTGAAGGAGTTCATGGCTACTAGCCCTGTTTATCCTGCCCCACCATCTTCTCCAAAATTAATAAATAAAGATCCATTACATATAACACCTCAGGGATCTCCACAAACTGATCCAGATGTGGATGAGGGTGATGGTGATACTCATTTGCCTGCAGACCCATGGAATGATTATATCATTGACCCTCCAGTAGACAATGAGCCAGACCTTTATCCTGCAAAACCATCACCACCAGATGATAATATTGCTTATCAACAGCTCATTGCCAGAGCAGCAGAGTATCATGGGGTACCGTTACATAAAGAAACATTAGAAGATGACTTTCTATTTGAAACACTTCAGTCCACACATAGGTCAAGTCAAACACTCCCTATGCTTAAAGGCATGATGAGACATGCAGATGATATCTTTAAAGACCCTGTTAGAGCACGTATTTTAACTCCATGGGTAGATAAAAATATAAAACCTCACCATCAGATCCTGTGTTTATTAAGGGATAATTACCTCTGGACTCCCTAGTACTGTCCAATGCTTGCAAAAAAGCTAACTCGCAAACTTCTGGGGATGCAACTCCCGCAGGTAAAGAATCCAAACTTACAGATGCCGCTGGAAAACTAGTAGCTGTTCAAGCTGCAAATCACTGGCACATCGCAAACACAGATGGCCTACTACCAGTTGGGTACGGCAGGGCACACTGGGATGAGATGAAGCAACTGCTCCAATATCTCCCCGACCAACATAAAACTAATACACAACAGTTAGTTGAAGAGGGGAAACTCATCTCTAACTCCTCAATAAGATGTGCTTTAGACATAGCTGACACTGCAGCTAGGGAGATCAATACCAGCATTCTCCTTAGAAGGCATGCATGGCTTAGGATCTCGGGGTTTAAGCCTGAGTTCAACATTCCATTTTGAAAACCCCATTTGACGAGGAACACCTGTTTGGTCCTGTAGTTGAACAATCCTTAGACAAAATGAAAAAGGACACCGACGTGGCAAAATCCATGGAATCGCTCCAGGCCCCATCCAATAGAGGATATTTTTGCCGCTTATTTTACAGAGAAGGGTCCAAAACAACATCATCAGACCCAAATGCTTCCTATTACAAAGGCAACATCCAATCTTTTTCCTCTAGAGATTTCTACAGAGGAGGATATAGAGGAAACAATTCCAAAGGCAGGGGTAAAGGCGCCACACCACGTAACCCACCTTCCCCTAATAACAGTGACTTGCCCACACTTCCCCCCCCGATCCCTCAACACCTTTTGCGGGAAGACTTCAACAGTTTCTCCCCATTTGACAAACTATAACAACCTACAAATGGGTCCTAGACCTTGTCCAGCACAGTTATTGTCTGGAACTCCCCTCCAATCCACCATACATTCCACCTTGCATTCACAAATTGCAGTCATACCATTTGCAGTTACTCAAACAAGAGGTGCAATCTCTTACAAAAGGGAGCCATAGAACTAGTTCCATTTTAGTACCAAGCTTCAGGGGTTTACTCTTTATTTACTAATTCACCAAAAAGGATGGTTCCTTAAGACCAATTTTGAATCTCGGAGAATTAAGCCACTACATACTGTCAGAACATTTCCAAATGGTAACGCTTCAACAGGTTTTTCCTTTCCTACAGCAAGACATTTTTTTTGTCCACACTAGACGTAACAGATGCATATTTTCACATTCCTGCTCATCACAAATATCTCAGATTTGTGATAGCAGGCAAACACTATCATGTCAAAGTACTTCCATTCGGAGTAACTACTGCTCCCAGTGTATTTACAAAATACCTAGCAGTGGTAGCAGCTCATCTCAGAAGATAACCAATTCATGTCTTGCCCCTAATTAGATGACTGCACACACCAAAAGTGTCTTCAGAACACTCGCTACACCTACTTCACCAACTAGGTTTCATGGTCCACATTCAGAAATCTCTCCTACACTCTTTACAAATACAATCTTATCTAGGAGCCACTCTCAACACTCACAGGGCCCTATCCTGCCCCAATGTAGCCTGAATTTCCAATATCCAAACTCTTATTGCTGCAGTTCCAAACCAACCAAACCTTGCCAGCCAGGACATTCATGCACCTACTGGGAATGACTGCTTCATGCATTGCAGTAGTACCTCATGCAAGACTACACATGTGTCCATTACAAGAATTCTTAGCACATCAGTGGAATCAGTCACACGGTCAATTAACAGATATAGTGTTGGTAGACAGCCGCACCCATCGCTTTCTACAGTGGGGGATCAGAAGGGCGGCCATTCATTGACCCTGTTCCACAAGTCGTGCTAACAGTAGACGCATCTCTCACTGGTTGGGGTGCACATCTCCAGCATTACACAATCCAAGGTCCCTGGGACAACAGACCCAGACATCTCCACATCAACTTATTGCAGTGTTTCTCGCGTGCAAAGCTATTCTGTCTCATCTCACAGGCAAAGTTGTCTTAGTCTGCACAGAAAACTTGACAGCAATGTTATATGTACAAAAACCAAGGGGGATCGAGATACACTCCAACTGTCACGCATGTCTCAGACCATTTGGAAATGGGCAATCCATCGCAAGATTCACCTTCTGGCAGAACAACTCCCAGGAGTAAATCAAATTGCTGACCTCAACAGAAAGAGACCGCAAATACACGAGTGGGTACTTCATCCTCATGTTCTCCTTCCATACTTTCAACAGTGGGGATACCCACAAATAAATCTGTTTGCCACAGTAGACAATGCACAATGCCCAAACTTCTCCTACAGGTTCCAACACCCTCTCTCCAAAGGCAATGCCCTATGGATGAATTGGTCAGGGATATTTCCCTACGCTTTTCCGCCTCTCCATTCTTTCCGTTCCTGGTTCGGAAACTCAGGCAAATATTACTCACACTGATTTTGGTAGCTCCCACATGGGTCTGTCAACCATGGTACACCACCCTGTTAGAGCTCTCAGCAATTTCACTTCAAAAGCTACATCTAACCTCACTCAGAACCATGGAGAAATCAAGCATCCAAATCCCAAGGAGCTCTACTTGACGATTTGGCTCCTAGAGTTTGGGGTATTTAAATTTGCCACCAGTTTGTATGACTTCTGAAGGAAGCAAGGCAACCTACTATCAGAGCTTGCTATGCAGCAAAATGGAAAAGATTTGTTGTTTACTGTAACAACAACATTCTATCTTTAGATGCTTCTATTAAGAACTTTGGCTGTTAACTTTTTAACCTACAGCAATGTGGGCTAGCTTACACGTCTCTTAGGTTGCACCTTGCAGCAGAAGCTGCGTATATGCAAAACAGACAGCATTTGTCTTTGTTCAAAGTTCCTGTCATCAAAGCATTTATGTAGGGTTTAAAGAGTTATACTTCCAAGAATTCCACCGGCACCAGTGTAGAATCTTAATGTTGTACTTACAAGACTTATGGGTCCACTCTTTGAACCGCTACACAAGTGTCCTTTACAGTTTCTCTCTTGGAAGGTTGCATTCCTCATTGCAATCACCTCATTAAGGAGAGTTGGTGAGATACAAGCATTCATTTTAGAAGAACCCTTCTTTCAGCTCCATAAAGATAGGGTAGTTCTTCACACCATTCCCAAATTCCTTCCAAAAATGGTTTCTGCTTTCCTTATTAACCAATCAGTTGAGTTACTTGTGTTCTTTCCTCGATTCAGTAGCAGAATGAGCTCTTCACACCCTTGACGCCAAAAGAGCTTTACTGTATTATATGGAAAGAACAATAGAATTTACACCACCTCATAAAGGCAATCCTATTTCTAAATCTGGCATTTCAAGATGGATTACGTGCATTCAAATTTGCTACACCGTAGCCAAAAGAGCGTTATCTATAGCCCTAGAGTGCATTCCACTCAAAAATAGGGGCATCTATGGCCTTTTTAGGTAACATTCCTAAAGCTTCCATCTGTAAAGCAGCAACATTGTGTACACCACACACATTTACCAAACACTATTGTGTGAATGTACTAGCACGCCAACAAGCCAATGTAGGGCTGGTAGTGCTAAAAACACATTTCTAGACAACAGCAACATCTACTAGTTAGCCACCGCTTTGGGAGAATAATGCTATATAGTCTACGCAAAGCATGTGTATCTACAGCACACATGCCTTGAGCAGATTAAGTTGCTTACCCTGTAAGCATCTGTTCTTGGCATGTAGAGCTGTAGATTCACATGCGCTCTCCCTCCTCCCCGGACACCTGTGGTTGTTGCAGTTCTTATTATTCACATCACATACGCATGGACATCTCTGTACTACACTTGCTCCATTCTCACCCTAATGCGGGAAAACAATCTAAAAATGGAGTTGATGCTCATGCGCACTATCACCGAAAGGAGGAGTCACCTTACCTTGTGACTGGAAAAGACTTCTTTGAAGAAAAACAACTTGCAAACATCCAGACCCAACACTAGATGGCAGGAGTATAAAAAGCATGTGAATCTACAGCTCTACTAGCCAAGAACAGATTCTTACAGGGTAAGTTGCATAATCCTTCCAAACCCTTTCCAGTGCAGTGTTAATTAAAGCTATCTAAAAGGGTTTGGAGACACCTCTGCATCTGCAAGACCAAAGTAGTATCATCATCAAAAAGCAGTGCTGGATCCGGGGACCTGTAGAGCTTCGGAGCGTCATGACTGCACTTGTTAAGATGGTCAACAGAGTCATTGAGAGAGCGTGAGAACAGGGTAGGTGCAAGCGCTTGCCCTTGTCTCACTCCTATGTTAATTGGTAATGGCCCCGTTCACCATTCACCCCCAATGGACCATAGCGCTGGTGTAAACTAACTATTTGGGCTAGGATGTCATCTGGGGACTCACTGATTTTTCAGTTGTGCCCAGAGCAGCCCCTTTGGGATAATGTCAAACGCTGACCTTAAGTATATGAATCCAATATAAATATGGGCATCTTATTTTAACACTTCAAAAGAAGAACATTAGCCTAAATCCTTCATCAGTTGTGCTAGTTGGAGATCTAAACCCTTCCTCGTAAACTGTTAGTACATTGTTTCCACAGATCCAATTATTCAATTTATCCTGAACTTGTCCGGCATACACTGTCTGCATTGTGTTGAAGTCTCATTGGCCTGTAGATCCCAGGATCGAGTTTACTCTTTCTTAAAAATTGTTATAACAGTACTACTTCAGCCCCCTTCCAAGGGGTGGGACCGGTGCACCTGAAGCAACCACATTGCTAATTAAGTTAAGATAAGGACCTCTTGCTTCTAGATCATGCATAAGCAAATCACCCAGAATTTTATCCAGCCCTGGAGTCATACCCAACTTAATAGCGTTAATTGCCTTTATTTTGTCCTCTAAGGTGAAGTGGATCCTATAGATTGAACAATAGTTTACACAATCAGTTAATGACCAATGATGATCATTGCAAACTCCCTTGGTATCTGCGTAGAGGTTGGCAAACTGTTGAGTCCAGGTGACCGGATTCAAATAATATTCTGTGTGGGAAATTGTGCCTTTACTACCACATGCAATTATTCTCCAGAACGTGAACAAATCTTTTATTATAGAAACATGGAGTAACTCATTCCAGTTGCCCTCGTACCATCCTCACTGCGTATAGCCTAATTTTTTTTGTGGTTTGCCCTCGCCTTCCTTATTTACTGCACATATCCCCAAAATGTAGTAGGGATATCTTGGCCTTGTCATAGTATAATGTCAAACCATTACACTCTTTACTGCTTTGCATCTCTATACCTATTCCTACCTTTAGAGGAAAACACAATCTAAGTTGAAGTCTGTGTATTTGTCAATGTGGGTTTTGGGGGACGGATGTTGAGCCCCCTCGAAACTCAGTCCTCTACAAAGAAAAACAGCTAGCAATATCTGCACCCACAACTAGATGAGCGAAGTATGCAGTTTTTCCTCTGTCTCCAGAAACTTTACATATAGTTGTCATAATAAAAGTGTTGTCTATACTGTGTACTAGCACAATTTTTGGTTTTCATTTGTGATAGAGGGACATACGCACACATTTTTGACACAGTCATAAGCCCATTTCACTGGTGCCAATTAAGGGATCTGTAGTTTTTGCCATCTTGTTGTTGGGCCATTATCCCTGATTGAAAGGAATGAAGCCCCTTTGGCCCTGGATGATGCTTGGCAGTGCCAGCAAAGATTGCACAATGTGTGTCGGATTCTACAACCTACCTAGGAAAATGTTGATTGTTCCATGGCATACCATATTTAACTGCAGCATTTTGTCTGACCAGGGTAGTTTATCGGTTCTACTTAATAGGTGGTGGCGAGACATATATACATAACAATTGTTTAAGTAGCTTAATCTGTCATTCCATAGATCTTTCGTCTTTTTGTTTTGAATCGCTTTTGGCAGTTGATAATATGGTACTGATTTCGCAAGTATTTGAGACTTCTGCTGCACAACGTCTGGCTGATTCACAATGCTTAGAATTTTATCCATTCTTCCCCAGGAAGCAAGTTGAATTACTTTAATGCCAGGAAAATGTTCTTGTGCTTCTTTCATACTAGGCACATTTTAGCTGCCTCCTAATTTGGCCATTTACTACCGTTTTACCACTGAAGTTACAATTTCAGTAACAGTCTTTTGCATTGCCATTCCTCATGTTATTTCGTCATTTGTTGATGTTAGTTTATACTAGGTCCTCTCACCAGTCTCTGCTTTGTGCAAACTCAGAGTCTTGACATGAGTACAAGCTATAATTGAGCCAATGTAGTAATGAGTCTTTATTTGTTATTGAGGTAGTTGTGCTGGTATGTAGGGGGAATAGGCAAAAGCACGGTAAGTCTTTCCATACCCTTTCATAGTCAGCTCAGCAAATTTCCAAAAGTGGGTGTGTCCGTCCAGCAACATGGCTCAGCCACGTCATACTGGCTGCTGATCTTTGCAGTGATCTGGAGGTCAGTATTTTATATTTTTGGGTGGTCAATCCTGCCTTACCTCTGAGGTCTGTAAACTGAATTGTGTGTTTGTCTATACTGAGTCTTTTCAGCAGGTTGAAGACCATTTGAGGCTTTAGCAACATGTTATCCCTTGTAAATATCAAAAACAATTAAATGAAAGATGTTGGTATGAAACAGTCTGGCCTGGGTCAAATAGAGTTCTGTTCAATTAACTCCTCTGCTGTTTCTGTTGCAGACTGAGCGGGATGTAAGCGTGCGGCAGAGGGCGGTGGACCTGCTGTATGCCATGTGTGACCGCAGCAATGCCCAGCAGATCGTGGCAGAGATGCTTAATTACCTGGAGACAGCAGATTACTCTATTCGTGAGGAGATTGTGAGTGGCAACTGATGACCTCTGTGTACTTTGTAATTCTTGTCATCCTGTGAAACGTTTTCAGAAGACATTCTTTAAGATTAAAACACTTTAATTAAACTGAAGAAAGAAATGTATGTATGGAAGTTAAAATCCAAAGTGGTTAGGGTAGGGAGACCTAACCCAGTATAGACCAGTATCTTCTCTTTTCAGTCTACTGCCAAATATCTCCCCTCGATGATATGATGATTTCTTCTTCCTCTTCTTCTTCTTCCTCTTCCTCCTCTACCTCTACCTCTTCTTGTAACTCTACCTCTTCTACCTCTACTTTTTCTACCTCTACCTTTTCTACCTCTACCACCGCTACCTCTTCTACCTCTACCTCTTCTACCGCTACCTCTTCTACCGCTACCTCTTCTTCTTCCTCCTACTCCCACTCATTGAGTTGCTTGAGATTCAACCACAAACAATAGTCATTATCTGACCGTAAATCTACATATTACTTTATCAGTTTTGTTGTTATAATCTGGATGTCTAAACAATTAGCAAGTGGTTGTGTGGTGCTTGTTGCCTTCTAAGCCTCTTTTAGTGCCATGGTTGTCCTAGTCTTCTGCTAGTTCAAAAGATAACTGTAATAACTCTAGAAGTAGAAAGGAGTTAAAATTGTTCTATCCACCAATCCTGATACTCTAAGAAATGTAATATTCGAGGCATGTGAGCTATAGATCACATGCTTTATATACTCCTGCCATCTAGTGTTTGGTCCGGATGTTTGCAAGTTGTTTTTCTTCGAAGAAGCCTTTACAGTCACGAGGTAAGCTGACTCCTCCTTTCGGTGATCGTGCGCCTGGGCATCGACTCCATTGTCAGTTTGTTTTTTTCTGCCATCGGGTTTGGACGTGAATTGCTGCGCTCCGGGTTGAAACCGTTCTTCGGGTTCCCCTCAGTGCGTAATCCACTCTACCCGCATCAGTGTTTTTCGTACGCGTAGCCCACTTCTCCGTGTATCATATTGGTCAAAGGAAATTTAATTTTTTTTCGGAAAACTCATGGAAGGCCATCGGGCCTACCCGCGTCGGTCCACCTTGCAGTCGATGGAACAGACTCCATTCTAATTCTGCCCTTGGTGCCAAGCAAAATATCTGTGCACTGACTCGCACAAAGTGTCACTTGTGCTGATCTCCAGAGCACAACGAACAAGATTGTGACGCATGCAGATTCTTCTGATCCAAGAAAACTCTCTGTGATCGTTGGGCTCGACGTCGTGAAATTCAAAGCCAGAACATCGAATACACGCCGGGAATCTTAGGTGAAAGATCGGAGCAAGAAGAATTTGATGCACAAGGGGCCGAAGAGGAGCAGGAAATGCAGCCCTTATCGATTCCTGAATCTGACTCCCAGATGGAAGAGGACTTAATGCAGAGTCAAAGTCCCATGAGTACTGAACACCCCTCGGCCTGAAATCCAATCAAACAAAGCAAAAGGCTTAGGTTCCACCTCCGCCTAAGGGCGAAGGTCGGCACCAAGACGATGTTTCTGATGCCCTGTCTTCCGGCTCAGCCCCAAAACTCCTTGTCAAGCCTTCTGGCTCGAGATCCAGATGGCCACAGTCCGGCACTGAGGCGAAACCTTCGAACTCAAAGCCAAAGACTGCAGGACTATTTTCCTCGAGCTGAAATCGAAAACTGCTTAGGAGCCCAAATCTTCCATGCCGAAAGGTCATTCCACCCTGGCACCGAAGTCCTCAGTACCAAAACATGCTCCTTCGAAGTTGCAGGATCCGATTCTTATCTTACCACCCCCCAAATTGGATCCTAACCAAAAGGAACTTTACATCAACCCTGTAACAGGATGACATCTTTCCAAACTGCCTCATAAATGCAAACCTGAGTCAGAGGACATACAATATAAGATTCCTTTAAAGAAGAAAAATATTGGTACTAACCCTTCTCCTCTTTCACCACGTTCCACTACACCTTTACCACCTTCTCCTGTATTAGAACACCTACTTCGCACAACACAATTCTTCAACCTCACAGCATGAAGATGATGATTGAGATGATAAAGATATTCAATTACCCGTCAAACCTTGGGAAGACTTCACTATTGATCCACCTACTGATAATGACTCGGACCTTTACCCTGCAAAGCCTTCCCCTCCTGACAACAATGTAGGATATTTAGGGTTGCTTGCTAGAGCTCCACAATAACACTGGGGTACAACTACACAAAGAATCACTAGAAGAAGATTTCTTGTTCGAAACTTAAGTAGAACACACAGATCTAGTCCGATTCTTCGTATGATGAGACATACTGATGACATCTTCAAAGACCCTGTTCTTGCTCGCATTTTGACTCCCAGAATAGATAAAAAGTATAAGCCTGCAGCCTCTAATCCAGTCTTTATTAAGGGACAATTACCCCTTGCCTCACTTGTTGTCTCTATTGCCCCTAAACCCGGAGAAGCATTACCCCTCCCACTACTCTCAGCCCAGATGTCCTACTCAGCACAGCGCTGACTCATCCTGCCCCTCCTGGAGCCACCCACACCCCTCAGCTCCTGTCACTCACAAGCCAGACATGCAATTCACATCAGGCAGGCAGACGCATAGCACACAGAAATGCCAACTTCTAAAAGTGGCATTTCTAAAATAACCACAATAAATCTGCAGACACCATTGCACAGCATTTATTCACACAATTTCATACATACCAGACTTGACCACACTGCTCCTCTCATTACAGGAATTACCACTGACACACACTGATCAGAGAATCCCCAATGCATTCCTATGGGAGGGCAGGCCAATCTTAAAATTTAACACCGAGAGCGCACACACTTTACACTGGGCCACAGTGCTAAAGTGCCCAGAAGCCTAAAACCACCACTATCATGTCAGAGAGCAGGCAAAAAGTTTAGGGGTGAACTTGCCAAAAAGGACCAATTCCATCACGTCCCCTACAGCAATGCTTAGCAAGTGAGTGGAACCAGTCGCAGGGTCGATTACCTGATCTAGCAGGTGCGGCCTTAGGCATGTGCAAGCTGTGCACCTGCACAGAGCCACCAAACTTCAGGGGCCACCATGCCAATATATATCCTTAATATAATAATCCTCTGAGGATGGATACATATTTGTGTGGCGGCCCCTGGCAGGGATTTGGCAGCTCTGGCTCTGTTCCACTTCTAAACACCCTGAACACCCCACTCTTCGCTGGCCTCCGCGCTCTGCCCTGCCCGGACCCCCTCTTCCAGGACCCCCTACCTACGCTCCCTGCACAGGGCCACCATGAGCCTAGAGCCGCCCTTGGATCTAGTGTTGGTAGACGGCCGCACCCATCACTCTGCAGTGGTGGAACCCACAAAATGTAACCAAAGGGTGGCCCTCAATCGACCCTGTTCCACAGACAGTGCTAACAGCAGACGCATCGCTCACTGGTTCGGGGGCTCACTTGAAGAATCACACAATCCAAGGAATGTGGAGTCTAAAGCACAAAAATCTCCATATAAATTATCTAGAGCTACTATCAGTGTGTTCGAGGCATGTGGGCTACTGAATTCATATCTGTGCATAGATCGCCGCCTAGTGTTGTGTCTGGATGATTGCATATTGTTGTCCTGGAAGAGTCTTCGAAGTATCACGAGATAGGTGGCTCCTCCCCTGGACTACAGTGCGCATGGGCTTCCTCTCCATCCTCAGATTGTTTTTTCCGCCATTGGGTTCGGATGTACTTTCTTAACTCAAGTTCGGAATCAGTATAAAACTCTTTGCGCAAGGCCAAAAGACCTTTGGGGCGTCGGTATTGTCTCGTTCGGTGCCTATAATTCATCCAGTTCTTCGAACTAGACGTCGAAGGCCGTTTGCCTTTTCGACACCAAAGGCCCAAACTACGACGACGATGGAACGGAGCCCGTTCAAGAGATGCCCCGTCTGCAACTCCAAATACCCTCACATTGATGTGCACCCAGTGTTCAATAAATGTTTATCCCCGGACCACGACGAGGCCAGCTGTATGGCCTGTTCCAAGTTCCGGTCGAAGAAGACGCTTCGACTTCGACGCGCCGCACAACAGTCGGCACAGAAAGCGGCGCCTGACCCGGAGAACATCTTCGAGGCCGATGACGATGAAGGTGTCGATAAGGAGGATCCTAACCAGCAGTCGGACCCCGAGTCGGAGCGAGACTCTAACTTCGGTGTGGACGAAGAAGAAGACGTCGTCGGGGTAGGAGACGACGCGGAGACCATCGGAGCCGTCGATGACTCGAGCGATGAGCAAGGCCCACCCGCAATCGCGGGGCCTAATATTGACACTGTGCTCTCTAAGGCTCAGGTCGAGGCATCGCCGGAAGGCCTTAGCCGAGATCTTACTCCACATTCTATAGCCCCGCGTCAAGGCCCGGCTAAGAATACTTCAAAGGAGCCATTGGTCGATCCATCAAAATCAAAACCGAAACCAACAGAGGCAAAAACAAAACCGAAACAGTTGAAGACAGTCCTCGGATCGACGCCCTCGGACTCCTCGGCTCCAGTCAAGTCTAAAAGTGTCATCGACCCTTCGGGGTCACAAGGCGTCGGCCCGAAGAGGGGGGCGCCAAAGCCACTCTCGACGGTCAAGCACGTCACTCTGACGTCGTCGACGTCCAAACATGGCGACGCTGCCAAAGGACTCCAGACTATAAAGACTGTCGAACCGACGCTTGCATCCTCCAAGCCGATATTAAGCAAGGCCCTCGAGTCGTAGACAAAACCTGCCCCGTAAGAGCATATCGCGTCAAAGCCCAAGGCCGTGCCTGCTACGCACCATGGGCTCGAGTCAACGCAAGGCCGCAAGCATGCTGGTGATCCACCAAAGCAGATCGGATCGAAGACGAAGTCAATCTCTAAGAAGGTCGGTTTGTCTCCGGGGCTACCTCCACCAATTAAATACGGACTGCCTCCGACCGCTCGACCCAAATCGTTCGAGCCACAAAGGAGCGCCGAGACCTCCAAGAAGGTATCGGGACCTTCCAAGTCTCCGTGCATTCCGGAGGGGGTAATGTTCCAGGCTCCCTCGTATGACAATCAGTCGAAGCTCTTCATCGACTCGGATTCTGGCAGACTCACCATTCACAAACGGAAAATCGCTCCAGAACATCCTTTAGAGTCATACAAAATCCCTCTCAAAAGGATAAAGGATTCAGCCACCTCACCTGTTCTCTTTGAACATGTTGAGTCTTATACACAGCACGATGCTGATTCTCCCACACGCAGCGATGAGGATGTGGGAGATGATTACAGTCATATGGGATTTATTTATCATGCTGACACAGATCAAGGGGAACATCAACACTGGACTGACACTGTTGATCCTGATGATCCTACGCCTGATACTCAGTCTTACAATGTCAAAACCTCGCCTACTGAGGACACGGCGGCGTTTAACGCTTTAATTAAAAGGGCGGCCATTAACCATGACGTTGAAATGCACGCTGAGCCAGTGGAGGAGGACTTTCTATTCAATACTTTCTCCACCTCAGAAAGATCGGTAAAGACATTGCCTATGCTAAAGGGTGTCCTCAAACATGCTACTGACATTTTCAAGGAGACCACAAGGGCAAGGGTTGTAAACCTAAGGATTGAAAGAAAATATAGGCCTGCGCCTGTGGACCCTACCTACATCAAGGGCCAGCTCCCATTGGACTCCCTAGTAGTGGCAAATGCTCGCAAGAGAGCAAACTCTCAAAATAGTGATGATGCTCCTCCTCCGGACAAAGAATCCAAAATCTTGGAAGCTTCTGGCAAATGGGTAGCAGCTCAAGCGGCTAATATTTGAATGATCTCAAATACACAGGCCCTATTAACCAGATATGATAGGGCTCACTACGACACGTTAGAACAGCTGATGCAACACCTGCCTGATGCTTAAAAAGAGGGAGCAGAAATGCTAATACAGGAAGAAAAGTTAATTTCAAATGCATCCATCAAGTGTGCACTCGATGCAGCAGACACGGCAGCTAGAGCCATCAACACTAGTGTAATGCTGAGACGTCATGCCTGGCTCCGCATCTCTGGTTTCAAACCAGAGATCCAAACAACTTTGCTCAATCAGCCAGTTAACCCTGACTTTCTTTTTGGTCCTGAGTAGACAAAACCCTTGAAAAAATTAAAAAAGACACTGAGACAGCAAAATCCATGGGAGCTCTGCAGTCACAGCAGTTATGGGGCAGTTCCTTTTGTCGCTCTGGTAACAGGGGAGCCTCTAGAGGTCAAGCATTGAAGCAAGCCCAATACAACAAGGGGAGCACGCAGACCACCTATAACAAGAATAACAGGGGTTGATATCGTGGGAACAGCACCAAAGGCAGAGGACGTGGAAATAACAATTCCAGATCCTCCGCCCCCAACAAACAGTGACGCCTTGTCACTGCCCCCAGACCATTTAACACCGGTCGGGGGAAGACTCCAGCAGTTCCTGCCGGTCTGGGAAGGCATTACCACAGACAGGTGGGTGAGGCAACTTATCCAATACGGCTATTGTCTAGAACTAACCTCCACTCCCCCCAACATACCCCCAAGTCATCGTCCTATGTCCGCAGAGCACATGCACTTATTGCAGCAAGAAGTACTCTCCATGCTTCAAAAAGGGGCAATAGAACTTGTGCCTTTATAAGAGCAAGGTACAGGGGTGTACTCTCTGTACTTCTTAATCCCAAAAAAGGACGGTCCCTACAGCCCATTCTAGACCTCAGACCCCTGAACCAGTACATCTTGTCTGAACATTTTCATGTTAACTTTACAGCAAGTCCTACCATTGCTCAGTCAGGGAGACTTCCTAGCAACCCTAGACCTGAAAGATGCATATTTACACATTCCCATTCACCCAAGTCACAGGAAATATCTCAGGTTCACGTCCACAATCTGCATTACCAGTTCAAGGTCCTGCCTTTCGGGGTCACCGCTGCCCCCAGGGTGTTCACCAAGTGCTTAGCAACTGTGGCTGTGCACCTTCGGAGACAACACATCCATGTCTATCCCTACCTGGACGACTGGCTTGTCCAAGCAAAGTCAGCCCAGCAGTGTGCCAGCCACATGTCACGCACAATTCACCTCCTACGCAGTCTAGGATTTTCACTAAATTACCCAAAGTCGCACCTTCAGCCCGCTCATGTACAATAGTACCTCGGTGCAGCAATAAACACTCTAACAGCAACAGCGCAGCCAAACTCTGCCAGAGTCAACAGCCTGCAGTTGCTGATTCAGAAATTCAGGCCCCAACACTCGCTCCCAGCGCAGGTATTCATGCAGCTGATCGATATGACGGCCTCCTGCATCTTCATAGTCCAGCACGCCAGGCTACACATGCGTCCGCTCCAAGAGTGCTTGGCACGACAGTGGAACCAGGCTCATGGGCATCTAAAAGACCTAGTGTTGGTGAACGGTCGTGCATACAACTCTCTGCATTGGTGGAACACACAAAACCTTTGCAGGGGACGACCGTTCCAAGAGCCTGTCCCTCAAATAGTGCTGACGACGAACGCATCTCTCCAGGGCTGTGGAGCGCATGTCCTCCATTATACTGTGCAGGGACTATGGACGATGCAGCAGCAAAAGATGCATATCAATCTGTTGGAGCTGATGGCAATCTTCATGGCGATGAAGGCATTCAAACTGCACCTGTGCAACAAAGTCGTGCTGATCCGGTCGGACAACATGACTGCCATGTATTACATCCAGAAGCAGGGAGGCACACACTCTCCGCAACTGTCTCATCCAGCCCAGAGCATGTGGAAGTGGGCTATCCAGAGGAACATCTTCCTCATGGCAGAACATCTCTCAGGCAAAGACAACCAGATGGCGGACCTGCTCAGCAGGCACAGCCATCAGATGCACGAGTGGGAGATACACCCCTCAGTGCTCCAACCATATTTCCAGCAGTGGGGTCATCCAGAGATAGACCTGTTCGCCACAAAGGAAAACGCAAAATGCCAACGCTTCGCCGCCAGGGTCCCACACCCACAGTCTCAGGGCAATGCGATATGGATAAACTGGTCAGGCAGATTTGCGTACGCTTGTCCTCCAGCACCGCTCATACCGCTAGTGGCACGCAAACTGCGGCAGCACTCCATGACGCTCATCCTGGTTGCTCCAACGTGGGCAAGGCAGGCCTGGTACACCACGTTCCTTGAACTTTCAGTGGTGCCTCACCAACGGCTGCGCCTCACGCCCAGTCTCCTCACTCAGAGCCATGGAGACATTCAGCACCCAGATCCGCAACAGTTGAGCCTTGCGATATGACTCCTGAGGTCATAGAGTTCGGCCACCTCAACTTGACCCCTGACTGTATGAACATCAAGTAGGCAAGGCGGCCTACAACTAGGGCGTGCTATGCAGCCAAATGGAAGCGATTTGTCATCTACTGTTCCAATAACGACATTAATCCGCTATATGCTTCAACGCAGAACATCATATGTTATTTGTTGCATCTATATAGATGCAATCTGGCATATAGTTCCATCAGGATACATTTGGCCGCCATGGCAGCTTATCTTCAAAACAGGCAGCATCTTTCCCTTTTCAGAGTGCCTGCCATTAAGGCTTTTTTGGAAGGACTCAAAAGAGTGATCCCTCCCAGACACCCTCCTTCACATGTCTGGAATCTAAACATAGTTCTCACCAGGCTCATGGGGCCTCCCTTTGAACCTCTTCATTCTTGTGAGATACCGTTTCTTACATGGAAAGTGGCTTTTCTGATAGCCATCACATCACTAAGAAGAGTTAGTGAGCTTCAAGCCCTAACAATGCAAGAGCCTTCCCTACAAATTCATGCTAATAGGGTAGTGCTGCGTACCAACCCTAAATTCATGCCTAAGGTGGTGTCGCAGTTCCACATTAATCAAACCATAGAACTGCCAGTTTTCTTTCCAAACCCTGATTCTGTGGCAGACCGAGCACTGCACACCTTAGATGTTAAAAGAGCTCTCCTGTATTACTTCGACAGGACGAAAGACTAAACAACTGTTTGTTGCCTTCTCTCCACAACACAAAGGCAACCCTATTCCAAATCGGGTATAGCCAGATGGATTGTTAAGTGCATACAAATCTGTTATCAAAAAGCTAAACGCACATTAACAGTTCCCCCAAGAGCGCATTCCACACGCAAGCTAGGCGCATCCATGGCTTTCCTAGGCAACATTCCTCTAGAGGATATATGTTGAGCAGCCACATGGTCCACCATACATACATTTACCAAACACTACTGCGTAGATGTACACTCCAAACAGCAAGCTGCTGTAGGACAGGCTGTTCTCAGAACTCTTTTTCAGACTGCTGCAGCTGGCACAGGCAACCACCGCTAAAGAGGTAACTGTTATTTATTCTAGGCACAGATTTAATTCAGCAGCCCACATGCCTCAAACGGAATATGCTACTTACCAGTATGCTGCTGACATTCATATCGCCCGCCATCCTCCCCGGTGCCTGTAGCAGCTGTAGCACTCAGAATCATTCTCAGGCATGGTCATCACTTACTGTATTACACTCCATCTGTGCCACAATGGCGAAAAACAATCTGAGGATGGAGAGGATGCTCATGCGCACTGTAGTCCAGGGGAGGAGCCACCTATCTCGTGATACTTCGAAGACTCTTCCAGGACAACAATGTGCAATCATCCGGACCCAACACTAGGCGGCGATCTATGCACAGATATGAATGTCAGCAGCCCTACATGCCAAGAACAGATGCATACTGATAGGTAGCATATTCCTTCTAGCACTCAACGCCTTTCAAACTCGCATAGTTCAAACTTTCATAGTAGGCAAAGCTGTCTTAGTCTGTATGGACAACACTACAGCTATGTACTATTTACAAAAACAGGGGAGCGGACACTCCAACTGTCACACCTAGCTCAAGCCATTTGGAAATGGGCTATACACCACAAGATTTATCCCCTGGCAGAGCACCTTCCAGGTGTGAACAATCAGATTGCAGACCTACTCAGCAGATAGAAGCAGCAAAGTCATGAGTGGGAACTTCATCCTCCGGGTCTCCTCCCCTACTTTCAGGAGTGGGGATTTCCTCAGATAGACCTGTTGGCCACAGCAGAAAATGCAAAATGCCCAAGCTTTGCCTCCAGGTTCCCACACCCACTCTCCAAAGGCATTGCCCTGTGAATGAACTGGTCAGGAAAATTTGCTTATGCTTTTCCGCCTCTCCCACGGGTAGTTCAAAGCTCAGGCAAACATCCCTCACACTAATTTTCATAGCTCCAACATGGACACGTCAAACCTGGTTCACTACCATGTTGGAGCTGTCAATAGTTCCACACCAAAAGCTGCATATTACCTCAAGTCTCCTCACTCAGAGCCATGAAGAAATCAGGCATCCAAATCCCAAAGAACTCAACCTTGCGATTTGGCTCCTGAAGTCCTAGTTTGGTTATTTACACGTATTACCAGACTGTATGAATGTCTTAAAAGAAGCTAGAAAGCCTACTACTAGAGAAGATTATGCAGCAAAATGGAAGCGATTTGGTATCTATTGTAATAACAATATCAATCCTCTTGAAGCTTCTGTACAGAACATCATCTGTTACCTGTTACATTTACAGCAATCTGGACTAGCTTAACATCTAGCAGCAGTAGCTGCATACTTAGAAAACAGACAACACTTGTCTCTATTTAGAGTACCAGTAATCAAAGCCTTTATGGAAGGGTTAAAAAGAGTCATTCCACCAAGAGTCCCACCTGCACCAGTGTGGAACCTAAACATAGACCTTACAAGGCTAATGGGTCCACTATTTGAACCAATGCACAGATGCCAATTACAATTCCTCTCATGGAAGGTTGCTTTCCTCATCGCAATAACTTCACTGAGGTGAGTTGGTGAACTCCAGGCATTAACTATACAAGAGTCTTTCTTTCACCTTCATAGAGCCAAAGTGATTCTTTGCACCAATCCTAAATTTCTCCCTAAAGTAGTTTCTGCCTTTCATATCAATCAGTTGAGTTACCTGTGTTCTTTCCTCAACCTGCTTCTGTTGCAGAACGAGCTCTACACACCCTTTGTTAGAAGATCTCTACTATATTGCTTTGAAAGAACAAAAGAATTCCGTAAAATAAAGCAATTATTTGTTGCTTTTGCTACACCACACATAGGCAAACCCATACCTACATCCTGCAATTTCAAGGGATCATAAAATCTATCCAGACATGTTATCAGAAAGTAAAAAGAACTTTGCTAATGCCCCCTAGAGCGCATTCCACTCGCAAAATAGGGTCTCCTATGGCCTTCTAGGGGAATATTCCCCTAGCTGACATCTGTAAGGCAGCGACATGGTCGACACCGAACACATTCACCAAACACTATTGTGTAGATGTGTTCACGAGGCAACAAGCTAATGTAGGCAGTTTCAGACAATTACAACAACTACAGGTTAGCCACCGCTTTGGGAGTATACTGCTGTATAGTCTATGCAAAGCATGTGATCTACAGCTCACATGCCTCAAACAGATAATGTTACCTAGTAAGCATCTGTTTTTGGCATGTAGAGCTGTAGATTCACATGTACCCACCCGCCTCCCTGGTCTCCAATAGTTGTTGCAGTTTATCTGTTTACATACATATGCCTGGACATCTCTATTCTACACTTACTAACTCCATTCTCACTCTCTGCGAGAAAACAATCTAACAATGGAGTCGATGCCCATGTGCACTATCACTGAAAGGAGGAGTCCCCTTACCTCTTGACTAGAAAGACTTCTTAGAAGAAAAACAACTTGCAAACCTCCAGACCCAACACTAGATGGCAGCAGTATGCACCGCATGTGAATCTCCAAATCTACATGCCAAGAACAGAGGATTACTGGGTAAGAACCATTATTCTTCTTGCTTTAATTCCTCTTTCTTTCAGGTGTTGAAGGTTGCCATCCTTGCTGAGAAATATGCAGTAGACTACACATGGTATGTGGACACCATCTTGAATCTGATTCGCATTGCTGGGGACTATGTGAGTGAGGAAGTATGGTACCGGGTTATCCAGATTGTTATTAACAGAGACGATGTGCAAGGATATGCAGCAAAAACCGTCTTCGAGGTAAGGAGCCACATCGTTCATAACCTGCTGATATATATCCATTATTTCCATCTTTCTTTTTTTGATTCACATACTCCATCTCCTTGAAGATCTCATTTCTCCAAGGGAAGGGCAAAATGCAGTAAAGAGTTGGCATGTTTTTGCTTTTCTGTGCATACTGTTAACCAAGATGTCCCCTTCTGTCATGTTGCTTCTTTCTGCAGAGAAGACAGTACAATTGAGTCTGATTCATGGAGTTTTTGCATCTGGGATTGTTACTGGCCATCGTGCTCCATGCATGAAGTTTGTGTTGGATACAGGCACCATACACAAGTCTCATACAACTTGGTATTGGGTTTAGTTCTTGGAAGGGAGTAGAAAGCACAATGGAATTTGAATGTAGAATGCATTTGTGGTTGATGTGACTGATAGTTGGTGCGGTGTCTGCTGCTCGGTCGGTCACATTGTTCGGACTGGAAATAAAATTAGGAGCGCTTACCAGCGTATTCCTGTGCTTCATTTGAGATGTCTTAGTGGTGACTAGGACTTGGCTCTCGTCCCAGGGCCTCCATTCCTTCATAAATGACTGTCCGAGTTTACTCATGAGGGCTAGTCTTCCCTGTCCCCGTCAGTGGATATATGATGTTACAACGCATACTTTTAGCACGCATACCATTACCACAGATTTTTTACAACGCAGGTCATGTTACAACGGATACCTTTACAACGCAATACACTACAACGCAGATACTATTACAACGCATACCATTACAACGTAAGTATATAATATTAATATATATTTTAAATAATTATTTTTGTAATATTTAATTTAATTAATCATTATTTAATTATTAAATAATTATATTAATGAAATTAATTTTAATTTTATTATTTGTAAATATATATTTTAAAAAAACCTGTACCCCAAAACCCAAACCCAGCCCTAAAATCTAAAAATACCCCTGTACCCCAAAACCCAAACCCAGCCCTAAAACCTAAAAATACCCCTGTACCCCAAAACCCAAACCCAACCCTAAAACCTAAAAATCCCCCTGTACCTCAAACCCAACCCTAAAACCTAAAAATACCCCTGTACCCCAAATCCCAAACCCAGCCCTAAAACCTAAAAATACCCCTGTACCCCAAAACCCAAACCCAGCCCTAAAACCTAAAAATACCCCTGTACCCCAAAACCCAAACCCAGCCCTAAAACCTAAAAATACCCCTGTACCCCAAAACCCAAACCCAGCCCTGAAACCTAAAAATACCCCTGTACCCCAAAACCCAAACCCAACCCTGAAACCTAAAAATACCCCTGTACCCCAAAACACAAACCCAATACCCCTAATAAATGTAAATTAAAAAAGATAAACTTACCTATAAACTAACCTAAACTTACGATGTCATGGTATGCGTTGTAATAGTACCTCCGTTGTAGAGTAATGCGTTGTAAAGGTATCCGTGGTAATGGATGCTGCGTGGTAATGGATCCGTGGTAACGGTACTTCGTGCTAAAAGTTGCGTTCTAACAGTAACATACCCCCCGTCAGTAGCAGCGAGCTCCTGAATCTTGGGCAGGACCTCGGACCTGGGGATCTGGTTTCGAGTCTCAGTAACTACGCCAAAATCTCCTGTGATTCTGGGCAAATCACGTAATCTCCCAGTGCCTAAAATGAATGTGTGTCCTCATGTAACGTAACTGGTGCTATGTATAGCGCTCTGATACCCGATTCGGTTAGGGTCTAGTTCGCGCTATATAAAACTCTGCAAAAAAAAAAAAAAGGATGATACAAGACTAAATACCGGCTGTTGCTTTGGTGATGCGGCTTCTACTCGAGGTGAGTTGTAAAGTCTGTGACCTTTGGTCTTTTTTACACCACGAATCGGGGTCTTATGCTCATACTCACGTGTGTGTGTGTTTGACACAATTTTGGATTGGTCCTATGCAGACATCGGATCTAAATTGTGAAGTTATGCACAAGTCACCTTCATTTGCGTATTAATGTTCAATGGTATTTCCGATTAAAGAAGATGATTTACTTCAGCTTTGGAGCATGCTACTCATTCTTGTTCATTGGAGCCATTTTAAATTGATGATCTACAGACTGGATTATATGCCAGGGTATTTTCGGGTACTGTAAACTGGTTCTAACCCCCTCAGTGTTTTGCACACTGTTATATTTAACCTGCAAACCCTCTTTATGGTACAGTGATTCCCACATCATATGATGTGGTCCTCATGTTGAAGTTAAACCTACTGGGAGATTGTGTAGTGTGAAAGTTACTGTGATTCACAAACCATACTGTATTTGCATCATTTCATAAGTGACTGTTGCACTTTGGTGAACTTGCTGCTTTGGTAGATTTTGCGTTTAAGTATTGTAGATTTACAGTGATTCACACACCGTATTTGCACTTAGTTCTGTAGTAGTTTTGCTATTGTAGTGATAGCATGCAGCAACGCATCATTCACCCTCCGGCCTCTTTAATTACACTGGGTTCTCTACAGATTGATTGGGAACAATGAAAAGAGGTGTTTGAGGCTTATTTGGAAGTCATTGAAGTTGATGTATTCACTCACAAGAAAAAGTTTGGTATTTTGAGACACACTCTAGGCCTTAAGGGAAGGAAAAGGTTAAAGCATTTACATGTACCAAATGTGATGAGTGATGAGGATGTACTGAATGAGTACTCTACTGCCATTAAAATGTTTGATACTATTTTTGAGAAAAAGAAAAATGAGATAATGGAGAGGCACACATTTGTGTTGTACGTTAATTGCTGGAGGAGTCTATTGAGTGTTACGTTGGTGCTTTGAGGATTTTAGAAGCTTCTTGTGAATATAAATAATTTGAAGCTGAAATGATAAGGGATCAATTATTAGAAATAAAATAACAAAAAGATGCAAAAGAAAGTATTAACCACAGAAATTTGACCTTAGAAAAAGCTATTGAAATCGCTAGTAGTATAGAATCTACTTCTGCCTTAATGGAGAAGATGTCTTTGAGTACACAGGGTCATGCTTTGCAGGGGGTGGAATCTGTGAAACATAAAAAGAAGAAAAATTAGGGAAAAGGAAACATTTAGAGTGTTACAGGTGCAGTGGCGAAAATCATTTGGGTAATGCTTCATGTTGTCCTGATTTTGATAGTGTGTGCTGAAGCTATAAATAACAAGCATTTGCAATGCAATAGGTCTCGCATTAGGAAAGTTTGAGCTATTGGTATTGTAAATGACAATTTTTTTATTCATGTGTTAGTTTTGAAAATAGCGAAATTAATAGCTTTGTCATTTAAAATTCCAATAGTTCTACCTTTCGCAAATGTGACACCTATAGCATTTGTAATGCAATATGTGTTGTATTTACGTGACTTAGATGTATTGATATTACAAATAACAGTGGCTTTTAATTTTTTTAATATTTAATACTTAAATAAAAGATATTGTAATTTATAATAGCAATAGCTTAAACTTTTGTAAATAACTTTTGTGAAGATTATGTTCAGTGTATTTTATTGTGACGAAAATCCAAGAACAGAAGTGAAATATTAACATCTTTTTGTGACATTTGTAATAAAGCGTGAAACATTGAGAGAACATATTTGAACCAGTTGTTGTTGAATGGTTGCGCAGATTGATGCTGTGATAGTGCAGAGTGATTTTGTGGTGGCGACGAGTGATGCTGTGGTGTTCAGTGATGCAGTGGTAGCGCATAGTGATGCTGTGGAGCCCCTGAGTGATGCTGTGGAGGCCCTGAGTGATGCTGTGGAGGCCCTGAGTGATGCTGTGGAGGCCCTGAGTGATGCTGTGGAGGCCCTGAGTGATGCTGTGGAGGCCCTGAGTGATGCTGTGGAGGGCCCTGAGTGATGCTGTGGAGGCCCTGAGTGATGCTGTGGAGGCCCTGAGTGATGCTGTGGAGGCCCTGAGTGATGCTGTGGAGGCCCTGAGTGATGCTGTGGAGGCCCTGAGTGATGCTGTGGAGGCCCTGAGTGATGCTGTGGAGGCGCATAGTGATGCTGTGGAGGCGCATAGTGATGCTGTGGTGGCGCATAGTGATGCTGTGGTGGCGCATAGTGATGCTGTGGTGTTCCAGAGTGATGCTGTAGTGTTCCAGAGTGATGCTGTAGTGTTCCAGAGTGATGCTGTGGTATCGCTTTCAAGCATCAAATATTAATGCTATGTCCTTAATTCTTGAATTATGAGATTGAAACGTTGGTGACAGGAAGAATACAAATTGTATTTTTTGTCATTATACATAAATCGAACTTTGCCTAAGGCCATAAGACCGCAGTACTCCCCCCCCCCCCTCCCCCCCCCCCCCCCTCAGCACAGGGAGACATACGGTGATTCACATGATGCTGAACACAGGCCGGAATTTGAACTTGGTTCTCCGCGTTACATACTTCACAGCTGTAGTCCATCACCTCCTGTGAAAGTTCGGCTAGTTTTGGGCTTGAGGTTCCAAGCGGATCCCGAACTGAGCCAGAGCCAAGCATCTGGTTCGAGCCGGAATCAAGCTTCCTGTGGCGTGGCTTGCCCTTCTTTAGTGACAGCCAAATATGAGAACTTGGATGGAGTACCAAAGCCAATATATTTTTAACACCCTATTTTTACATTTACATAAATTCAAAACAAATAGAGAGCAAGTGCAGTTAACAGCTGCAAAATAATTTTCTAATGAGTCCGGACTGGAAGGTGGGCTCTATTACCTCTTAGTCATTCGTCCTAATCACACTCCTACAACATGAACTCCACACCCTGCACCAGACAGATTCACCTACTCAAGGAAAAGTTTTACACAATAGAACGAAACCACCAATCAGTGTTACTTCCAGAAGAACCACAGCAAAGAAAGCGGCTTCACCTCATCACTATTCCCTGTTTCCAAGTTTTTCCAAATCCTGCTGGTGACAATCTGAAAGGGAGAGAAGTGTGGGGAAATGGGCCTCTGACAAGGAAGACCAGGACTCTAAGCAATGTAGATTAGCAGCAAGTGTGTCAATCCTACACCCAAAAGGCTTGCATTTTAAAAATGCGACTAAGAGTATTCATAGTAGCATCCCAACTCACAATCAATGGTGTCAAGTGAAGAAGCAGCACCCCAGGTCATTGTCAGACAATGATTAGAAAGCAGATGATGGTGTGCCGCTGTCCTTATACTACAAACCATGAGAATAAAGTAAAGAAGTCCAGGACGATCACGGTGAACGTTTCAAAACAGACAGGGGAGCATTGGGTACAATCGGTGAAGAACCAGGTATACAAACAAAAGGTAATACCACTTGTCAAGGTAAGAATGTTTATAGAGGCGCCATTCTATACTGGCAGAAGGTTTATTAGCCAGGTGGTTATACGGGATGAAACGATCAGTCACTTAAAAATATTGGATTTTCAGATTAAGAGCACTTTGAATGATTAATGCACTCGGCAGGTTTACACATGCTGGCTTATTTCTCCCCTTTTGGTTCATAAATGTACAAAGCGTTCTCTCATACGCTCGCAGCCTTTGACCGGTCTTCATTGAGCTTAAAGAATAAAAGCAAAAAATTGAAAGCAACATTTCAATTCAACAGAACTAGTTCGTTTGTGCTTTTCTTCGCCGTCGACAAACCACAACCTACGCAATCGGATGCAGCTTCTGGGTCCAGGTCTCAACTCTTATTTTTCCCACGCAGACTATTTCCCATGTCTGCTGTAGTTTTCATTTTTAATTCCTTTTCGCCCAGTGTGGTAAATAAATTTTACCTAATCCTTTTTTCCATATAATTATCAATACAAGACAGCTCATTCAAATGAGAGGCAGAGTCCGTGGAATCGGAGTCATACGGGCTTTAATGGAATAATCCTCGAGGATGGAGCATCATGTTCCATCACCTCTAAGGTTCAGGAAGGGACATTCTCTCTTTTTATTAACAGTACACAATATATATAGTAAAACAGTATGCATGGCAGTGAATACAGTAGGCGTAACAGGTGAAAAGAGGTGATAAGAACACATGTGCGTAACAGGAGGCGTGTAAGAAGGCGTACACATGGGCGTGCACTGGACATGTCAGAGAAACGTAACATAAAACGTCACAAGTGGGTGGATGCTTAGTGAAAGTTTGCAGAGTCGGCAGAAACTTCTAACCTATATGCGCGCGCAGCTGAGCATGACGTGTAACCGGGGAGAACTGGGGGCTTTGACTTTTGCACAAGTGGAGGAGACTGGTGTCTGGGGTGTCAAAACGACCTGTACCTATAACATATCTGATATCGTATGTTTTGAGGATGTAGTGTCTGGAGTAAAAGGTCTCTCGGGCAAGGGCCGTTCAACACTGAATGCGAGTGTGTGCAAAGGGATCTTCATGTAGAGTGCGGGGGCCATGGGCCTACCATGGTAACAGGAGCAGTAAATTACTTGTATGGAGACAGGAAGGCAGGGCCCTTTGCTCTGCAGCCGTGAATATGTTTACCTATTTCACTAGACTGGAATGTGTTTTCGAGGAGGCTGGACAGATAACTTGTAGGTAAAACATCATCTTGGCAAGCGAACCAGGCCGAGCCGGGCACTGCTCGTCTGAGGCAGGAAGTAAGGCAAGGGTCAGGGATGCATACAGCTTTCAGAGACAGGAGAGATGAGACTCGGGGCCTCGTTTAAGGGCCTAACTCGACTGGGCCAGAAAACGTGGACGAAAACGTGAAAGTCTACCATGTAAAGACGTTGGCACTGTAGGTCTAGAAACCTAATTAACAGGATATTTATGCATGGCTGGATAGCTGACATGTTAACGTTGGACGCAAATGAATTTGCGTCTCTTTAGCATGAACAGGAAAGAAGTTACACGACATACAAGGAACATGGGTGCATGGATAGGGTGCGAGTAGGGGGACACTTTGGCTACCTGAAAATTTCTATTACCTCATTCCCTCCTTGGCCCCTACTACACCCTTTAGGATACATCTATATTCATGAGACCATCTATTTGTTCATATAACATCATTTGTTCATCTTTTATTATTCGGGAACGGGAACTTGGACCTGGAATACAGGTTGCGGCGCACAAGCCGCAAATCGCTGGTCCACATTTCAGACATAGACAACAACTGAATACTATAACCAATATTATACCTAGGAATGATAGCAATTTCCATCCCCAAGCAGATATCACACTCCAGAGCCAACCGGACCAAGTCCAGGTATCTGGATTCTGGTGAATCAGGTGAGCTATTTCATGAAGCCTAGTAATAGCCTTATACACGGATGGTGCGTTATTTGGAATAAAAACACAACAACTGGATCGATGACTCTACAAGCCCCGCCTCTATCGGCCAGGACGACGTCAAGGACACGGCGATTTTGAAGAACCACGAGTCTCATAGCAGATTGTTCTTCAGTTAGGTTACCGAAGGCAGTGGTAGTTTCGTTCACTACCGTTTCAAGTGTGTTTGTTAACCTGCGTATTAATTTACTGTTCTGGACAGGACCTATGAACCAGAAATATCCTTTAACATAATCCCATGGAGAACCAGAAACATCAATAACGGGAGGTAGTTCTCTTCTATGTCTAATATTCACAAGCCGTGAATTTCGATGATAATCAGGCGGGGCTAGGAAAACAGGTGGCAGGAGGAACGCAATATAACACGTCCCATCCCAATCAGGGGGCAGATGGACATAAGCTGTATGTCCACAAATAAAATAAGAATGGCGTGAGGCTTTGAAAGTAGACTTTCCTTTGTCACTGAATTCGACCACAGTATTACAATCACTGTGTCCTAGATGTACTGAACCATTCTTTCTAACGCATAATTCACCTTTCACTGGTAAAACTGAAATAGACGGCAAGTCTGAATTAATCTCAGACTGCACATTCAGGATCATGAGGTTTAGTGTAAAATTACCTAATCCATACACTTCATTTTCTAGATCGGTCCCTGTCCTTTGGGGAAGACCTTCTTGGTCTGGGAAACATATTTTATTCATGACTGTATTCAGGTTTCCCCATATCCAATCACCTTGTAAAACCTTGGACTCACTATCTAGGGAAGACATTAAAGCAAACCATGCACCACATGAACCATTATGTGTGAACGGGTAAGGAAAGAGAGGCAGAGCTCCCTTGTATTTCTGGTAAGGTGGGAGTCGGCCACATACCCAACAATTAGTGGTATTGCTGGTCTGATGAGTATGATGTAACATACGAATGAATGTATTGTTGCGCATTGCTAATCGATAGGAGAGTTCATGGGGAGGTAGGTCGCTGAAAGTGTGTTCCACAGTGTCATTAGAGGAAGCATGTACATATGAATCAAGAGGGAAAAAGACATGTAACATTAAACTAATGCATATTAACGTAAGACTCAGAAGAAACATGGAGAATAAGGCGATTATGCATCCGTTGTGCAAAACTTTACAGTGCTTTTTTCTTTCCTCGTTTCGCCTATCTCTCTGACTACTTGGGTCTATCTTGTTCATGTCAGAAACCTGTCTAACCGCTTCACCCGAGGGGGACTTAAACAATTAAACGCTGTCTGACTTACTAGACCTCAGCTTTAAGCGATACTCCTCTTGGGGAGTTTTCTCTAGCAGGGGAAGTTTAGAGTCAATGTCCGAAAGGGGGCAGTCCTTAATCACAGTATCTGGACACAGTCCATGAATCTTCTTTATGTGGCTGGAGTGCACCCACCCCTTCCTGCCTTCCAGCTTGACTGCAGTCCTTGTTGTCATCAAAACCAACTTAGGCTGTTTCCATCTCGGCTCCAGCGGACTTTTCCTATCGAAATTTCGCACAAGGACGTGCTCGCCGGGGACCACTTCATGCGGTTTCACTTGGGTGTTGTCTGGGAAGGCAGCGGCGACCTGTGAACGACAAGATTGTAGTGCAGACATCAAGGAGGCCAAGTAATCTGTCAGCATAGAACTGTCAACATCTGTGATTTTCTTTGGCATAGGCGTACCCCACATATTGGGAGGCCGCCCAAAAATTACTTCATAGGGAGACAATCCTGTCCTAGAATGGGCTACCATACGCATATAAAAGAGTGCAACTGGCAATGCTACTGAGGTAATATAAATTTTATGGTCAAGTTGTGTTCCCTAGCGAGTACCCCACCGACTCCATGTACGAGTTAAAGTGCATGTAACTTCCCTCCTGTACCAGCTATGAAGACGCAAATACATTTGCGTCCAACGTTAACTTGTCCTCTTTCAGACCCACCATGAATGGGTTAGATGGTCCGTTCCTAAGTATGCTATGCCAACGTCTTTTTGAAGTGCACTCCTACGTTTTTCAGCCTGGCTGAAAGTAGGCCCTGAATCTCTGCCACCGAGCCTCTTTTCTGGCTTCTGACTGCGAGGGCCCCTGCCCAAGCAGCCCCCGTACCCGTGAACTCTGACTTACTTCTAGCGCGGCCCTCCGTGCTCAGCTCAGCCTGCTGCCTGCCAAGATTGACTATAACCTTCGAGTTATCTGTTTTCCTCCCCGAAGATACATTCCAGCCTGCTAGCTTCAGTAAACATCCTTCCTCAGCTACAGGGCTAAAGGGCCGACCTGTCTCTATGCAAGTAATTCATAGCCTCCGTTGCCATGCTTTCATGGAAGGCCCCTCGCCCCACGCTTCTCATACAGACACTCAGGCGCTTATACACGCACTCACAGCAAGTATAGAATAGCTTCTGCTCTAGAGACCTTTCTGCCCAGATAGCTTAGTTCCTAAACATCAGATATCAGATATGATAGAAGCACAAGTTGATCTGACATGCCAGACTTCTGTCTCTTTCCGTCAGTGTAAATGTCAAGTCCCCTGCACCCCGTCAATCACACGTCATGCAGCTGCGCGCGCATCCAAGCTTCCGATTTCTGCTGACATTGCAACATTCTGTTAGCACCACCCCTTGGTGCCACCCACTTGCGTCACCTATCAGTGACGTTTCTAGCACACACCTCTAGTTTACGCCT
This sequence comes from Lissotriton vulgaris, assembly GCF_964263255.1. NCBI lineage: Eukaryota > Metazoa > Chordata > Amphibia > Caudata > Salamandridae > Lissotriton > Lissotriton vulgaris. The sequence goes on along the minus strand of NW_028255097.1, from coordinate 514,666 downwards.
AGTTTACGCCTCTTGATGATGTACTAGTACCACGTGTATACTGTTATCTCGTCTTCTCTCAGCTGTTACGCCTCTTACATTGAACATTATGATGTAAATCAAGTATATAAGCTATGTATTGTCAATAAACGAGAGCGCGCTCATCTATCCCTTCTGACACCCTGTGTGGTGGTCAGAACATGATATCCTGATTCCTTTATGAGGAATAAAACCCTTAGAAACTCTTACACCACGGACTCTGTTTTCCTTCATTCTGATTGAGTTATTATTAATTAAGTACTTACCTGCATAGAAATTAAGAGAGTAAATTAATTATTTACGTCATTTTGGCGCCCGAACAGGGACCCCTCCCCCACCTCACGCGCCGGAAGGTGCGTTGCAATCCGTGTCCCCTGCCATCAGTTAGACGGACTACACGTGTACTGGCAGGATTTCCTGCATCCCCCTCTGACACACGGAGGTGACGAAGACTGCGATCAGTGCCCAGACGAGGCGGTGAGGAGTGCGGAGGATCCCGACCAGAGCCCAGCCGAAAGAAGCAAGGTCCGAGGTGTGAAGAGGCCCACCAGTTTTCCGAAGTTTTCCGAAGTTTTCCGAAGTTTTCCGAAGTTCCGAGTCGAGTCCAGTCGAGTTTTCCGAGGCCTTCTGTTTTCCGTGCTTCCCGGTGAGTACCATTGCTGGGTCGTATCTAGACGGGTTTGGGTACGCAAGTCCGGTCTGCACTGTTTTTAGGCAGTGTATCTGTACTGTTTAGCAGTATATAAAGTATTCCGAATTTCTGCACTGTTACAGCAGTGTATCCGTATCGTTGAGCGGTACATTCAGTGTAGGGGGTATCTTTATGTTTTCATGTGGTTAATGTTGTGGTATGAATGTGATTGTTTTGTGCATTATTGTGTTTTTCTTGTTTAAATAGTTACAGTCGAAATTAAGTATCAAGGATCAAGCATTTCAGTATCAAGTAGGCACAATGCCGTTTTTCAACAAATTAAAGCAGATAGGAACTAGGAAAGGGATGTTAGAGGAAGAGATTCCAATCCCCCCTAGGGACACTCCAGGTAATTTTATGTACAATAAACATGGCATAGACGCCATCCTGTATCTAGAGTTATGGACCGATTATACCAAGCACCTAGAGGAAAGATACCGATGGCCAGTTAACGGAACATGGGATGCCGAGTGCATCATAAAGGTAGAAGAAGTATTACGGAAAAAGAAAGCCAGACAATCTCAGAAAGACGCCATAGAATTTTGGCGTAAGGAATCACGTAAGCGTGCTGATAGAGCACTCCGTAGAGAAGACAGACTTAAAGAATCAGAAAAGGCCCAAGAAAACGAATTAGTTACTGAGGGAATTCGAGTAAAATTAGAACAAATAGATCGTATCCAAAATAGCCAAGTGAACAACATGTATCTTTTGGCCGAAGGTACCCCTGACGCCATTTCAGAAATACCGAAAAATTTGCCGTCACCATTAGTTCCAACTAAAGTAATGCATAAGACTACTAAAGACATATTCCTAAATTCATACTTTGAAGATGTAGCTCCAGCTTACACCAATCTGCCTGTTCGTGCCCTGCCTACTGACAGGGCCGGGGGTGGTACTCCTCCCCCAGATCACGCTCAGCCGACACCGAAAAAGACTAGTTCCGTTCCGCCAGCTCCGCCACTTCCCGCACCTAAAACTGATTTGCCGAAACCACTTCAATCAGATCCTACTAAAAGACAAATTCAGATACTGACTACACACAGAGATAATGCCCAAGCTTCCGCTTCAGGAGGTGCGACCGCGGGTCTCCAGACCCCGCCACCGACTCACAGATTCAATCTCAGAGGTATGCAGAGTCCTCTTACGCACAGATCCCCCCATTCCTCTAATTCATCCCGCCTTGACGCATTAAAAGAAAACATGTCAGTTTGTAGATATGATCCAGAACCTGGAAAGGACGACTTAATGATATTGGCATCATTACGGTTAAGATCTGCTACTGATAGTTTGTTATGTTATGCAGGAATGAAGGAGCGCCTAGATAGAATATATGAGTTCGTTCAAACGGGAAAGGACCCCGACAGTATTAAGGATGCCATGGAGAAACAGAAAGTTAACATGCAAGCACTGATACTACGATTTTTCATAAATTGTCTAATAAGAGAACGAGACAGGCCCGGAACAGATCAGAGTGAATTAGATGCATTGAACAAGTGGGGTCAAAATATAGCTGATGGAAGACATGACAGACAAAATTGCATAGAATCTATGTATAAAAAGATTAAGAAAGCAGTGATAGCAGTACACGAGAAAGAGAAAGAAAAGGCTCCCTCCGAGGAGGAAGAAGAATCTGAAGAACAAGAACAGACTACAAGCACTATAGCATATGTAGGTAAGGGAACTTATCTTAGGAAGGGTATCCGTCCAGAAAGCAAGAGAGTTTTCTTCTCTGCCTTAACGAATCCGAATTCTGCTGAGCATCAGTTCCAGGAAACTGATAAACGGCTTCGAGATCGAGTTGGGTACCATGTACTCAATTCTATGGATGAACAAGAACTAGCCCGATCAGCGGTATCATGGGCCGAAAATGCAGACATATATAATGATGACACAGTGGCACAGACATTTCTGAACCTCTCCCCCGACGAACAGAAATTAGCAGGTGTATATATGATTCAGCACCTTCTCATTAAGTACAGAAAACATTATTCCGATCCAGGTCCCTTACACGAGACACTAGAAGCACTACTGATGGATAGATGGAGAGGTCTAAGCACTAAATTAATTCAAATAATTCTAGAACAACGGCACAGATATGATACCTTTGTAAGCTCTGAATATGTTCCCGCCCCACCTCCAGAAAGAAAAATGTACCATATGCAGTGCGGGGGTGGTATTGAAAGTCAGAACCCCTTACGAGAAGTGCACCCTGTTATGGGTGAGGATAAAATTTTGAAACGCGTGTATGTGCACACGCCTCTGACTAAATTAGAACTGTTAGAAATGAAGAAATTAGTACCATGCCATGATAAAGACCCTGCAGGTTTCCATAGAGAGCTTAAAGACATGTTATTAATGGGGGACTACACATATGATGATATCATGAAAATGTTGAAAGTATTATTGCCCACGGGTATATTCGAGAAATTAAAGGAAAAGGAATGGGAGGTGGGAGACACAAAGATTGCCTGGGCAGAAATAGAGGATGAAGAAAAGAAACGGGTTCCAGGGTTAGGCCTTGGGGACAAAACTAAAGCATTACCAGGTTTGATAGTACAGGTCCTGCCCAGATTATTGACAACTAGAAAGGAGGATTGGGATGCAATCTCGTCCTGTAAACAGAAACATGATGAAGATACTAGCGACTTCTATTCAAGATTCGAGAAATGTTTTATTATCAATAGTGGCCTCCAGCCAAGTAGCGAGTCGTACCCACATCTTTTTGTATCAAAGTTAGTCGAGAATTCCCTACCGTTAGTTAAAAATAGAGTGTATAAAGTCGAGAGTACATGGCAAGCAAATACGCCATCCCAGATGTTACAAATGTTACAATATCACCAGAATAGAATTAGGGAAGAACAAGATCAGGAACAGAAACGTATGAAAGACACGAAAATGAAAATGTTAGTAGCTCAGACGGTCCCATCCGACAGTCACAGAAAAGGTACGACCCAGACAAGTCACACTGCAGCTCCTGTTAAAGGGACATGCAATTATTGCAAGCAGCCAGGTCACTACGTACACGAATGTCCAGTTCTGAAACATAACATAGCGACAGGTAAAACTAAAGAAAGACCGCATCCGCCTAGACAAGACCATAACCAGCATCAGTCTACACAGAATACACAGCCTATGCATGCATCCGCACAGACAGCACAGACCGTAGCAGTACCACAGCCACAGCCCATTGCTGCAACTCAGCAAGTCTCACAACAGATGTACCAGTATGCCCAGTCTGCTTACCCCGAATATTCCCGATATACATGAAACAGCCTAGAGAGGGAAGGTGGCTTGCCTCTTATTGAGATTCCTGTAGATCAAGAAGGTCCTTATGTACATAGTCAAGTATTGGGAAAAGACAGAAAGTTTTTAATTGACACAGGGGCAAGTCGCACTACAATAAGTCATGACGAAGTTCCAGGGGCACCCCTCTCAGGCTCACAAAATGTTTCCCTTGGTTTTTCAGGACAGCCTATCGTAAATGAAGTATCAGAACCAGTTCCCCTGGCTGTGGGTCCATTATCACGCGTTACAGACCTGTTACTCACAAAATCATGTCCGGAAAATCTGTTAGGAATTAAAACATTGAAGGCTCTAGGAGCTATAATATGCTGTTCCCCGGAGGGAGTTAGACTCTTTCTGCGGGATTTCAAGGGTCATTACGTTCTTCGTGAGTTTGACGTCAGATTGAAAAATGTACCTGATTACTTATGGGCAAAAGGCCCAACTGATGTAGGATGTATGCACATTACACCATACCGCGTTACACTCAAGGCAGGTGTTGTATTACCCAGAATCAGACAATACAAGTTACCACCCGATGCTGTAGTGGCTTTACTGAAAATCATTGAAGAGCTCATTGCCCAAGGAGTGGTCGTCGAAACCGACTCCAATATCTGTAATTCACCCATCATTCCGATTCTTAAACGTACTGATCCCAATGCCCCGCCAGTATATCGGCTGGTGATTGATCTTCGAGAATTGAATAAATGTATTATCCCACAGTATCCTGTGGTCCCCGATATCTCATCCTTATTGACTGCTATTGATTCAGAAGCAACGTTCTTCACTGTAATTGATCTCAAGAACGCCTTCTTCAGCGTGCCTATTGATCCAGAGAGCCAATATCTCTTCGGATTCTGTTTAAATGGACGCAGTTTCAAATTTTCGCGCGCACCTCAAGGATTCACAGAAAGCCCCAGCATCTATAGTCAAGCACTGAAGAGACAACTAGATTGTATTCAAATGCCAGTCAACACCGCTTTACTACAATACGTCGATGATCTGCTGATCACCGCACGAAGTGAGCCCGAATGTGAACAAGCATCACTAACAGTTTTACATTTCCTGGCCGACAAGGGACACAAGGTGTCTCCTTCGAAGCTACAATTCTGTGTTCAGCAAGTTGTGTACTTGGGTCACTTGCTGTCCAAAGTGGGGAGACAGCTCACTCCCGATCGCATTCAGTTAATTGTGAACATGCCGCAACCCAAGACACAAAAGGAAGTGCGGGCCTTCATAGGCCTCACCTCGTACTGCAGACAATGGATTCCCCAGTATGCATTTCTAGCTAAACCACTCATCCAGTTAACGACACAGGAGGCAGCGACTTCGACTGCCCTCCCTTGGACTCAGGAACATACACAAGCTTTTGAAGAATTAAAGAAAGTTTTATGCCAAGCACCAGTTTTAGCGACACCATGTTACAGCAAACCGTTTACACTTTTTGTTACAGAACGTGATGGCACAGCGTTGTCTGTCCTCACTCAAGATCAAGCAGGTTCACATAAGCCTTGTGCTTATTTTTCTAGTACATTGGATTCAGTAGCTCAGGCACTCCCTGCGTGCTTAAAGTCAGTAGCAGCAACAGCGTTAGCAATAAGACAAAGTGATTCAATTGTTCTAGGTCATCAGTTAACAGTACGAGTTCCACATTCTGTAGAGGTTTTGTTAAACAGAACCCAGACTCAACACTTGACTATAGCACGACTGACAGGTTATGAATTAACACTATTCCAGCCACACATAGAAATCAGACGTTGCAGCATCCTGAACCCAGCAACACTGTTACCTACAGTTATGACAGATCCAGCTCCACATGATTGTATAGAAATCATTAATGCAGTAACAAAGCCTAGACGAGACTTAACAGACGTCCCATTGACAAATCCAGACCTGACACTTTATGTGGACGGTTCATGCATGAGAACAAGTACAGGAGAATTAGTGGCCGCGTATGCCGTGACCACTGAAACTGAAGTTAAAGAAACACACCGTATTGATACACTGTCTGCTCAAGCAGCAGAGCTCATCGCTCTGACCCGAGCTTGTATTCTAGCCAAGGACAGAAATGTTAACATATACACAGATTCCCGTTATGCATTCGGAGTTGTACACGACTTCGGAGTCCTCTGGCAAGAACGAGGTTTTCTGACCTCTCATGGGGCCAAGATTCAGCATGGTCCCCTCATTCAAGCACTGTTAGAAGCAATACATTTGCCCTCGGGCATATCAGTCATGAAGTGTAAAGCACATACTAAGGTCACAGATTCTGTTTCCCAGGGTAACGACCTGGCAGACCAGACAGCAAAACATACAGCATTGACTCACACCCAGACTACTGATGTGACAAAGACAATAGTACCGACACAGTGTATGGCAGTTAGAGATCCCGCCCTAGACGTAATTGACATCCAGACACATGCTACTCCAGATGAAATAAAGAAATGGACTGAACTAGGAGGGATCCAGACAGATCAAGGTTGGATGACGAAGGAAAAATCTAAATGGTTTCTCCCTGACTCGATGGTTCAAGTCATGATAAATACAGCACATAGTCCTGCCCATCTTGGAGAGAAAGCCATGTTAGACAGTTTACAGAATCTCTGGTACAACAAACACTTACGAGCAGCAGCAAAACAGAAAGTGCGTACTTGCATGATCTGTTGTCAGTTCAATCCAGGTAAAAGCGTCCCTGTAGAGCAAGGTGGATTTCATCCTCCCGATCACCCTTTTGAAGTCCTCCAGATGGATTATATCCAGATGGACCGCTGCCGAGGTTTTAAATACGTTCTCGTAGTTGTCTGTGCTCTGTCCCGCTGGACGGAAGCTTACCCAGTATCAGATTACACTGCTCCGACCACTGCCAGACAGTTGGTTCGTGAATTCTTCCCACGGTACGGTTTGCCCCGTGTCGTGTATTCAGATAACGGACAGCCGTTCTCGTCCGAGATGATGAAACAAGTTTCCCTCTTGCTAGGATATCAGTGGAGGTTCCACTGTGTCCGACATCCCGAAGCAGCAGGCCTTGTAGAAAGGCATAATCAGACACTAAAAATCCGTCTTGCCAAGATCTGTCAGGAAAAAGGGGTCGACTGGATAGTCGCCCTGCCCGTGGCCCTATTCTACATGAGAATGGTCGCCCACTCAAGATCAGGGCTATCCCCGTACGAAGTGGTTTTTGGTAGACCACCGAATATGTGGGGGACGCCCAGTCCAAGAAAAATTACTGATGTTGATTGTAATATGTTGACAGATTACCTTGCCTCCTTGATGTCTGCACTCCAATCATGTCGTTCACAGGTTGCCGCAGCCTTCCCTGACAACACCGATGTAAAGGCGCATGGGGTCCGTCCAGGGGACCTGGTACTCGTCCGGAATTTCGACCGGAAAAGTCCGCTGGAGCCCCGTTGGAAATCCCCGAAGACCGTTCTGCTTACCACCAGGACCGCTGTGAAAATCGAGGGGAGAAAGGGGTGGGTCCATACGAGTCACATCAAACTTTGCAATGAATTAAAGAACGGACTGAAACAGGACTCTGACTCGTCCACCCCCTCCAAAGACTGTGTTGAGACGAAGGATTTTACCGTTGCCGAACGAGAAAAGACTCCCCAAGAACTTTACCGTATGAAGCTCCGATCTAGCAAGTCAGACAGTTTAATTGTTTAAGTCCTCCCCTAGGTGAATCGGTTAAATAGTTTCTGACATGTATCCCCTAGATCGAGATAGAGAGAGAGAGAGAGAAGCAAAGAAACGTACATACTGTAAATCACTGCGTAGTCACTGTATAGTGACGTTGTTAATAATGTTTTTTCTAAGTATTTTAATTATTATTGCCAGCATTCTGCTACCTATATATTGGCCTATTTTCAGGCGTGAACAATCTGTTTACAATGTCTCTGCTGAACACACTTTTAGTGAACTTCCTGCACATGAACTCTCTTACAGACTTGCGCTGCGCAACAATACATTCATTAGTATGTTACACCATTCCCATCAGACAAATAATGCTACAGACTGTTGGATATGCGGTCGACTCCCTCCCTACCAGAATTACAAGGGAGCTCTGCCTCTCTTTCCGTACCCGTTCACTCACAATGGCTCCTGTGGAGCCTGGTTTAAAATAATTAATTCCTTAGATCCCGATATTGCTGTTTTTGATGGGGGCTGGGTTTGGGGAAACTTGAACTTAGTCCTGCTCAACGTCTGTTACCCTGATAAAGAGGGGCTTCCCACTCGAATAGGAACTGATCTAGAAAATGAAGTATATGGATTAGGTAATTACACAATTAGCCTTATGATCCTTACTGTTGAATCCGAAACTGCTCCAGTTCTGCCCCATATGTTAGTATTACCAGTCACAGGTGAATTATGTGTTAGCAAGAAAGGTTCAGTACACGTAGGTCATAGCAAATGCACTACTGTGGTCGAGTTCAGTGACCATGGTAAATCGTCCTTTAAAGCTACCAGTCATTCCTACTTTGTTTGTGGTCATACCGCATACATACGTTTGCCTCCAGATTGGGATGGTACCTGTTACATTGCATTCCTTCTGCCACCTGTTTTTCTAGCTCCCCCTGATTACCATAGAAATACGAATCTAGCACCGAATAGACCTAAAAGAGATATTCCCCTTGTCGACTACACAGAAACGGCATGGGAACAGTACACTGATTTTAATAAAGGATTCTTTTTCTTCCTAGGACCTGTCCAAAACAGTAAATTGATACGCAGATTAACAAGAACTCTTGAAGCAGTAGTGAATGAAACTGCCTCCGCTCTAGGTAACTTAACAGAGGAGCAGTCTGCTATACGGACTGTTGTCCTTCAAAATCGTCTTGTAATTGACGTCATCTTGGCAGATAGAGGTGGAGCCTGTAAGGTCATCGGGTCAAGTTGCTGTGTTTTCATTCCACAAAATGCACCATCTGTCTATCAAGCTATTACCCGTCTACATAAAATTGCAAATCAGATACATCAGAATCCAGGCACCTGGACTTGGTCCGGTTGGTTCTGGACTACGTTAACAGCTTGGGGATGGAAGATCTTATCCTTCCTAGGCATTGGCCTTGTTATAGTATTCAGCTGCTGCCTGTGCCTGCAGTGTGGGCCAGCGATTTGTGGACTGTGTGCCACATCCTGCATTGAGCATTCCAGTTGTCTCTCAAACAGTCAAAGAAAGAAAGACGAACATATAATGTTACAAGAACAAACCGATCGATTTATGAGGATCGATATATCATGAAGGGTCCGTAGGGAACAAGGAGGGAATGAGGTAATATAAATTTTATGGTCAAGTTGTGTTCCCTAGCGAGTACCCCACCGACTCCATGTACGAGTTAAAGTGCATGTAACTTCCCTCCTGTACCAGCTATGAAGACGCAAATACATTTGCGTCCAACGTTAACTTGTCCTCTTTCAGACCCACCATGAATGGGTTAGATGGTCCGTTCCTAAGTATGCTATGCCAACGTCTTTTTGAAGTGCACTCCTACGTTTTTCAGCCTGGCTGAAAGTAGGCCCTGAATCTCTGCCACCGAGCCTCTTTTCTGGCTTCTGACTGCGAGGGCCCCTGCCCAAGCAGCCCCCGTACCCGTGAACTCTGACTTACTTCTAGCGCGGCCCTCCGTGCTCAGCTCAGCCTGCTGCCTGCCAAGATTGACTATAACCTTCGAGTTATCTGTTTTCCTCCCCGAAGATACATTCCAGCCTGCTAGCTTCAGTAAACATCCTTCCTCAGCTACAGGGCTAAAGGGCCGACCTGTCTCTATGCAAGTAATTCATAGCCTCCGTTGCCATGCTTTCATGGAAGGCCCCTCGCCCCACGCTTCTCATACAGACACTCAGGCGCTTATACACGCACTCACAGCAAGTATAGAATAGCTTCTGCTCTAGAGACCTTTCTGCCCAGATAGCTTAGTTCCTAAACATCAGATATCAGATATGATAGAAGCACAAGTTGATCTGACATGCCAGACTTCTGTCTCTTTCCGTCAGTGTAAATGTCAAGTCCCCTGCACCCCGTCAATCACACGTCATGCAGCTGCGCGCGCATCCAAGCTTCCGATTTCTGCTGACATTGCAACATTCTGTTAGCACCACCCCTTGGTGCCACCCACTTGCGTCACCTATCAGTGACGTTTCTAGCACACACCTCTAGTTTACGCCTAGTTTACGCCTCTTGATGATGTACTAGTACCACGTGTATACTGTTATCTCGTCTTCTCTCAGCTGTTACGCCTCTTACATTGAACATTATGATGTAAATCAAGTATATAAGCTATGTATTGTCAATAAACGAGAGCGCGCTCATCTATCCCTTCTGACACCCTGTGTGGTGGTCAGAACATGATATCCTGATTCCTTTATGAGGAATAAAACCCTTAGAAACTCTTACACCACGGACTCTGTTTTCCTTCATTCTGATTGAGTTATTATTAATTAAGTACTTACCTGCATAGAAATTAAGAGAGTAAATTAATTATTTACGTCACTACGATCCAATCTACACCTTTCTCTGCACATATTTTGGCTAATCGGGTTTTCAGGGTCTGATTATGTCTCTCTACGAGACCAGCTGCTTCAGGATGTCGTACGCAGTGGAACTTCCACTGGTAACCTAACAGGAGTGAAACCTGCTTCATGAGCTCGGACGAGAATGGCTGTCCATTATCTGAATACACGACACGGGGCAAGCCGTATCGCGGGAAAAATTCACGAACCAACTGCTTGGCAGTGGTCGCGGCAGTGTAATCTGGGACTGGGTATGCTTCTGTCCATCGGGAAAGGGCACATACAACTATAAGGACATATTTAAAACCTCTACATCTGTCCATCTGGATATAATCCATCTGGAGGACTTCAAAAGGATGATCGGGAGGGTGGAAACCACCTTGTTCCACGGGAACACCTTTGCCTGGATTGAACTGACAACAGATCATGCAAGTACGCACTTTCTGTTTTGCTGCTGCTCGTAAATGTTTATTGATCCAGAGGTTTTGAATACTGTCTAACATGGCTTTTTCTCCTAAGTGTGCTGGACTATGTGCTGTGTTAATGATTACTTGAACCATAGAGTCGGGGAGGAACCATGTGGCCCTTCCCTTCGTCATCCATCCCTGATCTGTCTGGATCCCTCCTTGTTCAGTCCATTTCTTTATTTCATCTGGAGTGGCATGTGTCTGTATGTCGAGCACGTCTAGAATGGGATCCTTCACTGTCATACAATGTGTCTGTGTTAGTACTACAGTCTTTGTCATGTCCGTTGGGATGTCTGTCTGAGCTGTGAGTTTGGCTGTTCGGTCTGCCAGGTCGTTACCCTGGGAAATAGTATCGGTAACTTTTGTATGTGCTTTGCATTTCATAACGGCTATGGCTGTAGGCAAGTGTATTGCTTCTAACAGAGCTTAAATAAGGGGACCATGTTGGATCTTGGTACTGTGAGAAGTTAAAAAACCTCTTTCTTCCCAAAGAACACCGAAGTCGTGGACGACTCCGAATGCATACTGTGAATCTGTGTATACGTTTACTTTCTTGTTCTTGGCTAGTATACAGGCTTGTGTCAGAGCGATGAGCTCTGCTGCTTGAGCAGACAATGTGTCAATGCGATGTGTTTCTAAGACTTCGGTTTCAGTGGTCACTGCATAGGCGGCCACTAACTCTCCTGTACTTGTTCTCATACATGAACCATCCACGTAAAGTGTCAGGTCGGGATCGGGTAATGCAATGTCTGTCAAGTCTTGTCTGGGCTTTGTTACTGTATTGATGACTTCTACGCAGTCATGTGGTGTCGGGTCAATCGTGCTTGAGGGTAACAATGTGGCAGGATTCAGTATGTTACAGCGTCTGATTTCTATGTGTGGTTGAAACAATGTCAATTCGTATCCAGTCAGTCTTGCTATGGTCAGATGTTGAGTCTGGGTTCGGTTCAAAAGAACTTCCACGGAATGTGGAACTTGTACTGTCAGGGGATGTCCTAATACTATTGAGTCGCTTTGTCTGATTGCTAGGGCTGTCGCTGCAACTGATTTGAGGCACGCAGGCAGAGCCTGGGCTACTGGATCCAGTGTACTTGAAAAATAAGCACAAGGCTTATGGTGTCCTGCTTGATCTTGTGTGAGAACAGATAATGCTGTGCCATCGCGTTCTGTAACAAAAAGTGTAAAAGGCTTGCTGTAACATGGTGTCGCTAAAACTGGTGCTTGACATAAGGCTTTCTTTAACTCGTCAAAAGCTTGTGTGTGTTCCTGAGATCAAGGGAGGACAGTCGAAGTCGCTGCCTCCTGTGTTGTCAACTGTATGAGTGGTTTAGCTAGAAATGCATACTGAGGGATCCATTGTCTGCAGTACGAGGTGAGGCCAATGAAAGCCCGTACCTCCTTCTGTGTCTTGGGTTGTGGCAGATGTGCAATTAACTGGATACGTTCTGGTGTCAGTTGTCTCCCCCATTTGGACAGCAAGTGCCCAAGGTATACCACTTGCTGGGCACAGCATTGTAGCTTCGAAGGGGACACTTTATGCCCCTTTTCGGCCAAGAAACATAGGACAGTCAGTGACACGTGTTCGCAATCACGTTCGGTCCGTGCAGTTATCCGTAAGTCATCGACATATTGGAGCAGAGCAGTGTCAGCAGGCATGTGAATACTGTCTAGTTGTCTTTTCAGGGCTTGACTGTAAATACTGGGACTTTCCGTGAACCCTTGAGGTGCACGTGCAAATTTAAAACTTCGGCCATTTAATGAGAATCCGAACAAAAATTGGCTTTCCGGATGAATGGGGACACAAAGAAGGCGTTCTTAAGATCAATTACAGTAAAGAACGCAGCTTCGGAATCAATGGCAGTCAACAAAGAGGATATGTCTGGCACTACTGGGTACTGGGGAACGATGCATTTATTTAGCTCGCGAAGATCGATCACCAGTCTGTAGACTGGAGGTGCATTTGGGTCTGTTCGTTTAAGAATCGGGATAATTGGAGAATTACATACATTGGAGTCAGTTTCTATAACTACTCCTTGGGCAATCAATTCGTCAATCATTTTCAATAAGGCCACTACTGCCTCGGGGGGCAATTTGTATTGTCGGATTCGGGGCAGTACAACACCTTGCTTGAGAGTGACACGATAAGGTGTAATGTGCATACATCCTACATCAGTAGGACCTTTTGCCCATAAATGTGCTGGTACATTTTTCAATCTTGGATCAAAATCACGTAACACATAGTGACCCTTAAAGTCACGTAAAACAATCTCACTCCTTCCGGAGAACAACATATGACAGCCCCTAAGGCTTTCAATGTTTTAATACCAAGCAGATTTTCAGGACATGCTTTCGTAAGTAACAGGTCAGTAGTTCGGGACAATGGACCGACTTCAAGGGAAACCGGTTTTGATACTTCATTAACAATAGGCTTTCCTGAAAAACCCAGGGAAACATTCTGTGAGCCTGAGAGGGGTGCCCCTGGAACTTCGTCATGACTGATGGTCGTTCTACTTGCCCTTGTGTCAATCAAAATTTTTCTGTCTTTCCCTAATACCTGACTATGTACATAGGGACCATCTTGATCTACAGGAACCTCAATAAGAGGCAAGCCAACCTCCCTCTCTAGGCTGTTTCATGTGTACTGCTGGTAATCGGGGTAGTCAGACTGTGCATACTGGTACATTTGTGACGTGACATGTTGAGTTGCAGCAATAGGCTGTGGTTGCGGTTGGGGTTGGGGTACAGCTACTGTCTGTTGTACTTGCTGTGGTGGCTGTTGTGTATTCTGTGTGACATGCTGTGGGACATGTTCCTGTCTAAGAGGACGCGGTCTCTCGTTCGTTTTACCGGTAGCAATATTGTGCTTCAAAACCAGACATTCATTAATATAGTGACCTGGCTGTTTGCAGTAATTGCAATTCCCTTTAACGGGAGCTGCAGACTGACCTAGAGGTGCTGTACCCTTTCTTTGACCGTCTGCTGGAACAGTCTGGGCTACTAGTACTTTCATTTTCGTGTCTTTCATACGTCTCTGTTCATGTTCATGTTCCTCTCTAATTCGGTTCTGGTGGTACTGTAACATTTGGGAAGGTGATTTTGCTTGCCATGTACTTTCGACTTTCAGGACTCTATTCTGAACCTGGGGTAAGGAATTCTCAACTAATTTGGTCACAAAAAGATGTGGATATGACTCGCTACTTGTTTTCAGGCCACTATTAATAATAAAACATTTCTCGAATCTCGAATAAAAATCACTAGTGTCTTCGTCTTGTTTCTGTTTGCAGGCTGAGATTGCATCCCAGTCTTCCTTTTTGGTTGTCAATAACCTCGGCAAAACCTGTACTAATAATCCTGGTAATTCTTTGGTTTTGTCCCCAAGACCTAAACCTGGGGTACGTCCCTTTTCTTCGTCTTCTAATTCAGTCCAGTTAATCATTTTATCTCCCACCTCCCATTCTTTTTCTTTGAGTTTCTCGTAAATACCTGCCGGTAACAATACTTTTAACATTTTCATAATATCGGGATATGTGTAATCTCCCATGAGTAACATGTCTTTTAATTCACGGTGAAACCCTGCTGGATCTTTATCATGACAGGGCACTATTTTCTTCATTTCCAATAATTCCATTTTACTTAAGGGCGTGTATACAAATACGCGTTGAAGCGCATCCCCTGGAGTCTGTACGGGATGAACTTCTCGTAAGGGATTCTGTCTGTCTATGTGAAAAGGATGGTTTACTGGAGGTGGAACGGGAACAAAATGTGGAGTTAAAAATGTTCTGTATTTATGACGTTCAAGAATCACATTAATCAAATTGGTACCTAGGCCTCTCCATCCATTTAGGAGTAATTCATCCAATATATTGTATAGGGGACCTGGATCAGAATGCTGACTCTCATATAGCATAATGATATGCTGGATCATGTATATACCAGTTAAACGTTGTTCAGTTGGAGTAAGACTCAAAAATGTTTGCGCTACTGAATCATCTTTATATACACTACTATTATCAGCCCACTGTACTGCGGACCGTGCTAGTTCTTGTTCACGCATTGTACTAAGTTCGTTGTAACCTATTCTGTCTTTTAGGATTTTGTCAGTGGCTTGGAACAAATGTTCAAGAGAACATTGCTCTGGTATCGGGGAAAGGAAACGTTTCTTGTTTTCTAGACGAATGGATCTGTCAAACGGTCTAGCCATGGAATATTGTTTAGGGAGTTTTACTCTACCTACGTATGCTATCCTGTCTGGATTCTCTATTTCTTCCTCCTCCGAGGATTCATTCTTGTCTGACTCGGCTTCCTGTTCAGCCTTCTGTCTGTTATGTATTGCTACTATTTCTTTACGGATCTTTCTTGTCATGGCATCTATACAATTTTGTTTATCATGTTTACAATCTGCAATATTTTGACTCCATTTAGTCAGTACATCCATCTCTTCTTGAACTACACCTGGACGATCTTGTTCCCTTATCAAACCATTAATTAAGAATCTTAGTATCAACCCTTGTGTCTCAACTTTCTGATATGCCATGGCCTCACGAATACATTCTGGTCTCTCCCCAGTTCTAATAAAATGATATATTTTGTCGAGATGGTCTGGCATTTCTGGTAATGTCAACAAATAATCTGTGACACGTCGTAAACGTAATGAGGCTAACATCATGTCTCCTTTCTTGCCGGGTACTGGATCATATCTACAATCTGTAATATACTGTTTAAGCTTTTCATGTGGCATCGCTTTAGGAGTACGCTGCGTTGCTAAGTCTCTGATTGTCATTCGTTGTAATTGTGGCGGGGTGTGAGGGTGGCCTCCTGCGGCACCTCCTGAAGCAGAAGCGTGGGCATGACCTGACGTCATGGCGGGTGGAAAAGGTACATGTGATGGGGTTGGACTCTGGGTTGCATCTGTCGAAAAAGGATTGTGAGGACCAATAGTAGGGGGGCCAGTAGCAGCAACAGAAGGGGAAGTGACAACAGGCGCAGGAAGCGAGTCTTGGCGTGGAGGGGTCGTGGCTTGAACAGCCGGGACAGGCTGCTGTGCATTATTAACGGGTGGTACGGATGCATGGGTATATGCTGAGGCTACATCATCCAAATAGGAAGAAAGGAAAATATCTGCTGCGGTCTGTTTGTGACGGAGTTTAGTCGGAACCAATGGTGGTGGCAAGTTACGTGGTACTTCCGGGGTCGCCTTGGGCAGGCCCTCGGCCAAAACTGGATACAGTCCTGAAATAAGTGCATTTCTCTGTCTGTCTTGTTGTTCTATTCTGACTCGTTCTCCTTCTTCTAGTAACTCTTTCTCTCTGGCTTTTTCGGATTCTTCTCTACTTCTTTCGGCTTTTCTGATTTCCTTTTCATTTCGTCTATGAGCCTCTTTACGCCATAATTCTATGGCATCTTTCTGGGATTGTCTGGCTTTCTTTTTCCAAAGTGCTTCTTCTACTCTCATGATGCAATCTGCATCCCATGTCCCTGAGACGGGCCATCTATACTTTTCTTCCAGACCCTTGGTGTAATCTGCCCATAATTCTAGGTATAGTATGGCATCTAAGCCATGTTTATTATACATAAAATGACCAGGAGTGTCCCTAGGCGGGACAGGAACCGATTCTTCTAATATCCCTTTCCTAGTACTTATCTGACGTAATTTTGAGAACAGCGGCATGGTCGGATTACTTTAAACGTGAACACAGTAAAACACAGTAATGAATAGCAAAACAGTCATTCATACCACAACATTAAGACACATTAAAAACATGTTACCTGATACATAGAGAACACATAAAAGCGAGACTGAAAACTCGAGTTGCAACACTAGAATACTGAATCACTGGATTACTAGATGCACTGCTATAACAGTACAGACCGGTCCCATAAAGAGACACGTCGGACCGTATCCACCTAAGTGAACACGTACGGACCAGGTCTGTGTACCCAGACCTGTCTTGACCGGGAACAAATTAATGAACCCGTCTAGATGCGTTCCCAATAACGGTACTCACCGGGAAGCAGAAACTGAAGGCCTCGGAAACTGGACTGGACTGGACTGCGTCAGGTGACGATTCTCCTACGCATGCACTTCGGAACAGGTGGGCCTCTGGACACCTCGGACTTTGCTCTCTCGGCTAGGGGCTCTGGTCGGGATCCTCCGCATTCCTCACCGCATCGTCTGGACGCCGGACCGCAGTCTCCGTCTCCCTCGTGGGCCCGAGGGAAGATAGCAGGAAAACCCGCAAACGTGCACGGTTTCCGTCGGGGCTGTAGAAGGGGTCAAAGGCCGCGTGACTTCACCGGCGAGTGGGGAAGGGGGGGTCCCTGTTCGGGCCCCAAATTATGTGGTAAATAAATTTTACCTAATCCTTTTTTCCATATAATTATCAATACAAGACAGCTCATTCAAATGAGAGGCAGAGTCCGTGGAATGTGAGTCATACGGGCTTTAATGGAATAATCCTCGAGGATGGAGCATCATGTTCCATCACCTCTAAGGTTCAGGAAGGGACATTCTCTCTTTTTATTAACAGTACACAATATATATAGTAAAACAGTATGCATGGCAGTGAATACAGTAGGCGTAACAGGTGAAAAGAGGTGATAAGAACACATGTGCGTAACAGGAGGCGTGTAAGAAGGCGTACACATGGGCGTGCACTGGACATGTCAGAGAAACGTAACATAAAACGTCACAAGTGGGTGGATGCTTAGTGAAAGTTTGCAGAGTCGGCAGAAACTTCTAACCTATATGCGCGCGCAGCTGAGCATGACGTGTAACCGGGGAGAACTGGGGGCTTTGACTTTTGCACAAGTGGAGGAGACTGGTGTCTGGGGTGTCAAAACGACCTGTACCTATAACATATCTGATATCGTATGTTTTGAGGATGTAGTGTCTGGAGTAAAAGGTCTCTCGGGCAAGGGCCGTTCAACACTGAATGCGAGTGTGTGCAAAGGGATCTTCATGTAGAGTGCGGGGGCCATGGGCCTACCATGGTAACAGGAGCAGTAAATTACTTGTATGGAGACAGGAAGGCAGGGCCCTTTGCTCTGCAGCCGTGAATATGTTTACCTATTTCACTAGACTGGAATGTGTTTTCGAGGAGGCTGGACAGATAACTTGTAGGTAAAACATCATCTTGGCAAGCGAACCAGGCCGAGCCGGGCACTGCTCGTCTGAGGCAGGAAGTAAGGCAAGGGTCAGGGATGCATACAGCTTTCAGAGACAGGAGAGATGAGACTCGGGCCTCGTTTAAGGGCCTAACTCGACTGGGCCAGAAAACGTAGACGAAAACGTGAAAGTCTACCATGTAAAGACGTTGGCACCGTAGGTCTAGAAACCTAATTAACAGGATATTTATGCATGGCTGGATAGCTGACATGTTAACGTTGGACGCAAATGAATTTGCGTCTCTTTAGCATGAACAGGAAAGAAGTTACACGACATACAAGGAACATGGGTGCATGGATAGAGTGCGAGTAGGGGGACACTTTGGCTACCTGAAAATTTCTATTACCTCACCAGCCACAGTACTGCTGACAGTGGTCATGGGGTATTACGGTTCTTAAAATTAGAACGTCAGAAATGGAAGACCTTGCACGACTTTCGCTGCCCTCCTACATACATCAGACTCATTATGCATTATATTCGGAATACCTAGCTCAGAGCGTGTATCTCCGCTATAAATAAATACCTGAATAACTGCTCCAGATCTGAAGTTTCGTTACAACGGAACAGATTTTATCACCCAAATCTTTGGTACTGATTTAATCTATTTACAAACATAGAAGGGTTTGAAGACATGTAGGATTATAACCTGTGATCTGAAAATTCGCCACAAGCTGCATTAACAATCTCAGACATCATACTGTCCACATTTTTTCCCAAACAAAATGCCTAACAAAAGTATTGTGCTAGCCCAAACTGAATAGAAACAGTACAGCTGCGAGTCTCGCCTTCCCATAATTCATTATTCAATCTAAATCATACAAGGATATGGCATTTACGTTAGAAAACAATTCATAGCAGCGAGCACAGAGTATCATAACTTCAACACAAGTTAGCAAGTTTCGAATCAGACTTTACAGGAGTAAGTCAACAGTTCTATGGAAGCGCGTAAAGCTTTCCTGGACTTACCGTTCTCAGCTGAGAATCACGGGCAGGTAAGCCGGCACCTGGTGAAGATGGCGCTGGGGCGAACAAACAAGGCGGAAGAGACGCGAGACCCGCGGCGACCCGGAAGCTCTTGGCCGGCCGGCCAATCCGCTCGCGGCTGACCGGAAGTCCCGCCTCCTGAGGTCCGTGAGACGCCGGCGCATGGAGCGCCCTGCCGGTCCTATGTAGCCCGGGTCCCCAGGAGGGGGCCAGGGAGAAGGAGGAGTGTGACGCCTGTTGCGGGGCTCCTCTGACCGGAGGGAGCCCCGATTCAGAAGAGGAGACGAGACGCGCCGCGCCGTGAGGAGAGGAGCCCCGCCGGAAGAGCGCAGTCGGTGAGTGGGGCCCAGGGCTAATGTGAAGTCCGTGCGTGCCTGTGTGTATGCCTGTGGGGTGGGGGAGGGGGGAGAGGACGGGAGTGTGTGTGTGCGCGTGTGTGCGTGTGTGCGCATGCGTGACTGTGTGTGATTGAGAGAATGCGAGGCAGGGGATAGTGTGCCGTGTGCCTGCGTGTGCCTGCGTGTGCCTGTGTGTGTGTGTGTGTGTGTGTGTGTGTGCGTGCATGCAGAGGGGTGGGGGCTGCCTGTGTCTGTGTGTGAGCGAGGGCTTTGCTCCGCGCAAGCGCAGCTCAGACGTGTGTGTGAGCGAGGGCTTTGCTCCGCGCAAGCGCAGCTCAGACGCGCGCTCCCGAGGTGAAATCTAACAATGGGAAAGCGCGTGTCTGACTGCTGTCCACTTTCCTAAATACGGGCAACATAAGTTGTCGAGCTGACAGCATTCATGCTTCGCATGAATGCCACATCAGCTCGATCTAAAAAAGAACACTTGACAAAGGTGTCTAAATCTAGTATCACTAAATCCTCGCCAAAATATGTTAATGTGGTTGAGACGACGGCTAGTAATGAAATTAAATATGATTCTGATGAGGACAGTGCGGTGTTGTGTGTGGAGGAGGCAGAAGGAGTGTGTGTAAAGAGTGAAGTATTGCAAGTTCGGTAATGTTGCGTGAAAATACCATATTGTCTCATTGACAGATCATGTGTTCTGAAGAATTTTATGATGGATTTTGGATCCTTTTTTTTTTTTTACAATCTGGATCAAAAAGGGTGACGTTTTTGTAATAAGGCTCTCTGGAAGTCATGTGTGCGTCCAGTTGTAGAAGTAGAGCTCAGCAAGGCCTACCGGTGCCAGGGGTTCGCCCTTCTCTGTACACAAGTCCTTAGACCAATAAATAGAAGTTGGCACGGAAACTGAAATGTCAAGAAAACAATTTATTAAACCTCATGAGGTGGAACTACATTCACACAAAACCCTTCGGTAGTGTATGAAGTAGCACAAGGAGTAGAAGAATCATGGGTCTTTTATACCCACACAGGAGCTCAAAAGAAGGCGGTACAAGCACACATAGGAAGAGTTACATACATAGATGGTCATACAGAGAATTCACAGTCAACCGAACAGAAGGAGCCAAGAGTTGCTGACTTTAGTAAAAACATCCTGACAGTAACAAACCTAAGCAGGTGCATGGGCAGCTAAAGACTCTTCTGAGCATGTGCAGAGCAGCGGGGACTAAGTATAGCCAGTTCTTGAGCAAAGCAGAAGAGCAAGCAACAGCAAAGAAGGAAAGAGCACATGGTTAGACAAGATGGCTGCCGGAAACAAGCTGGCTTCAGCTAAATGCTAACCGCAATCTCTGCCAAATTTCCACCCAGTTACCTATGGAAAAAAGCCCATAGAGGTATTGGGTGAATTTGATGCCGTTTTGAATTTTAGAGGAAATGAAACTCCTGGTACAATTTATATGGCAAAGAATTGCTCATGTCTTTTTGGGTGACTGGAATGGAGAAATCTAGGAATGATCCTTGATCCAAACAGTCATCGCCAAGTGTTAAAAGAAGGTTGCACAACAGTTTGTGCAGTGTATGTGTTCCATGGGGCGAGAGCGTTTCCAGACTTTTTCGTCGAATTTGAGAAGTTGAAGGGTTTCTGCCAACAAATCAAGTTGAAGTCAGGTGCCACTCCAGTTATGCATGAAGTTTTGCAGCATGAATCTTTTCTGGATTAACATGCTGCACATTTGTAGTCCATCTTCTATTTTTTGTTGTTGGGCATCGACAAACACCACATTTGGTGCTTCCTGTGACATTGTACGCCATCCTCTGGTAGTTCCCTCATTTGTTCACTATCTTTAGATTCTTTTTTTCTGGGTCTGGGTGCTTGGCTGAAGACTCTCCAACATGAGGAAGATACAGTTACGAAGAAGTACATCAGAAGTTCGGCAAAAGTTTTAACTAATTCAGAGAAGAACACCGCCAAAGAGGTAGCGGAGAAGAAGTCGAGAGGGACAGAGTCGATTTTCCTCTGTCTTTTTTCGTGGATGCACAGACAGCGGGCTCCCAGTACAACTTAATAGAGAAGACTCTGTTCCAGTTCTGCCCTGTCTGCAACCTCTGCCTGCCCATGGAACACTGAAGCGAAGGCTGCAAAGCCTCGGTCATGTTCATGTCGAAGATGCCGATGGTGAGAGAAAGACAGAGGCGAGCACGTCATACCATGCAGGGACAGGGTACAACTACATCTCCGAGAGACCTGGGTAAGTCGAGTGACTAGAAGTAAAACACCACAGAAGGTGCTGAGGGGGGAAAGATTGGCTGCCCACTTGAGGTTCTTCAACGTTGAAGGTTAGGCAACCAAGAAAGACAGGAGGTAAGAGAAACATTAACACTGATTTAAAAGGGCCTGTGTCTTGAAAATCAGACTCAAGGGCGTCAAAGGGAGACTCCTAGTCCAAACGCTCACCGACCAGAGGCAGGCTGGAGACCGAGAACCTCTCAGATCCTTCAAAAGGGACACCGCAAGAGGAAAATCTTCCAAAAAGACGGTCGTCTAAGGACGGTTGCGGGAAAAATGTTTCAATGTAGAATAAGGAGACGTCTCAAGACGAACACCGAAGCTCAACAGCCGATACGTCGTCGAAGGATTCTTTGATGCCAAATAGAAAATCGACATAGAGCCTCGACGCTGAAGAATGATCGGCAGAAATCGAAAGAAAGAAACTGCCTTAATTGCTGCCTTACTTCACAAAAGAAGGCTTTAAATCCTTAAAGGGATTTCGAATACCACCAGAGACTTCGATGCCAAAAGATTGGGGCGAGAAGGTTGTCAAAGAAATTGAACCTCCTTTGACACCAGGGCCTCAGGGGAAATTAGACCAAATCTTTTCCGAAGAGGAAGTGTAACAACTAGAGGGCATGCATCAGGACTTAAAGGAATCAGAGTACACTGAGTCACAGTGGCAAGACCTGGAGACAGACTCCCCTGGGGAAGTGGTAGACTGCTATCTGTGGCGTCTATACCTCCGGATGACGCTGGCATGTATAACTAGGTTATTAAGAAGGCTGCAGATAAATATGGAGTGCAGCTAAAACAAAAGTCTTGTTTCCTGCTGGAGACCTGTTTGCCATCACAATCCTGGAACCAATTCCTGCCAATGCTTTCAGGCATCCTAGACCAAGGAAGGGAGGCATTCAAAGAACCGGACATTTGTAGAGTTGTGACTCAAACGGAAGAGAAGAAATAGAAGTATTCATCCAGTGTCCCAGTATACATCAAGGGGAGATTGCCAGCTGATTCGATCACCCCATAGCATGGAAGATGGCCAACATCCCGTCAACATCGGGCTGCCTCCTGACAAGAACAGCAAAAGGATAGACCTCAATGCAGCAAACCAGTGGTGCATCATACATTATAATGATCTACCAGTACTGGGAGAAAAATGGCTGAACTTATGAAGCACCTACCAGATCAGTACAAAAAGAGCTGCACATCTGGAAGAAGAGGGCAAAAACATTGCCAACCCATGCCTGAAATTGCCATTGAACACCGCAGACACCTCAAGCCACCAGATGATGAATGGGGATCACCCTACGCCATCACTCATGCCTGCAGATATCTGGATTTAAATTGGAGGTACAAGCTAGCATTCTAAATTCCCATTCAATGGGAAACAGTTGTTTGGGAGCACGGTTGATGACCGCTTGAACCAGCTCAAGTAAGACAATGAAACAGCTAAGTCCATGGGGCACTGTAGTTTAGAGGAGGTATATGAAGAGGTGCAGTGCTATCTCACAAGCATACAGGGAGAGGCAGCTTCCAATAGGAGCATTTTACCAGGCATTCCAGGAATGCAGTCAAACACCTGCACCCCAACAGCACTAGTAGTACCATCAACAAGGACAACAGTCCTTTTAAGGAGGAATATGGGGAAGGGGAAAGCCTCATAGGGGAGGCACAACTCCTACCAACAAGTGATGTCCCGGAAAATCATTGTATTTCACACATACCATTGGGAGGCAGAATAAAGAACTTCAGAAGTGGAGGAAGATAACATCAGACAAATGGATCCTGAACGTAATACAGTATGGATATTGCATTGAATTGGGCAAGATATCTCCAACAAAGGGACCAAAAAAGGTCTATTCAAAAGAAGAAATACCTCGCCTACTCAAGGAGGTAGATGAATTGCTGGAAACGCGAGCAATAGAAAGAGTTCCAATAACAGAAATCAACAAAGTAAATTACTCCACATATTTGCTAATACTGAAGGTAGACTGATCTCTACCGCTAATTTTAGACCTCCGATTTAAAAGCAAGTTTATAAGAACACAGAGATTCAAAATGACATACTTACAGGAAGTCATCCAACAATTGCAAAAAGAGGATTACTTAGAAAATATAAACCTAAAAAATGCCTACTTGCACCTCACAATACACATACCAGAAGTTTTTTGCATGCTTTGTATGTCGTAATTCAAAATCACTACCAGTTCACCGGACTGGATTTTGGGATAAGATCAGTGCCAAGAGTCTTCACAAAGTGTCTAGCAGCAGTGCAACCTCACTTAGGAAAACAAGACATACATGTCTATCCTTACTTGGATGACTGGTTAGTATGAGCAAACTCCCACAACAAGTGCAAAGATCATATACAGCATGTAATAAAAACTATATTCAAGTTAGTATTCTCAATGAATTTAGAGAAGTAATCACCAACACCAGAGCAAGAAAAAAATAATTCTATGAGCAAGGATTAACTCAATGCAGGGGAAAGTATATCCCAGCGGAAAAAAGAATAGTCATTGTTGCAGGAAACTCCCCTTTACCAGAGGTGGCAAGATCTGACAGTGGGCAGATTGTCAAGGAAAATGGTATCCTGTATCTCTTTGATTCCTTATGTGAGACAGAATACAGTGACAATTACAACAGATGCCTCGCATATGCGTTGGGGAGCTCACATGGGCTTGGTCAAGGTGAGAGGAGTCTAGAAGGCACAAGATAGAGTAAAACACATCAATATATTTGAACTGTAGACTGTGTAACTAGCCTTAAACTCTTTCAGTAAGAGCTATTAGGAAAGAAAATGTAGATCAGACAACCCAACAATGATTTACATAATCAAGAGGGAATGGGGGAACACAATCCCTTGCTTTATCAAGACTGGCCCAAGTACTCTAGAAGTGGGTAATATAGAGCAGGATGGAAATAACAGCAGTTTATCTTCCAGGCAAGGACACCATAGAAGCAGACAGACTCCGCAGACACTCTTCATGCTCCCATGAATGGGAGCTAAACCAAAAAAGTACTCAAGAAGATCTTTTTGTGTTGGGGAACATCAACAGTATATTTAATGCTACCAGGAAACGCAATGGCTGTTTTAAGAGAAGCAAGAAAGCTAACAAGAAAGTGCTACATGGCTAAATGGAAGAGATACTTCTATTGTGTTTTAAAAAAAACACTATTTAGGAAGAACACAAAAGATATTACAGTATTAAGATACCTCTCACACTGGATATACTGCAAGTTAACATATGCCTCTTTAAAAGTACACTTGGAGGCAATTGTGGCTTACACGAAAGGTCACTCAGGAAGAAGCTTCTTCACAGCGCCAGTGATGAAGAGATTTTTTTGAAAGAGGCAAAAAGTTTCACCACCAAAAAAGTACCTGCATGGAATCTAAATGTGGTACTCGCATAATGAAGGCACTGCATGAACCATTGCACAAGGTCACTTTAAAAATGATCATCCTAAAGACAGCATTTCTGGTAGCCATCACATCTCAAGGAAAGTGAGATTCAACCATTGTTTCGGATACACAAGGACAGGAACATCATGAGGACAGATCTACACTTCAATATTAATCAAACAATTAAAGTTTTTTCCAAAATCCAAAGACGCACACAGACAATCTGTACTACATTGAATAGACGAGCAGAAAGACGAAGCAACTATTTGTCTCCTTTGCCGGCAATAATATGGGAAAACCAGTAACCAAGGGTGCAATTGCCAAATGGATCTCTCAGACTGTTAAGCTGTACCACACAAGTGTAAGGGGAAAAAACTGACTTTAACACCAACAAGGAAGGAAGGAAGGATCAACTATTGTCTGTCTTTCTAGCAAATGCACCTTTAAAAGAGATATGTATGGCAGCAACGTGGTCATCCATAAACACATGTTCACA
Organism: Lissotriton vulgaris; assembly: GCF_964263255.1. NCBI lineage: Eukaryota > Metazoa > Chordata > Amphibia > Caudata > Salamandridae > Lissotriton > Lissotriton vulgaris. Next base: position 489,031 of record NW_028255097.1, on the reverse strand, counting down.
AAACAGGACAACAAAAAAGTGGGGCATTCCGAACCTAACCACTATATGGTGGAATAATGCACTGCATGTGAATCCAGGAAATTCTCAAAGCTGCAAAACTACACCTACAGGTAAGAAAGTATACGATAGGAGTGTGCTCATCACCATGAGGGATGAGTTAAGAAAGAAGTTTAAACATCTGTGTGATCAAGAGATAATTGAAACGATTGGGAGCTCAAAGTGGCTTGCCCATATTTTGTTAGCAAGAAAAGCCAATTGGTCGCTAAGGATATTTATTGACTTGCGAGACAATAATGAAAGGATTTGGGTTGACGGGCATCCTTTGCCATACGTAACAGAGATGCTTTCCTCACTTAAGGTTGCTGAGGATTTTACAGCCTTGCATATGACTGCTGCATATCTTCAGATTGCACTGAAGCATGAATCAAATATAATGTTGTTGATTACTCCTGAAGGGCCATATAAGTTTAAACGAATGCCATTCGGGTTTGCCTCTGCTTTGTCGGTCTTTCAGCGTGTGGTGGAAGCATTATGCAAAGATATACCCAATATCAGGTGTTTCCAGGGTGAGATCTTGGTTTTTGGACAGGATATATTTTCCCACAATAAGTGCTTAGGCATGGTTTTGTCCGTTTTAAAAGAGAAAGCACAAATCTGCATTAGATTGTGCTGATTATCAGCGGTATAAGATTCCATCATGAGGAATTGAACCCAAAGAATGTTTGGTAAAGGCAATAACAGGAGCTTTGGTCCCTGAAAATAAAGACAAGTTGCTATCATTTTTTGACATGCTGGAGTTTTATGTCCTATTTATCCTCAAATGTGCTGAGAGAACACACAACTTGAGGTTGTTGCTCAAGAAGAATGAGAAATGTGTATGGACAAAGGATGTTGATGAAGAATTGAATGTAATCAAACAGGAAGTTGCTAATGAAATTCCTTTGAAACCTTTTTATACATGTGAGCCTTCGATTATTGACACAGAGGCCAGTCAGTATGGGCTAGATGCGGTATTACTGCAGATACGAAATGGGAAAGATGAAGTAGTTTCTTTCGCATCTCATGCTCTTAGGGGGACTGAGATTTTATATTGATTGATTGCGAGGCTTTGACTTGCTGGTGGGGAGTTTGTTTACTAAAGTAGATAGAAAAGCCACACGATGTATTTCCAAGTGGCAATTAAGGCTACAGGAATTTCAATATCTTTTTGAGTACCTACCAGGTGTAAAGAATATCTTTGCAGATTGTCTTTCTCGGTTTGTCTTTCTCGATTGTCTCTAAATGAAGTGATTGTTATGGGGGATGTGGAAGATTTCAGTTTGGTTGGCGTTGTTACCAATTTGACGAATTACTGCAGATCTGAGAGTAAGTGGAAATCTTCTCATGAAGGTGATGAAATTTTACAAGAATTATGGGTTTTATTGGTCCAAGAACTAATCATACGCGCACATTAACTCTGTTAAGCATGTCTTTCTGAAACCGAGTACGCCCAGTGGGATACTGAAGAGGGACGGTTTATTAGTTTTATCAAGTGGTATGCATGGGAAAGTTTCAAATAAAGAACATGAAGGTCATTTGTGTGAGGACCATGAAAAGTAGGATCCAGGATAGGTTTTGATGACCAGGGATGGATAGAGAAGTGGAGCATTTCTTGAGAGAGTGTGTGGCTTGTGCCATCACTGACAAGTCTCAAGTTAATTTACCATGCCCTATTGCAGCTGTGCTGGTTCATGAGATAGCCTGGGTTAAGCTAGGTATGGATGTCACTGGCCCCATCAAAGTGGTCAGAGAGAGATGTGGATTTGGCATTGTGCTTGAGAATTATTTTTCACAGTAGCCAGAAGTGAAATTTGTGAAGTCTTCCAACGCGTCTGAGATAATTGGGTTTTTGCAATCTGTGTTCATGAGAGAAGAAGCTCCCAGTGAGTTGGTGACGGACAATAGAGTTCTGTTGACTTCCTGTTAATTTAAGGATTTTCTTTTTGTCACATTGAGGTGTGATGCATACCAAGACGTCTTTGTATCATCCCCTTAGCAATGGCTTAGTGGAAAGATGTAATAGGAGAATTAAGAACATTGTTAAATTGTCAATTGCTAATAGATTGTATTGGTTCAAGGAACCTAAGGATTTGCTGTGGGCCATTTTCACCACTCCCACTGCCATCACCGGGGTATCTCCATTTATTACCCTAAAGTGTCATATGCCTGCCACCAAATTGGTGTGTCCGTGGATGGATGCGTGTGTCTCGAAGGTGTTCTCACCCGTGGAAGATAAGTGTGAAGTGGCACAGAAGTAGTAGGCTGGTGTTGTGGGGGTTGGAGGTAAACACACATTGTTGGTTAAACAGAGGTATTTGGCTAGGGTTAGTTTAGAAATAAAATTGAGATTTTCCCAACATGTTCTTGTGCTTCATGTGAGATCTTTTCACGTGGGTGGCACTAAAGTTAACGACTTTCAACTTTCTTAACCCCCTTTGTAAGTATTACATAAATCTTATGAGGTATCTGGCAATGTTACTATACTGGCCAGTAATCCAAGTTTCTCTGTAAGAAATCTATTCAGTAACTGTTCTCTACCCGATTTCCTCTTGGCCATTGACAAATTGGTTTATGTTTGAAACAAATGCAGACTCCCCTACACGTTAATTGAATTGAAGCTTTATGTCTATACATGTGGCAAGTAAGCAGTGGTGGGGAATGCAAGGTAAATTATAACTCAGCCCTTCACAGAACGATGTTGGTGTTCACCCTAATCGGTAAAGTACACATTTTTTCTACACTGCAATAAAATGAGTCCTGCACATGCATACCATAAGCGTGTGTGGATATATAGGAATCCTAGATAGTATGGTATGTTCTTTATTTTAAAAAACACAGTTCCCATACAAAACTTGGAAAGAGTTTCTCTGAAGTACTGAAATGCCTCTATTAAACGTTCTTCTTTTTTATGTCGTTAATATAATGCATGTTAGACCTGTCAAACTTAGGGTGGTGTGCCCTCAAACTTTTTGCCTGCTTACCTCTTCTTTTGGCTGTAGTTTTATGTTGGCCTTAGAACTCTAAGCACTTTATCACTGTTGACCAGTGCTAAAGTGCAGGTGCTTCTCCCCTAAACATGATAATATTGGTGTATATACAATTGTCATATTTAATTTACTTGTAAGTCCTTTGTAAAGTGGTGTACCATATGCCCAGGGCCTGTTAATTAAATACTAATGGTGGGCCTGCAGCACTGGCTCTGCCACCCGCATAAATAGCCCTTCAAACCAGTCTCTGGCCTGCCACTGCAGGGCCTGTGTGTGCAGTTTACTGCCATTTTGACTAGACATTTAAAACTGTTTGCCAAGCCTGAAACTCCCCGTTTATTACACATAAGTCACCCCTAATGTAGGCCCTATGTAGCCCACAGGGCACAGTGTAAAAGTTAGGGCATGTAATTTTTTTGCATGTTCTGGTAGTGAAAAATACTTCCATTCGTTTTTCACTACTATGAGGACTACTCCTCTCATAGGTTAACATTGGTAATTACTTAATAAACTTTTTAATTGTATTTCCTGATTAGAAAGGAGTAGTTTTATGATGTTTCATATCTTTGGAATAGTTGGATAAATTCTCTTTTCTGGTAAAGTTGGATTTAACATTACTATTTTAGAAATGCCACTTTTTTCTGCTCTTACTGGTCTATGTGCTTGCAGATTAACTCCAATACACGTCTGGGGTAGGTGACTGCTTAACTTTGTGCATTCCCTCTAGACAAACACAGGAAGGTTAGTTCTGTATTAACACTCCTCTGTATTCTGATGGCCTGTCCTGGGCAGGAAGGGATTGACGAATTGACGGTTGACCCTGAATAGGTAGTGTCCCATCCCCACTCAAAGGGCTTATAACCCCTTACTGATAGTCTGGCATAACTTGGTAGAAGTAACAGACCTCTGACCGAACCAAATCCGACACTTATAGACCTACAACTAGACTCTGTCAGAAGAATGCTGTGTGCTGCTTCAAGGACTGATCCTCTGCTGGGCTGCTAACCTAGAAGGCTTTCTTTTCTGCTGTGCTGTACTGCTGCTCTCTGACCCTTCTGAGAAGAGCTGGACTCTGCTTTGCAACCAAAGTGATGTCAAAGGACTTGTTATCTTGCCTCCTGTTGCTTGAGACTCTAGGCAATCAAAATTTCTACGCCTCCTCCTGTGCCTGGTTCACTGGAAGTGGATACAAATACTTGCACCAGAGAAATAGGTGCAATCCAGTCTGCATGTAGCAGAACTGGTGCATCAACCCTGTTGCAGGAGTAGAATTGGCGCATCATACTCTGAACTACTGTATCGCATCCGAAACCGCTGTTTCGGAACCAACTCATCACCGTCACTACATGGAGAAGATTGATGCATCGTCCCTCCAGCGTGGATTAATCCTGCGTATCACCTTTGGAAGTGACTCACTTGGACCCGTGCTTCACTCGCAGACCGACTCTTTGCCGCCACTGCATGAAGAAAATTGATCCATCACCTCCACTGCGGGCTCTACACCGATGCATCGCTTGTCTGCACCACACATCTTGCTGTTGTGACCAGAATCAAGGTGCTCTGTTCACTGGGCCTGTGTTACTCCTGTCCCCAGCCTGCGCTCCAAGGTGGTAAGTTTAAACTGTCGACTTTGCCAGTGCTACTGGATAACCCCCTTAGGCGCTTATTGCTTCTAGGAGCCTTTACTCCTTTTATTCTTTAAAAATGAATAACTCCGCTCCTACTTATTATTTTTTCGTTTTGGTCTTGATTTATTTATAAAATTGTCTTGTTTCTTAAACTAGCGTGGAGTCTTTGTGGTGTTTTCATTGTGTTACTGTGTGCTGTTGCACAAATACTTTACACATTGCCTCTTTCGATAAGCCTGCCTGCTCAGTGCCAAGCCACCAGAGGGTGAGCACAGGTTATTTTTTTTATAGTATGTATCTGACTTACCCGGTATACACCTCTTACAACGCAACTTTTACAACTACCTACTGTTACAACGCAACTTTTACAACGCATACCATTACAACGCATTGCGCTGGGGGGCGCTCTAGGATAGGGAATAAGTATAATTTACTATCCAATACCTTCCCTAGTGTCCACGGGGACTGGAGTTGGAATAGTAAATTATACTTACCACTATCCAGCACCTCTAAGCGCTATGCGTTGTAATGGTATGCGTTGTAATGGTCGCGTTGTAACAGTAGGTAGTTGTAATGGTATGCGTTGTAACATGGTACATCCGACTTACCCTGACTAGAGGGTTGGTCCCTACTTGGACAGGGTACATACATACCTCTGCAAACTCGAGACTTAATGTCTAACAATGCATATTTATTTTTTATTAAAAACGTTTTATACATGATGTATTTCTCTATTTTTGGAACTAAGCATTGTGGCGTGTGTCCACTATAAAACTAATCCCATTGAAATTCTTTTTTTCCAAGCCATTTTGTCAATTGTTTTTCACGCTTTGGGAGTGATGAGCAGTGATTGACGTGTACAGTCGTGTAGCTGGCATTTGCCAGCTCCAACGGTTATCCTTTCATGCTCGTTATGTGGTGTGCTCGTGGAATTTAGTTTTTCTCCATGGAAACCAGAAGGCAGCTATGTAAATTACCCTGTGAAGGAAGGGCGGTCTTAATAAAATGCCAGTTTATGCAAGCGTGTAAGTGGCTGAGGCAGCGTTAACTTCACGCGTGAGCTCATGTGCAGGAGGAAAGGCATTTGCATACTGAATATGTATTTAGTTAAAAACAACGTTCATGACGAAACACAGTAAAGTGTTTTATCTCCGCAACTTCTTGGGAAACAGCCAACCGTAAGCAACGTAGGTTTATACTGTGACATAAGTATTAAAAAGATGAAAAAAGGCTAGAAATGTTGCAAAGCTTTGTACTCGCTTCACGTTCCAGTAGGCCTCAGCTCGTGAAGGAAGTAGTATTTTATGTGCTTCTACTGCGTAACGAAAGACCAATTGTGCCTGTTCAGGGACATCGTAGTCCCTGCCATTATGCGACATCAGTAGAACCACGATTTGAAATGTACTTTATCGTAACTAAAGAAAGCGTGAATACTTGTAACAAAAGGCACGTCACTGTTAAAGATAATCGCTGCATCTGGGTGCACCAGCAGTAATAAGAAACCTGCTGTGGCGGCTGGTGAAGTTTGAGAGTGGTGTGGCTGGGGTCGCAAAGGTATGTGTTAACATAACATTAGGGTATCACTGGATTTTTTTTTGAGAGGCTGGTTGCGATTCCCTGCGCAAATTTTGTTTTAAAACTTAAATAATTTATTTTCAAGAATAATATTTTTTAAATAAAAAGAGCAAAAAACAATAGCTGTTTTTAACTTCAATGGTTCCCAGTTTAATGGAAGTCAGTATTTTGGCATACGTTTGTTTTGCAGCAATATATAAAGGAAATTAGCAAGGAATTAAGCACAACAATGTTGTGGTGAGCAGAAGCAGAAAAAGCTCAGTTGGAATGAAATTCTTTTAAGAGACCATTTTTAATTAGGTGGCTGTTCAAACAGCCAGGTACCAGCATCCTGCTGACTAGTCATGGCAAGTGCAAAAAAAAACAATCACTCATGCTCTGCACTTCAGGCGGCATAGGTAAAAGCTTCAACAGAGAGAGATATGTAAAATAATGTTATTATTAATCAAAGGTACTTCGTGGCGAAAACACATGCAACCCTATTTGCTCCAAAAAGATAAGGCAACTCTGCAAAGCTAATTCATTCAGTGTTTTGTTGAGTTCAGTAAATGCGTTTTTATAGTCAGTTCTGACATTCTCACACTGTATTTTATTTGTAGCTTTTATCAGGCCAAACTCCACCGAAGATACTGGTGCACTTTACATGAGCATCAGTTGCACGAGACAAGGACATATTATAAGACCAGGTAGAGTAAGTTATTTGCCCATAACCACAGAATGTTGAGCTGACACCAGGACTCGATCCTAGCTCACCCCTGAAAATCTGGTCGCTCTGACATCATATTGTCTCCAGTCCCATGAAGAAAATATGCCAGTCATAACATGTCACAAGCACACCTCACGGGATCATTTTGTTTACAAGGACAACCATCTACTTAAAATAGCACCCATATTAAACTCTAAAGATTGAATTGTTCATACGTTCCTCCTTGCACAAATTAAAATTTTAAAATAAAAAGTCCTCCCTCCTGATCCTAAAAAGAATCTTTAAGAAAGTATGAAAATGAGGTATCCATTCCAACATGCAAATACAATACATTTATATATTTTATTGAGATTATAATATTGCTTACTTTACTTTCTTCAAATAGGCCGGGCCGAGCAAGTCACTCACTTTCTCATTTCCCCAGCTGCAAAGTTTTTCTTTTTTACCTGAAGTGTTCAAAGATACTTGCCCTGTAAAGGATGCCCGTTTTGGCGAATTCAGGGTAATAACGGGGAGATGTTTTGCGTGAAGACTAGGTATTTATTGGGTAATGATTTCATAGAGAACTCCACAGTCTTCACTATCCCAAACACCGGAGGGGTTGGGCGATAGTGTTAAAAGGAGTGGCCAGAGTCAGGCCTTCAAAAGAAAATACCTGTGGAGTGAGAAACTGAGCGCTTGTGGAGCAAAGACACCCTATATTTTTCATGCAGGCCACTTTAAGGCGTTATCCTATGATGGATATGTCTAAGGCACTTTATAAAGACAAGCTATCATCAAAATAGATGTTCATCAGCATCTGGGAAATACCTTGCAAAGTTGTCTTCAGAGCCAGCAGCAAGAGGAGCCACTGCAGAGGCAGCGTCAGAGAAGACATCCACTAGCAGGCTTGCGCTGGAGGCCGGCGGTGGAGCAGAGTTTGTGGACGGAGCTGCACCCAGGCCAAGCAGATCTGCAGACGGAGAAGGTGTAGACTGCAGAGACAAAAGAGGGTATTTTTCAAATTGATTGCAAATCACTAAAAGCGATTCTAAAAGTAATCTTGGGTAGAAGTCATATTAAAGAACCTTATAGATGGTGCATAATGCAAATGCCCACAACCTCTGCATTTTATCAATCCACCAAATTCTGCTTGATGGCTATGGGTCACCTTTAAAAATTATACTTCTGCCACAACAGCATATTCACATAATAACATAGGCACCATTCCGGGTCATACATGAACTCATCAGTGGGATTACCCCAAATTCTGTCCATCCCTATCTGTTTTGATTTAAAATACAAAAGTAAATTAAAGCATAAACATCACTTAAAAATAACCTGCCAATTTCTGGAGCTTTCACATTTTCAAAAATATGCACTGTACAGTGCAAGCATAAGCCACTCACATACTGTAGCAAAATCTTTGCCCATCATATTTTGGTCATGCTTGATTAAATCTCATGCAGCACAGAAAACATACTTCACTACATGCGCTCCAGAAGATTCTGGAGGTGTTAACGTTGACAGACAAGGTCAGCAGCATAAACCCCACATTGTATTAGTTACACAAGGAATGACCAGAGCTAACAGTTTTCTAAAGAATATATTTATTGCCATTTGATAGTACACTACATAATCAAATGCTACTACATCTAGGGAACAACCATTGTTAATGCCCACTCAGAGATAGAGGTTGTGCGACACTACAACGCTGACAAATGCCACGCATGCCTTTACCACACATTTTTTTTACTACACAGTGTTTTTTTTTCTTTAATCTGTTCTATTAGATTTTCATAAATCGGGCAGACATACACAGCATGCATTCCTTTTGATATTGGCCATTTGGTGGGTACATTGATACTGAATATACATCAAAGCAGATTTAATCAGGATAGAGCCACATTTCTGACTGCAGCGTACACATATGACTGCTGTGTGCGTGTCTTGAAGATTATTCACTGGTGCTCATTGAGGTTCTGTGGCGGCTGATTGCATGATACATGTTGGCTCTGTTAGCTTTCTCTGTGTAGTGCTCTGTTAGCTTTCTCTGTGTAGTGGTCTGTGAATTGGGGAGGCGGGTAATAATATAACAGGTATAACTTAAAACATAACAGGTGATTGTGTGCTAATAAATCGGAGATCCCTGGGCCCCCGGCCTGGTGTGCCCTTTTACTAGGGCCCTAAAAAATGGACCTGGAAATTCCATACAGCTCGTGCGTGTTATTTCTAATGTCCATTTTCAGTGGGCTTTGGGTGCGTGCTGTTTTTTAACAGAACAGCAATAGGCCATAGACGGTCGCGTATCTCTGCCTGTGGCCTATTGGTGTCTGTTACGCACATCAAAGCCCATATATAAAGCGCTGGGATGCTCCCGAGTGGCCATGCGCTATAGAAGAGCCTTTTAATAATAATAATAATAATATATCTTCAATTATCGTGGCAGTCAGGGCCGCGGTAATTGAAGACATATGCTCGTTTTGTGAATTAGGCCTGAACTATGCTGGCATTCTCCACAGGCTGTCTTACACTGCCATCTGGTGGCCAAAATTTGAGGAGTAGAACACATTCTCCCGTGCCTTCCCCCAAACACCTCCTGCATTCCGATCCGCAGCATCTGTTATTAATTGTTCATGATTTTAGGCGTTTTTATTTATTCATGAACTGTGCCACTTTAACTTTACATGTAAGGAGCTCGCACTGCGCCAATAGAGCTGGAAGAGGGTGATAGTTGCAGGCGCCCCAGAGGCTGAATATTTACCTTTTTGGAGAACTTCATAGCTGTGCTCATGTGTGTTAGTGTTGTGGTTTTTTCCCGCCTCCCGAGTCCCCCTATAATACAGTACTTTATGTAGAATAACGCACATAACTCTGGACCCGGCAGAACCCATACTTTTACCTTCTGCTTTCAAAACCAACGATACCAAAGCTTGGGTGCTTGCCGTCAAATGTAGTGGTTAATGATTGTAAATACATAAGGGCCTCCTGTCTTTAAATTCTAGCCAGGGAACTGGTTGGGCTAGGGAACAAAAAAATTATCAGCTCCAAGACACGGTTCAGCAGTGAATGTATGCTTATGAAGGACGGCTATGCTGTGGTAAAAGGACTTGTCCGGTGACCTCTATTGCACTGGGGAGGGCAGTGGAAATTAGGATGTGGAGCATGGACTATGTGTCAGACATGAAGCTCTCACCCCCTCCTACACCCACCAATAGGGGAGTGTCTGTCGGGTGCTGTCATTGAGGGCTCTGTTGCACTTTGAGAAGGGGGGGGATCGCCTTCGCCGTTTGACAGTAGGTGGGCCCTAATATTGACCTCCACAGAGTTGACCTGTGCTTTGAGGTGAGCAATACTTTTCCTCGGCACCCCTGCTTAATTATTATTGATATGGTCACTTTTTTTCTGGTTTAGTCACACATGCCCATTATCCTAACTGTCCCAAGGTATCGTAGCAATAGACCGGATACTATATTCATGTTATTATGATCTAAAGCTGACCTCTCGGAGCATAAAAAAGTAATTACTTTAGAGGTGTGTTTGAAAAAGGCATGAACTTGTTTGCAGAAAAAAACGTGAACCTGTTTGCAGAAAAAAACTTAACTCTTGGACCTAAATATCCTTAATTGAAATCTGAAAAATGCACATTGAATTCCAGCTTTTGGTGCTTGGATAAACGTAACTGTACTAGCAATGTCTGTGCTGTCTAATGAAATGGTGGACGCACTCTCATTCTGTCATCTGACCATGAAGGCCTGAGGACCCAGCTATATCAAAAAACTCTTTAAACACCATATACGCTCTGGTTCTCTTCAGCCACCCGACCCAATCTCCTCTGTCCCGCCCGCGTTGTCTGGGGTTAGAAAAATGCCCTTTTAACTTTCACACCTGCTAGGGTCTGGAACACACTTCCATTTTCTTTTTTCTCATCAGGTTTCAGAAAGCAATTAAAAACTCACTTATTCTCACTGTGATTAACCTTGATTGGAAAACATATTTTTAAGTTATGTGCCTGGTTTCTTTACTTGTAGAATGCCATTATACATAGAGAATTTGGTAAGGATTCTGCCCTTCTGTGTTCCCGGGAATGGGTGAAATAATTATTTTCCTGAGCACTTCTCCGCACATCCTCGAGTGCACCTGAGAATCTTTGCCTTTTTAATTCCCACAGAGGGGACATATTGTGATGTGAGCTTGGAGTGATGGAGGGCAAGGTAGACTTGCTTTGAGTACTTATTGAATACAAAAAGTACACCACAACAAGCGCAGCGCACAAGACTTTCACACAGGGCTCCATCAACCACCTAAACCTGTTCTATCTCTCTTCCTGTTGTCCATCACACATTCAAACACATTCTATGTTCCACCCACGCTCTAAGAAACATCATACCCAACAATATCAAACAAGCACACAGACAAAACGAACACCACCCTCACCCCTCCCAATTTAATAGGCATCCAACTATCAATATTGTAATAGCTGCAGTGGTACCTGGGCCCATTGGTGCGTGAGGGGCCTTATTCAATCCAATTACGTTTGTATTTACCATCCAACCGAGGAGCGGGGCCAATTTTACCTGCATGAATTAGAGCTCACTGTACACTTGCTTTGCCTCTGCCTTTTAGTGCTTGGTGCTCGACTTGTATAACAGACATGGTAGCACAGGCTAAATGCATTAAAATATTTTCTTCGGTTTTTTTTCATGCCTTTTCTTTTGTAGTTCTTGCAAGCGCACACAGACCATCTCTGGAGGAGTAGGTAGCAGAGGTGTGTGTGATAGTGTGGGCAGTTCGTTGTGGCTAGCAAGATGGATGAGCGGCTTGCCTTCACCCCAAGACTGTCTCAATAGGAAACTGGGTGATGTTGGTAGGATGGCACACAGGCGGCACTGATGGCCATAGCATTAAAGTGTATATCTGCTTTCCTGTAGGCTGCCAACCTCTTTGGGGTGGAGAAGGGGAGGAGGGGGGGTGAGAGTCTGCTTGCAAAGCAAATGGCCTACAATAAAAAATATGAATCGGTAGGCGTTTACGGTGGCAGCTCTGATTTAGGTGGTTAATTACAGCTGACTCTATGAGTAGGTGAACCTTCAGTACACTCTAGTTAGTAAACTATCTCCTTTCTAGTAAATACTAATTCGCATATGCTGTATGACAGCCCCCAGCGCCATCTACTCCCTTTGTCTCGGGAAGCATTTGAATGATATTTAAGGCACATGCTATTGTTAGCCAATTTACAGTAGTTTTTTTTTTTTTTTTTTTTTAATAACAAAAGAGAGTGAGGGAAATTTTACAAGTACTATGTGAGGTTGGAACTCCTGGTCCCCGAAATAGATTACAAAAACAATAGAGGAGTATCCCCTCGTAGGCAGAGAAATGTTTATCTGGATCTAGGCTTGAGTGCTCTAGTCAGCACAATGTGCCCCAACCTGTTATCGGATAATGCATATCCTTGTAGAAGACCCCTCACTCACCAACCTAGTTGGTGACATGCTTCATCATCGGGGTCCCACCCCATAGGCCGAATGCCTACAGGGTGTGCTGTGACACCTGACTACAGTGGAGCTGGTTAGTATTTTCTTTTATGTGTGCATAACTATCAAGAAGTGTGTTTAAAAAGGGCCAAAACTACTCACTACAAGTATTTATTCTTGAGTGCTTGAACCGTTATTAAAATGGTGTGGCACCTGTGCCTAATTAGGTAGGCTTTGGTGTCATAAGTAGTGTATTAAAAATAGCGAAGTGTGCTATGTGAGATGTGAAATTTTACAAAACTATTATTAACAAGCACTGGCGTTGCCAATAGGTCTTGCAGTAGGAAAGTTGGAGCTATTACAATAGCAAATAACAAAGCCTTTTATTTTTGTTTTCATTTTAAAAACATAAAGGGCTTTGTCATTTACAAAACCAATAGCTCCAACTTTCCTACTGCGAGACCTATTGTGCACTGCACAGTGTGGGTGAAAGTGGCACTGCGTGTGTGTGGCTTTGAGTGAGTTGCGTTGCGTGGTTGAGTGGCGTTGCATGTGTGAGTGTTGTTGCGTGGGTGAGTAGCGTTGCGTGGGTGAGTGGCGTTGCGTGGGTGAGTTGCGTTGCGTGGGTGAGTGGTATTGCATGGGTGAGAGTGGCGTTGCGTGTGTGAGAGTGGGCTTGCGTGGGGGTGAGTGGCGTTGTGTGTCTGAAAGTGGTGCTGTGTGGGTAAAAGTGGCACTGCGTGTGTGAGTGGCGTTGCGTGTGTAAGTGGCGTTGCGTGTGTAAGTGGCGTTGCGTGTGTGAGTGGCGTTGCGTGGGTGAGTGGCGTTGCATGGGTGAGTGGCGTTGCATGGGTGAGTGGCGTTGCATGTGTGAGTGGCGTTGTGTGTCTGAAAGTGGTGCTGTGTGGGTAAAAGTGGCACTGCATGTGTGTGGCATTGTGTGTGTGAGTGGCGTTGCGTGGGTGAGTGGCGTTGCGTGGGTGAGTGGCGTTGCATGGGTGAGTGGCGTTGCATGGGTGAGTTGCGTGGGTGAGTGGCGTGGCGTGGGTGAGTGGCGTGGCTGAGTGGCGTTGCGTGGGTGAGTGGCGTGGCGTTGCGTGTGTGAGTGGCGTTGCGTGGGTGAGTGGGGTTGCGTGGGTGAGTGGGGTTGCGTGTGTGAGTGGTGTTGCTTGGGTGAGTGTGGCATTGCGTGGGTGATAGTGGGCTTGCGTGGGTGTGAGTGGCGTTGCGTGAGTGAGTGAGTGGCGTTGCGTGGGTGAGTGTGGTGTTGCGTGGATGATAGTGGGCTTGCGTGGGTGTGAGTGGCGTTGCGTGTCTGTAAGTGTTGCTGTGTGGGTGAAAGTGGCACAGAGCCTTTGATGTGGCCTGGTGCAGGAGAAATGCTGCTGCTGCTAATTAAATATAAAAAGTGTTTAGGGACTCACGGCTGCCGAGAGTAACAAGGCAGTGCTGGGAGGGGGGCTGCACACCAACTGAAGTGCTCTGGTTGCACGGCCTGCGGCCGGCCGTGTGAAGTGATAAGCCTTTGAAGTACACAGGCATGCTGTGACGGAGGTGTGAGAGGTCTGGCAGGGAACAGATGGCCTGGCTGTGAAGCAGGGGGCGGGGCAGAGCTGGGGAAGCCTGTGGGAGGATGATTGATGCCTTTGATGTGGGGAGGGAGGAGAGCCTTTTGCAAGCCTGCAGGAGAAATGCTGCCGATGCGCGTGCATGTTTAATCACGTGATTCACGTGAACTTAAAGAAAACCGCGGCTGAAAGCCCGTGGTTTGAAGAGGATTTTGCCGACTTGAATTCTCCCCATTTCCCATTCCTGCGGAATGGTAAAGGCGAGACCTAATAAAAAGGTCTACATGTTTCAACCATTATATATATTCATAGGTTTTCGTCAGGACCGTGTTATTTTGGACTGGGTGGTCCGCACACGCTAAGGCGCGTCCTGCCCTAGTCCAAATCAGAGACCGCAAATTGCGATCTCGTGTAAAAGGGTGCGTTTTTCCTTGTTCGGGAAAAAACCTGTAAGGAAACAGGAGAACAAAAGACAGGAAGGGGTCACATACCGGGGTGGACAAAACAAATGTACAACATTTAACACATATGTCACTAGTCTTTACCCCAATCATATGATCAATAGATGGGGTCATGCCAGCGTTTGAAATCAAACAGTAGGGTCCATCTATTGCGGTCACGCAACAGTGCTTCAGTGATTTTTACCGGACTGTGCCTTACGGTAAAGAACCAGCGCCAAAAAAGAGGTGTCGGACTGGTTTTGGCGTCTGGGAATATGGTATAAAAAGGGGGCCCGTAATATGGGAGAGTGATCTTTATCGTGCTGCGATGTGGACGGCTGCAAAGGTTTGTTTGTGAACAGTCGTGACGTCGCTATCGTGAATCGTAGAAGCGACTCGTTTATAGCTTACGCTTAGTTGCGGCACTACCGCTTCATGGGCACCAGCGTTTCGAAGACGGCAAGAGTCCGTCTCCTGTAAAATGACAAAGAACAGATGCCAAATGTAAGCTCTTAGCTGCCCGGGTCGGGCAGTTTGGTACAGCTTGCGGGATCGTGCAGTAAATAGTTTCCGAATTCAGGTCAGCCCGATAGTACTTACTTGCAACTTCTGATCATCAAGCGGAAAACCTACTTGGTTCCTGCTGGAGGTGCCCCGAGGAATGACCGGGGTATCCGTGAGTGCCGGTAAAGTAAACCGATTGCATTTCCTGGTTGGGCGTGGCCTCGTCACGTGGTCTAAGCACGTGGTTCGGTAAGAGCCAATCGGATCGTTTGGATGGAGAAGGTAGGAAGTCTACTCCTTCCCCGAGCGCCGATTGTTAGAGGACTGTTTACGTTGCCATGGAGATTATGCTGGCTTTATATTCATTAACATGAGGGTAATGGTATAGGAACCTACCATGCGGGCTCTCAGTGTCGGTGAGAGTTTACTAGAACAGGGGACAGAAAAAGGGTTAAAAAACCACAGGGGTTGGTTTCGCAATATTGGCTAGTTAATCAGAGGATAGTGTGTGTAGCAGTTGAGAATAGCTGCTAGGTTTAATAATCATATGGCTAATGAGGACAGCACTTAAGTCATCACGCTCTTCCACGGGATATTATCGTTCAAACCGGACTTGTGGGTGGAGAGTCTATAAACCCACCTCTGTTCTTTTTCGAATAATCGTTGGGTCAGGTTGGCTCCTGGTTTGACTTGTTCAAGGATTGTCCATTGAAGGTCATCTGGTGTGTGGCCTGCGGACAAAAAGTGTTCAGTAAGTCTTGTATTAGTCTTTTTGCATCTAATAGTGCTTCTGTGCTCTCCGATGCGTAACTTGATCTTTCTACTCGTCATTCCTACGTAGTGTAGGTCGCAAGGGCATGTTAGTCTGTAGATGACATTTTCACTATTGCAATTTGTCTGCCCTCTGATTGTCCAGATCTTATTCGGTTCCAATTGTAATGTTTTGGTATTCTTGGTGTACGGGCAAACGCTGCAACTTCCACATTTGTAGTGGCCTGTCACCTTCGGTAGACCCCATAGGTTGGTTTGTGTTTCTTTCTCAGGGGACACCTTTATGGGTCTTGTATTGACGACTGCATCTTTTATGCCCCGTGCTCTCTTGAATGAGAAAAGGGGTTTCTCCCATCTCAAATTGCCTGTATTCAGGATGTTCCAGTGTTTCTTTATTATTCTGGAGACATCATTGGATATGGTGTTGTAGGTAGTAACACAGGTCAAGGGGATTTCTTCCACTGTTTTGTTTGTATGTTCCAGTAGAGCTGCACGCGGTTGATTCCGTGCTCGCTTTTGGCTTTTTTGGAGAATTCTGTTTGAATATCCCCGGTTATGCAATTTTTGAGTGAGATCCTGGGCTTGTTTCTTATAGTATTCCAGCTCGCTACAATTTCTGCGGATCCTTAGGTATTGCCCGTAGGGTAAGTTTTCACGTAAGGGTCTGGGGTGGAAGCTTTCAAATCGCAGTAGGTTGTTTTTGGAGGTTGGCTTGTAATGTGTGACAGTTGTCAATTTCCCTTCCTTTTTTGTGATTGTTACATCTAAGAAAACCAATGTATCTGTGTTTTTTTCATAGGTGAACCTTAGATGGTCATCACAGGTATTGATCCAGTTGAAGAAGGAAGTTAGGGAATCTTCGGTGCCTTTCCATATGGTCGTAGTAGAACAAGGGGAGCTTGACCCTTAGAGGACAAGTGAGAAGGCTGGGCCTAAATATAGTAATCAAACAAGAGTGCCTCTCACTTTTCAATTACAGCCAAAAATCAAGGCAGGTTGAAGACGCTATTTGTCGTTTTCAACACGGTATTTTTATTTATACCAGTTACTTTTATAGTTTGTTGAATATTTGTCGTACACAACATATGATAAACAGAAAAAGACATGTACAGAACATCAATTTTAAACAAAGTTTAAGTTATTCATTGCAACAAATTGTCAAAATTAAGCGTGGACCTGGATGTGGTCAACAGATAGAAACATTAAACATATGTGACAAAGTAAATAGTGCAACACATATTTACATCAGTGCAAAATTTGATTAAAGCAAAAAACTAGCAAAGAAAGGAAAGATTAGAAAAAGGAGCGCGAAAATGTATTCGAGACTCTATTTTATCGTCAGCAATGGCTTGAGAGTGAATTGTCCTTTTCTAATTCGCCGACGCGTTTCGAATCCAGAGATTAACTGTCAGGATTCTCATCAGGGCATAGTTAATCTATCTGTGAATTTAAGAAGAGGGGGAAAGGTTTCAGTGTAATGATTTGGCGTGGAGACAACACTCCTTATGCTGTGACAATCAGCTATGACCTACCGCTTTTAGAAGAAGCTGATTTCAGCAGGGGAATAAAGTGCAGACTTGCAAGTGGGTCCAAATATGGAGCGCCTACAATTGAAATGAACGGACATTATAGCACAAACCAGACATTTGATTGCTAACACTTAGAAAATAAATCACCGCTAAGCGTACCGTCATTAGTTTCAAAGTCGATCAAAACGGCTGCTTATTACGGGATGAAGGCTCTGCAGCGTGCTCGCAGTCGAGGAGGGGGCAGTGGCGCTGTGTACAAAGAAGTAATTGTAAATCGGTACTTGTGAATTAAAACTGGGTTTTAAAACAGGTCTCTTCCGACAAGCGGGAATAATACCTTTTGCGCTTGCCACTGTGTAGGTCCGTGGGGGATCCTGTTGCCTGAGGGGACGTCTTGGCGAAGTCGACGTGTTAAGATTTAGTAGACGGGCTCCAATTCCGCTAGGGAAAAACGGAGTTGTTGTTAGTCTACAGCTAGCCTCAGTCCTTACGAGCGCGCTGGGACGCGGCGCTGTGCCGCAGGAGCGTTGCTTACCTCGTAGTGATTCTGTTGGCGGCTCACAGCATTCTGTCTGGTTTCCCAAGATGGATGCTGCTGTAGTTGCTATGGCAATGAATCATTGAGGTGTTGCTTTGCATTATGGGATTAGTAGTTTGTGCGAATGTCAATTATTAAATGGGGAAAAAAATCTGTTACATTCAGACTTACTGAGACGCGACCGAGTCGGTCGTCTGGAATACAAGACACCATTGGATTAGAGTCTAGCGACTTCAGACAAAGTATTGAGGCCCCTCTGCACACTGTTAAATTTCAATATTAAGTAAGCTTCTGTTTTCAAAAGCATCCTATCTACATCCACATTACTTTGTGCCGGGCGTAGTGTGTATAACACTGTCCATTTGAGATGATTAGCATCATGGCTTGCATTTATGAAGTGCTCCACCATGGGGGCAGTCATGATTTTATTCTTGATCCTGGATCGATGTTGGCAAATGCGTGTGTTCACTTGCTGTGTAGTTTTGCCAATGTAAATTAGGTCGCAGGGGCACTGGACCAGGTACACAACATTCTTGGTCTTACAATTTGAAAAGTCCGAATGCTTCCATCTGGTAGTCCCATGTTGGAACTCGTCACCCTCGATAGTGTTTGGGCATACAACACAGGTGCCGCACTTGTGATGCCCTGTGATTGGTTTAAGGTTCCATTGGCTCAGAAGGTCACTTTTCTTTTTTGGTAAAGTGACGTCCGCCCTCATGATATGTTGGCCTACATTTTGATTCCTCTTGTAGGCAAACAGTGGATTGGATAGTGGGCAGTCTAAATTCGCCAATAAGTGCCAATTGCTCAGCACTGTTTTTCTCAATTTGTGGGTGTCTGGTCCTAAGGTGGTAACACAGACCAACCTTTCAAGTGTGGGTTTGGGCCGTACTTGCAGTAAAGTTTCACGGGGGGTGAAGCGTGCTCTTGTTAGGGAGTGCTTGAGTAATTTTTTAGGATACCCCCTCAATTACCCCCTCCTAAAAAATTACTCAAGCACTCCCTAACAAGAGCACGCTTTAATCAAATTTTGCACTGATGTAAATATGTGTTGCACTATGTACTTTGTCACATATGTTTAATGTTTCTATCTGTTGACCACATCCAGGTCCACGCTTAATTTTGACAATTTGTTGCAATGAATAACTTAAACTTTGTTTAAAATTGATGTTCTGTACATGTCTTTTTCTGTTTATCATATGTTGTGTACGACAAATATTCAACAAACTATAAAAGTAACTGGTATAAATAAAAATACCGTGTTGAAAACGACAAATAGCGTCTTCAACCTGCCTTGATTTTTGGCTGTAATTGAAAAGTGAGAGGCACTCTTGTTTGATTTCCATATGGTCAGCACATCGTCGATGTACCTACGCCACAATAGAATATTGGGGCTGTAAGGGTTGATATCACTGAGGATGTATTTCTCCTCAAAATCATACACGTATAATCCTGCTATGCTCGGCGCAAAAGAGCTGCCCCTGGATGTACCCCCACCCCCTCCCCCGTCTGTAGAAATATCCTGTCTTCAAACTCAAAGTAATTTCTTTTGAGTGCCAGTCTGGTACACTCCAAGATGAATTGCCTAGGGGTTCTGGATGTCCACTCTTCTTTTTCTAGCGCTCGTCCTAATACATCCAGCGTGGCATCCTGGGGGATGCTGGTGTACAGGCTCTCAATGTCAAAACTCACCAGGATGGTGTCATTGTCCACGGTGAGTTGATCCAGGATTTGTAATAGGCTTTTGGTGTCTTGGAGGTACGTGCTGGTTTTTTGCACCATAGTCTTGAAAAACACGTCGCAAAATTGCGAAAGAGGTTCCAGAACCGACCCCAGTCCAGAGACAATTGGCCTGCCAGGGGGTGGTGTCTTGTTTTTATGTATTTTCGGGAGTGTATAGAAGTAGGGGATTCTCCCCTCACTTTTACAAAGGAAATCTGCCTCCTGTTTTGATATGAATCCCTCTGTTTCACCGTACTCCACTAGTGATTTTATCTCACTTTTCAGGTCTTCTGTTGGGTCCATTGGTAATCTGCGGTAGCTGTTTTGGTCTGCTAAGAGTCGGAGACATTCATTTTGGTAAGCTGTGCGATCTTGCACGACAATGCCTCCGCCTTTATCTGCAGGCTTAATGACAATGGTATCACAGTTTCGCAAATTTTCATGGGCAATTCTCTCTTGATTAGTCAAGTTCATGAATGGTTTCTTGGGATTCGTATTTTCAACATCGTTGAAGACGGCTTGCTCGAAAGTGGAAATTTCCACAGGAATCAAATGTGGTGGTGGGGTAAAGGTGGATCTGTTCCTTAGTCCTGTTTCATTTGTATCCAGGTTTTCCTCTGTGTTGGATCTTTTTTCAAAGAATGCTTTTAGTCTCAATTTACGGAAGAATGATGATAGTTCACAGTGAAGTCTAAATTTGTCTAGATTCGCTGTAGGTACAAAGCCTAAGCCCTTATTTAGGACTGATCCCTCGGCTACGCTCAAGGGTCTGGTGGAGAGGTTTGTTATTAAGTTCTCCGATTGCTTGGCCCTGCTTGTTGATGTTTGTGCCTGTTCTGGTTCGCACTCGGATCTTCAGGTGCCAAGTGTACTTGACCCCCCTGATTCTGTTTTTTTCTTCTTCCCCGTCCTCTTCCGCCCCGGTATAAAAAAGGCGGTCTATAGGGGTTGGGTTGAAAAAATGGTTGCTGGAAGGGTGGTTGCCAACCATACATCGGAATAATTTGTGGGTGGTAGTAAGGGTCAGGAAGCCCTTGCATTGGCATTGGATTAAAAGATGGCCAATTTCCGTGTCCTCTACCACGCCCTCTCCCTCTTTGTTTGATACTTCCTCCACTTGAGTTCCCACTGGAGTTAGATGTATTACTTGATGCATTACTGGAGGCATCTGAGTTGTCATCTCCTTTAGATGGTGGTACGAACTCTCGATCCGAGAACGGGTATGCTTTGGTCATTGAGAATCTTTTCAAGTCCTTCTGGAACTTCTGCACTTTCTGTTGTCAGATTATCTTTATAATCTGTCATCTCATTTAGCTCATCAAGCTTCTTCTTGAAACCTGTGATGGTAGTTTTCATGTTCCCTTCTGCCACCTGGATCTCTATCTGGATTTTCTCCGAGAGTCTTAGGGCTGTTTTTAGGATCAAGACTATCCAGTCATGCGTGCAGTGCCACGCTATGGCTGCCCAGTCTTTTCGGAATAGTTCATCTTCAAGGAAGATGCAAGGTGCATTGGAAACTAGTAGCTCCTTGGGTGCCATGTTGCTCAGATATTGCTTTAGTATCGTCCCGTGTAGAATAGTCCTGATTCTGTTCCTCTTGAGTTCTGTTAGATTTCCCCAGTCTTTCGTTGTGGAAATGCTCTGTGCTATGTTTGCGTCCGCAAACACAGATAGATCACTCATTATCTCCTCTATCTCACAGTAGTGCCTGCTCTTTTGTGTCATAATTTAACTTCCAACTGTCAATAGTCTTCCTGTAAAGGCCACTGACATTCATACTGCCGCTTATCTCAGATGGTGGGGCTTAATGGCTTTGACGTCCGACTTCGGAGTTGGGGATCCAGGTTCGAGTCTGGCAGAAAGCTGAAACATCCTGCGATTCTGGGCGAAACGCTTTATTTTTTTAATAGCGTGAACTCCACCAGAAGAGCACTTTACACGGCACCAGTTGCGTTACAGATATACACATTCATTTTTAGGCATATAGAGAATAAGTGATTTTACAAGAATCACATGTTCGAACTTCCGGCCAGACCCGAAACTGGTTCCCCAGCTCCGAAATCGGCCACCCTAGCCATTAAGCCACACCCTGTCCACATACCTAAGAAATGAGTGTGTCCTTCTGTAACACAACTTGTGCTCGTGTAAAGAGCTCTGATATCTTCGGGTAGAGTTTGTGCTATATAAAACTGCAATAGACAAAGAAAGAAATGTGGCCCATAGAATGAGACATAAGCGTAAAGGAAAAGGCACCGCAAATCGCAGCTAAGTGAAAGGACTTTATAAATAAACTTAATACAACCATGTATGCCCCTCTGGCCCCCTCCCCTTTTAGGAAGCACTCTTCCCACAGAAAAAGCCGGCTTCATGACTTCAAGCCCAAACCTTTCACCACTAGCGGCCTTGGCATCCTTCAAGCCCCGATTTCGCAGCCACACCCCTGCTCCACTCCCTCTGACTCACACAGGCACTTTCAAGCTGGAAATTATGAACCAGGGAAGGGAGGGACCCCCCTCCTTCTTTCCCAAGGTAACTGGACCCCTGGTGCTCTGCTCCCTAAGTCCGCTAATATATTTTAATCCGTGGACCAGCCTCCACAGGGACCACTGCCACCTTGGTGCAGCATGTGCAGAAGCACCGGGGCTCCATGTGACTCAAAAAGTGCTCCCCTTTTACACCCACACACGTCCAAAGGGATGGGGCACCACTTGCTTGCAGCTATTACTCTCACGTCAGTTCTAAGCTACTACCCCCACAGAAGCGCCCCCCTTCTCCCAGGGACCAATGCGTCCTTGTGCACGCACCCCCCAACCTGCCTGCACTACCTCTCTGTGCCCCTCATGTCAGCCTGGCGCCAGCACACGCTAGTGGCCCTACATTAGAAAGCCATACTGCATAAAAGACATGCAGTCCCATATTTTTTTGTTTTGTTTGTGTTCTCTTTGCAAAATACACCGGCACCTAAGAGTGACATACTACAGTTTTACAAACTAATTCTTGCCTCTCATCTAGCAGACCTTATATGGCAAAGAGGGTACCAGTTATTTGTTTAATTGACCTCCTGTTTCTCCATTAAAGTCCAGGTCCTCACTAGTATTGCTGCATGGTCCTCCATCGTCTTACCATAGATTACTTTCTAAACTACACACACCACACATACAACTACACACACACACACACACACACACACATCCACACACGCCCACACACACAACCACAAACACAATCACAACCACACCCACACACGCCCATGAGGATCTCTTTTACGAATGCCTTTTGTCCGTAATTTTGGGCCTTTCAGGGAACAGAGCCGTTCTCCTGCAAAAGGTCTCCGCTCCCTTATGGGGCTGCCTCGCACTCCTCTGAGCACAAGACCCGCTCCACCCCGCCCATTGTCATTCTGTGTGGAGCTGATTGCCACATACAGAGTGAGAACGGATCAGTCTGGGCTGGCACAGCATGTGGTGGCCTCCTCCAGCCTCAGTCTAGGGCAGGGCTTTCTGTCACATAGAAGTGCAACAAGCATTTGCAATGCAATAGGTCTCACATTAATTAAGTTTGAGCTATTGGCATTACTAAATATTGCAACACCAATTGCAACAAAAGTCTATAAATTGTGTGTGTGGTTGTGCATGTGGTTTTGTGTGTGGGTTTGTATGTGGTTGTGTGTGTGTGGCTGTGGGTGAGTGTTGTGTGTGTGTGGTCGGGTGTGGTTGTGTGTGTGTGTGTGGTTGGGTGTGGTTTTATCACAACATAACCATTAAACCTGGATGTTTTAACTCATAAAAAGTTCATACAAAGTGATGAAATGGCTTTTTACTGGCTACACAAACACTGCTTCCGGCACGTGTCACAGAGCTGCCTTGGTGCGGTATCCTCAGTGCAAAACCTATTAGCATTTTGCAGGACGCCCTGATTTTATTTCTTATAAAATGCCAAGAATCTTTTAGAAATCCAAACTTCTGTTGACTAGCTCATGGAAGGATAATAAAACATGCATTTACATTGCGACCAGCCTGCGTGTAATCCTCGGCTGCTCTCTAGGTAAACAAACCCCACGCTTGGACTATAGACACCAGGTTGCGCTCACTGAAAGAACAAGCAGTGGCAATATCAAGTTAAGTGGGCGCCTGCTAAAATATGGCGCCAGTGTTAATAATGCTGAAAGTCTGGGGCTGCGCCCGGGGCAGGACAGCAATGAGAAAGCTGCTGGATGCGTATCCAAACAAACTAGTAAAACATAAATCCTTAAAGCCAGACCGGAATTAAACTAACCTACACACTAATCTCTAGCCGGGGAGAAGGGAATTGGAAAACTGGTAAAGCGCTTGATTAGTGCATTTTACTTCTTTCGTGGCCATTTGTAATCCCGCTGCATACATACGCATTATCAGTGCCTAGAAGTGAGCAAAGAGGCATGGTCTGCTTTGTTAATATACGGATGAATTACTGTGCTCCATATCTCACTCCTACTGTTTCTACATTCTATAATTAGCATCTGTTGTGTTATCTTGCACTTAAATGATGAAACGAAGTAACATTAGTGCAAGCTGCAAATGTATTCATCTGGGTTCCTTCAAACCATATACCTGACGCCGCTGGTTAAAAAGAGAGAAGAAAGCTGAACAGGGAGGGTTTAGGAAAACCGAGTAAAGGAGTGGGGAGAAAAGTACGAGAAGGTGCGGGGTCGGCAGAAGGAGAGGGGCAGAGTGAACAAAACAAGCGCGACCGCGACCCCCTAGACAATACCTAGTAAATCATATATCCTTAAAGCTCAACTGGAATTAAACTACCCTACACACTAATCTCTAGCCGGGGAGATGGGAATTGGAAAACTGATAAGGCGCTTGAACTCCTGTACTGGGCCGATATGTTAAATATGTCCAGCGAGGCAGAGGTCACCACAGGTCAAATTGATAAGCGAATTCTTGCCAAGCTCTGAAAAAAATAGGCCTTTCTTGTGCCTGGCTGACTAGGAAGCCGTTGGTAAGGAGTAAAAAAACAACCTCGGCTCATTAAGTTCTGCAGCTTTCTCGACTTCAGTGTGTAGGAGCGCAAGTTTTTTTTTAACTATCCGTGCAAGAAAACTTACTGTATGTTTTCAGGGTCTGCGCCTGTCTGAGTTAGAAATCGTGTCCGGGGCGTGACTCAGCCAAGAGCAGTCTGTCATGGAAATGGTGCTAAGACGTGTGTTTGCAGCCAGGATCCTTTTAAATTGTCTGCTAGAAAGCTCCCGGCCCTTCCCTAAAGAATGCCATTCCACGAGGTACGTGTCTGCTGCGTAGCGAAGAGACCGGGTTGCTCGGGTTAGAAGTGATGTGCTTGCTGCGCGACGAGCGTGAAGTTTCAAATGACGAGGAAAAGTAAGCCATGCAATAAAAATGGCCCACACTGTTAATTCTTGCCTAATTTGTACACACACTGTTAATTCTTGCCTAATTTATGTACCGTACAAAGCGCACTAAAGTCGCCTCAAAGAATACAGATGCTATAGAAAACAAGCGTCGCGCTTCAAGAGTCTGGTGGGGGGGCAGGGGAGCCAGCGAGTGGGAGGGAGGGACGTAGCATGTGGGGATGGGGTGTGAGTGAGGGAGAGCAGAAGCCTTTGATGTGGTGATGTTGTGTGACAGGCCAAGCGCGCGCTGGAGAAGCGTCACGGATGAACAATTAACATGCATTGTTGGAAATCCGGCTGGTTCAAGAGACTTTGGTTCAGTAGTAAAAGGTTCGAGTTATAATTAACTCGACCTAAAAACGCCCATGCTGCTGCTAGGTGAGAATTCAGTTAACCAAAGTAAAGCAGTGAAAGAAGTTCAAAGGAAAGGATCATAGTTATAGTATAGCAGCCGTGGTTGCTGCTCTTTTATTCTTTGCAATTAACAACCATTGAAAAAGCCAATAGTGCTGGCTTGTTGTAGCTGTAATGTTACTTGTTGCATTATATATCCGGATGCAATGACAGAAGAGGCACATTATATTAAACACAGATTTTTAGCTTATGTGTTTTAAGCCACGCATTGTATTACATCAAACACCCTTTTGGAGAAACCCGCCTACTTTTTTCATCCCACTTAAAGGTCTGGCAACAACACCATGTCACAGTCGCCCCACATCCAGGCACTGTTCATCATGCATGACTCATGCCTTCCACTTTTTCAGATTGGCTATGTGCAGGGGCATAGTGGACCCTGCCCCACCCCACCCCTTGCTTTAGGAACTACAGCGAGGATGGAGTTATTGATGGGTCTCATAATTCATTTGAAAAGGTGAGTAAGTAAGTGAAGGGATGGTGGATGGATGGCTGGATAGATGAGTGAAATGATGGATGGATGAGTGGAAAGGTGGATGACGGGTGAGTAAATGGGTGGATGGATGAGTCAAATGATGGATGGATGGATGGATTGATGAATTGATAAGTGAAAGGGTGGATTGATGAATTGATAAGTGAAAGGGTGAATGGATGGACGGATGAGTGAAAGGGTGGATGTAAAGCTGGATGAGTGAGTGAAAGGGCGGGTAGATGGACAAAACTGGATAATTAAGTGAAGGAGTGAAAGGGTGGATGGATGAGATAAAGGATGGATGGATGAATGATAGGTTCAATGTATGGATTCATGAGTGGATGAGTGGATGGATGGTTGGATGGAAGGATGGATGGCTAAGTGAAAGGGGAATTGAAAGAGAAAGGGGGATGGGTAAGTGGATAACTGTTAGGGTGAATGGGTGGAGGATGAGTGACTGGATGGATGAATGAGTAAGTGAAAGGATGGCTGGATAGGTAAATGGATGGATGGATGGATGGGTGGAAGAGTGGATGAATGAGTGGATGGATGGATAGGGTAAAAGGATAGATAGATAGATGAGTAAAAGGGTGGATTGAGGGATGGATGAGTGAAATGATGGATGGAAGGATACGTGATGGATAGGTTTGTAAATGGATGAATATGGGCATGGATGGGCACACAGATGGAAGGACAGAATGAATGGTGAAAGAATGAATGATGGCTGAAAGTATAATTACACATTGTAAGCCCAATTATCTTAAGCAACATTTCCTATACATTGACTTTCACATTTATATGAGTGATTGTCTCTATAAAATATGTGTTTGTTGTAACTCACTCCAACACTCTGCTCCACATACTTGGGATGAGTAGCACTATAGAAGAAATTAAATACACATGAGAGAGGTTCTATGTGAAGATGAGGGGCGCCTTTGGAGAGTGGAAGCAATGCCAGACTGGCTGGACCGGGCATCAGGCGTTTTCTCTGGGAGCTGGAAAGGTGGGGGCGGTTTTGTTATCACAAAAAGACCTGCACATTTGCTTAAAGCTGCACGCATACTGACAAACCATGAAGTGCACAATTTTCTCAAACTAATATTAACTTATTTTCACTTGTACTATAGTGGTTGTCTATTTACTTATATACTATTGCACAACCTTCTCTGATGTGTCTGTCAAACGTACCTTTTGTCCTGAATTTTGACCTCCTGTCCTGAATTTTTGTCCTGAATTTTGACCCTTTGTCCTGAATTTTTACACTCCCTGTTCTGAATTTGCACTCATGCCAGTTGGTCACCCTAGCTGAGCACCGGCAGGGTTTTTTTTAAGGAGGCCTCGAAGCGGGTCTCTATCGGGCTCTGTTTTGTGCCTTAAAACACAGGCGATCCATCTATTTTTCCGACTGTAGTGACAGCAGACGCATCGGTGCGCGCATGCTCACACTGCGCACTTCTCACCAGTGGAGAAGTTACGGCATGACGTCATGCTAGGTAAGCGTTGTAGGGGAAGGGAAATCCTTTAAAGAGAGTCATTTTCTCTCTGGATTTCCGTTCTCTTTTTGAAACTCAGGAGCAGCAACATTGTCGTGGTGTCACCAGGGTTAAGTGGAAGCTTTTTCAATATTATATACAAGCCATAGTTGCTGCCTATTTATCTTATGCAACTAATAATAATTAATAAAGTCAATAGTCCTGACTTGTTTTAGGTATGATTTTACTTTTATCGTATATCTGGATGCAATTAAAGAAAAAGCAAATACACACCTAAGCACCGATTTTTAATTGGGCCATTTTAAGGCACGCCCTTAATTACATTGGCCACGCCCCTTTGCGAAACCCCCCAGTTGTGTCATCCCACTTAAAGCCCTGGACCGTCGTCTCATGCCCAGCTTGTAATGATTCTCGAAGTTGGTTGCATCTGCTTTGATATGGTTGTTTACTTTAATGCTTCTATGCAAATACTGTGTATTGCAGCTGTCACTGAAAATTCTCTGTCTCCGAGGGTGGCTATACACTGATACGATTTGGTTTGGTGTGCTAGATAAGAATGGTAAAATGTAGAATAGTATGATGGAACAAAGAAAGCAACTTTGGTACTGAACACTGGAACAATATGTGGTGTCCATAATGGGTTATCTGCAAACTAAACTTGTAGGGTGTGAGCCATTTAGATCTGTCCGCCGCTTTTGACACGGTGGACCACTCCATCCTCCTCACCCGTGTCAGGGCAGCGGGCATAGAGGGCCTGGCCTTCGCATGGCTCGAGTCCTTCCTGAGCGAGAGGGCTCAGGCGGTCCACCTTGCCGGTTTCACTGCCGCCTCCCGCAAGGTAGTGTGTGGTGTTCCCCAGGGCTCTTCACTTTCCCCTCTTTTGTTTAATTTATACATCTACCCCCTCATTTTTATGTTGCAGCAGCTCGAGGTCACGGTGTTCAATTACGCCGATGACCTCCAGCTAATCTTTAACCTTTCCCATTCTCCCTCATCCGCCCTGAATGTCCAAACTGTCATGTTGTTCATTCAGGACTGGATGAACTGCAACCACCTCAAACTCAATCCGGACAAGACGGAGTTGGTCTTGACCGGAGGTGGTTGCAGCCCCTGGTCTCCCTCCCACTGGCCCCTTTCACTTGGTGTTCCCCCACTCCCAGTTCCTAAAGTCAAAACTCTCGGTATCCTTCTTAACCCCCAACTTTCTGTTCACTCTCGTTAGTTCTGTTGTGTCCTCTTGTTTCTTTTCCCTTAGGACAATCAGGAAGATTTCCCGCTTCTTCTCCCTCCCGGCTCTAAAAATCATCGTGATGGCAATGGTGCTCTCACGCCTTGATTATGGCAACATAATCTATAATGGCGCGCCAGCCTATGCTATTCACCGTCTGCAACTAGTGCAGAACCAGGCCGCTCGCCTGATTCATGGCCTGCCCAAATTTCATCGTGCCACCCCTCTACTGCAGGCATTACACTGGCTACCTGTGAAAGAGCGAGCCTTATTCAAACTTGGCTGCCTCACTTTTCAGGCCAAAATGGGCACCGCTCCGGAGTTTATATGCTCTGCCATCAAGCCCTACATGCCGGGTAGAGAACTCCGCTACACCCACATGGCACTCCTGACCATTCCACGATTTAAGAAGAAGAAGGCTGGCGGAACAAAATTTGCGGTCCTCGCCCCAGCTTTCTGGAACTCCCTCCCTGTGGGACTTCGCACTTCATCTTCCTACACAGAGTTCCGGAAAAGTCTTAAAACCTTGCTTTTCTCCCGAGCTTTTGCTGCCTAATCTCCCTTCGCCACTGTCGTTGTTCGCAATCTGAAAAGCGCCATGAAACCGCTTGGTAAAAGCGCGCTAAATAAATGTTTTTAAATTCAAATTAAATTCAAATTTAATTATGCTTGCCCCGGGAGAGGTGGGGGGCATTTGTTTGGGATTAGGGTTATTTTATTGCTTTTGCTGACACAAATGCCAATACCAATGTATTTGAGCTAATTATGCTTGCGGATCACATACAGCAACGGGTAAAGGAATTTTTCCAGTGTAGCATCCCCAGTTGGAGCTGGTGGTGAACGAAGAGATGGTGCCAGAAAAGAAAAGGCATCATAGCAATCTCGAGCACATCGAGGGATGCGAGAGGGCAATGTTTATCTAGAACTGTGAAAGCATATGCTGTTACAGCCAGGCAGTACATAGTAATAAAATTGACATTGCAGTGGGTACAAAATAAAACAAAGGGATTACATGGGAATATTGCGGTGACCCGCTTGTCTTGTCAGATTCATATGATTTTGAAAATCAGAGCATGAGCCAGGCAAGCTGCTGAAATGGGAAGGAAAAGAATAAATAAAAAAGAGGATAATCTACGAGTAACATCCACATTGGATATAATCCATTTAATGGTCGAGTTCATGTCAAAATATTCAGCGAATCCTGAATCTATGTGCCATGACGCTTTGAGATGCAAGGCTGGCAAACTTCTTAGACCTGACATTACTACCAGGGCGTATAGCTGGGCCAAGAAATAAAATGTCATATCTTAAAAGGATGACAACTGTAACATACATGTGTAACGGAGTTTCCAATTTGCAGTGCATGGTTCAATGAAAATGAATATCATATTGAATCACTGTTTCTGCAAACACATGTATCAAATTTCGGAACTGAGCAAGAGTGATGTAAGACAGATGGTGGTACCATAGTGGTTCAGTAGTTGTGAACAGTAGCTTGTAACTTATTTATTTATTCGACATATGCTGTGCAACATCCTAAAACTCCTTGTTGTAGTATACCATATACTTACTTCATAACCAGAGGTCTGAGTCTCATTAGATTCAAACATGTTTTGACAGTATTAATTAAATCTTATTTTCCAACTATTTAAACATGGATTTGAGGTTCTTGTAGAAATATATTCTGTTGGGTGCACGTTCTGTGTAGTCTCTGGTCGTAGGATTAATGGCATTGCCACTTTTAAGAGCGTATACTATTTTAGATAATTCAAACCCTTTTTTTAAATCACATCTTATTGTTGTGCCAGGATGAAAATTCCATTTACCACATTTATCATCTTATGCTCCCTGCTCATGATATGACTTTGGCAAATATGTAACAAATATACTTTTTTGCAGGAAGTCTGATTTCATGTCTTTATTCCTGAGACCTGTAGATCCTGGGACATCACATGATTTTTGAATCACTGCTGACTGCAAGCTAGCCTACTCTAAGACTATCACCTTCTTAAATTAGGATGAATATTAGTTTCCTTGTGTCATCGATAATCTCCCACTTATGCGTATCTTATTTTGCTGTGTAGATTGGTCCAAGCAAAGTTGGGAACTCCGCAGAGGCGGCGTGCAATTGAGGCCCCTGTGAGTTCTTCTGAGAGACGTGGACTCGTATACATATGTCCTTACTGAAATCCAGATGCTGGGGTATCTGATGCCTTGGTGCTTTATATAGTGCATCAGCTATTCCAGCCATTTTCTCATTTGAATGGGTTTCCTGTGTTGACTGTCCAGATAATGAGGAAACCAAACTGCTCTTTACTCTTGAGAAAGATGAGACACTTGGAAGAACCAAGAGGGTGTTAGCTGCTGTTTTTATAACAATTGAGAAATGTAACTGTATTAGTATAACAGGTGAATTTTGAGATGTGGACTTGTGAAGCAGCCCGAGACTAACTTGGCGACATATTAAGCAGCAGTATTCTGTTTATTTTACCTCAACAGGCTCTGCAAGCCCCAGCCTGCCATGAAAACCTAGTCAAAGTAGGCGGTTATATCCTAGGAGAATTTGGGAATCTGATAGCCGGTGATCCGAGATCCAGGTACAGTGGTTTTCTTGGAGTTGGTGACAGTGTGTGGAAAGAGTTTGGAGGGTGCTGGATTTTGTTATTCCATTTATTATAGTATTCAGAGACCCGAACTTGTCACTGTTTCCGGGCACTGACAATGCTAAATGCCAGTGCTCTCAAATGTCATGTCTCAAAATTACCTACATGCACACAAACCGTATACAGATATGGAATTTAAATAAATGATGAGTAAACACTGATCATAGTTTTGGTGCTGACAATATGTATGGACCCAGGTACTGCTGCTGCACCAACTAGTTGCCTTTTGGTTTTTGCACAGTTGCATGCAGCACCTAATCTACTCTCTTTTTTAGTCCCCTGATTCAGTTCAACCTTCTGCACTCCAAGTTCCACCTCTGCAGTGTCCCCACTCGTGCGCTGCTGCTGTCGACCTACATTAAGTTTGTGAACCTCTTTCCGGAAATCAAGACCACCATTCAAGACGTGCTGCGGAGTGACAGCCAACTGAAGAACGCGGACGTGGAGCTGCAGCAGCGAGCTGTGGAGTACCTGCGGCTGAGCACCATAGCCAGCACAGACATCCTGGTATGAAGGGCACACCCTAGCGGCACATGCAGCAGGTTAAGAACTCGAGGGTGGGAGGAGGGTGAAGTGGTCTTTCAGCATTGACGTCAGACAAGGCAGGGCCACTTGTAAACATAGAATGATAAGGCCCACTGTCTGCAAATGGTTTCATTGTGTCCAGCAGATAATTAGTTGTGGAGTAACTTAAGTGTGGCAAATTGAAGAGGGTCTCACAAGTTGTTGGTCTGAAACATCAAAGTGGCGCAACCAGTCTTGCTATGTTCTGGTGCCTGGTGGCGCAGCCGCTAAATGGGGCAATGCGTTGCAGGAATGTTAAGAGGGGACTTTGAAGCTGAAGTGAGGTAATCATTCTAGCATTCGTCCCTCACGCAATGTCTGCTGTAAAAGAGGGCGGTCATTGCAGTGCCTACTGCGGTCAGCAAGGCACTTGGATTCATACTATGCAGATGGATGGCAAGGTTTAGGAATAGGAGTGTCTCCTGCAGGGCTGCGTTTCACAGAGGAACTCTTCAACAAATAGCACAGCACTCTCCTCTGAATGCCATTGGGCTAATGCCCAGCCACACCCGAAGGCTGAAGACTCCAATCCTAGTCCTCACCCCTGATAAGGACAGAAGAGAAGAAGAAAATGTGTTTGCAACTTACTGATAGCAGGGCAGTCTTCGTCTCCTGTTGTGCATAATGTTGTTTTAATGCTGGTAAATCCTAATGTATTCATTAAAAACGCCTCTACTCAATATTCCCTGCTTCCTTCGCGTGCCCCTACTGTAGTCTAACCTTACACTTGCCCTTCGCTTTGAATGTCTCCTCCCTCTAACCCCTACTTGTGCGTGTGCCCCTTATAGATTTCTCTGTATAACTCAATCCACTGCTGCAATGTCCTAGCGTTATGTCTGTGTGAAGGATGCTTGCACGGCACAGTTTGCGAGAGGGAGTCTAACACTGTGCCAGTCATACTGTATGTGCATGCGTGTGCAGTCTACAGTAGTGCTGCTGTTTTTGAGAGCTTGTTTCTCTGAAGCTGATGCTGCTGCTGTTTTCCGGTCTTTGTATAAAGACGTGTGGATGGTTTATTCCTATTTTGAAACCTTAGTATGAAAAGAAGCCTGTAGCTTCTGTCTGTGCCACTCCTGTCCTATGTGAAGAAACCATGTACTGCAGCTGTGTGAGGTGTTGTTGTGCCTATTTTATTCGAGTGATGGAACACTATAACTGCTGTTGTACCATATCTGTTCTGTGTGCCTGCAAGGAAGCATGCACTGCTGTTGCCCACGCTATACTTTTTCTGTATGCTAATTGAAGTATGCACTTCTGCTAGTAATACTTAACTTGTTCTGTGTAGTTAGTGATGCTTGCGAAGACAACTTAACTCCAAAATGATTGGTTTTGTCAATGCTAGTTTTGTCACAATTTTCACAGTTTTGAAAAATAAACTTTGTCGCGTTTGTGAAGGGCTGTAAGCTTGCCACTAAATAACATGAAAAGGGTGTCCCCAATATATATGACCGAAGACAAAAGTTCCAAAATATAGATATTTACACCCACAGAACAGCTCAATTGGGTTTCATTATTTATTTTTCATTTTGTTTTTCATTATAATCTCTTATTTATTTTAAAACAAAGTAGAAAAGATATAAAACAGATCACTGGCATAAATATATTGGCAAAAAACATCAGTGACCTAATCTCATTCAAATACCCCATAGTATTTCATCAGACATATAGAAAGAAAAAGCAGCCCATAAATGACAGTATTCAGAAATATGTAGGTAAAAGTTCACACTTCAAAAGGTTCAGCAACCAGGAAGCAATCACGTAAGATAAAGGGGACACAAAGGCCAAAAATGCTTTCAGACACACAAAACAATACAAAGAACAATAATTAAAATAATAAACAACTGTAACAACCATAGAAGAAAAGCGCAGACGCGCGTTTCGGAAGGTACCACAAACAATTTATAAAAATTCCTTCATCAGGGCGCACATATTCTGTTTCATAGATCATTAGCGACCCAGAATTCAGTCATCATAGAATTGAAATATGAACCAATTTGAACACCAGAGCTGACGAAGCATATCTGTGGGCGAAAGAGAATATAATGTTTGTCTCAATTTCAAAAAAGCAGAAATGACGGTCGATCATTGAGCAAGCCAATCATAAGGAGACATATACCCTATTTAAACAAAAGTGAATAAAGGTGACTCGCACATCAGAAAACATTTTATAAAGCCTTTATGTCCCCTACACCAAAAGCGTGTCCAAAGAGTAAGGATTCAGTCATTTAGCACCGGTATCCAGCAATACAAACCTCAATCTGGGGTCGAAAAAAAGTGAGGTTCCTTAAATCAATGAAGGTCCCAGAAGTACCTTCATTGATTTATGGAACCTCACTTCTGTTTTTTTAAATAAGAAAATATGATAATGAAAAACAAAATGAAAAATAAATAATGAAACCCAATTGAGCTGTTCAGTGGGTGTAATTTTCTATATTTTGGAACTTTTGTCCTTCGGTCATATATATTGGGGACACCCTTTTCATGTTATTTAGTGCGTTTCTCCCCATGTTGGGTTGTTCCCTATGAACTGGTTTCTTCAGGGTCCCTCTTATGTTTATTTAACTGTAATCTTGCCACTACAGCTCCTACTGTCTTCCCTAGTCCTGAGCCTTATATATCCCATTTCCTGCTAGAGAAAGTCCTAGCCTGGAACTTCCGCAAATAGGGAATTTGTTACAAAGGTGCCAAGTTTTGCTCATTGTTTCTCCATTGCCACTCAGAGCATCCTTGAGTGGCCCAAGGGAAAATAATTCCCTGCAACCTAAAGTCCTTGCTGTCTTGACAGAGACAACTAGCTGTAAGAGTAGGTGTCTCAAAACGCCATCTGTCTAGGTCAAGGGCAAAGTGTCCCTGACTTGGCTGGTGAACTTTTCATTTTTTCTACCCCTAATATGAGCTAAAAGTACAAGATGTACTGTAGATCTACTGTTAAAGTAGAGTGATAGTGTCATCATGACAGATTGATTTCATACTGTTGTTTTAAAAGATTCAGAAATAGGCCTGGACTCATGCCATTGAGGTGCAAAATCCAGTAAATTTTCAGAACCGCAAAATTTGCACACAAGGTCCACTGAATTCATTCACAAGACTATTATCTCCACACACGTTTACTGTGGATATAAAAAAACAATGGCTGGGTTACACACTGACCCATCCCTATTTATATATTTTTGTTTGCTTAGTTGGCACTATTTTTTATCACTGATGCAATCCTAACGATATACACAAGAGAGTCACTTTGGTCAGAAATTTACACTGCTGGACTATGAAGAGCTAAACCATTGTAATTGAAGGAAATCCGTGAGCTTACCGAACACCTCATTGTCGGCCTTGGGTTTCCTGCCCAGCATAATTGCTCAATATCGTCGGAATAGGTACCCTTCCTTCAACCGCACTTGACTAGTTTTCGTTAAAGCATTGGATTTTCCCATGTTTATGTTGTGTTTCTGTGCAGTTTTATGAACAGTGTTGAGGTAGCTTGGGTGGCCATCATACGCTACAATGTTATTCATTTATCCTCATTATTGGTAGCCCATCAGTATCTCCAGGTGTGTCCTGCATCTATGTGGAGCCCGGTAATGCGATTTTTCAATTTATTCAGAATGTTTGTGTATCACACTGCTCTCGTAATATCCCTCTTGAGGCAGTGCTTCCGATGAGGCTGTTCATCTCTTTCTTGGTGTCATTGCGCAGGCTACAGTGTTGGAGGAGATGCCCCCTTTCCCCGAGCGGGAGTCCTCAATCCTTACCAAACTGAAGAAGAAAAAGGGCCCAGGCACAGTCACCGACCTGGATGAGGCCAAGAAGGAGAGAAGCTCATCTGACCTGAACGGAGGCACTGAGCCCGCCCCGGTCATCGCCAGTACAGTGGTATGTCCAATGGAACGCCTATAAGCAATAAATCAGATTAGCTGCAAACAGTCATACAAAGCTGCTTTCTAATGCTTTCATTTCCTGTTTGAGGACCAAAAGTGCAGGAGTTCTGTTCACTATGTTAATATCATGGCTATTTTCATTACGTAACAGGTGGTTGACTAGTTAATTTAAAAAAATCATGATCATGAATGCCCTCTAGGCATTGCTACCAGATTATTATTAAGCAAGAGCCTATGTGGTGCACATAAACCTAGAAAATATGTATGGAGCTTAAAATTTAGAAAGCACCTCACCATGCTTGAGACATCCCATTGCCCAATGGCAGCAGTGTTTTCACTATTTTAATGTGTGATACGGTTGTGCTTCACCCGTATTGGTAGATGTGTAGTAGTAGCAACATTGTGACTTTTGCCTTGTATTGTAGGTACTGAGAATATAATCTGTCAGCCCGCTAATCCAGAACTGTCCCCACAAAGAACATTCATGTGTGGATCACATAGAGCTGCAGATTTTGTTATTGTCTTAATCTACTTCAACCCATTGCATGTTTTTTTCCTTAATTGTTTTGTATTGAAGCTCCACAGAATGTCCGTACGCAACAAATGTCTCGCAACCATCCTAGTTTTGAAATGGCTGAACGAGAAATTGTTCATTATACACACTGGCAGTGTCCTCTGATTGTAAAAACCCTTGGTTGTACTACTAAGGGAAACAGTAGCATAATGCCTAGAGAAATCCTGCATGATGATACTTGAGGTTATTATGAACATTCTAAATGTATCACTTTTGTCTCCTAAGCCTATTGCTCAGTTAAAGAATTACAAATCACGGTGACTAGCCTTTGTTGGTGGGGAAGCGCTATACACGATTTGCTAATGAATGTAATGTACTTTAGAGTTTGCAGCATGAATGTTTTCTATTTTTGTATGTTCTTCATAGTTGTGTCGTCTAGTACTTGATGTGGTAGTTTTTGTGATTTGCTGAAACCAAGCCTTATAGGAAATGACTCCGTATCTTTTAATATATCAGTTGCAGTCCTACTGTGCCCCTCAATATGGCACTATGTTAATATTAGGTTTTCTACTGTTGCCTTTCTGTGAATGTCGATACCTGAATTATCTCTGGGTCACAATGCTT
The DNA here is from genome assembly GCF_964263255.1 of Lissotriton vulgaris. Classification (NCBI taxonomy): domain Eukaryota; kingdom Metazoa; phylum Chordata; class Amphibia; order Caudata; family Salamandridae; genus Lissotriton; species Lissotriton vulgaris. Next base: position 452,329 of record NW_028255097.1, on the reverse strand, counting down.
TCACTAAGCCTCATGTAACAGAGCACAAAAGCAGTCTCTGAGCATTTTGACAGTTTTTGGTTGGGTCCGGCATGATGTACAATTGCAGACGCTAAGTATTTTTCAGCTATTGATTCAAAATTAATTTTTATCACTACAACGGATCCAGGTCGCATAACGAGTTGGCAGGGAATTTAGTATTTGCAATAGAGTAACTGCTTTCTTATTGATATAACTTTTGAGGTTTGAGTCAGTCACTGATGAGGGAATAAACGTTGGCACTATAAAGCCATGCAGGCATTGTCTCTTAGGCGAGACCAGCAAGCAATGTTAAATTGAATATTTTGACAGTCTTGTGTGTCTGTGCGATCCACCATAAAATTGGTGGATATCAGTCTACAGATCAAGCTCATCATACCCTAAAAACATTTACATGGAAGTTGAACCAGGTTATGTCTTTCTCTGACCTCCCACTGACTCGGGACAGGACCCGGGGAACCGACTGAGAGGGCCGGGTCTCCTTTAATCTGAGTTTGCACCAGATGAGGTGAGGCAAAGACCTCATACAAGACAGGTGTCAAACTCACCCTTCATGTATGAAGGTATTTAGAATTTTCACAGTGTGCACATTTTGTTTGTTTATTTATCACTAATTGCAGTAGATAGAAATTTGAGACGGTCCTGAAGAAAGCCAGGGCAAATTGCCCAATTTGGCTGAAACTAGTTGACCATAATCAGCTGCATATTTGTTGACAGCCGCTCCTGCACTCTTTTTAATAGGTTTGGAAGCAAACTTTAATAAAGTTTCTTGTTTGCCGCCATACCCTTTTTCAACTTTTCACTAGTTTTGCACTACCCTGTTTTTTGGCATTTGTATCTAGGATTAAAGGCTTGTTGTCACACAATTGTGATTTTCTGTTTTTTTGGCTCTCTGTTTGATACGCTTAGATCAGTGTCCCCTCCTGATTGAATGGGGTGCTGTGACAGGGGAGCTGGAATTCCAAATGATGACACTGGCCATGAAGGGCAGTTGATGGAAATCCAATAGTCACCTCCCCAGTTTAAAAATAGTCTACTTTAGTGAATGTAACACATCTGTTAGTAAGGCACATGATCAGCAATTGCATTTCCTCTCTATCTTAGTTCTACTACTCACCTTTGACCACCAGATTCCTTATGTTATAGTAATTAGGTGTTGGGGGGCGTGGCCAAGAGCCGATCATGGCGGACGTGTAGTCGAAGAGCTCCGTCCTTAGCCCTCGAAACTAGCGAATTATCCTGACTGCCTGCAGTGCAACCCACCTCAATATTGTGCCCAGAGCCTCGGGAGGTGAGCGGCGAGCAGTGACGGTGAGCGGCGAGCAGTGACTGTGAGCCGCCTCCCTCGGACACCGCCGGAGACGCTGGGGGACTGCGGCGATTGCTGGGGCCTGCTGCATCGTGGTGAGCCGCGGCCTCGATTGGCCTGGTAACCGGGTTGCAGCCAGATGCCGGAGGACTGCGAAGGGGGACCCGGAAAAGAGCGGGACACGGAGCTTGACAGCGCGCCCATAATCAGCGGCGGGCACCTGCTCCAGCTACCACCACACTGTTCCCCCCCGCGCTGAAGACCCCAGAGGGACCCTTCCTGACCTGTCTACCTCGCCCGAAGCCGAAGGGACGCCGGGACCGGCCCAGCGCCCGCCTATACAACACGGATACGCTCACGCTCGCCTGAGTCCTGGTAAGGAGTGAGGGACCGGGGGAAACGGGAAAGAGAACACTGACACCCGGGAGTCCGAGGCCACTGCCTGAGTCACACGGCGGCCGCACGACGCGATCCGGCGCCACGGCGGTGCTACAGGCCATCTTGCCTTCACCCTGGGTCCCGAACTCCTTGAGAAACTGGTGCGACGCCTTACCCTACCCGAAGCACGCTGCGACAACAAGGGAACCGTGGCGCTGGGGACAACTTGCAACACCGGCACGGCCCCTGTACCCAATACCACAGGAGGGGCCCCCGAGCACCATTGAGGGGTTCAGCTGCACGACGGCTCACGTGGCGGGCTGCTAACTACAAGATCCCTTCTGCTGGGTCGGGTGTGTGGCGCTTCCCTACCTTCCCGTTTCTGACGGACCCCCCACCTGCGGTCCATAGCCCATACTCGTCACCTCGCCGAGGTCAGAACTATAGCCACACGAAGGATCCCTCACAGGGCGCCACCACACCCACCAGAGGCGCTACCATAGCCACAGCACCATTGACTCTGCTTGATCTGGGGACTTACTCTCTACTTGCCTCCCCCACGTTGGCACTGGTGGCTGCATAGACGCCCTTGCCCTATAACACTGTGTGTAGCAAGCTGTACAGGCCGGGAACAGTGAGTGCACTTCATACAACGCCACCCTGCATACTAGATCTATGGGGAGGCACAGGGGCAAGGCCCAAGACCACGGTGCACCGACGGACATGCAATCCACCGGCTCGGAGGACCCACTAGCCTCCTCAAACGTGGACATTATCCCGCCGACAGGGAAAGGATCACAGGACGCCAAACTGGATCTCATCCTCAATGAAATACGTGCCACACGGGAGGCACTGGAATCACGTATAGACAGCATGGCGACGGGCCTCTCCTTGCTCCGAGCAGATCATAACAAACTTGCGGAGCGAGTCTCGGAGCAAAAACTAGCGCTGAACAATCTCATACCTCAGCAGACGGAACACTCTGCGAAGCTGGAAGGCATGGAGAAATAACTCAAACAGCTGTGGGAAAAGGTGGACGATGCGGAAGGACGAGCCCGCCGTAACAACGTCCGCATCCTAGGCATTCCGGAATGAAGCGAGGGGAGAAACCCTACCCAATTTGTGGAAGACTGGCTAAGGAAAATGGTGGGTCCGGAAGATCTTACCGCCCTATACAGCGTGGAACGGGCGCATAGAATGTCGTCGAGACCTCCACAACCGGGAGCGCCCCCACGTCCCTTAATCGCGCGCCTTCTTCACTACAAGGACCGTGACACTGCTGAGAGTGGCCCAAGAGAAAGCGCCGATACGCTATGAGGACAAGAATGTCTCCGTATATCCTGACTTCACACCCACAGTACAGGGAGCCAGGTCCACCTTCATGGGGGTGAAGCGCAAATTACGGGAGAGAGACTTGAAATATGCCCTCCTGTTCTCCGCACGCCTCAAGATTCTACATGGTAACAAATCACACTTCTTTGACTCGCCGGAGGAGGCGGAGGAGTGGATGGAGATAACACTGACACCACCGGCCTCGCAGGACCCATTTGCCGACACCAGGAGCGACAGACATCGGAGTCCGCCGGACCGGAGACACACCGCTTCCAACACTGGACAAGCCCCCTCGTCAAGGTCGTCACCGAGGGAACAAGCTGCAAAGGACCGCTTAGCAGATCAATCATCAGTGGTGCAACTGACGGAGAGGCGCTCGCCGCTCACGACGCGGGCACAGCCAGGGACCAGACCAGCACCTCTGACACACACACCGAGGTGTCAGGATTGGCGGACAGCCTGCAACTGTTCCCCAAGATCACGGCGCAGATGGCAGAAGAATTTTGAACAGCAGCACTTTGAACGATATCCGGGTGGTAATGTATGAACGATCTCACTCTCTGCACAAAGGTGGGTTGCCGGAGGGTTTGGTTTACTGAAGGCTACCATGCCACCACAGGCCAGTAAGAGACAGACACGAGTGGTCTACTCCCCCCACCACATGCACATGGAACTGTTTGACTTATGCCCACGTTGGGCATCTTGGTTCGGCTCCCGAGCCCGTTGGCCTGGGGACCTTTATGTTAAGGGGTTAACTGTTTGCACGACACTCCTCTCCTGTAGTAAGATGTATCTGGCATGGGCACCCATGAGCTCAACATTGCTACATTGTACGGTCAGTCATAGGGCCACTTAATGTTTATAACTTGTGCACCTGGAATGTGCGGGGCATGGGCTCGATTCACAAAAGACACAGGATACTGGCCCAACTCAACCGTAGGGGAATCATGATAGCTTGCCTGCAGGAGACACACTTGAACTGTTCTGAAAACATGAAACTACGCAAGAAATGGAGAGGGCAACTCTTCGCTACGTCCTATTCAGCATTCTTTAGGGGGGGCAGCTATTTGGCTTCGTAATTCTGTTCCCTTTAAACCGATAGAGCAGAGAATCGACAAGGAGGGTAGATATGTGTTTGTAAGGGGTTTATTGGATGGGGATGCAGTTGTGATTGGTTGTGTGTATTCACCGAATGCAGGCCAATCGGAGTTTTTGGTAAATGTCAATGGGGTCCTTGCGGATTGGGCAGATCATCAATGGGTGATTGGAGGGGATTTAAACGCTGTGCTAGATGTTGCTCTGGACAGGTCACACCCCCCACTGCATGCCACGGAAAGCAGGAGACAGGCGGACGCACTGGCACAATGGGCGGAGGGATGGGATTTGGCGGATGCATGGCGCAGTACACATCTGCTGGACAGGGAATATACCTTTTTCTCCCCACCGCACCAACTGCACACCAGAATAGACCGTATATTTTGCTCCCGTTCCGATTGTCCAGCCCCAACACATGGGGAAAACCCTCTCAGATCATAACCCTGTCGAGCTTACTTGGCAATGGGGCCGACTACTGGCTCCCATCCCGACTTGGAGATTACCCACGGAACTACTTGAAGACACGGTCTTCAGGTCGTCCTTGTCAGATTGAGTCCTACTTCGACACTAATACCGCCAGCTCCCGACAAATAGAGTGGGACACCTTCAAAGTCTTCATCAGAGGGGAGGCAATGACCACCCGGGTGGGCAGGAGGAGGGAAGTGATCGATAATCTAAAAGAAGTAGAAGGTAAACTGGCAACACTAGAGAGTGAAGCTGCGGGCACGAACACACACTTCACACCACTGCAGGACGCACATATAAAACACGCTGAACTGCTAGAAGACCTGAGATTATTAGATTACAAGGAATACACTAATAGACAGCATACACAGGCGGATAGATCGGGCCCCCTGCTGGCCCGTATTATACGAGACTCCCCAGTGTACCATCCAATTTTGGAAATATTAGACCAGGCAGAAATGCTGGCTTCGACTCAAGTAGGAATCAACACTGCATTCAAAGACTACTACACCACACTCTATGGCCCCCACCAACGCCGCTCCAAGACCGCACTAGAGGGATTTATGAGGGATTTAGAACTACCCCAACTCACCGACAGGCAAAGCAAGGACTTGAAGCCTAATATTACTGTCGCGGAGATTAGGCAAGCGATACACGCTCTTCCGAGGAGCAAGGCCCCAGGGACGGACGGCCTTCCGGCCGAGTTCTATGCCACATTCATAGACCTCATAGCCCCACGCTTACACACTATTTATCTGGAAGCGTTGCGGACTAACTCCTTACCGCAGTCATCCCTACAAGCATTAATAACTTCCCTCTTAAAACCGGGTAAAGATGGAATGCACCTGGCTAACTACAGACCCTTATCTCTCCTTAACACCGACTATAAGATACTGAGCAAGGTGCTAGCGACGCGATTGGCACAATACATTCCGCAACTGATCCACCCTGACCAGTGCGGTTTTGTACCGGGAAGTAGCACGGCCATGAATCTTAGAAGACTTGCCCAGCTGATGCTACGAGACCCGGCGGACTTGGGCTCCGAGGGCTGCATCTCGTTGGATCTGAAACAGGCCTTTGATTCCCTCATATGGGATTTCATGTTTGCTACTCTCGCGAAATTTGGGATTCCACCCGAATATATCGCCTGGGTCCAACTACTATACACCCGCCCCACGGCTCGGGTGCGCACATCCAAACACATTTCAGGACCAATAGCCATAGCAAGAGGCACCAGGCAGGGTTGCCCACTCTCCCCGCTCCTATTCATCCTGGCCCTTGAACCACTGCTCTGTAAGCTCCGGACAGCGGCTCCCCGCTGTGGCATTCGGAGAGGTGGGACGACACATATAGTGTCCGCCTATGCCGACGATATTATCCTGTATCTCCATGATCTACGGGGCACCCTGGATCCTATACCTAAAATATTCGAGGACTTCAGGTCATTGTCAGGCCTCACCATAAGCGAACCCAAGTCCTACGGGTTCACCTTTGCTGCCACTGGCTTGTCCGCTGCATTATCCTTCACGCCACATACATTTCAAATGGCAGACACCACCTTCCGATATCTCGGGATACACATTTACAGGGATGCCGAAGTAATGATAGATGGCAACCTCAGAAGAGCTATGAGAGCACTGAAAACACAAATACAATTTTGGCTGTCATTGCCCCTATCGGTGGCCGGCAGAGTGGCCATCTCCAAAATGGTAATGCTTCCCCGCCTCATTTACTATTTCACCAACTTGCCATTCCTGATCCCTGCCGCGACGTTTAAAATACTAGATACACTCCTCACGGAACTCGTATGGCGACCAGGGCGAAGGCGCATAGGCCTTGCTGAACTGCAGCTCACCTCCGGAACCGGAGGCATGGGAGTACCAGACTTCAGGGCCTACAACTTCGCATGTCAGCTGCAATGGCTGCCCTATTGGCTAGCGGGTCGGAACATGACAGAGGAAGATCACTCTAAAGGGAAAATTCATGTTTTCCTATTACCCCGCTCGGAACTGCCGAGAGACACCCCACCGCTTCTCCGACTTGCAGTCCAATACTGGCGGAAGGCGTTGAAATACTCAACCCCGACGACATCCTATGCCCCCACAATTCCACTATTGGGTATCCCACTGGAGTCGGGACCACTCACAACACACAAACTTATGTCATGGCACGACGCTGGGGTCACACATATTGGAGACCTTTTTGCCGAAGGACAAATGCTGTCCTTTGAAGACTTCAGGGCCACGGATGGTGTCCCCGGGGGATCATTCCTCCTGCATGCTGGCCTTCGTCATTATGTAACGAGAAGGTGGGCACATGAGGGAGTGGAACCACCCACAAACCCCTTGCCAACGATGCAGTATCTCATGGGGACGGGAAGCCACCTAACTAAATGGCTCACTGCTAGCATCAGAACAGGGAGAGCGGTCTCACTGTCACCTCTCAGGACAAAGTGGGAAGGTGATATAGGGAGGTCACTAAGGGACAAGGAATGGGAACGTATCCTCCAATTTCCCAAAAAGGTAGCCAGGAACCCCAAGTTTAAGTTCATCCAGCTGATGCTACTACATAGAGCTTATTTAACGCCACACCGCATACACGTTATGTTCCCTGACGCTGTCGAGGCATGCCCCCGATGCGCCGCAGATGACGCATCTCTGGTACACATGTTGTGGATCTGCCCCAAACTGGGCTATTACTGGACCACTATTAATGAGCTGCTCACCGGAGCAGGCGCCTTGCCACAAACGCTCACTCTAGAATATGCACTCCTGGGGCTGGGACCAGCGGTGCGTACAAGGAGTGTGGCAACACGTTTTACTGACATGGCCATATTGCTGGCAAAACGTGCAATCATGATGAGGTGGAAATCACCCAGGCCACCTGATCCTGAATTATGGAAAGCGGAAGTGACACGTTGGGGCAAAGCGGAGGGTGAAGCACTACAGCGAGAGGAACGTAGGGGCCTTAGGAAAACGCCGATTTCACTGGACTGGTTTGCCATACTGGGGATGTTCGAAGCAGGGGACGATGGGGATTCTAATGATTCGATACCCATACATTAAAATGTGTCCTACCTTTATTGAGCTTCCATGTACCGTTACCAAACGTGGTGCACTAGACAATGGTACGGGAGATCCTGTGATGTTCATGCTTATGCCTCTGTCTGACTGTATGGAATGATACTTCTGGGAAAAACTGAAATATGGGTGCAGCCAAGTACAACCTGATATGTACGCGCATAAAGTAGGAGTGTCTGGAGGGATTTTTGAGGGTGGAGGGAGGGATTATTCCGGTTCTTACGGGGTTTGTACACTTACTTAGAAACACAACAAAATCAAAAATGTATAATGTAACTGCTATTATCGTGCATATAGGAGCATGTCTCATTCTGGTTCAGTAATACAATAATAACTCTGTACTGTTGCTCTGATCACTATGCTAATAAACAGATTTTCAAAAAAAATAGTAATTAGGTGTTGGGGATTCAATCTGATGTAGGTCGTTAAACATGTTCCCTAGGACCCTTTTCCCTTGTGGATTTTAGTGTAGTAGTTTATCTGTTAAGAGCCTAAGTATCATGACCCTGTACAAGAACTGCTAGACAAGCAGTAAATTCAGTCAAAAAAGAAATTGAGAAAATCTAGTTGTTGTGTGTCAGCAAATAAAGCAATCGCTTAGGCTGAAATGATTGAATGCTGAACAAGAAATTCAAAGACCCATCTACATATGAAACTGCCTAATGCAAATTATGATAATGACATCACACGCAATTTTTCAAAATGTATAATCCATTTTTCACAGGAAATGCAAGAAGAATTTCTTACGTTTGTATTTGCAAATCGTGAAAGCCCCAAGATTTATCTTTTTGCCACAAATGAACGAATAACGCTTTTTCATCATTTTATTGCCATTTCAACTTGCATTGTCCAGAGAAGTAAGCACAAATCATGCCATGATAAACACGACTGCTGAATTAATCACAAAGAAAAAGGAGAGTGACTGCTGCACTTCACCACCCCAACCCCCCCACCCACCTCTCCGTCCCTCCCCATGGGCCGACAGGTGCCCAGATTGCGCTATCCAGATTTAGGCTGCATCATTCGGTTTTGTTGGTTTACTCCTCATTGTTTTGGACTTCTAGGAGAGTGGTTTGTGGTGCAGTAGGATCCCCCTGTATCGTACCAGTACCCCTAGTTCTTTCTGTGCTTCTGCAGGCAACCCCTTGCAGCATAGATTGGCCTGAGCAGGTACATGCATTTGTCCAGTCCCTTTTTCCACTCCCCCAGGGGTGGGGCATCACCCATCCTCCCAGTGCTTAATTTGTTAAAGAATAAGTGCCGGTGCCAAAGCTTTGTTCAGAAGCCCACGTTTGTCACTGGCGCATGGAATACCAACGCTTCATAGCCTGGAACGAACCTCATGCCTCTTTAACCTACTTCGAGACACTCCCTGCACTTTAATCTCTCTTGCAGGTTCATATTTTCTTACCTTATAACGTCGTTTCGTCGTTATCTTTCTCATTGTATCTCAGTTTTGTTTTTCCTCTCTTGATCTAGGGAAATTGGATGAGGAAAAATGAATGCCAGTCCCAAAGAAATGAGGGACAGTTAGCCCCACCTACCCCAAAAATGAGTGACGTGGCCCGCACCAGAAGCAAAAACCAGTGCAGGTAGCCACCACCTGCTCAAATTAAGCATTGCATACTCCATTGTCTGCCTATATCCAGCTTTTCCACTACAAGCCCTGTCCACAGTAATGCTTTTTTGTATTTGTTGCCCTCCGCTGTCCGAGACATGCAAAAGAGGCAATTTGAGGTGATTTCAGATGGGTCACCTTTAGACCTCCCCCGGACAGGTAAAGACCCCAGCCCAGAAAGGGACAAGGATTGGGCATCCCCGCACCGTGCTGACAGAAATCTTCGTCATGGACAGAGCAACGAAGACAGATGAATAACACTTTTGAGATGACAGATTAGGGCCTGATTTAGTTTGGCGGATGTATTATGTATCGGCGGCATGGCAGAGTACTTTACTCCCACCATAGTGATGGTACTCCGGCCACCAAATTTAGAGATATCTGCCACCTAAACAGACTGTGGTGATATGATGATGGCAGAGGGGCATCCATTCTGTGATGTCATCTAGAATGTTGGGAGAATCTCTGCCCTGAGTGTTCTGTCAGTGGCAGTTGTTGTCTGTGCCTTTACTGCATCAGCTGGGACGGCTGTCTGTATTCCCTCAATAAACCTCTTGACTGAAATCTACTACTGCGTCATGCCATCCCTTCACTGGCGACGAGGATGGGATCCTGCCTATTGACTTCCTTACTATCAACTGCCATCTGTCACTGAATCAAAGGTAGCTTCTTCGTGTGTCCTAGCAGCCCAACAGTGAGTACATTTTTTTTTCTTGTTACCCCCCAACCTCCCCAAGGCACATCTGTACAGAGAACCGTGCCCCTTCCATTTGCTTGGTGCTCTGGGATTTTGCTTGGGCAAACCTGAAGTGTGTGCAAGCACCTAAAGGCTGATTGCACACACTCCACTACAATCCTGTTGAACCTTTCCGCTTTGCCATTACTTTGTGGATGGTAGAGAGGAGTCCTGGTGTGTTTGATGCCACAGGAGTGCAGGAATAAGGTCATTTCAAGTGAGACTAATTGGATGCTGTTATCTGTGAGGATTTCCTCGGGATAACCCTCTGAGGAAAATGGCATTCAAACAGTTGATGACACTTTTGGAATTGGGTGTAGAAATAGGTTCAACTTCCACCCACCTGGACAGATGGTCGATGAGGACTAAAAAGTACTTAGTCGGAAGGGAGAACATGGCATGGTCCAAGAAAATCCATGCCAAGTTTTTTCCAAGCTCTGCCATGAGGGGGTACAGGGGCTTTAACTGTACCTTCGAGTGCTAAGACTTTGTCGCTGACCTTGCAGCATGAACATTGCTTTACCAAGTTCTCGATCTGGATATTCATTCTGGGCCACCAGAAATCAGTCCTGACTTTCCTTTTTGTAATAGTTGCTCCAAGATTACCAGAATGTGCAGCTAGAATGATCTTCTCATAATAACAAGAGGGAGGAATGAGTTTCTCACCTCTGAATACTTTTCCACTTTCCACTAAGAGCTCGTCCTTAATTTTCCATTTCCTGGAACCGCGGTCATGGCAGTTCCTGTAAATGCATTAAAAGTTTGACAAACTTCTCTGCCAACATGTCAAATTAATGTTTTTTGGTTTTTCATGTTCTTAAACATAATCCCAAAGAAGGATTAAAAAAAAAAATAACAAGAGGAAGTTTTTTCCCATGGTTTTCAGGTCATTTTGCAGTTTTTACTCCTCCTTACTGCCAGGTTTTACCTGACTGTGACAGGCATTGATAACCTGCCATTTGTCCGCCCATGCTAACTAAATAGAATGGGCAGACAAATTGCAAAACCTCCAACGGCCATTCCTCTGTTGGGCTGTCTGAGGTGACAAATTCATTATATTAAAGTGTTAACAGTTGGTTGGCAGCCAGTTGATTGGAACAGCAAGGCATATTTCACAGTGGAGAAAGCAGGCACATTGATGTTTTTATGCAAACTACTCTCACAGGAGTGCTATGGAATGGCCCACCTGGTGTAGTTGGGCTAGCATATTTTAAGAATTTATTTTAGACTTCCTACAACTGCCTTCTCCTTGATATGGGTGCTACTATATTTACAGCATGTGAATCCATATGAGATGTGTGCTGCACAACTGCTATTTATAATTAGCAATAGTTTTGTACGTTGGAGATTCGTCAGTTAGAGATTCGTGTGACTGAAATAATCACTGAGTTGGATGAAATAAGTTTCAAAGGCTGAACTTTAATAGTCCACGCCTGCTTAAAAGTGAAAAAATCAAAATGACATCCAGTTCAGGTGCGTGTAGGTTTCCCCTTGACATCATAGAAGTGTCTCCAGATACTTACATTGGTACTCAATACCTACAAGAGCAGAGAAAATATATTGAAAATAATACTACATCTAACACCAATATAGCATTTTAATGCAAGGTATTTATCATCAAATAACAAAAGTGCCTTCATTCTATAGACGAGCATGGGTAACTGAGCCTTTCACAAACCTTTGGTTGGGTCTATCTTCTTGATCTGCCAGCTTTCTCTTGCTTTCAAGAGCTACACCCTACTTTTTCTAGCCCTTAGTGACAAACCTTTCTTGCAGCCGAAATGCTTCTGGTAGTTATTATATCTTTTTTCAGGGTCACCGAAAAGCAGTTTTCTTAAGTCAGTGTGATATGTTTCAACCTGTTTTTAACTAAGAACTAGAAAAGATTCTGATTTCATGTTAATCCCAGTGGCGGTTGGTGTACTTGTAAAATGGTGAGGCGTAAACTGCCACACCAAACTGTTCCAAGTGTGCAAGATCTAACCTCTTCACTCCTTGAAGGGTGCTTATAGACTCCAAGGATCCACTAGAGAATCGCGGCACTCAAAGAAACACTGCCACGTGTCCATTGTAACATGTGACACAACACCATAATGTGTGCAATAATAGCCTGAGGATAAAATGGGTAAAACGTGCAAAGTGGAGTTTGGCAAGCACAGGAGCACAGCACTAAATGTGGAGACCCAGGAAATAAACAGTCAAAAAGAGCTATGTGAACACAGCACTATAACACACAAACCAGAAAATAATAATTGGAGGTACAAAACACTGCCATATAGTACACTTTGGCATCATATTACTGTTGTACAATGCCCCAATTAGCATATGAGCATAATACGCTTGTATTCCAAATTCCCTACTAATCATTAAATTGGAGAGCTTTAAATCCTTACATTGCTTCTCAGTTCTATGAAAGTTAATCCCTGTGTTCACCTATGGTTGGTAACATAGCTTTAGGATACTATAAATGTGGAAGTAAATTAAAACAATGTTTCCGTTATTATAACCAGGGATGGTTTTTACATTAGCTAGCATGATTTTCATATTCACAATACTTCATATTTCTTAGCTCAACAAGCTAAAGTCCCTGCTGCATAAATCCCTGACAACTTAAACACAAGGTTAATACCCCAAAAAATAAAGTTTTCCCCAGTGTCGTTTGCATACATCTTCACTTCCACTGATGCTAAATAGTGCCCACACACTAGCGTTATTTATGATTTGTCACCACTAAATCAAAATGTCAGACAAAACTCCATCGCACAATTCATCTTTTACTGTCACTGTCTCGATTTTAGTTGTACAGCACATGTAAGCACTTGTATCGTTCAACTGTGCTAACATATTGTTTCAAATGCTAATATCTCTCATTTTTTCAGTTTTGACTGTTTAGCAGTGGCATTTGACATCTCCCATTCACTGTCCGTATGCCATGCTATAATACAGACCTTGAGAGAGAAACGGGGAAACGGGCTGACGATGCACCCGCGATATTACCGGACTGCTGACTGACACCGCATGAGCTGTGAGGTGGAAACCCGGCTCAGCGGTTACCTCACGCGAGACCGCACGAATGGCCCCTGTCCCACCTCACACCCACCCTTCAAGCACCTGACACGTAGTGATACTGGAGCAGCCGCCTTATCTCCCCACTTTAAGTTCAGTCCTTTCTCTCGGGTGTGAAACTGAGCACTTCTAGCTCAACTAACACAGCGCAACCACTAGACACAGTGTGATCTTGGCAAGACTTTCGCTTGGTGCTTCGGTTACAAAAAAAGTATCCGAACGAACGCAAGAAGCCGGTGCCAGCATGCCTTACAAGCATTTTTAACAGCAGGTCGGCCGAGTCCTGAGGTTCAAAAAAGGGAAAAGGCTTACCTGCACGCGTGTGGTTTGAAACCACGGCTGCAGGCACCTTTCTTTTTCCATATTCACAGAAGAGGGCAACCCAATATTCTCCCGGAACTGGGTATAATCAATAACAAAAACAGAAAAGTTCCTGAAGGAATTATTTCATATCATTTAGCGATTTATATAAATGTCATAAAAATGAACATCATTCAATAAACAACCGGAGATTATATTAATATAATCATTGAATTTATGTCATCACTTAAGAAATCAGCATATGTAAATATCCATATGACAATTCATGAAATGGCAACTAGAACAAAAAACTGCTACTTAAATTCTTCATATGAGCAGTGCTAACAGACACCTTTGCGCATTATATGGACAATATATACAGTTTATGCCATATATACATTAGTTACCAACTATATACATTTATTTACAATACATAGTCAGATGGTATTTAGCAAAACAGTGTCAATGCGTCGACGTTTCGGTCTCAGACTTCATGACTAAACAAGACCATCCTCAGGACCAATGTTGCACCATGAATAAGTGAAATGTCACAATGATTCAGTCCTCCTCAATCTGTATATTAAAGGAAGACCGGTCCACACTCTCAATCGTGATTTTCAGGCATATTTTACCCTTTCGATGCTGATCACGAGCTCAGCTCGTCATCACCCACGGGTGTCGTGTGCTGATGACGAGCTGAGCTCGTCATGACACCAGCAAAATGGCAAATTCCAGCACTGGGGAAAAATCACTGCAGCAGCCATGTGGTTAAAATGCCTGCATGGAATTTGAACTGGGATTTAAACACAGCAAATATCCAAGGCTCGCTACAACAGACGAGTTCTGTTAGCACTGCTCATATGAAGAATTTAAGTAGCAGTTTTTTTGTTCTAGTTGCCATTTCATGAATTGTCATATGGATATTTACATATGCTGATTTCTTAAGTGATGACATAAATTCAGTGATTACATAAATATAATCTCCGGTTGTTTATTGAATGATGTTCATTTTTATGACATTTATATAAATCGCTAAATGATATGAAATAATTCCTTCAGGAACTTTTCTGTTTTTTGTTATTACCTTTCTTTTTCCAGCAACAAACACACCCCTTCCATAGGAGCTGCCTGCCAAACTGAAACTAAATGAATAGCCACTCCCGGTGGCCTCTGCCTTACCCAATCAAGAAGCCTAATTTACGGAGTTAAAAGGAGTGCTGCAATTGTTACCACCCCCTGCAATCAGTGCACTGTGAGCCAGCACTGCCCCTTCCCATTACCCTGAATGGTGCTCCACTGACCGCGCCCTGGGCCAATTCATTATCGCCCCATTTGAAACCCACAAGGTTGATGTCACCGGCCTCCTCGCTTGTGCCTGGAGGAATAGTTCTCGCCCAGCTTTGCACATGGTCACATTGCGCTGGAAGACTCGGAGACCAAGTAAGTAAAAAAAATATAAATATTTTACATATTTTAACTTTCAATTTTCATGGCGGAGCACCAAGCAGTGAGCACTTATTTAAACTGCTCAATTGGTGTTCATGCTCTCCCTTTAGTTTTCCCCGATGATGGTAGGTGAGGCAACCAGCTGCCCCTGGTTATTCCAGTAGCACACTACTGATTGGGGGGAGCTGAGGGGGGTGGCCTTGGAGTTTGATTAGAGTAGGAACATGTTTATGGTCACTGTTAATATTAATAGGAATATTAATTGAAATGATACAATAAATCAGACATGTACGTCTAAGTGGACCTTAGTCTAAATAAAAGAAATGTTACTTGCATGCCTCCAGGTTTGTTAAAATATTTCCTCATGTTTGTGGGTAGTGCTTTTGTGTAGGTTTTCATTGTTTGATGTTTTTTCAATATTCATCTTTCCCGGTTGGCAACGTTGTTTCTTATACAACGTTCGTGTGATCCAGGACCTTTTGGCTGAGCTGCCTGGTACGGTAGCAAGACCACGACCTTCTTCCCTTCTGCTTTCTCACTGCTCTAGCAGATGCCTGCAGCCAATCACAGCCCATCCGTACCCTGGAACCATCCTCTTTGAGGTTTCTCAGATCAGTCTTGTGATTGGAGTCTATAGTTGCTTGCCTGCATGACGCAGATGCCACATTTTGATTAACACATGCATGGAGTTTTTCCCTGCAGAGAGGTTATAGTGGAAGGTATCCAGGGTCAGCAAGTGGTCTGTCCCTGCATTTGCAGTCTTAGTTTCACTGATCTGTATTTAAGCAGGGCTACAGGTCTGAGGGAGTGTTAACTTTCCTTAGTATTGTTTTAACTGCAGTAGAATTAATGTTGCTTTGTGATTAAACTGTTTGTTGCACTAATCAACTGTCAACCAAATCTGATATTCTAATTTTTCTTGCATTTGGCTCAGTCGGTGACGTTAACAGTTCACCAACTCAAGGGCTCTACTCCATTATCATCGTCTTCGGATGTCGCGAGGGGAAATCACAATTAAAGCCAGTACGGCTGGACAGTCTTTAGCTTTGTAGTTTTAATTTGTTCAGAGAAAAGCATCATCTCCTTTTTTTTTTTATAGAAAAGTTATGGTTTTAATGAATGCCAAGGCAAGAAAAGTTGAAACATTTTCTTATCTTTAGAGTTTATTTCCTCAGTAGTTGGACCTTGAACTAAACTGGAAACTATTTTTTTTCTCTACACAGCAAATACCAGAAAAGTCTGGTTTCAAGATGCTAAAAAAAGGGGATGAGAGGGGTAAATCAAGTTGTGTGGGATTAAGAGGTATTGTAGTGAGAAAACACCACAGATGATTCGAGAGTAATTTGACTTAAGTCTTTAGTTGTACTGCATTGGTGGGGGCATGATAAAGGAGACGGTAAACACACTGATTACATCTTGCCTACTGAGCCGGTGGCCCCTTAGAAACGGAAGCTTGAATTTCCATCCAGAATTGTGCTCTCTTAATTGCTAGAGTTAATCCTCTAAAAGTTCCTCTGGTATGAATGGGTGTGGAGACTGAATTACCTCTTATCTTTCCATCGAGCTGCCATCCTCGGTTGTGAGTGGTTGGGGAGACCAGGCCTTCACCTCCAATCTGTCGGTTTTTATCCTTCCGACAGTTTGTGTGAATTCATCTGGAGACTCGACTCCGCCTTGAAAGATTGCTACAAGTAGCCCAGAGAATCGCCAATCCCGCTCGTTTTCTGTTTCAAGTAATCTAGAACCATTCCCCAGTTATTATTCTGGAAAGTAAGAAATTAGATGTGCTGCACTTATTTTACAGTAAACGATGTTTCTCCTTGGCAAATGTATAATTGATTGTCTCCATTTTCTATTGTCCATTTGGTAATATCCGTGTGCATTAGTAAATTATTCATATGACCAACTGCCTTGGTTCCCAATGAAGTGCGATACAGAAAGCAGGAAATAAATGTGACAGTACATGTGTGTATATAGATATATATCTATATATAGATATTATCTATATATAGATATATTTCTATATAAAGATATATATTACCTACTGGCAGTCAGCAGTAGTTAGTTATAGTTAGGACCTAGTTTTAATAGGAAAAACTTTTTTTGATTTGCCTATAACTTTGGCGTCGTTTGACCAATCATCATGAAATTGTCCCAATAAATTATGAAGGTAGGTTCTGCTTGGCATGAAATGTTTGGAGGTAATCTGTGCAGTGGGGATCGAATTTAGGGCGCAAAATAAGAATGCACTTGTAATGTTAATTCCCATAGGAACATTTAGCTACAACTACAGCCCGAACCACTGAACTGACTTAAACCAAATTTGGCAGGGAAGTAGATGTTGGTTCAAAGGAGTGCCTTTAGCTTGGTGTAAATCCGTTCAGTAGTTTTTGAGAAATGTAAGTTTAAAATTATAGTGACATCTCTGGTTGAGAAATCTTCTCGAAGGGAAATGAACTGCTCTGAATGGCTGCCAACACTTCAAGCAGGAAGTATTGGCAGCCATCTTGGGGACTCAGATTCACACTAATTAAGGGGGTCCACTGCGGACCCCCTGGCCCCGGGGACCACATTCCTGGGGCTATATACAAGATGGTAGTGGGGCTGCGCGGCCCCCCTCCCAGAGCCCTGGAAAACGCCACCCCGCAGGGCCGGCTCCAGCAATGTCCTGGGGTGCCCACTCCTGGGTCATTTCAGTTTGTTTGGTGCTCCTGCCAAGCCATAGCAAACTCTTCCGCTCCATGGAAGTGATGGCATTAAAAATGTTCTCGCTTCGACGAAGCAGGGCAGAATTGCTTTTGAACAGAGGGAGCTGCATGTTAGCAGCTCCCTCTGTCCAAAAGCATTGCTGGCTCCCGCAATAGGCCCCAAGGAGGGGGATAAGTGCCTCTCCTACAAAATGTGCCAGCCCCATGGGATGGGGTCTATAGGGCGGACATTATCGCAGGGAGGAGATGCTGTGTGCGCCCCCCCCCTCTTTTATTGGTTGGCTGCCTTTGGAATTACAGTGACGTTATAGTTAAATTCATATTTTACACACAAAACCATAGAAATGTATTTGTTATAGTTAGTTAGCTCAAGTAATTCTTTCCCTAAAATTACTATAACCCATGCCCTCGTCATACACTGCAAATTACCTTTACATATTACATCGCTCATGACATCTTCTATGAAAGTATTAATAATATCACTGCAACATTTGCAGTAAACTTATTGATGAGAAAGCGGTGTATGGCGGGGGTGTGAGGTATAGTTACTTGAGATAACTAACTGCTGAATTTTTATGGTTTCGTGCAAGTAATCCCAATAATGTCAAAACTACGTAAGAAGCGGGCACAGACTCCAAATGATGCAGTGGAGAAAATGATAAATTTATTACATTTAAATTGAATTGTCTATGACTCGTTTCGACCACACCAAAATAGCCTTGATCACATGATACATATATATTTATACTGTGTGTGAGTGTAAAACTCTTACCTTATATATACCTCCCATGCATGGTAATGACATGCATAGTAAAACATGGTGTAGTAAACCGTGTTTGCAGAGCTACAAATCATACACAATACCAACACAGAGGCTTCACGATCAACTAATGCCACTGCTTAGGGGCACACATCCGAGGAGGAGGGCAGTGGCTGCAAAAAGCGCAGATTTGAGTAAATAGGAGGTGGACCTAAATGTGGGTTACCCAATACTGACCCTCAGACAACATATCAGACTCCCTTTTATGTACGACAATGTAGAGGACACACCAGGCCGGGGGCCCAGGGATCTCTCCGATTTATTAGCACACAATCACCTGTTATGTTTTAAGTTGTCCCTGTTATATTATTACCCGCCTCCCCAATTCACAGACCACTACACAGAGAAAGCTAAGAGAGCCAACATGTATCTTGCAATCAGCCGCCACAGAACCTCCATGAGTACCAGTGAATAATGTTCTAGACACAAACACACACAGCAGTCATATGTGTACGCTGCAGTGAGAAATGTGGATCTATACTGATTAAATCTGCTTTGATGTATATTCAGTATCAATGTACCCACCTAATGGCCAATATCAAAAGGAATGTATACTGTGTATGTCTGCCCTATTTATGAAAATCTAATAGAACAGATTAAAGAAAAAAAAACATTTTGTAGTAAAAAAAGTGTGGTAAAGGCATGTGTGGCATTTGTCAGCGTTGTAGTGTCGCACAACCTCTATCTCTGAGTGGGCATTACCACTTTACAAAATGGCTGTTCCCTAGATGTAGTAGCATTTGATTATGTAGTGTACTATCAAATGAGCAATATATTATTTAGAAAACTGTTAGCTCTGGTCATTCCTTGTGAACTAATACGATGTGGGGTTTATGCTGCTGACCTTGTCTGTCAACGTTAAAACCTCCAGGATCTTCTGGAGCGCATGTAGTGAAGTATCTGTTTTTCTGTGCTGCATGAGATTTAATCAAGCATTACCAAAATATGGTGGGCTAAGATTTTGCTACAGTATGTGAGTGGCTTATGCTTGCACTGTACAGTGCATATTTTTGAAAGCAGAATTTGGTGGATTGATGAAGTGCAGAGGTTGTGGGCATTTGCATTATGCACCATCTATAAGGTTTTTTAATATGACTTCTTCCCAAGATTACTTTTAGAATCGCTTTTAGTGATTTGCAATCAATTTGAAAAATATCCTCTTTTGTCTCTGCAGTCTACACCTTCGCCGTCTGCAGATCTGCTTGGCCTGGGTGCAGCTCCGTCCACAAACTCTGCTCCACCGCCGGCCTCCAGCGCAAGCCTGCTAGTGGATGTCTTCTCTGACGCTGCCTCTGCAGTGGCTCCTCTTGCTGCTGGCTCTGAAGACAACTTTGCAAGGTATTTCCCAGATGCTGATGAACATCTATTTTGATGATAGCTTGTCTTTATAAAGTGCCTTAGACATATCCATCATAGGATAACGCCTTAAAGTGGCCTGCATGAAAAATATAGGGTGTCTTTGCTCCACAAGCGCTCAGTTTCTCACTCCACAGGTATTTTCTTTTGAAGGCCTGACTCTGGCCACTCCTTTTAACACTATCGCCCAACCCCTCCGGTGTTTGGGATAGTGAAGACTGTGGAGTTCTCTATGAAATTACCCAATAAATAACTAGTCTTCACGCAAAACATCTCCCGGTTATTACCCTGAATTCTCCAAAACGGACATCCTTTAAAGGGCAAGTATCTTTGAACACTTCAGGTAATTGTATATCTGTAGCATTCAAAGCAATGATTTGGGTTTCCCTTCCAACACAGGAGAGTATAAAAAGAGAAATATCTAAAAACATTTGGTTTCTTCTTTTAATGCTGATACATAATGGTTTGATAAGTCATATTATTATTTCGAAGATGGACAGGCAGAATAGAGGAATTGTTAAAGGTAAGAAACACATTTCCTTAGAAAAGCTTGAAGCCTAATCTCAATTAAAGCCATCAAGAAAAGGCCTGTTTGGAGGAATCAGTAAATATTCCCATAAAAAAATAAGAATTGCAGTAAAAGCTGTTGTGCACATCAATACCTGGATGTTACTTGAGTCCATGAGGTGAAATGAAGTCAATCAACCATTCTGGATTTGTGTAGCATGCACTAGGATCCTTCTACAATCAGTCAAAGAGGCAGGTCTTGAATCCCTTTCTGAATTCCATGAGAGAGGACGCTGTACTGAGGTGCAGGAAAAGGTAATTCCAGGCTTTTGCAGCGAGGTAGAAGGAACGTCCTGAGCTGTTACTCCGACAGATGTAGAAAATGTGAGCGAGGGAGGTGGGGCACAGGTGTCTGCAGAGTTGGTGGTAGTTCCAGGGGTAGTTGATTCATGCTGGTCCTTGGTCATGAAGGGCATTCTAGGCGTGGATCAGTATCTTGAATTAGCATCTTTTCTGGATGGGGAGCCAGTGGAGGTTCCTGAGGTGGGGGGCGATTTGGGTCCATTTGGGGAGGTTGATGGGGAGTCTGGCAGCTTTGTTCTGTATTTTCTCGAGTCTCTTCAGGAGTTGGGTGGTGATTCCTGCATAGACGGTGTTGCCATCTTGGAGTCGGCTGGCAATTAGGGCTTGGCTGACTGTGTTCCTGGTGTCGACCGGGATCCATCAGAAGATCTTTCGGAGCTTGCAAAGAGTGTGAAAACAAGCAGAGGCAACTGCGTTTATCTGGCGTTTCATGGTTAGTTTGCTTTCCTGGATGATGCCAGAATTGCGGGTGTAGTCTGTCGTGTGGGCCCGAGCTCGGTGGTCCACCAGGTGTCGTTCAGTGTGAGTTTAAGTATACTAACATTACCTTCCCAAAGCTGAACCATCATATGAAGTCAATAAATGAAATGGAATAAACAACTAATTTTGACTTTGAAATATATTTAGCATAAAATCTCATGAAGTGTTGTCAATTGCAGTTGCAAAGCCTGCCACCGTTCAGGAGATACACTGAAAGCATGCCGGTAAATATTCGTAATATACTTACAGTGCTTCATTTAAATCAAATGGAACTTTATATTCAAGGGCTTGAGCTAATTATGAATGCACATATTCTGTAGATTTTTGTTCTTGTGGTGGTCTAGGCATCTTTCACTTTTTAGGGCCCGACCTCCTGGCATCCCTGCAACTTCCATCCCTAATTATTTTTAGAAGATGCCTGAAGCCTTGGATCTTCCAATGTGTGACCCAGTTGAAAGCAAACTGAGAACGCGGGGAACGCCTGACCTTGTTGGGGTTGTTTGGTATCATCCTGCTTACTAAGTGTTGCTATTAGCTCAAAACTCTGCAATCTGTTTTTTTGCGTTTTTTCTCGCTATTGACATCTACAGTTATCAATCTGAAGGACAAAAGTTTGAATCCTGGCAAGGCAGACTGTGCTTCCTACGGTGTTGGTTGGAGTATCATTACATTGGATAATAGCAACATCCATTATGCATTGTGCTTAAAATGGTAGACGTGTAGTAAGAAGTGCTGTATTACAATTTTTACAAAAATGATGCTGTCAAAGTCGAGCTTTATTTATTTAGGACGACCTCTTCATCGCAGACAATGTTGTGGCACACTGATCTCACTCCCCAATAGTATGCAGCCGATTACGTTGCAATATGGCTCTTTTCTTTGCCTTAATTATTGAGTATATTGAAAAAATGTTACCTTCAAAGCCAGACACATTTTTTTTCCTTTAGGCTAGAAACTTTTTTTTATAAATGTTATTATCTGAAGGAAGACAATGTATGGTTATAGATATCTTCACCATGTCAGCTTTCTCCTGTTTCATGTCCAGTTAATCCTAAACAAAGTGACAGGAAAACTTCAATGAAATGGCTAATAAAAATAACTAATTAGAGAAGCTTAAAATTAATTTGAGAAATATTAAAGAGTAGGACTTAAACCGCAAAGGTCTCAGCCTATGTCTGATTAATAAATCCTCTTGTGATGGAGGAAGCAACCAGCTTTGAGGGCTGAGACCATGTTATACATGATAAGGACCCAGGCGAAAGTCCTATAATTAATCTATAGGATGAAGGTGAACAGTTTTCTAAAGTGTTCAGAGATCCTTTTTCCTGAATTTGTAAAGTTATGGCTGTCAATTTGTGGCCATCCTGATGCTGAAATGCCTGCAAACTAAAATGAAGGACACCATTGTGTCTCAATTTTATGGCATAATACAACAATACTTTATTTAATATGTTAAGTAGACATACTCTGGAGAAGTTCACAGTTTTGGGTGGTGTTACTGTCCTAACTATCGCTTTCCGTTTCCAGTCATCATCATTTGTGTTATCCATGACTTTGGTGACTAGTCACATCCGTGGTCAATGTTGAAGTTGGCTATGCAGTTGCCCTATGTATTTTTGCACTTTTCACTTACTCCTAATGGCCAAATCCATGGCAAATCTGAGCATTTCATAGCTACTATTGGAACATTTCTGCTTCTTTAATATGGTAGACACACTGAAGTCTAAAATATTCGACTATTTTACAGTTTGTAAAATAGGAATTTTGCTTTTAAACCATCTATAAAATGAAACGACTGTTCATCGCGTGTTTTTAATGTTATTTTTCTTTGCTGTTATGCACGCTGTCTCTTCCGAAGGGTTGCTCACACCATATTTTTACAACGGTTTCACCCCTTTTTCATTCTTCCATTTACACCTTTTTAAGTTTTTTCTATTTTCCCTCTACAGTCTCACAGCCTATACGGAAGGTGCCATACAATTGCATCCTTCACAGGCCATTTCACAGCCTTTATCTAGCCTTTTTTGGTCATGGCATGAAGTAGCGACCAGTTTGTGATGCTTTGCTGTGTTCTGTCTGTGTGAGATATAGCGCTGCTAACATATTAACATCTGTTGTCTTTTGTGGGGTGGGAGTTCTGGAGCTACACCACTGCTTCCCTTTCTCTGTACTAACTCTTTGACTGTTGACCTCTCTATTGCTGCCTTTCCTGTTTCCGTTCTTTCTGCTGCTTGACTTAGCCCTGATGCGGCTGCCACCGAGGTGGCCTCTGAGGAACCTGCCGCTGCTGTGCATGATGCTGATGAACTGATCCACAAGTAAGCAATCTCGGTCCTGCAGGGCCTCACCCTCCTGCTGTTGTGTTGTTTGGTAACTGGAGATCTTACACCACTTCCACTTAAGTTCACATATCCTGGAAGAAGCATGAACCCATGACTTCATTCGTATTTCATGTTTCTGTGTTTTGTTGGAAAGCGAAAGTTGTTTTCCTGAGCATAGACCAAATGGCTAGTAGTTTGTGTATGCTACTTAAGTAGCAAAGCCATATGTCAAAGTGAAGTTTGATACCTACATAGCTGTATGTCTAAAACTCATGCAGTTAGTTTTTAAATCACCTTAATGTGACATATATTATGATTTACTCTATGGCTTCGTTTGGTTTGCACTTGCAAAAAGTGGTGATTATTTCTGTCGTTCAGCAACTACCTTTTGTATTGCACTTTAAACTTTCAATCGTGGTTACTTCACTCTGGGGGGGTCCTAATCTATCATCTGTAGCACCTACTACAACTTTCGTACAGCAGTCCAGTTCCATTTTTAAACCATTTGTGAACAGAATGCAATACTACTTAGTCCAACCATTCAGTTTACAAAGGTGATAATACTTTTAACTCACACGGATTACTGGTCTTTTAAGACATTTACAGATCACTGTGGATGCCCTGGTGTTTTACTCCACTCATTACATCTTGTGTACATTAGCAATGACACCTGGATGAACGCATCTACAAACCTATAGCAGAAATGTTTTTTTTCCCCAACCTCAATGATGTTATGTTGAATTTGCTCTATTTACCCAACTCATTACTGTTCATTGGTTTTTAGGATTTTTGATGTAGGTTGCCTCTAGTTTGATGTGGAGTGTGCAAACTTATTGCAGAAACGTTGGTTTTGAAACCATAATCAGAAAGTCCGACTTGTATTGCTCATGTGAATTTTCCAAGGAGAAAATAGTCTAGTGACCATTCACATTGTGCTGGCTTCCAGTCGGAGGCCATGTTAAATGTTTAAATTGCCCTCCTGTGACATTATTTGTGCTCTGTTGATTCATGTTCGAAGGGATATTGTGTGGTCATAGGACATGAAGGGTTAACGGTACAGCTTCAGGCCAACAGCAGATTTTATTCGAGACTGCTCATATTAAAAATCTGTTATGAATGTCAGTTACTTAATCACGGCCCGCTACCCAGGACTCTTGTTGAATGTTTTCTGCTCTTGTTTGGTAAGCCTTGGTAGCCAACCTGCCTGCTTTCACATTTTTCAAACTGAACCCAAGGGTGATCAGCATCAGTCACAATTGATGTCCTGCCCAGGTGACCTTTAATCATGTTCTCAATGATAGGTCAACAAAATTCAGTAGTAGCTGACGGATTGCAATGGGTGTCCTTTTCCCAAACAATAAGTAGCTGATTGCAGGGATAGCTTCATGTAGCAAAGAGACATTCGATTAATCTTCCAAATGTTAAGGGTGACCGTTGCACATTCTTCAAAGAGTGCAGTTGAACCATGAAGCAAGTTAGTCATGGCCACATTTTCACTGTTACAATTTTGCAGCCCTTAAATAAATTTAGTCAACATTTACTTTTATGTAGGTTCTGTCTGTAGAGAATAGTGCATTGTTAGCTAAGATTATTTGAAAAATAGTTTTTGGTGCAGTTTGTATACGAGGTTACTAGCGTTAGTATGTGAGTGTCACACTGAATAATTTAGGTTTTCTCATTAACCTGCTTTAAATTCTCAGTCTATATTTGCATTTTCTGTAACTTAAGCTTACCATATCAAACCCTGGCATTGTAATCATGTGCCTTGAATACCTCTTTAATACAGAAAGCCCTTGTGCTTAGTTTCAGCTTCGAGTAGTGAATTAGGCTGCAGGGCCAAGGGATAGATAATTTAGGTTTCCAAATTAACCTACCTTAACTTTTCTGTCTGTCGATGTAATCTGGTAGCAGTGGGTGGAGGAGGCGATATGTCTGGTAATGTAAGAAGCTGGATTGGTCCCATTACAGGTGAAGTAATTGCACAAGATGCATACATCGGGTTGGAGACTTGGATGTATTGGTGCATCCACATTTTGTAGATATTGTATTGAATACTCTGAACACAACTTCACCAGGGTAGTGGCCAAACCACCAAGGGAATTGACAGTTGAAGGAGTAATGTATCAAGAGGGATGGGATATTGAGTGTTGCAGGCATCTTCCCATGCTTTTAGTTGAAGCCTTCAGGCAGTGAGCAGTCTTCACCTCTGAGTGTAAAATATCAGTACCTTAAACCAAATACTACCAAGTTATGTACACACTTATGATGGGCCCTCATCTGTCATGTAATGGCTGAGTAAAGGACTTTAATTTATTTTGATAAAGCCATTCTGGTAAGACATGCTAAAGGCTGTGGTCTTGGTTGGTTGAACCTTCGTTTTTCAAGAGTGAAGTCCTTTGTAATTCTGTTTATGGTCAATAATAGGGTGAAGTCAAGAATGGCCCTAGTCATTCAAAGAGATATATATACACTTGACATTCCACGGGGCAGCTAATTAACCCCTGGGTGGGATTTTATCTGATCTCGCTGGAACATATATCAAACAAAAAGTAAGACATGCACCACTGCAATTTTCTAACACACTTATTACATCAATTTGGTTTAATCCAGATAGATACTGCATGGATAACTGAGATGTTTGAGGCATGTGGCCTGCTGAATTCATATCTTAGCATAGATCGTCGCCTAGTGTTGGGTCCGGATGATTGCACCTTGTTGTCTTTGAAGAGTCTTCGAAGTATCACGAGATAGGTGACTCCTCCCATGGACTACAGCGCGCATGAGAATCCACTCCATCCTTAGATTGTTTTTTTCCGCCATTGGGTTCGGATGTTATTTCCTATACTCCAACTTCGGAATCGAAATTAACTACTTTCTAAGGCCAAAAGGCCTTCGAACTCGACGGTATTGTTCTCGCTCGGTACCACTCGACTCCATTAAACTTTTCATCTTGATCCGGTCGTCGACGTAGGCCTTTGGGCCTTATCGACGCCACGTGCGACTTTCGTCGATGAAAAGGAGTCCATTTAAAAGGTGTCCCCAATGCCACTCCAAATTCCCACATACTGACAAGCATACAGTATGCAACAAGTGTTTGTCACCTGAACACATAGAAGAAAATTGCCCAGCGTGTGCCCAATTCCGATCCAAGAAAACCATCAGGAATCGACGGGCTGCCAGGCAAGAGATGCAGAGGTCGGCACCGGAACTGGAGAATATCTTCGAGGACGAACAAGATCTCCCCGAAGCCGCCGACTCCGATCTAGAGATCGTCACCGTTGAGGACCAATATGACTCCGATGACCATATCACACCGGTGCAAACCGTGAGTACTCAGCCCCCCACTCCACTCAGCCCAAAAGACAAGGCTCCGGTCGAAGCATCGCTGAAAGCCTTAGCTAAGATCTAGATATTCCTTCGGAGACCCCACCTCTCGGTACGCCTTCCGGTAGCCCAGGCCCGATGAAAGACATTGAGCCAATAAGAGCTTTCCAGCCAAAGGTCGTCGAACCAAAAAAGCTAGTCAGCCCGAAAGGCGCAGAACAAAAGAGGGTGGTCCACCCAAAGGTAATCAACCCGAAGACTAAGGTCGTCAATCCAAAGGGCGTACTCCCAAAGAAGGTCGTCGAGCCCAAGAAGCCCTCTGCACTGAAGAGCGTAGTCGAGCCCAAGAAGCCCTCAGAACCGAAAAGGTCGTCGATCCGAACAAAAGCCTATCCTAAAAAAGGTGCCGCTCACACAAAAAAGACAATCGACGCGAAAAAAACCCTTCCTTCGGACAAAAAACGTACCAAACCAAGAACTCCCGTCGATCCGAAGGCCGTCGTCGACCCTAAAAAGGGCCCTGATCCAAAAAAGAGCTTTGAAAAGAAAAAAGGCGTCAAACCAAAAGAGGTTACCGACCCGAAAGGAGCTCCAACACCAAAGACCCTCAAGCCAACAACTCTAAAACAAGTCAATAAACCAAAGCCTTCCACGCCAAAGCCATGGACTGTCGAGGAAGAACTCTTCCATCCAGATCCGGTGACTGAAAAGCAACCAAAATTATATATAGACCCTAAAAAAGGACACGTGGTAGTTTACCACCGAAAGAAGAGGCCCTTACCACAAGACACTCCTTCTCCTGTTCCTACAAAGAAAAAAGACTTTGGGACATCTCCCTCAACACCCTTTACTCCTCCTCCTTTTTTTTCCTGATATGCCTTTTGTACCTTACTCTCCCACACATTCTGATTACAATGAGGGAGAGGACATGGGGGAAGATCCTCAGTGCACTTATGATGAACCAGGGGATCCTGATCCACAAGATGATACATGGGATGATCAAAATTATCCTGACGAAGCGCAACCCATCCCAGACACTTCCCCATACCCTACAAAACCGTCGCCTACAGACGACACTATCCTGTTTAATCAACTTATAGACAGGGCAGCAAAATATCACAAGGTTGACATGCACACTGACCCTATAGAGGAGGACTTTTTATATGCTTAAAGGTGTCTTAAAGCACGCACCAGACATATTTAAAGATCCTGCTAGGGCGCGGGTGCTCAATCCGAGGAATGAGAAAATATATAGGGCATCCCCAGCAGACCCTACTTATATTAAATAACAGTTGCTTTTAGATTAGATTAGTAGTTGCTAATGCTCGTAATAGGGTCAACTCACAGACAAAAGGAGATGCTCCCCCTCCTGATAAAGAATCTAAAATACTAGAAGCCTCAGGGAAAAGGGTAGCTTCACAAGCCGGAAACTCATGGAGAACTGCGAATACACAGGCTCTTCGAGCAAGATACGACAGAGCACATTACGACCAGCTCGAAAGTCTAATGCAACACCTACCAGAACCTTTTAAGGCGCAGGCTAACTACCTCATTCAGGAAGGCAAGTTCATTACTAATGCCTCCATTAAATGTGCGCTAGACGCAGCCGATACATCGGCCAGGTCTATCAATACCAGCGTTCTCCTGCGCAGACACGCGTGGCTAGGCATATCTGGTTTTAAAAATGAGGTGCAATCCTCAACCAACCAGTAAACTAAGATTTCCTGTTTGGCCGCGTAGTAGACAACATTCTAGATAAAATGAAGAAAGACACAAACTGCAAAATCAATGGGGGCACTTCAGTTCCAACAACATCGAGGTTCCTTTCGTCCTCCTCGTATAGAGGCGCAGGAAGCTGCAACACATCACAAAGCTCCTCTACCTTCAAATCTAATACCCAGAGCACTTTTAACAAAGGCTCCAATAGAGGAGGTTATAGGGGAAACAATAACAAAGGCAGAGGACGTGGAGGCAATAACACCATAGCCTCCACTGCCACCAAACAGTGACTTCATCACACTCCCTCCAGACCACCTAACACCAGTCGGAGGCAGAATCAACCAGTTCCTACCTGTCAGGAACGCAATGCCCACAGACAGGTGGGTGAGACAAATTATCCAGTATGGTTATTGCCTGGAACTCAATTCTACTCCACCCAACATACCACCCAAACACCTATGTCCATAGATGTGGGGTTAATAATAGTAAATCTAGTATATTTATCCTTTACAATATTTGTGTATTCAGTATTTTTGCCATGATAGTTTAGGAGGTTTGGTATTTTTGTACTGATTAGTCTTACATAAGAATGCACACCCAGGCGCAAGTAGAATCATATAGTCGGCAGTCTCTCCTCAGAAAGGGCATTTATTTTGCCTTCCTAATTTGAAGCAATTTACTTTGCCTTCCTAATTTGAAACAGGTCCCATTCAAACCTTGGCTTTCGAGGTGGTGTGTTTGACAAACACATGTCTACTAAGAAACACATGACCCCCTTCCCAGACTCTTTCTTCGTTAGTTTGGACCATTAGTTACCAGACTTAAATAAACTGTCTTACACCATTACTCCTGCCCCACTCCTAATAGTGTGATCAAGAAAACCAGCGATTGCCGTTTGACACCGAAAATGTGTCTCATGTGTGGCTGGTGTGGCTGGCGAGATCAGATTCTCATCTTTAGCTGATATATATATTTTTTGATGCTCCAATGGATATTGCGATGTTTGAGGGACATCCTGAGAGAAATTTCATCATCACACAGTGAGTGTAGATATAAATTGCCCTGGTACATCCAGTATTAAAGCAATTGTAAGAAATTGACGTGGCACCTTTAGAGTAGCAAAAAATGTAGTGTGCCATTACTGAGATATCAAAACAAGTGGATTTTCCTGTTGGGATAGCAGAGGCAGTTTGTAGATGGGTGGCAGGTGGTCGGAGAGGGTTCTGGCAGAGCCAGCATAGCTGCAGGAGTGACATGGCTAGAGACAGACTGAAGTTCCTCATGTATTCTGGCCAAAAAAAAGATCAAGATAGGACATCACATTATAGTATCATCTATCATGTATAGAGCATTTCATGGCTACGGACCCGGATTTCTGCATCAAAAACCATGAAGTAGGGTGGAGGAGCTACGCGAGCTTCCGAGATGGCCGCGTGAGCACAGTGCTCCCGGGACCCTCGCCGCTCTTTGTAAAATATCCTGACGCTATCCTGATTTTTCAGGTGGGTTATTGAAGATGAACCTCAGCTGATGCTTTTGCTCTTTGAAAATTTTGATTTGGACTTTGGGAACCAAAGTTACGTTGATCCGAACTTTTGAGGCCCACCTTGCGGTTAGCCGGGGGCTTGGCAAGTTTGCACGCCGGGACGAAGTTGAACAACAACGGCTGAGGGGTCTTCCCCCAGTAGCCCTGCATCAACCTTCGGTTTCGCTTTTGGGTCCTGGCATTGTCCGATCGCAGGACTGTTCCGTTCTGAAGGAGATCCGGCCAGGCTCTCATCATCGTGTGCCTTCTATCCTCTACGCTTTCGTGTCGAACTGCGTTGTCACCTCGGCCACACGAGCCTACGTTTGTAGACTTTTGATGACTTGCCTGCAGGCGGCCATTTTCACCAGGTCTCACGGGCCCCTCCGGGGCGTACCTTGCAGTATGGCGGCTAGGGCCGACAACGAGAAACGGAAAACCAAGGCACCTATTCGCGGGGGACCGGTCCAAACCAATATCATGGACCGTTATACCCAATCTAAAGGATCCCCCGGTGGCGCCAGCCGTACCCCGGAGGACGCCAAGGAAGACCCAACTGCGCCTACTGAACTGTCTCTCCAAGACGTCATGAGCGCCATTGCCAATATGAAGGCTACCTTCGGCCAGCAATATGAGGCTCTGGCTCATAAAATCGACACGGTTGCCATCGATGTCACCTTGATCAGAGCCGACTTGTCTAAAACGAACGAGAAAGTGAAATCGTTGGATTTGAAGACTTCTAGCCTTACGGCCAATGTGTCGGAACTACAAACGGAAATCGGCAACTTGAAATCATCCAACGACCTCATGTCTCATCGACTGGAGGATTATGAAAATAGGGCAAGACGCAACAACATCCGCGTCATAGGTGTCCCTGAAAACCCCGAAAATCCTTCAATGGACCTCCTGGTGGAGGACCTCGTTCTGAACCATCTTGCCCCTACAGGACTGAGCAAATTCTTTGCAGTGGAGCGTGCCCACCGTGTCCCCGGTGGAAAGCCGAGGCCGGGCACCCCTCCGAGGCCTATCATTGCCAAGCTCTTTCATTTCAGAGACCGGGATGCTATCCTGCAGGCCTCGAGGGTGAGTGGCCCGGTAAAATTCGAAAACGCTACAGTCAACTTTGACCCGGACTTTACTCAGCTCGTCCAGAGGCAAAGGATGGGTTTTCAGGGTGTGAAGCGAAGACTCCGAGACTTGGGCCTGAAATATGCTATGTTATTTCCTACCAGACTTCGTGTTGAGTACGAGGACCGGACATTTTTCGGCCAGTGAGTGACTGGCTGGATTCTCTGCATGCCGGACATTTTTCGGCCATTGAGTGACTGGCTGGATTCTCTGCCTGCCCGGAACGATCGAACTGAGCACCCTGGTGGTGCCGAGGGTGGTGAGCCAGAACAGAAGTGACGATGCGGTCCCTGATTTCCGAACACTTAACTATTCACAGCTGGGTTTGATTATTTTACCATTGTTGTATGTTATTGTCGTGTACCCGAGGGTGGCGGGGGTGGTGGGACTCTTTCCTCCTCCAGGGTTCTTATTGTAGATTGGTTTAATGGTAGGGCGACAGGCACACTGCAAGTTGGGGTGGCTTTCTAGTCTAATGCAGGGGTGCAGGGTGGGGGGAGTTGTAACGGGATTTGGTTGGGGGGATGGGGGGGGAGTGTTTGTGGGTTTGTTTTTTTTTCTCAAGGCAACGTATTGCTCCTTTCTATGATCCGATTATTGTGCTCTTTGTGAGGTAGGTTCCACATTTCTTGTTGGGATGGGGGGTAGCGGGTTAAGGCTAATATCTTGGAATGTCAACGGGTTGGGTGATAGAATAAAACGGGGAGTGGTGCTGCAATTCTTGCGTCGCCTGTCCCCCGATGTCGTTCTTTTACAGGAGACACATCTGGTGGGAAACATGTGTCATGCCATTAATAGGTGGGGTTACCGTCTTGTTGCACATTCTTGGTTCACCGCTGGTTCTAGGGGCGTTGGCATTCTTGTCCGGTCCTCTCTCCCCCTGGAGATAGACGACGTAATCCTCGACGACAGGGGGCGCTATGCCGCCCTCACTGGTAGATGGGAGGGTAGGACTGTTTCGTTGCTCACTGTATATGTTCCGCCGGGTCTACAGACCTCCACTTTTTCAGACATTGGGCGAGTAATGCTGGGACTCCCTGATGGTACTCTGGATATGGGTGGGGACTTTAATTCTGTTGTTTCTGGCAATGTAGATCGTCACCCCCCCCAGAGATCTTCAGAAGTCCCAATCATGGCTGAGTGGGTTTTTGGAGACTTTTGGTTTGGTGGACTGCTGGAGGTTGATGCATCCAGCGCAGATACAATACACCTTTCATTCTGGGGCCCATGGAAGTCTTTCCAGACTTGATTACATTCTCATGCCGGCGGCATAGTCCCCTTCTGTCAGAGAGATCAGACACCTTGCCTGGGGCATTTCAGACCATTCCCCATTGTGGCTTTGTATGGATACTAGAGTGAGTTGTTCAGGGCGAGTCACTCCCATAAACCCCTGGTGTTTACGTAATCCTAAGACCCGTGCTGGTTTGATAAAGTCCCTGGATCAATATTTCCTTGAAAACAAGGGGTCTGTGTCCTCATCTGTGTCACTATGGGAAGCCTTCAAGACTGTCATTCGTGGGCAGGCCCCATCCTTAATTGCTGATGCTAAGAAAACTAAAAATCAAGAAATTGTTCGTCTTGAGACAGAAATAGTCGAGCTGGAGAGTGACTTGGAATCAGGCGTTACCCATGCCAAACTCCACACCCTTGGTTTGAAACAACTGGATTACAGGCCCCTTGTCACGGATGCTGCCAAAATAATGCACAGGGAGCAGCAGGGCATATTGTACGATGTTGGGGACAAGGCGGGTAAATGATTGCGTGGCTTGATAAGAAAGAAAGGGCGAATCGTGTGGTCCCCTGATTCAGAATCTGAATGGAGAGTGTGTGACTGATCCGAGTAAGATAGTGGGGTGTTTTGCGGATTATTTTCGTACAGTGTATTCTCCGGTCTCTGATAGAGATGAGGAAGACTCATTTGTTGCTACGCGATATTGCGCTGCCACGCCTATCGGAGATTGACCGAGACCTAATGGATGCTCCATTGTCGGTGGATGAGATTGCAATCGCCATTCGCTCTGTTCGCTCTGGCAAGGCCATGGGCCCCAACGGTCTGCCCATCGAACTATACAAATTGCGCCCCGATAAAGTCGCAGCGTATCTCCTAGATATGTTCCTGGAGTCGCGAGACCTTGGCTCCCTCCCTTGTGATCAGCGTTTAGCTACGATTGTGGTAATTCCTAAGGAGGGGAAGCCTCGGGATCGCTGCGCCTCGTACAGGCCCATCTCCCTGTTGAACGCCGAACCTAAAATCCTAGCTAAAGTTTTGGCTAATCGTCTGATCACGGTGATTGGTGACCTGATCCACCCGGATCAATCTGGTTTTATCCCGCATCGTAACACCGCACTCAACTTGCGTTGTTTGCATGGTGTCCTCGCAAGGGCTGGGTCTCTTCAAGAGCCGGCCATCTTGGCTTTCTTTGACGCCACGATGGCCTTCGACACTATAGAATGGCCGTATCTCTGGGCTGCCCTCGCAAAATTTGGTTTTGGTTCTGAGTTTACCGGGTGGGTGAAACTTCTATACGAGGAACCGCTGGCTCAGGTGGTCGTTAATGGCCGAGTATCTGATTCCTTTACTCTTGGGAGGGGTACGAGACAGGGTTGCCTGTTGTCTCCCCTACTTTTTGCGCTTGCCTTAGGGCCTCTTGCTGCTTGGCTCCGATGGGAGCCTTCGATAAAGGGTATTTAGTGGCCGCCAGGTTTTGAAGACCGGATCTCGCTTTATGCTGACGATATCCTGTTGTACCTTACCTCCCCCCGAAAATCGCTTAATGTTTTGTTCGATGTTCTCACTTCGTTTGGCAAGAACTCAGGTCTAGTTATTAATTGGACTAAATCCTGTGTCTGTCATTTCGGTGGTCTTCCCCCCCTTGCCTCGTAGATTTCCCATCCTGGTCTCGCAGACGGGATTCAAATATTTGGGGATTTTTATATCATTAGACCCGATGTTCGCTATGAATGCAATTTGCTTTCCCCTCTCCAGAGGCTGAAACTTGACGTTGTTCGTTGGCGTAGATTACCACTGTCGCCGCTCGGTCGTGCTGTGCTTTTTAAAATGATGTCCCTGACACGTTTTCTGTACGCACTCCAGAATTCATTCGATATTATCCCGGTGGGCTATTTCCGGGAGGTGGAGAGCTTGCAGAGGCGGCTTGTCTGGGACGGGCATGCAAGAATCGCCCTCGCTAAGCTAACCCTCCCCTGGTATGACGGGGGCATGGCGCTCCCAGACATCAGGCGGTAATATTGGGCCTCTCAGTTGAGCGCGATTAACCACGCAATTTATGCACCCAGCCCAAATCCTGCATTTCAGATGGACAAGTATCAGTTGCCGGGTGGTAATTACAACAGGGCGCTCTACTCTAAGGTGGCAGGGAGACATGTAACAGGTCCCACTAAGATTGCTGTACGAGTCTGGTGTGATGCGAATGCGGCCCTGGGTTGGAAGGATCGACTGACACGCGCATCTGAGAGATTGGGATGCCTCTGGACAACTAAAGGTTTTGAGAAATGGGATATGATTGGTATTAGCAGAGTGGGCGACCTCTGGGCTAAGGGTGCAGTTAAGACTTTTGAGACGTTGCAGAAGGAATAGGAGTTGAGTGACAGGGAGTTTTTTAGATATGCACAGGTTCGTCATGCTTTGACCTCTGTCTTCTCTGCCGATGCCAATATCCCTGAGTCCTCCCCGCTGGAAGATCGTGTGCTTGATGGTCATGTGCCTGATAGTACGATTTCGCTAATATACAAGAAATTGATCAATAACCGGGCGGATCTCCTTGTACGTCTCAGAGAAGTCTGGACAGGGGATGGGCTGGAACTGGACGATAAAGACTGGCAGTCTGCATTATCTTCACCTAAGAGGTGGCTATTCCCGCCCGTCTCCGCCTCGTCCAACTTAAAATTCTCCACTGTGTGTATGTTACCAGTCCTCGTCTGGTTTCCATGGGTTTTTCTGCTGATGGGATATGTAAGCGTGGTTGTGGAATGATTGCTACCTTCCTCCATATTATATGGGAATGCCCGGAGGTGACCGCGTTTTGGAATCGTGTGCATGTAGTGATGGTGTGTTACCGGAGTCGCGTTGCTGCCTGAGGCCCGGCGATGTCTGTTGAATGTGTGGGAACCGAATGATTATAACGTCGCTCAGACCCATTGGGCGACCCTTGGGAACATGATTGCCAAGAGAGACATTGCACAGTTGTGGGGTTCCCGGCGGCCGCCCACTGTGTCAGTATGGAAGGAGAATATGGATTGGTGCATGTTTAGAGAGAAGACTGAGTATTTGGCTAGGGGCAAACCTAGGGCGTGGACTAAAATCTGGATCCAGTGGAACGCCTACCGAGGGAACATAAGTACGCCCCCGTTGGAGGACAATCCGGACATCTCCCTCTCCCCCTGATCCGACATTCCATGTCTTGTTTAAATTTTGTACCTATTTTTGACTCCCCCACTGGCCCCCCTGACCCCCTCCACTAACTATTAGTTTGCACAACTTTGCACTCGAAAGTCCCTCCCGTACGAGCACAATTTCGTGTACAATGTTCCATGCCTTGAGACTTGTTTGTTTTTCTTTCTTTTCTTTTCCTTTTTTGTAAAAAACAAAATAATACTTCATCGTGGCTCTATCCTGTGTTGCTACAGATCTTATCCTGCATCGCTGCCGGGCCTCAGGGATGTCGGCGAAGGAGCTGTGATATATACAGATTACTTCCACTTTTGCTAGCGGCCGGCCCCTGTGGTTTTAGGCCCGTGTGTGTAACCTTATTTAAATGCACAATAAAGTGAAAAAAAAACCATGAAGTACTACTCTACCTGGTTGTTGCGTTCCTCCACCTGCTACCTTCTTGCAGATTCAAAATGCAGGTATAAGAAGTGGGATAAATCCTTCAGGGTAGCGGGCCATCGTATCGGGAATTTAGTGTATTTGTGTAGAAGCTTTCAATCTCTGCAAATAGCGGAAACCTGCTTATTCCCTAAGTTCGTCAACGAGAACCTTTACTTGTTGAATAAGTTTATAGTCGTTATCACACTTCTCTTTAAGCTCGGTCCATAGCAAAAGAAGACTCCCTGGGAATGGAGGTTGTGGCCATAAGTACCCTAAAATAAATAAATAAACTGAACATATGCCAGATTAGGAAACAGCAATTGTGTGAAGCCCTGCATGTTCCCTTTTTTCATTTGGACTGAACCAGGAAGCTGTAAGGTAGTTGTGGTACCCATAACAATCCATAACATTAGAATTTACGACATCACCCATAAGTCACTACAAATCTAACTCTTGTTCTGTGTGATGTCTTACACTCATTTTACATCTGTATTCAGATGACCTATACCAAGTGGATTTAATGCATCTGGTAATTAGACAAAAATGGTTGTAGAATCCTGCCTTTTATACTTATTCTCCCTGTGCTGTATTTCACAAGGAAACAGTTCTCTTAAGAGCTAGGCCTGCATTCATTCTTCAAGTGGTTAAATTTTTTAATTCATCTACCAAACTTCTGATGTTATTTTCTTGGTCTGAGTTTGCTGTTAGGTTATCAATATTACTAAAATTAAATAAAAATGTTTACAGTGCCTTTCCAGGGGCCCACCAGTATCCTCACAGTCCAAGCTGACATTGTCCATGCTTTTTTTTCTGTAAAAGCATACAAAAAACATTATTAGGAAAATCAATTCATAAATGAAACACCATTGGTATACACAAAAATGCATGCTGTTGGGCAGCTAATGCACTATACTGGTTTGCACCTTCTTTGGAAGATCGCACTTCTAGGGAACTTCTGGTACACGGTGTCTCTCTGCTTGCTGCACACCCTCCATCGTCTGCCATTTAGCCTGGCATCATCTTTGATACAATGACTGCATGTAGTAAAGTCCTCTTACCCTTTTTTCAAATTTCCCCCTAGATTTGTGTGTAAAAATAATGGAGTTCTTTATGAAAATCAGCTGCTACAGATCGGTCTCAAGTCTGAGTTTCGTCAAAACCTGGGTAAGAGACACCAGCGTGTGCGTGGTTGAGTGAATGCATGCGTGTACGTGTATGTGTGCACACATGCTTTTTGATTGAGGATATATAATCCAGTGTTGCTTTTGCTTCCTGCTTTTTCTTTTCAAACGTTTTATCTATGGCAATGCTTGCATTCAACATTGTATAAAAATGTTTCTTTTTGAAGGAATCCTCATATCCCCAAGTCTGTAGACCAATGCCGGCGGAATGTAGTGCTAGATACTGCGTCCACAAGGCTACGGCAGTATTTTACACTAACTTTTACCTCAGCAAAGTTTCCCTTGCAAAACAGTGTTTGAAAGGTTCACCCTGATTTTATTTTATATTACCTTAACCTCAGCGTTCCTGCTTAGAGTAGCGGATCAAGTGCCTCACAACAGTGGGTACGTGCGTATATCATACCTCTTCCTCTGATGCATCAAGATCTGGTTTCCCCTCTATACTGTGAACTAACTCATTGCAGATGGCTCATGTATTGTTAATATGGAACTTAAAGCTTCTTACCTTCATAACCTCATTAACTTCATAGTGATTAATTACTCAAGGGCAATTCAGAATTGTGCGTTTAATCTAAATTCTCCATTTATTATGTCCACACAATCTTCTGGTTGCTACGCCAATAAGATCAGAAATCAACCCATAGTTTCTTTGCGTTGTGCTCTCTCAGTGCATCTTCTTGAGGATTGGCCTTCACTTTTTCACCAGAATGCTAGATGTTTCCCCTTGAATTTCAGAAACTGTTAAGACTAGCTCTGGATTAACACTGTGGCAGAATACCAACAATTATTTTAATGTTTGACTTGGCATTTATAGTCATTCTCTTGCAATCACACCACAGCATACTTCGGACTGCAGTTAAACCAGCACATGACTGCAAGTTGTTTACCTAATTTCACTACAGACGTTCAGTCCCTGAACACATCTGTCAGTGTAGTTTTTTGATAAACGTCATCATATCACTTTCTGCTTACCACCAAATCAGCATGTATACTCCGTGACAATATTTAGGGTTGAGTGCAAAAGGTGGGGGTGAGGTGTGTTTCAGGGAGTCACAATTCAGTAAGTGTTTTTGCATTCCAACTCTGGTACACCCCCTACCTTCATTCTGCATTGTGACCAGTGCGAAATGTACCAAAGTTTATAGCACTTGCTATATGAAAAGAGAGGGATTGTGACCGGTAAAATAATATTTAGGATGTACTAAACTCATTTTAGGAATCAGTAAAGTTTTACTACCTTCTAAAGTGGGTTTAGAAATGGAGACTAAATCACAATTTGGAAGTTGTCCCTGCCAAATTGCGCTTTAGTACTAATTTTTTATGATTTGCAACAAACCAATGATAAGTTGTTGATTTTTCACCTGCAGTAGGCAATTCCCCAAAGAAAATACTTAAGTTCACACAGTACCAACAACATGAAAGTTGAGAATACACCACAGAACATTTTATAAAGCAAGTTAAAAGAATCAGGGAGATTCAATGAGCAGAAAGAGATACCAAAATTATTAAAATTGCATAAGGGAAACTAGAGATAGGAATCTTTATAGGTTAAAATAACAGCGCCAAGAAACAAAAAAAGCTAATGTAAAGTTACAGTTGACCAGGACTTCGGCTCAGTTGTAGACAGACCATAATGAAGTGCAGGTAATGTAAGCCAAGCGAGTCACACCGGTTAAAGTTTTTACCATTTGACCTAAAGGTTTTTAGACATACTTCATTTTTGAGTTTTTAATTGTTTTCAGTTTTGGCACCAAAAGCTCCATGCAGGACAAATCATGTTTTCATAGCTATCAAGGTTGCTTTGATGTTGGGTTAGATTTCTGCCTCAAAGGCCTTGCAGCCTTTTAACAGGGCAAGGCACTGAATGACCGTATCAAAGTGCACAGTCATAAGATCAGCAAAAATATGGTCCATTAAAAAGGTGAAAAACCAGGGGAGACCATGCAGAGAAGGCAAATGTACTACACATAGACAAACCTGAAAGGCTCCAAGAGACAAATCTAAAGAGCTAACAGGTCTCACTGCCTTAGCAATACCCTTCAATTATACCATTAGATCTGATAGACCCCTAATGGGGGTCTGTGGCCACAGAGATCTACTCACTGAAACACAAGCCAACAAGAGTAGAAGATTATCTCTCTCTGTCTTACTGACGAGGATTGTTAGATGAGGAACCATTCACAGAAAAGAGAATAAGTTGTATTACACATACTTCCTCGCACCCATTGCATTATTCGACTAATTTTTATTGCCAAACCAGTAGCTATCTGAAGATTGAGCACATTAGGCACCTTCATAAAAGGCTCAGAGAAGAAACAACCTCTCTTTAATTAAAAAATACTTTTGAGTGAAGCAGCCCTTTCATTCTCAATATTCTAAGTCTGCCGTCGCCTCATTATCTTAAATCTCTCATGGCAGTTGTTCCTCCAAAAGCAGACGAAACTGCCAGTGAGGTAAAAATGTAACGAATACTGGGAAATCTGACAGTTTCTCTGTTCATACACAATTTAATAAACTGAATTTCATGAATCTGTTCCATTTACTGGATTAGTGTTATGCTTGGCTCTTAAACGAAAATCAACAGCTATCACCAGAAACCACATCCATTTTTGTAAATCCTGAAACTAAAATCAATGAGTGAAAAAGTGGTTTAGCTCTTCTGGACCAAAAATGGTTTACTGCACATGAAAGACTATTTGCTATTAAGGGTTAGATGGTATGTCTCAATGATGCCAATATGGCCCAGGACCCACTCTATTCATTTTAATTAATAGATTTACACTGATGTCTACTGGTTTCTTTCCCCCATCGGGTGGGCAGATACACCCCCCCCTCCCCAATGTGCCTCCCGCTTCATAAAGACTATTTTGGGAGCTTTGTGGATGTGGGGAGCAATTGCCGTTTGGCTCCCTCAACTTGAAAACTGTCTGGTGGTCTAGAGGGGGGAAACCCTGTTTGACGATCACCCTAATGCAGCGATCCACTACTGAGATCCACTAATGAGAAGTACTGTTGGAAAGAGGAGATTTCCAAAGGTACCTCTCCTGTTGTGAATGATACCTGAGGGGCTGAGATGTGTCCCCAAGCAACAATCACACTAAAATTAACCAGAGCCTAAAAGTTCCTGCTAGTTTCAGTAGCATCTATGTCCGTGCGCATGGCATTGCTTAATTTGAGCAGGTGGTTGTTCACTGGAACTTATTATTGGGGACCACCACTTATTTTTACTCAACAGACGCCTGAGAAAAACCTTGGGACCAGCACTTATTCTTTTACAAATTAAGTACTGGCACATGGGTGTTGCACGTCACTGCTAACTAAAATAAACAAAAAACATCTTGGAAGCTCTTCCCTCACAGCTTGATGTACGAGCAACAAAAGAAAATTCCTATGGTGTGAGTTCCATTATTATTGTATAAGAGAGGGTATGATTCAGACACGACGGAATTAGTATGTAATAGGGTATTATTCCAACACAACAAAATTAGTATGCAACAGTTCAGGATAGTAAAACAAACAAAATCTTCACATCATAACCATTTAAAATGAATAAAACATACAAAAGGGTACATGGAGCCTTTCTGCGTTTAGACTAGGTTTTGCAAATCTAGAACATGACATCAAATCCTTTGACAGCTGATAGTTGATCCTGCTTCTGTAGGTTAGTCTTTTGTGTACGTTTTGACAGCAACTCTCTGTGGCTCTGAATACAAGGAGTTTTCCAGCGTCTCCAGATCTGCAGTTTTTTGGAACAGCCAGTGAAGAAACAATCCACCCATGCTAATGTGGTGGTCTGTCTGCCATCCCAGTCATATCATGCAGAAGCGCTAAGAGGGCAGGTGCTCGGAAGTCTTATCGGCTGATGTTGTATATGGTAAACCATTTGGTCTTACAATATGAATCTAGGCTAGGACAAGACCGAAAAACATGGACTATTTAAAGTTTGGGCCCTTGCATATCCAGCAAGAAAGCTTACTGACAGGCTTGACTTGGATTCCAGTACCATCCATGTAGGAGCTTAAATTAACAGAAACTTTTTAAAAAAGGAGCTTGGGCCCTTTCTGTTATAGGTCCCATTGGAGGTCAAAAGCAAGGCCCAAGACTTTTCATCATTGCTGCTGATTCTCGGATGACAAAGAATGCTGGATTATGCCGTTGGCTGGGTCTCCTTTTTCTATATACACCACCATCTACAGTTACCACTTAAGTTAAGGTCTCCCCCCTCATGCTATGTTCTTATTTTTGTACGGTGTGTGGGTTTGCTAACGTTGTGCTACATATGAATTTAGATTCACAGTGTCATTACTTAGTGAATTTACTGTGGTTGCTATGTGCTATAATTTGTTTCAAAATGAGTATTTAGGTTAATACTTAATAAAATGCAAGTGTGTGAAGTTGGGATTACACAGGCAGTCAGATTTTACTGAGCATTTACTTTAGCAGTTATTTTCATTTAGAACTGTTGAGTGTCCACAATACTGTTATACACAGACTGATTAACCAGGTCTTCCCTTTTTGAACTTTACTCTCTCACGGTAGTGGAGTTCAGCAGACCAGGATTACTATAAGAAGTACTGCGGTGGTAGAAGCAGAGATAGCACTTACTAAAATATTCATTCAGTTTGTCACTGCGAAACAAACGCCCTAAGCACCGATGAAAATAAAAGCCAGAAGTGCTTAGTATCATTTGGGATGGAGAGCCAGGCCCAAACATGTTAGTATCTTCTTAATGCTAGGTAATATGCTTTATTATAACATGGAACCAAATGGCCAATGTTATCTGATTGAGGTCTGTAGTCCTTGGATTTGGTGTAGTTCGGTGTCCTCCGAGGCATTCAATTATTAAGTACTTCAAAGCGTTTTTAGTCTGAATATTTAAGACAAAATAGTGTTGATTTCAGTTTGCAGTGATTTCTTTCAGGGCTGTTGTAATGAATGTTCCCTGTACCCTTACCACGATGATGTAAGAGTATGTGCCCAGGACCCTCTGATATGTGAAACAACCCTTTAGGATCTTCCTCTTAATGCCCTAAGGGAAGAGGTGTTATCAGTCAATGCTGCCCTCTGTGGTGGGGCAGTTACTTGAGCCTCTAGGCTAATGAAGGGACAGTGGCTTAGTTGCCAGTTCATCTTGGTGTGTTAGTTCATCTTAGGTGTCCCAGAGTTGTTGGTAAATGGATAGTGGCCTGTCACTTGAAATCCACCAGTCACTATCGAGAGTTTGCAGTCGCAAAGTCACCTTGGGTCCAGGGACAATAGAAAGTCTGCTGGATAGTTTGATTTTGTTCTAGACAACAGGATCTTGACTGGGGATTTATACTGCAGTGTTTCCAGAACTAGTTAACCTCACAAAGTTATTACAAGTATCCATAACTCGAGATAGCTTCCAGATAATAGCATGGGACCACACTCCTGATTGTTTCTATCTTCCTTACAACTTCCAGGACGGTTGGAAAGACTGGTACATGTCCCCTACAAGTAAAGAAAGGGTTGTAAGTTCGAGCAGTCTCATCTTTCTCGAAGGCTAATGGCACATATGCCTCTCTTGGATGGAGATGATTTTGTGTATGTTTCATGGGAAGCAGTCAGGGATGTTCTTCTGTCTCAGGACTTTTGCAAAGAGCTGCTTCCAGGCAGCTGGGCCTTTTGCAGTCATATCCTAGGTCACTTCCTCCTGGCAGTGGCACTCCAGCTCGCTGTGCAGGCAGCCAAGTTTTTCCTTTATCTTGAAAGTTTCTAGTGTGGCATCTCATCAGATCCTCCTGATTGAGTCTCAGACCGTAAGGAAAGTGGAGGTTCCGCAGCATTCCTTGCTCTGATTAGGTTGTCCTGTCTTCTTGTGCTGAAATAAGCACTGACTGAGAAGACCAATGTTTATCCTTCTCTGGTGGCCAGACTTGTCCAATCCAGTGAGGTTGCACCCTTTGAGTTTTACAGTGCCCCTCCAAACAGGGACATGTGTGCTTCTTATGTGATCATCTTGTGGGGTATGCATTCCGGTTTCCCTCATGGACCATTTAGGTTGACCTAGGTGGATGTAGAATGGCAGAGAGGTCAATTACCAGGGCGTTTGATATTTCAGAGGAGAAACATGAGGGATAGATTTCACTTATGAAGAGGACTAGTTGAAAGGGCTCAGGTCGGATACCTCCCAATACCTCC
Source organism: Lissotriton vulgaris (assembly GCF_964263255.1). NCBI lineage: Eukaryota > Metazoa > Chordata > Amphibia > Caudata > Salamandridae > Lissotriton > Lissotriton vulgaris. The sequence goes on along the minus strand of NW_028255097.1, from coordinate 409,061 downwards.
TCTACTCCTGAACACAGATAACTTTTTTGGGTAAGGAAAGAGGTGATGCATACTTGCGTGCACTCAAGTCATAGTAGGCGTTGACAGCCAAGCATAAAGGTGACTACCATCTTGTGCAACACACAAGTAGTCCAGGCAAACGTGAAAACACACACAATCTTTTACATTCAGTTCTTGAAACGTTGCATATTTCTGACATCATGAAGTCCAATGCCCTGGTGGCACTTTCCTCAGGCGGAGTCTGCAATCAATCCTCCTACTGTACAGGGAAAAAGGTTTGTGCTCATGACTGCATTCTCATGCTGCTACAACTGACTTTGATGATGGCCGTAGAGGACAGGAGTGACCACAGGATGCCCCCTCGACAACAAAGTCCGGATGTGGTGTGACAGTCAGTGAACAGGTCTTCCTCCACCAAGCTTCATGGTTGATGATGGTCTTTCTATCTGAAAGAAACATGTTAGTATTAGATTCCTTACCTTAGAATATCCCCAGGAGTCAGACTGGATCCGGAAACTTTGCGTAGCAGTACCCTTGCGCGTTGGTAGGCGTTGTCTGCGGCTCCGGGTCCGTCTTTGGTGCCGGGATGACGCCGCTGGAGTACTTAGACGTCGCCCTCGTGCGCTGACGTCAGTTCTTTTTTTCGTGCCAGCAAGCGCCGATCCGGAAAAAGTGGTACCCTTAGTCAATTTTTGACTAAACTTTTTCCATCATTTTTGATCTTTCTTCGAAGTCGAACGACTCAGGCGGTGCCGGTAGGGATGCCCGGGTTCAAGCCCTGCGTCGACTGCAGCCGACTGTCGGTTATCGACCCCCATCGCCGGTGTCTGCATTGCCTGGGGCCCGACCACGATGACAAGTCGTGCCCCGACTTCAAGCGCCTCGAGCTCCGTCAGTCGGCCCGGAAGGATGTCGAGGGATCGGTCGCAGGTCATCACACCTCAGGGAGTCGACACAGCTCCGGGAGTCGACACCACTCCTCGGGCTCCAAGTCCTCAGGTAAGAGGCACAAGAAGTCGAAGAAGCAATATTGCTCTTCTGACTCCCCTCCCGCACCCCTGCCCCCACGTCGCTCGCGCAACGCGGCCGGGGGTTCGGGCGACACCGCCCCCGCAGGCGTCGCGGCCTACTCCATACCAGACGGTCCCTGGGCAGAACGCGACGCCGGAGGAGATCGATGCCTGCCTCACGGCCATGAGGTCGCTCACACCTCCGTCTGGTTCTGCGACGCCTTTGGGCCCCGCGCGCCCGACTGGGAGCCCAAGCGGGCCGGGTTCTTCGGTCCCGGCACCGTCGGCGACTTTGGTCCCGGCACCGTCGGCGACTTTGGTCCCGGCGCCGTCGGCGACTTTGGTCCAGGTGCCGTCGGCGACTTTGGTCCAGGCGCCGTCGGCGACTTTGGTCCAGGCGCCGTCGGCGACTTTGGTCCAGGCGCCGTCGGCGACTTTGGTCCAGGCGCCGTCGGCGACTTTGGTCCAGGCGCCGTCGGCGACTTTGGTCCAGGCGCCGTCGGCGACTTTGGTCCAGGCGCCGTCGGCGACATTGGTCCAGGCGCCGTCGGCGACTTTGGTCCAGGCGCCGTTGGCGACTTTGGGGGGTTTGGACACTTCGCCAGACACTTGTTTTGTCTCTCCTCCTACCGTGACTTCGGAGGAGGGGGCTGCCTATAGTGGGGCGGCCAAGGCCTTATCCCTTGAACTCCCTGTCGCAGCCGTGAGGACTAACCTCCTCACTGAGGTCCTTAAACCGCAAGCAAGCTCTTCGGAGCCTCTGTTGCCTATAATGAGGCCTTGTCTGACGTTCTTCTGGGCACTTGGTCCAGGCCAACTGCAGGTTCCCCTGTAGATAGGAATGTGGCCAGATGCCACCGCCCGGCTCCGGGCGACACTTGCTTCCTGTCCACCCACCCCACTCCCGAGAGCCTGGTCATACAGGCCTCTAACTCCCAGACTGCATTCCCGACGTCTCCCCCGATCGGGAATCCAAAAGGTATGAACAGTACGGTAAGAAGATGTTCTCACTGAGTTTGGGGTTGCGGTCAGTTAACACTGCGCGCCTCTTGGGCCGTTATTCCCACTCTCTGTGGGACACTGTTGTGGACATGCTGCCACAATGTCCGGAGGAGGCCCAGGCTAAACTCGTCCAAGCCCTTGCGGAGGGTCGAGATGCGGCACAGTATTACATCCGGTTTGGGCTGGATACAACTGACTCGCTAGGCAGAGCGATGGCAACGACGGTGGCGATTCATCGCCACGCCTGGCTGAGGTCTGCCAACTTTTCGGCTGATGTCCAAAACACCCTTATGGACATGCCGTTTGATGGCCGTCGCCTCTTTGGTGACAAGGTAGACAGTGCGCTTGAGCGTTTTAAGGATTCCAGGGCTACGGCCAAGTCTTTGGGCCTGTCGGCCCCGCACCGGCAAACTGCTGCCTTTCGCTCCTTTCGTGGCCAAGGAAGGGGCGCCCCCCACACGTCCTGCCAGCCATGGGCTGCAGACTATCATCCAGTGCAGTGGCGGACATGGTAACCGCCGTGGCGGTGCCAATGGACAACGGCGAGGCCAGTCCACATCCACCCCCGCAGCATCTGCCTCAAAGCCCTCCTAGACCGAGCTTTCAGGCCAGCCTGACGCCAGTGGGGGGCAGGGTTAGCCATCACCTCCTCCACTGATGCGACATCACTTCGGACAGGTGGGTGCTGCAAAATCGGCCGAAGAGACTACTCCCTCTCCTTCGAGGCGTCCCTCCAGCCATGCCACCGCAGTACCACCGTGTGTCGGGGGATCACTTGAAACTTCTGCGAGAGAAAGTTACGGCCCTCTTGGCCAAGGGGGCCATTGAGCGCGTTCCTGGGCCAGAAGTAGGGTGTGGTTGTTACTCCCACTACTTTCCGGTTCCCAAGAAGGGCAAAGGGAGCCTACGCCCTATCTTAGACCTGTGGAACGTCAACGGCTTCCTCCGGAAGGAGAAGTTCAAGAAGCTGACACTTGCTCAGGTCTTAGCTGCCCTGGACCCGGGAGACTGGATGGTAGCGTTGGACCTGCTGGACGCTTATTTTCGCATCCCCGTCCTGCGGGCCCACTGGCGTTACCTGCGGTTCACGGTAGGCAACGAGCACTTTCAGTTTACCGTGCTCCCCTTCGGCCTTACCAGCGCCCCACGGGTTTTCACGAAAGTGATGGCGGTGGTCGCAGCTCATCTGTGCAGGTTAGGGGTTTCAGTTTTCCCCTACCTCGACAACTGGTTGTTGAAGGCGGACTCGCCCCAGACAGTCGTCCGCCACCTCCAGACTACAGCCGACCTCCTACACCTGCTGGGGTTCTCCATCAATGTGCCAAAGTCACACCTGTGTCCCTCTCAGAAGCTCCTTTTCATCGGAGCGGTTCTAGACTCTGCTCAGTTTCGAGTTTATCCTCCCGAACAGCGGGTTCAGGATATTCAGGCTCTGATTCCGATCTTTCAGCCGTTATCCTGAGTCTCGGTCAGGTTGACGCTGCGGCTTCTGGGGCTGATGGCCTCCTGCATCCTTCTGGTGCTTCACGCCAGGTGGCGGATGTGGGCTCTGCAGTGGGACCTGAACTTTCAGTGGGCCCAGCATCAGGGCAACTTGTCCGACCATGTCTTGATCTCGGAGGGCACTGCAAGACAGTTGCAGTGGTGGCTCACGTACCGCGATTGGGTCAGTGGTAGATCCCTCTCCCTACCCCAACCGAAGCAGGTAGTTGTGACTAACTCGTCCCTCCAGGGCTGTGGGGGCCACATGGGAGAGGCGGAGCTCAGAGGCCTCTGGTCTCCGGCGGAGTCCCGCTCCACATCAACCTTCTGGAGCTGCGAGCGATCCGGCTTGCACTGAAGGCATTCCTCTCCTCTGTCCGGGGGAGTGTAGTGCAGGTGTTCACAGACAACACCACCGCCATGTGGTACTGCAACAAACAGGGCGGAGAGGCTCTGCGCCTCTGGCAGTGGCTGGAACATCAGGGCGTGACCCTGGTGGATCAACACTTGGCAGGTTCTCTGAACGCAAGGGCGGATGAACTCAGCCACCGGTGCATGATGGATCATGAATGGCGTCTGAACTCGGACGTGGCGCAAGGCCTCTTTCAGCAGTGGGGAGAGCCTTGGTTAGATCAATTCGCCACAGAAGAGATTGTGCAATGTCATCAGTTCTGCGCCTTGGAATTTCCAAGGCGGCACTCGCTCAGAGACGCTTTTCGACGCGAGTGGAGTTGCGATGTGTTGTACACCTTTCCGCCTATACCTCTTCTGCCCAGAGTGCTGAAGAAGATCAGACGCGACGGGGCCCACGTCATCCTTGTGGCTCCGGACTGGGCACGAAGATACTGGTATCCCGAGCTACTCAGCATGTCTGTTCCCCCGATTTGTCTGCCTCTTCAGGAGGACCTTCTGTCGCAGCAGCAGGGGACGGTCCTCCATCCGAACCTGTCCAGTCTCCACTTACATGCGTGTAGATTGAGCGGCGGCAGTTGAGGCCATTTGACTTGCCTCCTGAAGTCTGTAATGTGATTCTGGCAGCCAGGCGTCCCTCCACAAAATCGGTATACGCCTGCAGGCGGAACAAATTTGTGGCATGGTGCACAGCAAAGGCTGTGGATCCCCTTTCTGCACCTCTTTCAAAGGTTCTCCTCTTTCTTCTTTCTCTTGCCCAGCAGGCAACCTCTCTGCCATTTCCGCCTTCTTAAGGCTCCCTGATCAGCCCTCTTTGTTCAAGTCCCCAGTTGTAAATAGGTTTTTGAAGGGCATCTCTCATGTGTTTCCTCATGTTCCTTTTGTGATGCTTCAGTGGGACTTAAAGCTTGTTCTGAATTTTCTGATGTGCGCTCCCTTCGAGCCACTTCATAACTGTCCTCTTCGCCTCCTTACTCTTAAGACTGCATTCCTCGTTGCCATCACCTCTGCCAGGAGAATGAGTGAGCTCCAGGCCCTTTCTTCTAAACCTCCTTTCCTTTCTGTCCATCGGACAAAGTTGTGTTGCGGACGCGACCCTCTTTCCTGCCCAAGGTAGTCCCAGCCTTCGACATCGGGCAGTCCATCACCTTGCCCACCTTCTTTCCGCCTCCGCATCCCTCGAAAGAGGAAGAGAGGCTCCACCTTCTAGACCCAAAACGTGCACTCTCATTCTATCTGTATCGCACATGCCAGTTCCGGGTGGATGACTAACTCTTTGTTGGTTACGTGGGCGCTAAGAAGGGATGGGTGGTGCACAAACGGACCATTTCTCGATGGGACGTCTTGTGCATCAAGGCTTGTTACTCAGGCTAAAAAGGAACCTCCTGTGGGGCTACGTGCCCATTCCACTCGGGCCACGGCGGCTACTACTGCCCTGGGTCGGGGAGTCCCCTTGCAGGACATCTGTCAGGGAGCTACGTGGGCCTCGCTGCACACGTTCGCAACACACTACTGCCTGGACAGCCAAGTCCGGAGAGATGGCTTTTTCGGCCGTTCCGTTCTCCAGGCCTTTCTGGTGTGATCATTGGTTCGCAGACCCACCCCCGGGGTTGGTATTGCTGGGGTATCTATTCTAAGGTAAGGAATCTAATACTAACCTGTTTCTTTCAGATGCACAAGTTACTTACCTTCGGTGACAATATATCTGTAAGAAACAGTAGTTAGTATTAGATTCCTTACCGCCCCACCCATCCTCCCCGTTCTGCGAACCGATATCTAGGGTTAAGGTCATCCCCTTACAGGGCCCTAGTTTCATGGCACCAGTGTTGGTTTTTATCATGGCTCTGCATTTCTGGCGCGGAAAAGCTGTGTATAGGAACTGACGTCAGCGCAGGAGGGCGGTGTCTAAGTGCTCCGGTGACATCATCCCGGCGCCAACTACGCCGACGACAGACGCGGAACGCAGGCTGCGCCTACCGACACGCAAGAGTACTGCTACGCAAAAGTTTCCGGATCCAGTCTGATGCCTGGGGATATTCTAAGGTAAGGAATCTAATACTAACTACTATTTCTTACAGGTATATCGTTACCGAAGGTAAGTAACTTGTGCAACGGGGTGAGGGTGATCGCCTATGGCCAGGCAAAAAAATTTATATTGGCTGGCAGGGCGGCATAGTTTCCCAAACCCTCACATAGAACTGCTTTCCAACAACATTTGTCATCTTAAATCCCAGCATTTGGTGTTATGACATCCAGCATTTGGAGGTTTTTAGGTCTCGCGACCTATCGATGCGCGCAAGCGCATCGAGCGTAGCGAGAATTCATGTGGCGAAAACATCTTCAAACCAAAGGGCTTTCAGCCCCGCGGTTTTCATGCAGTGCCCGTGTACATGCACGCGCATCGCATGCAAGCCCAGCCCAGTCCTCCCCTCATTCACTCCCACCCACCAGGCTCTCCCGCCCCCATCAGGCTTCTCTCCCAATCCGCCTGCCTCCCGCCTGCCTCCCCTCGCGCATTCACGCCTCCCACCAGGCTTTCCCACCCCCATCCGGCGTTCACGCCTCCCACCAGGCTTTCCCGCCCCCATCCGGCTTCCCTCGTAATCTGCCTGCCTCCCCTCGCTCGCATTCCCGCACCAGGCTCTTCCGAAACATTACTTTTTTCCCATTAATACTTATTAACAACCAAAAAACATCTGTCTCCCGTTTACACTTCCAAGCTTTAAAATTTCCATTCATGTTCTTTTAATGTGGACATTTCCCAGCATGATGCTCCCTCTTTCTTTCCCTTTCTTTCGATCCCTTTTCCCTGCATGATGCTTCTCCCTCGATCTCTCTCCAACACGCTCTCTCTCTATCTCCATCCATTCGTGTTCTTTTAATGTGGACATTTCCCAGCATGATGCTCCCTCTTTCTTTCCCTTTCTTTCGATCCCTTTTCCCTGCATGATGCTTCTCCCTCGATCTCTCTCCAACACGCTCTCTCTCTATCTCCAATCTCTTTCTTTATCTGTGATCTATTTCCCTCTCAAGTCTTTCTTTCCCCTCCTGCCTGCCTCGCTCTCTGGGACAAAGGTACACTGAAACCTATTATCGCCCAGATTCTCAACCACGTCAGCCCTGCTAGGCCTGCAAAGTGTTCCGCAGAGGATCAACACAGGACAGAAAGGAGCGAAGTGCCTGTTGAAGCTGGAAGCTGCGGGAATACTTGTTTCCGTGTTGCACTGCACGTCATTCCTTTGTGCTCGTGCCCTCTGTAGAATTCCCCAGCCCCTCGGCTTGGCGTGTCATCCCCGCCCACCCCCTCTGCTCACTCCCCGCCAGCAGGGCCTTCACACATCCCTGTCGGCTGACTCACTTGGATGTTGGGATGTCCTACAGTGCAATCCAGCCGGCGTTATCTTTCCTCCTGACGGCCTGTACGTAAACCTCCCACACACATCCTGCCGGTAGCCGGCAGGTGTGCTGAGAGGGCGTGCCCGGGCTCCGCCTTCGAAAGGTCCTGCCATGTGAACAAGGGACGAAAAATACAACTCTGTGCTGAAAAATAATTAAGAGCCTCGAGCAATGTGGCGGGAATTTATTAGCAAGCAGCAGCAAACTAGGAAATAGACCTTATTTTTTATTATATGGCCTGGCGTTAGCCCAGTCCTTTTGATTTTATTAAAATGTGAAGCATTCTTATAGGAGCATTCCGCTAGACATCTCGCTCGCACATCAAAGGCTGCTCACTCAAACACCATATGCCTGCTCCCCACCCCCGCCCCCCACCAGACTTCATTGGAATGTGCCAAAGCCATCTGTTGCTTCCCCCAGCAGGCTCGGCCTCACTTACTTCTCCTCCCCCCTAATTAACATCCCTCACGGCCTAGTAATTACCTCTTTTCATGCTCTACATTGGCCAATGCTTGTTTTCTTTCGTAGAGCCACTTAAAAAGTGCGTCATTTTTTCATCTGCGCAGCCGAACCCATGACCTACAAGTGACCCATCTCAGCATCGGGTTCTTGGCTCAGTAAATCACGATAAAACTTCAGAGCTACTTCCGACCGCAGATTAGTTTTTATGAGGGCTCAAAAAAGAAACGGCACATGCAAGCAGAGAAGGAAGTCATCAGCGCCACTCCTAACAGCTCCTAATGTACGCTCAAGTGGCCGCAATTTGTAGAGCTGTGCGTTATTTATCCAGTTCTAAATACTTCCAACCTGAGCTGCTATAAAAAAAAATGCACACAATTAAAACATTAATAAATGTGAATAGTACGGGGGTGGCTTATAAGGAAGGCATGGCGGAATTGCCAAAACTGCAACAAGCTGACAATGTGTTGATAATTTCAATACCCAGATTGGTCAACGAGCTAAAGTTAAACGCTGCTACTGACCAACATGCGTTCTGCAGTTAGAATTCTGAATTCAAGTAATGTCAGCTGGGCGGTTCATCCTTCCGATGTAAATATAAAGTAATAGCAAACGCAACGCCACTCAACTACGCAACGCCACTCAACTACGCAACGCCACTCAACTACGCAACGCCACTCAACTACGCAACGCCACTCAACTACGCAACGCCACTCAACTACGCAACGCCACTCAACTACGCAACGCCACTCAACTACGCAATGCCACTCAACTACGCAATGCCACTCAACTACGCAATGCCACTCAACTACGCAATGCCACTCAACTACGCAATGCCACTCAACTACGCAATGCCACTCAACTACGCAACAACACTCACACATGCAACGCCACTCACACATGCAACGCCACTCACACATGCAACGCCACTCACACATGCAACGCCACTCACACATGCAACGCCACTCACACATGCAACGCCACTCACACGCAACGCCACTCACACATGCAACGCCACTCACACATGCAACGCCACTCACACATGCAACGCCACTCACACATGCAACGCCACTCACACATGCAACGCCACTCACACATGCAACGCCACTCAACTACGCAACGCCACTCAACTACGCACACATGCAACGCCACTGCCACATGCAACGCCACTCACACTGCCAACCACACTCACACAGCCAACGCCACTTACACAGGCAACGCCACTCACACAGGCAACGCCACTCACACAGGCAACACCTCTCACACAGGCAACACCTCTCACACAGGCAACGCCTCTCACACAGGCAACGCCTCTCACACAGGCAACGCCACTCACACAGGCAACCCCACTCACACACGCAACCCCACTCACACACGCAACGCCACACACACACGCAACGCCACACACACACGCAACGCCACTCACACACGCAACGCCACTCACACACACAACGCCACTCACACACGAAAAACACTCACGTTGCCAATAGATCTCGCAGTACGACAGGTGGAACTATTACAATGGCAAATAACAATGCCTTTCACTGTTATCATTTTGAATACATAAAGGGCTTTGTCATTTACACAACCAATAGCTCAAACTTTCCTACTGCGAGACCTATTGGCAACACCAGTGCTTGTTTTTGTAGGAGTTTTTTTTATATATGTGCAAACTCGACCCAAAGGTATTGGAGTGCTTTATTCGAGCACCATTTCCATTACAGATGAACACATTCATTCTTTGTGAGGCATGGGGCGATTACGTGATTTGCTCAGAATCACAGGATTTTGACTCTAACACTGGACCCCAGCTACGAGGTCGGCTGCTCTAGCCATTGAGCCACATCCTCTTCCCTGTTCAAACATTGGCACTTTACATGTTGCTCTTGCACAGTTTTTGACTGATAAACCAGAAGGAATCCTCTTCAGCGCCTCTCTGACTGCTCCTAAAACAAGTGTAGTAATCCCATCTGACCCACAGTTTGTGTTGCCTGACAGGCGACATACCTTGTGTAAAACAAACTGGAAATTCAGTAGTTTATGGGTAAATGCTGTTTGAAGGACGTAAAGGCACAGGGCAGAATTACAGAGATGGTGACGGAAGTGTGTATGTTTGAACTTCAGTTTTTGCTGGCATGGATTGTCTCGCCTCTTCCTTTATATGCAAAGTGTTGTGACTATGGAAGTTTCTGCGTCATATTTTACTACTGACTTTTCATGCCCTGTGATTTTGTTTTCCCTCAGGGCGGATGCTGATATTTTACGGTAACAAGACTTCTACACAGTTTCTAAACTTCACTCCAACGCTCATTTGTTCTGATGATCTACGGTCTAATATCCTTTTCTGGAACGGTGCATGCTTCTGCTTGCTGCATGACCAAGTATATTTATGCATAACAGAGTGCTATGATAATCATTCTTCGGTGTGCTCTCTGGTTGTAGGTCAGATTCTTAATATGTACATGTGTTTTAATTCTGATATTGTCCATAGTTGTAAGGCCTATTGCATGCATCAGATGTTTTACTTTTAAAGCGCAGATTGCACAACTAAATCGGTTCCGGGCTTAGAGGCATCTAAGAAGCATACACTGCAGCTATCCATGAAAACAGTCCCACCCCACAGGAGAGTTACGCGAGAACAGGAGAGACCGATAAAGACCAAACCAGAGCATCGGCAGATGGAATGTCTGACAGTAAGCATGGATAGGAGTATGCTATAGTGTTGGTTGCAGGATAGTACTGGTGGGTCTTGTACTGGATCAGAGATTGGGAATGGCACTTATTGCTAAACCAGTTTCTCCAAACGTGAGGGCTACCCACGTTTGAATAAAATAACCTTCATTGGCTGCTCTTTTTACATTTGGTTTTGGGTGTTACGATTTGAGCGTAGACTACATGCTGGGGTGTATTTTACAATGTATTTTCTTCCAGGTATTTAAAGGGCACACCTTTGATGCCCTGGTAAGTGTAGGGGAAAGGTTTAATGTTCAATAATTTTATTGCCATTTAAATAAGCAGAGTACAGTACAAAGATGCATAGGATTTGCGTCAAACAAGAAGTAGTCCTAGTACAAAATAATTCATTGTATTACAGTACATAGAATAAAATGTGAAATAGTACATAATCTTTCCAAAGGACAACATAATGCCGAAAACAAGGAAGATACACATAAGTGGAACAGAAAAATAAACAAAGAAGTCTGGTAAAACAAGGTATAGGGTTGTGTGCCTTTAATAATTCCTTATAGTAGAGCCTATTGAAATAAGACCAGAGATAATCTGAGAACATGTCTAAAGTTGGCAAGAAATGTAACCAGGAGTAGCACCTGACTTTGTCAGGCAAACAAAGAATGTAATGAAAGGGCAAAAGGGGAAGGAGAGGAGGGGGTGAAGGGGAATGCACAGCTAAGTCCCATAAATAGATTAAAGAGTGTACATTATCCATATAATGAAGCAAATGTGTCTAAGGAGCTCTAGATAGAGGATGTCTGAGGGAAGGACCTTATTTTTGAGTGTGAATTATGGGCATTTCTTAAAAATGATACCCACACCCACCAAGTATGAAGCGAATTGTGGATGAAAGATTTCCAATCCAATAAAATAACCATCACAGCAACCGAGAGGAGTAGGTCTAGAAGAGCCATATCATTACAGCTTAAGTCAAGATCAAAGATTTGGATGCTCTGGGTTCTAATATTACTGTAGGGTAATCTAAAACTTTGGAGAAGTGGAAAATTGTCGACAATTGGGACTGGATTTGGTCCCAGTAGGATTTGAAAAGCCTGCAGTGAAAAAACATATGTTGGTGGGAACCAGTCTCATCTCCACAGTTCCAACATTTTCCATCCTCAGCTTGACGCCTAGCAGGGGTCCAGTGTAGAAGGTGCATAGCAAAGAATTTCGTCTGGAAAATAAATGGTCCAATTCTGTCCCTAGAGGCCATTTTGTTAATGTTCCGCCATCCTTCGTCCGAGATGTGTCCAATTGTTTCTTTGTTAAAATGATTGGCCCATTTAATGGCAAGGGAAGACTGTTGGGACGGGGGAGGACTAGATAGTATCCTATATATATTTTAGAAGCAATGTGACAAGACCTAAGCCAACTTAATAGTCAACCTGGTAAGGAAAGAACGTTTGGTTTTCTAAATTTAGATAGTTTGAGTTTTAACTTTAAAAAACTGTAGAAGTCTAGTGCCGAACGATTATAAGTATGAGCTAAACTAGCGAAAGGTAACTGACGATTTTTGTCATCCAAAAGATCTTTGAATTGTAAAATGCCCTTGGATGCCCCATGTTTCTGGAGCAAAGTTAGGTGTATCAATCCTAGTTTTGGGGTTATACCACAGTGCTGCAAGCGTGTAATTTTGTAATGGTATCTGCATATACTTTTTTTTTTATCTTTGAAGAGCCCCCATGGCGTTAGAAAATATCATCTGTGATTAAGGAGACTTTTAAAGGTGATTCTGTCCTTGGCTTGAACCAGTGAAGAACGTTGAGGTGTGCAGGTATAGGATTGTGCTTATTAAGTTGAAAATCAATCTGCAGCTTCTACATCATTTGAAATCTTTGATTTGGTGGAAAGATGACTTGACAGTCTGTTCCTACTTGAAAGTTTAGGCTGATGCTTTCATGCCATATAACTCCTAAGCTGCATGCTTTATTTTTGATGAGGAAGAGTACCCCCAAAAATTGGACAGAGAGCTCAAGGTATCAGTGTTTTTTAAGATGTGTATTGGACCCACCACTAGAATTTCAGTTTTTGAGCATGTTTCAGTATTAGTTCTCCACATATAGTTTACAATTGGTTTGGGTGATTGGTTAGCTGAGAGAAATGTGGGTGTCGTCCTCCAAAATGTTGACTGAGCCATGATGAGAGAGGAGCCAGTCTATTAGAGGTGTAACATAAATGTTGCACAGAGCGATTGAGCAGGGGTTCTTTACTCTTAATCTACGGGTGTCATTGTTATACCACCCTGCCATTGGTTGTATGGACCTTTGTTGGCCGACATGAAGAGGTGACGTAGAGCTAGCATTTACATTTATTTCCATAAATGGTGAAACTAGTAAGCTCCACAGGAAATGAGAAAGAGTTGAGGTAAACTTAAAAAGTTTTATTAACAAATCAGTCTGATCTAGTCATTTGATAATAAGGATTTTAAATCTCAAATTTAAACATACAAATGTAAATAGTTTAAAAGCTGATATTATAGTATAAGCAAAAACATCACGGGTACCAAAATTATATAAAGAATACAGAACATCCAGAAAGTGTGTTCCACAAAGGAAAACCTTTAATCTTAATTAACAGCAGGTCATGAAAAAGTGCATTTGATTAAGCAAATAAGTAAAGTGTTGGCTTCAGAACACTAAATAAATGTTTCTGATGAGAGAATAAGAATGATCAAGAATGAAGCCTTTGTACTCAAACTGTAGAGCTTTGTAGAGATGAGAGCTTTTCTCGATTCGAAGTAAGGGATCATCTCTCTAGTGCACAGAGTCTGCAAGAGACAGCAAACAACGGTGTCCAGGAGTCCGAGCATCCTTAGTCCAAGGAACCTACTAATATATTTCAACAAAAGTCTAGCTGCAACATTTCAACTTTTCCACACAGAAATGTGAGAAAATTAAAAAAAATTCAGCTAAGTTTGAGGTTTGCAAGGTATTCTGGGTAGGAAAACGTTGGGGGACCCACGCAAGTCACACTTCCCTGGACTCCACCGGGTGTCTAGTTTTCAGAAATGTGTGGGTTTGATAGATTTCCCTGGATGGACGCTGAGGCCAGAACCAAAAACGCAGGTGCCCCCCTTGCAAAACCAGGTCGTTTTGTGATTGATAATTTTGATGTCTCCACAAAATGTTTTGGGCCCTTCTCTGCCATGGGTACTTGGCCCATCCACACAAGTGAGGTACCATTTTTATTGGGGGACCTGGGGGAATTCTGGGGTTTTGAAATATTTGTGTCAGCCCAGTGATCCCACAACTTTCCCACACAGAAATGTGAGAAACATGTGATATTTTTTTCCAGCTAAATTTGATGTTAACATGAAATTTCTGGGTATGAAAACATTGTGGGATCCACACAAGTCACACCTCTTTGGACTTCCCTGGGTGTCTAGTTTTCAGAAATGTCTGGGATTGGTAGGTTTCCCTCGATGGTCGTCAAGCCCGGGATCAAAAACCCAGGTGACTCCTTCGCAGAACAAGGTCTTTTTGTAATCGACGATTTTGAAGTCTCCATAGTAAGTTTTAGGCTGTTTCCTGTCTGGGCACTAGGCCTACCCACACAAGTGAGGTACCTTTTTTATCGGGAGACTTGGTGGAATGCTGGGTGGGTGAAAGTTTGTGGCTCCCTGCAGGTTCCAGAAGTTTCCATCACAAAAATGTGAGGAAAATGTGTGGGAGACTTTGGGAACTGCTGGGTGGGTGAAAGTTTGTGGCTCCCTGCAGATTTCAGAACTTTCCATCACAGAAGTGTTTTTTTGGTATTTTTTTTTACAAAGTTTGAGGTTTGCAAGGGATTCTGGGTAACAGAACCTGGTGAGAGCCACACAAGACACCCCATCCTGGATTCCCCTGGGTGTCTAGTTTTTATAAATGTATAGGTTTGCTAGGTTTCCTTTGGTGCCGGCAGAGTTGGGGTCCAAAATCCACAGCTCGGCACATTGTGAAAAAGAAAAATGTGTTTTTCCTGTCGCAGGTACTAGGCCTAACCACACAAGTGAGGTACCATTTTTATCGGGAGACTAAGTGGAACACAGAATAGTAGAACAAGTGTTATTACCAATTAACTTTCTTTGTATTTCTGCCATCCAAATGTAAGACAATGTGTAAAAAAGAAGGCATTTTGAAAAATGTCCTCTAATTCACATGCTTGAAATGGTACTCACAATTTCGAAGATGTGCAAATAATCACTACTTCTAAACTCTATATTTTTGTTCCCTTTTCGGAAATATGTAGGTTTCCTTGGTATCTATTTTTCGCAGCTCGGTTATTGGCTCTGGGAATATCGGGTTCTTGGTGAACCTTCAAGTCCATTATTGCTTTCACACCCATTTCCACCACTAACTGGAACGAGGTTGATAGCACACAAAATAGGCTATGTGCCAGCAAAATGCCAAAACTGTGTAGAAAATGTTGGTTTTCTGACAAGTCTGCCTGTTCCTAAAATTTGGGAAGAGGGGGATTTTTAAAAAATTATTTTTATTAACCAGTTGCTTGATACACAGCGATATACAATATCAATACAGGCTGAAATAGGGCATCCTTAGTTTAGGGAGTAGTACAATTACAAACAATTCAATCTCATGATTCGTAGCTAATCATCTTGAGCATTAATTCCTTCAATTTTAACAATTCCCTGGCTCCAATGTTTATTAACTTCTATTCTTTTCCCACAGGGTCCAGACTTTCTCCCATTTGTTTGGGCATCCTCTACTCGTATAAACCACGTTTTCGGCTTGCTGACACCAATCTAGGTCATGTATCCAGGCCCACACCCTTGATGGCTCAGCTGCACCCCATTCTCTTGCTACATTCCTCTTTGCAGCTCTAGAGGCCAGCGCAAGCCATGTTTACTATGCTTGGGCCAAGTTAATTCCCCTTTTTAGAAAAACAATGGTCCCAAGCTCAAGAGAATAGTGGCACAAAATAAATATAGACACAATGGCACTATATTAAGTAGTGACTTGTCCAGCCAGACAGAGGTCCAATTTTTACTTTAGAAAAGAATATTCTGATTGAATACCTTCAACATTTCCACAGAGGAGGGCACAAGAATGTACCCAGACATATACACTTTAACATAAGGTAGAAAAGGTTAAAAAGTAGACCAGAGTGATTAGGCAAAAGCTGTTATTTCCTGTAAATGCTTCAATAACAGAAATTCCAATAAACACCATTACTCGCCAACCTAGGCAGTTAATACAGTACACAGTATATGGTGTTTTATACAGTCGACGGCGTTTCGATCTCTTTTAAGGAGTCATAGGGATCATCATCAGGACAAAAATGTTGCCTAATTTTAACAAGCCATGAAAGCCCAAGGGGAAAATAGAGAGGGAAAATCAGGAAAAGGAGGTACAGTAAAATATAGTTACGCGGCTCGAAAGTGAGGCGCTCTATGTTACCGTGGCTAACCATGCAATATGCAGTGAAAGGAACTGTGGTAATGGATTGCTGTGGTGTTCCACGTTTTTAGCGACACGTGCAAGGCAGTGAACGGCGACGATAAGGAGAGGGATCTCCGTGTGACTAACCAGTCTCTGAGAAGTGATTCGTGCATGCCTACAACATGCTGACAAAAATAGGGTCCTAGTGGTGAACCTCCCTGATGGAACGACGCAATTGTGGGTAGACCTCTATGTCCACCGATGACCCTGGGCATTGTGAAAACTAGCGTGGTGACTAATTTGTGCACAAGCGCAAAGATACGTAAAGGGAAGATCGACAATTAAGAGAGAAGTAGCTAGCACTCAGAACTAAATAACGTGACAACGGTGCATGCCGCAAGCACAGTGAGGCTATACGAATCAGGCGGGGTCATGTGAAATCGGTATCTGCTCCGTGCTTAGTGAGCGATCGAGAGCAGGTGGGGGGGTACGCTCAATGAAGAGCTGCTCACCGGGGGCTGGCCGCAGGGATTCGGGGCCAGCTGGTATCTATAAATGACAGAGCCATTAGGTTAAATGCCGCTCGGTCTTTTCGAAAAAAGTGAAATAACGAAATGGATTGCATGCGCAAGCTTACCGAGGCGGGAACTCGAAGGGTGTGGAGTTCCGAGGGATTGGATGGGCGGGGCACACTCTCCTGAGGGCAAAGTGTAAGGGGATTAACAATACAGTCGAGGAGGAATTTACAAGGAATCAACTGGTCAATTAAAGGGAAACTTAACCGCAGAACGGCAGGTAATGCAAAAGGGTGTGCCAGCGGATCGCTCAGTCGCACGGGGAGAAGCCTGCAAACAGATTAACGGAGGTTAGAGGCTGGTCCCTGCTGAAAAACGTACAGTTTCCGAGTCATGGCAGCTAGCAGAGTAGTTCTTACCTTAAGATTAAGGTCGGATAACATCCCTCGCCGTTACTGTGGCGGACGGGGGAGCCAAGCTATATGCAGTTCTGTGATTGGCTATAGCGGGAGCCACATGCCAGGGTGAAAAGAGTTGTAGGACTTAACGGCGGCCATATTGGTGGTGATTCTTTGTGTACCCGGAGAGAGGAGTTGGGGATGTGACAACCATGCAATTAACGTGCAAACATTCATGTGGATACAGGAAGGTGAAAAGAGCTTAGATTATTGAATATAGACAACCTACAAAGTATCAATACTGACGGACATAGCTGACATAATAATACAGTGAAACATTAAGCCAGGTTAGTCCAGTCCTCCTGTTGGTTCAGCCCTGAGTTCAGACTGTCAGTCCGCAGAATCCATTTGAGTTCCTCTCTATTTAGTAGTTTAGAGAGGTCACCCCCTCTCGGCGATAGTGTTACTTGACTGATCACAGTCCATCTCACATCATTTTCTGTGTGTCCTTTTTCGACAAAGTGTTCCACGAGAGGTGCTTTCTCGGTCTTACACCTAATACGACTCTGGTGTTGTGAAATCCGTAATTTGACTTTCTGTTTGGTCTGTCCCACGTAGATTAAATCACATGGGCACAAGATTGCGTAGACAACATTAGGACTGTTACAGTTAGTGAAAGTTTTCAATGCATTTTTTATCTCACCAAATACAAATTCCTTTCCTTCAATACAGAAGTCACATACAACACAGCAACCACATTTAGAAAGTCCAAATCTAGTCTACGTGGGACAGACCAAACAGAAAGGACACACAGAAAATGATGGTACACAAAGAATCACCACCAATATGGCCGCCGTTAAGTCCTACAACTCTATTTATTCTATTTATTTATTTATTCTATTTAGTTCCATTGCGAAGACAATCGGGAAGAGTGGACATCCCTGGCGCGTGCCTCTGTGGATTGCGAATGGTCTATATATTGCCCCATTGACACGACCTCTCTCCAGTGGGTCAGAGTATAGAAGTTGAACCTGGGCTCAAAACTTTGGCCCAGACCCCATCCTAGACAGGACAATGAATAAGTACGGCCCCTAGATGCTGTCAAATGCCATATGGGCCTCTAGCGACAGCACTGCTGCGTCCTCCGTCGGGTGCGATGTCACCTCATGCTTTACCCTGTATAGGCGACAGAGGTTCAGCCTCGTGCTTCTCTTTGGTATATTTATTTTTTGACTTTTATTTAGTGCTGGCTAGGCCCGGAGGTATCAGTGCACTTTACATAGGTTCATAACGTGCAACACAGTTGACACAAAAGTAGATACAGACATCAATGTTTCGCTCTAAGGTCAATCCGGACGCTTTCCAAGAAGGGTTTATTGAGCCCTCAGTCTGCTCTACGGACGGAGTGGACAGTGCCCTAGCCAAATTTGACCAAGCTATGCAGATATCAGTGGATACAATTGCCCCTTTGAAAACCTTTAAATCACGCCCTGCTCAGAAGCATGAAGTGTGGTTTTCGGAGCAACTACGCTCTCTAAAACGGGCAGCCAGGAAATTGGAAAAAGTATGGAGAACATTCCATAGAGAGGACGACAGGAATCTTTATTGGTCGGCTCTTTCAATTTACCATAAAGCTATTCGATTGGCACGCAAGACTCATATTGCGTCCCTCCTGTCATCTGCAGGAAATGCTCCTAGGGTGCTGTACCAAGTTCTGCAGTCCTTTGTCAAGCAGCAGCTTGTGAGAGTCCAGAGCTGACGTCACAGCAACTATGTGACGAAGTAGCACAGTTCTTCACCAGTAAGATCGACAGGATCTACGATAACATTACCAATGCTAATTTATCCGCCACAGGAGGTGTGGTAATGCCACAGGTTCCAACTAATTCCCCCTCATGCTCCCTTAGCACATTCCCTCCAATCTCCTTAGAGGAGGTAAATGGCTATATTAATCAAATTAAGAGTGGAAGCCCACTGGACATTATTCCAGCAAGAATAATGCCAATTGTTGGGAATATATTGGGCCCAGGCATTCAGAGAATAGTGAATCTGTCATTAGCAAATGGTCAGGTGCCTAGAGAATGGAAAAGAGCATCGGTCAGACCAATCAGGAAAAATTCTACTATCCCATGGACTAATCTGTCTAATCTAAGACCCATATCTCTACTCCCTTTTATGGGAAAATTAGCTGAAAAGTACGTAAATAGGCACTTATCCAATTTTCTTGAGCAGACCAATTGCTTGAATCATTCTCAGTTTGGCTTTAGGCCCAAACATGGTACGGAGTCCGCGTTACTATCAGTGACAGATGATCTCCATAGATATCAAGATAGAGGCTTCTCCATTGTTCTGGTGCTGCTAGATCTGTCAGCAGCGTTCGATACTTGTTCTCACAGTATCTTACTCGAACAATCTGCTGACATTGGGCTGAAGAACACGGCCTTAGCTGTGCTAAAAAGCTTTCTATCTAACCGGACCCAAACGGTTAGCATGGGTACATATCGTTCTGCTGAGATGGAGATTGCCAAGGGGTGCCACAGGGCTCTTGTTTTAGCCCGACTCTTTTTAAGATCTATGTGGCCCCCCTGGCAAACATCCTGAGAGTTTGGTTTCATCACCGTATCTTACGCGGATGATACCCAGCTATTGTATCCTTTTAGGCATCTCACGAACGAAGTGAAGGTCTCCTTCTCCAATGGCATGAAGGCAGTAGCCAAATGGATGTCATCAAACTGCCTTCAATGCAATGTGGGGAAGACCGAGGTCTTGCTTTTTGGAGAAGCTAAGATCCTGTGGACCCCAGATTGGTGGCCGCAGGATCTTGGGCCAGTACCTGAACCCAAATTGGTCGTGAAAAACTTGGGGATACGCCTGGATCGAGATCTTTCTCTGAAGCAACATCCCAACTCAGTGGTGGGCACTTGCTTTCATGTGATCGGCCTTCTTCGAAAGTCTTCCCCATGCTACCAGATGCCACCAGAAAAACCTTGGTGAAGGCTCTGATTCTTAGTCTTTTAGACTATTGCAATGGGCTCCTGCTGTCAGCCAACGAGGGAGTTAAAGCTAAACTCCAGGTTGTGTTGAATACAGCAGCAAGGCTGGTTTTAAATGCCCCTCAAAGAACGCCATCCAAACCATTCTTGGATAAATTACACTGGCTCCCCGTTCGGAAAAGGGTGATATTCAAGACCTGTTGCCTTATCCATAAGAGCTTAAATGGATTAGGGCCAACATACTGGACATATAAATTTGTACCTTACACTCCGGTGCGATCTCTCCGGTCCAGTAACCAGCTGCTCCTAACAGTGCCAGTTGCCAAGAAAGTAAGGCGGGTGGTAGGGCTTTGTCCGTAGCCGGCCCCACCCTGTGGAATGGATTACCTCTGTCACTTAGGAAATGTACAGAACACTTGAGTTTCAGGAAACAACTTAAGACCTTTCTGTTTCAGTCATAAATCATTTTCCTTTGGACTTGCTGAAAGCGCTCTCTAGGTCACAGGCGCAGAGATACTCCTCCGGGAGTCTATTCCAGCACGGTACAAACCTATAAATAAATAAATGTCCAACATAGGAGGGGTTAAGCAGAGCAAGGGATAAACACAGGCAAACTCCGCAAGGAGCAGAGGGGGATCGGTAACCAGGCAGAAGGCGGTGGAAGTAAGTTTGTCCAGCGGATCTGTAGAAGCAGGCCACGCCCGGGGCCTGTACATCACCACCGGATCAGAAGCAAAGGCAGACCAAAATGGATTAGGTGTAAAACACCACTGGAGGTTTTGTGGAGGAGGCAAGCATACATGGGGCAGTGCTGGAGCTAAAGAATTATTTTTTGTTCCGTTGCTAGGCAAAGACAAGGTTGCTGAAAACAACATCACGAACGAGGCAGGCAGCAAGCTGTGACTCCTGTTGAAAACCTCCTACCTCCAGGAAGGCAGACTCTATCTGAGATCGCCAGGACTCCGTCCAAGATCGCCAGTCCCACAATACCTCAGCCATTCGAAAGTAGGGATGAGACACAGACCTCAAAACCCATGTAGTAAAGGCTGTCCCGACTTCTGGACCGCAAGAGAGGGGTGAGAGGGCTGAAGACTGGACTCCAATGCTCTCTCCCCGCTCCGACCGGGGGAAATGATCCCGGGGACCATGGGTGCCGCAGTGGGAAAACATGAAGGGCCATCGTCTGGAAGGAAATCCAAGTGCAAACTTGCCAGTGGGAAACCAATTGTGCCGGGATGCAGAGCAACAGTGGGCAACACCGGAAGGTAGGTGAAAGCCAAGGGATTATAACCCAAAGGGTGAATCCGGAGCCCAACTCCTCTCAGCTGCATTGAGCAGCTCAACAGGGCAATCTGCCATTATGCTGGAATCTGATGACAGTGTTTGAAGTTTTGTTTGTTGTTGTCGTGTTGCCTCAATTTTGGCATGTAGAGTCATAGCAAATATAGCAGATACTAGTATTACAATCCCCGGGGAGGAGACTCAAAGGGCAGAGGGTGGGGTTGGTATTACAGGATTATCACCGAAAGGCGATGCTTTGCCCGGGAGCTCCCTGACTGAGCTCCTTATCCATCGCCCATCTTGGATCTGCATAATACTTGATTGGTCCAGGTAAATTATTGTGGAAGTAATGGGTCTGAGTCTATTGACGAACACCTTTGCCAGTACCTTGGTTTCAAAGTTGAGCAAAGAGATGGGGCTATTAGAGCCACATAACTCCATTGGTTTACCCCGTTTGGGAATGACCACTATTATGGCTAACATAAGGTCCTCTGGTGGATGTCCTTCCTCCCGCTCTGTCCAAAACATGTCCAGCATGAGCTGCACCACTGTGT
Source organism: Lissotriton vulgaris (assembly GCF_964263255.1). Taxonomy (NCBI): domain Eukaryota; kingdom Metazoa; phylum Chordata; class Amphibia; order Caudata; family Salamandridae; genus Lissotriton; species Lissotriton vulgaris. Next base: position 387,452 of record NW_028255097.1, on the reverse strand, counting down.
CTGCTACGCATTTAAACATTTCTCTGGGCAGCCCATTCAGGCCCGCTGCTTTACCTGATTGCACCTCTCTTATGGCACTGGCAACCTCCTCCATTGTCCAGTCTTGATCAATTGCCTTGCTATTTCCGCTGTGAGTGTCAGCAGTGCAATAGCTTTAAAGAATCACATGCATTCCTCTTCCGTTGTGGCTGAGGCCGATTGGTATACCTTTTCATAATATTGCGTAAAAGCCTTTGCCAATTTGGATCCTGCCCTACATCGTATACCCTCTAAATCCCGGATTTCAGCCACCCAGTTTCGGTCTCGGTCCCTCTTCTCCAACCAGGCAATTAGCTGTTTGGCTTTATCGCCCACATCTTATCTTCCTTTGCGTTGCTACTGCGTGAGAGTGGGCAGCATATTCTTCCAGGTCCCTAAGCTCCTTCTCTTTGAGGCCTAGGGTATGTTCAAGTATTGAGTCTGTCTCCCCCCGCTATCCCAAGTGCTCCTCAAGTGCTGTGATCTCTTGGTCTATATCGGCGCAGAGTGCGGCGCTCATTTCTCCTGCCCCCCCATCTCTGCCTGGACATAGCCCATTGCAATCACTTTGAAAACCTTCCACAACACACACTGTGAAGTAACCAAACCTGTGTTCTGTATGAAGTATTATTATGTGCGTTCTCTAAACTGGAATTTGTGATCCCTAAGGAGCCAGGTATCCATACGTGGTGGAAGAACTTTGTTTCGTGCCAGACCTCGCAGGGACATCTCCACTGGGGAGTGGTCCGATATGCCACTCGCTATATGCTGCGTGTCCCTAAACTGGGCGACTTGCACACACTGCATGAAAATGTAGTCTAATCTGGATCCATTGCCATGTGCTGCTGATACGTGCGTGTATTGCCTAGTGGATGGGTTATGCTCTCCACAGATCTAGGAGTCCCATCGCTTCCACAAATGTCCGCAATGGCTCGGCATCCCCACCTGGGAGGATGGCTTGGCTCTATCTAGGTCTTGGGACACCGTACCGTGCATATCTCCCCCAGCATGAGAATCCCCGGGGTTAGGTCCAGTATTAGTTTGCTTAGCAGTGGAAGCATTTCCACGTGGAGCTTTGGGGGTACATAGACGGAGCATAAGTTGAATGCATCCTTCCCAAGTCCCTGTCCGTGCCACATATCTACCCAGAGAATCATGCCATGTACGTCCTGGTATAAAAGGCACTACCTTCCTCATTAGTATAGCTACTCCTCTAGAGCCAGAGGTAAACCCCGCATGTGCCAGGAAGGTGTATCCAAACCTGTTGAGTGCCAAGTAACAATTGCCCTTCAGATGTGTCTCCTGCAGTAGGACTAGATCAGGAGTGTCGCTGAATAGGTATTGCTGTACCATACTCCGCTTAATTCTATCATTTAGCCATGTCAGGACGCTAAGGGCCAATGTAACCTGATTAGCCATACCCTAGCCCGGGATAATGAAATCCACCTCCTCACCCGCCCCAACACTCCAAATTTTTGTCCCGGAGCTTCCTGCAGCCCATATTTCGATGGTACAGTGTTCATATTGTACAGTGTTCATATTGCTTCTCAGGTGGCCTGGCTCTTTAGGGCCAAAAGTTGTGCAGTTGCTCTGCTCCGACCTGCACCCTCTGTTTTTGGCTATTCTTGGCAGCGTATTACCCATGGTGTCTAGTAGTCTGTATGTGGGCAGACTGCACCTTCCCCTTCTCGTCCCCCCTGCGGTTTGCTACCTGCTGAGGCCGTTTTGACTCTAGTTCCTATCTTTGCAGCGGCCATATACTAACCGTGACTCCTACCTTCTCCACTGCTGTAATTGATTGCTTGCTAGCCTTCCAGCCTGGTGTTATATTCTGGACCATACGCTTCAGAGTACGGTATGCTCCTGCATTGCACTGTGGCCTTTCTGTGTGGATAAGTGTGGGTGGACACTTCTGTGGTCTTGATCTACAGGTATTATATTATGGCATGGCTCATCCCACTCTATGCTGCCCGCACTCACCGATTGTTGTCCGCCGGGGCCACCAGCCCTTTACCTCATCGGAACCACACAGACAGCGCCTCCAGGGCCATCCAGAGCCCATCAGATCTTCATGCCCTTGTGAGTTATTTGTTGCTGTGGTGCTACGGGCCCAGCTCTGTGCTCCACTGCGGCCCTTACGCCGCCTCTTTGCCCCTGTGCGCTCCTGGACCTCACGGCCGGAATCCCACAGCTATCCTCACTTTTAGTCCGTGCCTGCCCGCTTCTGCCACGCCGCCGACACTCATGCAGTTATGAGTTAGCAGCCTTACTTCTTGTGCTTTTGCGGTGCTCAGCCGCCAGCCAACTCTGCTGTTTTCCGCTGCTCCGTAGCCGCCACTCCCTCCTGACTTGCCACTAGCCCGGCTCTGTGTTCCATGACGGCCCCCACGCTGCCCCCTTACCCCTGTGTGCTCCTGGACCTCACAACCGGAACCCCGCAGCCATCCACAACCAGGCCAGCAAATCAAGTTTTGAAGTGGTCACAACCCTCGTGAAGTCATGGCCCCTTGGTCGTCCTCACCTTTGGTCGGTGCCCGCCCCTCTGCTGCCACACCGCCGGCCCTCATGCAGGTAAATGTGGGCTGCCTTTTTGTGCTTTTGCGGTACTCAGCAACCAGAAACTTCACTGTTTTCCTCCGCTCCGCAGCCGTCACTCCCTCCCGACTCAGACGACTGGGCCTCCTCGGCACTCCGTCTTTAGCCGCCTGTGCTGTTGGCACCAGCTCTGGTACCCCGTGCCTGGTGGTCTTCTCTGCCCTTGGATTGCACCTCTTGCTCCCTCCGGCCACTATCAGTGGGCCGCTGCCCACGCACCGTGCTGGATTCACCAGCCGCCATTTTCTTATCCCCTTCTCCGCAACGCATGCCGGCTTTTTACTTTCTTTTGCTGCAGAGGCTCATGGTGTCGGTTGTCTTTTTTTTTAGTCAGATTTATGACTGATTTGCTAGGATTACGGGTGAGGGCTCCAGAGCCACATTAGAGAGCGACAGTTCCCATCGGTGGTTGCCCACAACCCTGGGAAGAGGGAGATTTTCACTTAATCAAAGGAGAGAGGGAGGACTAGGTAAGCTAGTCTGGATCCCCAATATTATATATTCAAAATCAAAAGAGACTAGCTAGGTTTAAACAAAAAGGACTCAAAGGAGTACGTATGTCAATGGAAACCAGTAGGTTTTATTTGAAAGCCCTCACCCACCAACCTAGTTGGTGGCATGCTTCATCATCGGGCCCCACCGCAGTGGCACCTAGCGTGCCCCGGGTGTGCTTCGACGCCAGGTTACTGCGGAGCTGGTATGATTGCTGAGTGTGCAATGTGGTGAGTATGAAGGTGAAAAATTAAAAATTAAAAAGCCATACCGAAGTCCCAGCACCCGAGGGTAAAACTATTTTAATAAAACTGGGTATCTGTTGGCACATTAAAAAGGCAGACGGACACAGTGGAGTATGGATTATGACCTCCAGTGTCCTGTGTGGTCTACATGTTTCAGCCTGGCCTTTCTTAATTTGAAACAGGCTTTCCTCAGGACCAAGTGAGTATGTGTGGGGGTATTAAAAATAAATTACAGTGAGTGTGTTAGAGGTTCTATGTGTAGCACACACTAAGGTGCTATATGGGTGAGAAGGGGGTTCCCTCTCGCTTTGACAGTGTTTTGCTGATCAAAGCCTCCTTGGGTCGCCTGGCAGAGAAAGAGACCGAAACTGTCGGTCTAGTTCCTCCCTGGACCTGTAATCCTTCTGCGGCGCCCGGATGTGTTGATACCCTTTGCTGGGGGGAAAACAGATGCTTTCTTATGCAGCACTTTTGTCCCATTTTACCGGAAAGAAAACTAAAAGGTGTATTTTGCCCAATTTCTCGACCCCTTCAGGGGAATACACAAACCCTGGGTACCGTTTAGAATCCTGAAGATTTTGGAAGAAAAGGATGCAAATTTGGTGTGGATACCTTATGTGGACAAAAAGGTATAGGAGCCTAAGCGTGACTGACCCCAAATAGCCATATAAAAGGCTTAGCACAGGGGCGGAACGGCCTAGCAGCGAAGGGGTTAGTGTGATATGTGGTGTGTCATGCTCCTTTTTTTGGGGGTGGGATGAAGTAAGAGTCGAGTCTGTTGCCAACAATAAGGCTTCTGTTTCTGAACAGTGACATCTGTAGGTATAGTGATTCAGCATAGATTGCAGCAGAGGCATGGTTGCCTAGTCTTTCACCGGTCTATGGAAGGGGAAGCATATTATCTCATGTAACCTCGGAGAAACTGAACTCTTTTGAACTATTGTCTTCAGAATGTCGAATTGAAGAAGTTGAGTTTTTAATCCCGATATGTACTTGGACTCCAACATTGCAGCTCTTAAGCGTACCAGGAGGTGACCAGATACAGTCCTCTATCCCACTGTGTTTCGCTGCAAAAGAGCATTGTTTTGCTTATGATTACATCTTTAACTGTTTTGGTTGTGTGTGCTTTTATGGATACATATATATTATTTGCACTGCTTATAGGAGGCCACAGAGTCTGGTCTATGACCCAACCCTAGTACTTTATTTGGTACTGCTGTACCCACTCTCTATTAACAAGCATTTGCAATGCAATAGGTCTCGCATTAGGAAAGTTTGAGCTATTGGTATTGTAAATGACAATTTTTTTATTTATGTGTTGGTTTTGAAAATAGCGAAATTAATAGCTTTGTCATTTACAATGCCAATAGTTTTAAATTTCGCAAATGTGACACCAATAGCATTTGTAATGCAATATGTGTTGTATTTACGTGACTTAGATGTATTGATATTACAAATAACAATGCTTTTAATTTTTTTAATAATTAATACTTAAAAATTTGTTTTTTTGTTGTTGTTTTATTTTAAATCGTGACAGTTGCATTCCACACAGTCGGAGGGTATCGCGCCTCACCTGGGACACACACACACAGCCTTTCAGCCCACATCCCGGAGGACGGGCGGCGATAAAATACCAGTCATTTCAGCTCTCCCTTGACTATGACGCATATCAAGTACATAGATTGCTTAACATTTTCTACAATTTTGCAAACTCGTAACAAACAATGCCATTGTGTCTACAATATGCCCTGTGAACCTGTGGTGCATTCCTATCTTTCCTGTTGGCGCCCGTGGACCCTTGGACCAGCAGGAGGTCTCGAACATGCTGTCGGCCCCATCTCTCACAACCCAACGCAGCTTGCTCCAACTCACGCCTCTACTGAGGTCGGGGTGTCGTCAGCTCGTGGCCCAGAAGTGCAGTTCCCCCCACCATTCCCCTCTTCGTCTGCAGTCGCAGCTATGTGCCTTTTGTATTCTACAAGAAATTCTTAGGCCTGCTATTCAGCAGTAAAAGGTCACTGTAATTCTCTGACTGAGTGCAACAGTAGGTCAAGTCCCTGTCCCAGTGCTCTATCTTAGGGAGAGGTCCCCTCATCCAGCATCTAGCCAGCCTCCTTTTAGCTAACGGTACAAAAGGGGGCACAGGGTCAGACTGATTTGCATATAGCCATGTCTGAACTGGGGTGGCAGAGTGGGCTAAAGAACGGTGATGGATTAAACCCAGATCTTTTGACTGGGTGTGAGTGTTTGATTGATTCAGATGCTCCGTCCATCACCACCCCCTTTTGTACCGCTTTTGGCCACCATAAGTGTGGCAGGGTATATTCAGACGTGAGTCCCTTGCTCACTTTGCCACTGGATTCAAGCAAGCCGGGCTGAAGACGGCTGGAATGCCAGAAACCGGTCCTCAGAAGCTTGTTTCCGGTCCAGGGAAGACATGGCTTGGCAGTTCGGGCTGTACTGTTCCCATGAGGCACAGGGTCAGACTGATTTGCATATAGCCATGTCTGAAATGGGGTGGCAGAGTGGGCTAAAGAACAGTGATGGATTAAACCCAGATCTTTTGACTGGGTGTGAGTGTTTGATTGATTCAGATGCTCCGTCCATCACCACCCCCTTTTGTACCGCTTTTGGCCACCATAAGTGTGGCAGGGTATATTCAGACGTGAGTCCCTTGCTCACTTTGCCACTGGATTCAAGCAAGCCGGGCTGAAGACGGCTGGAATGCCAGAAACCGGTCCTCGGAAGCTTGTTTCCGGTCCAGGGAAGACATGGCTTGGCAGTTCGGGCTGTACTGTTCCCATGAGGCACAGGGTCAGACTGATTTGCATATAGCCATGTCTGAACTGCGTGGCAGAGTGGGCTAAAGAACGGTGATGGATTAAACCCAGATCTTTTGACTGGGTGTGAGTGTTTGATTGATTCAGATGCTCCGTCCATCACCACCCCCTTTTGTACTCCTTTTAGCTAACAGCAATCCCATGTCCACTAAGCGTCTCTGGGCAGTCTCTTCGAGTATCCCATCAGAGCTAAGGCGGGGGATGGGGCTATCTCATCATCTAGTATCTTACTTATAGTATGGAACACTTTGCCCCAATATTGCTGCACCCCCTGGCACTCCCAGGATAAGAGTAAGAACCCTGCGTCACCCACCCCACACCTGTCGCAAGTCGCATCGTCGCGCAGGCCAAATCTTCACAGTCTCTCCGGGGTGTGATAAACTCCATTGATAAATTTAAAATGTATCAGTCGATGTCTCCCATTCAGGGAAATACGCCTCGTGTTGGTGCAACAGTAGCTCCACATGTCACCGTCAACTGACATCCCCAAATCACGCAGCCATTCAAGATGCACCTTACTATACCCTGTCGCTCTGCCTGTTATGGTCATCCTATACAGGGTGGAAACTATTTTTTGGGGGGAGGCAGTTTTAATCACATGCGTGAGTTCCAACAATTCTGCTGGTTCTATTAAGTCCTCCCCCAGTTGCTCTCACCAGGCCCCTCTAACTCAGAAAAATTGGAAGCGCTGTAGTCCAGTGGGCTAATTTTCTGGTGTAAGTATGTCGGCAATCGATTTAAGCTTCCCTCCCGCGAACATATCGCCAGCCGTGGCTATGCCCAGGTCGTTTGGGCAGCAATGACACACTTTTCCGTGCACGGCGAGAGCCACGCCATCCAATCAATAGGCATCAGTGGGGAAAATAAAATCGCCCCGCTGTAGTATTGCAGCAGGACCTGCCATACGTGCCTGGGTGAGTTTAATGAGTCTAGCAGTCCTGTACGTCTATCAGCCAGATCAAATATTATAGCTGGCAATGGCTTAGGAGTGGCATAGAGCCTCTCGAGCCGAACAAACAGTGCTTTCTCCTTGTCATGTATCCAACTGTGAACATGCGAGCCCTGCGCTACTCGGAAGTAAAGTTCAAAGTCCGGAGCTCCCAGACCTCCGAGGTGGTATGGTAACACCAGGACCTTCCACTGCATCCTAGCTTGCCTCCCCGCCCATGCCAGCTTTATCATCAGGGACTGAAGAAACACTTCGGCAAGACAATAGGTATGTTAGTGAATAAATACAGCAATCTAGGCAGCACGACCATTTTCATGATCGATATTCTACCTATCAGCGAGAGCGGGAGACCCATCCAAACATTGACATTGTCTTCAAGTCGCGTCATGGCAGTCCCATAGTTCTCCCGCATAACTACGTCCGGGTCTGTGTGCAGCTGTATCCCCAAATATCGCACCGAATCAGTGGTCCACCTCATGGGGTACTCCATCACAAATTGTTCCGTAGCGGGGTCGGAGGGAACGCAATAGATTTATTCGAGTTGACTGTCAATCCTGAGAGGGTCCCAATCCTCAACACTTCTCGCAAGAGTGGGGGCAGGTTTTGCTCTGGCTCCCGGACATACAGAAGAGTATCATCTGCGTAGGTCGATATGATTAAGCGATAGTCAGGAAAATTCAGCCCTCGTGACTATGGTACTTGCACATCGCACATGCCAGCGGTTCCGCTACCAGTGCGTATAGTGTGGGCGACAAGGGGCACCCCTGACGCGTGCCTCTTCGGATTAGGATCGGATCCGTCACACGATTCCCCAGGCGTAAACGGGCTATCAAGTCTGAGTACAGAGCCGCCATCATCTGTAAGAACCCTGAGCCTAGTCCCAGCCTCGTGAGGCTTTTGATGTCCTGGTCTGATTCCACCGGGAAGGAGGAACTGCTACCGTCCTCGGTCGCCTTGTCTTTGGGTTTTGTACTCCTTTGCGCAAATGGAAGTTTGGACTGGACGCGGTCCGGTTTCCCCATCTTGCCACCTCTTCGAAGTTCCAAGCTCATGCGTGTCCCACTTTCCACTGGTCTCTCCAAGCAACCTGGCGTCATCAGTCCCGTGTGCGCTTCGGATAAGTGGCGCAGTACACTAGGTGTTTAGCTGTAGGCCCACAGCCCTGTTCGGCTTCACATCCAGGGCACTTCTCACAGGGCCTTCCACCGGGGCCTCTTTGACCACCACTCCAGGTTCGTTCGTCGCGATCTGAGTTCTCCAACGTAGCCCTCACGCACTCCCCACCTGCTCCATCGTCCCTATTGCGGGATACACGGGATCGGTCAGCCAGTGCACCCCTGGGCCAGGCGCGCAGCAAGCCACAGGATTAGTGGCCATGCGTCTGTCGCAGGACCGGGGGACGGATCCCCTCCTCAGCGGCGTTGTCCTCAGGCGGGGCATAGAGATGTCTGCTGGGCAATTCCTTGCAGGCCAAAACACTCCTCTCAGGCCACAGGGGGTGGCTGTATTACCCCCGCAGTCGATCTCCCTCGCTCACGTACATGCAGCCGGGCCCTAGCCATATCGCGTCTTCCCCTCTGCAAGCGAATCGCGGGCCGTGGAGGGGAGCTCAGCAGGGGCTCTGTATCAAGCGTCGCCGCCGACCAACCGGGAGAGTCCCTCGTTCCGGCTCGCTCCGTTGGGAATCTCTGCTTCCCCGGGCCTCAGGCGCAGGGTCCAGCCGCACGCAGGGCGACGTCCTGTGGCACGATTCGGAATCTAGGCCGCCAATTAATACTTAAGTTATTGTAATTTTTAATGACAATAGCTTAAACTTCTGTAAATAACTTTTGTGAAGATAATGGTCAGTGCATTTTATTGTGATGAAAATCCAAGACCAGAAGTGGTATATTAACATCTTTTTGTGACATTTGTAATAAAGCTTGAACCATTGAGAGAACACATTTGAACTAGTTGTTGTTGAATGGTTGCACAGATTGTAAATGTAAATTGATACTTGTATAGCGCACTACTCACCCGCAAGGATCTCAAGGCGCTTGTACGAATACCTCTGTGGAACCCATCCTGGCTTTCCCTGTGAGGCGTCCACTCCTGGGCACCACCAAGGTGGAGGCCAGGCATCCTTAGCGTTGTGGGGGCCGTTGTGGAAATTAAGCAAGCTATTGCCCAGAGTTGCAGAGTGGGACTCCATGATTGGAATAGGCACCGAGGCAAGAATTATCAGGTCCGTGAAATTTTTGATCCCAAGACACGCTGAGGCGGGGAATTGAACCCTGGTCCAGGGCTAGACCTCTGCATCAGGGTCTGCCGCTCTAACCATTGAGCCACACTTCTCCACATTGATGCTGTGGTGGCGCTGAGTGATGTTGTGGTGCCCCTGAGTAATGCTGTGATGGTGCTGAGTGATGCTGTGGTGATGAGATAGATAGAGGGAGGGCGATAGATAGAGGGAGGGCGATAGAGGGAGGGCGATAGAGGGAGGGCGATAGAGGGAGGGCGATAGAGGGAGGGCGATAGAGGGAGAGCGATAGAGGGAGGGCGATAGAGGGAGGGCGATAGAGGGAGGGCGATAGAGGGAGGGCGATAGAGGGAGGGCGATAGATAGAGGGAGTCAGGGCGATAGATAGGTGGAGTCAGGGCGATAGATAGGTGGGATCAGGGCGATAGATAGGTGGAGTCAGGGCGATAGATAGGTGGAGTCAGGGCGATAGATAGGTGGAGTCAGGGCGATAGATAGGTGGAGTCAGGGCGATAGATAGGTGGAGTCAGGGCGATAGATAGGTGGAGTCAGGGCGATAGATAGGTGGAGTCAGGGCGATAGGTAGGTGGAGTCAGGGCGATAGGTAGGTGGAGTCAGGGCGATAGAGAGGTGGAGTCAGGGCGATAGAGAGGTGGAGTCAGGGCGATAGAGAGGTGGAGTCAGGGCGCTAGATGGGTGGAGTCAGGGCGCTAGATGGGTGGAGTCAGGGCGCTAGATGGGTGGAGTCAGGGCGCTAGATGGGTGGAGTCAGGGCGCTAGATGGGTGGAGTCAGGGCGCTAGATGGGTGGAGTCAGGGCGCTAGATGGGTGGAGTCAGGGCGCTAGATGGGTGGAGTCAGGGCGCTAGATGGGTGGAGTCAGGGCGCTAGATGGGTGGAGTCAGGGCGCTAGATGGGTGGAGTCAGGGCGCTAGATGGGTGGAGTCAGGGCGCTAGATGGGTGGAGTCAGGGCGCTAGATGGGTGGAGTCAGGGCGCTAGATGGGTGGAGTCAGGGCGCTAGATGGGTGGAGTCAGGGCGCTAGATGGGTGGAGTCAGGGCGCTAGATGGGTGGAGCCAGGGCGCTAGATGGGTGGAGTTAGGGCGCTAGATGGGTGGAGTTAGGGCGCTAGATGGGTGGAGTTAGGGCGCTAGATGGGTGGAGTTAGGGCGCTAGATGGGTGGAGCCAGGGCGCTAGATAGGTGGAGCCAGGGCGCTAGATAGGTGGAGCCAGGGCGCTAGATAGGTGGAGCCAGGGCGCTAGATAGGTGGAGTCAGGGCGCTAGATAGGTGGAGCCAGTGGAGTCAGGGCGCTAGATAGGTGGAGTCAGGGCGATAGGTGGAGTTAAACAGAGGGCGACATAACAGCACAGCAGAAGAGTAGATGGAGTTAAAGAAGGAGGCAGGGCGGAAAAGAGCAACAGATTATCACAGAAGAAGAGAAGAGGGAGTTAGAGAAGGAGGTGGGTGGAAGAGAGCAGCAGATTATCACAGAAGAAGAGAAGAGGGAGTTAGAGAAGGAGGTGGGTGGAAGAGAGCAGCAGATCAGCACAGGAGAAGAGAAGAGAACGGAGTTAGAGAAGGAGGTGGGTGAATAGGTGAGACCTAAAAAAAAAACTTATGTGGGGGTCCCATTCAGATCACGTCAAGTGGCTCTGTGGATCAGGGTGTGCCCACCCTGCCCCCTATTTCCTTTTTTCTCCCAGGACTTTGAGACCGAGTCCTGTAATGGTGGCCTCAACATTTTGTTCAGAGTTGCAGTCAGCCAACCATATCGCCTGTTAATGCAGTACCAAAATGGCAGAAAAGAGAAAAGGCTCCCTTAACCAATCAGAAAGCCTTATATTTTTTTCACTACTTTCAGCCGTTTCTGTTAAGTTTGCATTTAAAGAGATGCTCAACGACTGTCATGACTGTTAAAATAGGTATATCTGGATGTCTGTTCATGCAGTTCCAAAAATGAAAGGAAAAAAATTGTGCCACCCAATTGTCCTTGAGAGGTTTTTCTCGTGTTGCCATGTTGGTAAGCAAGACTGGTACTGGTCCAGCAGTAACAAAAGACCTGATTGGGTGGCCACAACTCCGAGACAAATGTTGCAGCTGCTATTACAGCACTGATGGACTTGGTCCCCTGTCTCCTATTTTAAAGCAAAAAAAAAAACAACCACAGAACTGCTCCCCTATCACTTACTGGAGGAGAGGTTTCAGTGAGATGGCCCCTCCCCAAACATGGAGCACTACTTTCACCCCAATTTTAGTGATTTGAAAATGGTGAACCATATACCTTTCACCATGCAGAATTATACTTGCTCCCAGGGCTTACTCTACGTCTGTACTATTGACAAACACATTTACACTTAGTAACTTTATGCTCTATAGGACTATGTGTTATCTGTGATGACATTTGAGATCTCAGTAATGCCATTTAACCTGTCATGAGTGATGTCATATGTTAGATCATAATGAATGCATGGCTGTGTGCAAGGTATATTTAGCTCAGTGAATTATAATTGGTGATTTTCAGAGGTTTTGCGATCTATCTATTTGCCACCCAATGTGTGCCACTCTTTAAACAACTTCAGGTGATGTTACTGTTTTTGAACGGTTTACAAAGCCTATCAACTGTCTTTTTTTTTTTTTTTTTTTCTTATGTTGCCGGAGAAGTTACTCTTTTTTGAAATGTTTTTTTATTGAAGACCGTACAGTGGCATTTTATGCATTCTGTCTTGAGCACCATAAGCGAAACTCGTACTTTGCACCAAGTAGGTTTGAGTTTGCGGCAGATTAATTTTATGTTTTTTTAGATGGTCAATGAACCATGCATTGATAAAGGATCCATTTTTAGGTCAGGAATAGAACCAAAATTTGCTGTCGCACCAGCCTCATGTAATAAAAAATTTCATAAATAAAAATATGTATTGTTCTGTTAAAATGTTTATGTAAAGGTTAAAGATTTTTTAAACTTAAACTTTCTATTGTAGCATGTTTTCTTTTTTTAATTTTTGCGGCATATACTTACAATAACAAAAAATAACCATTGGAGTACCTTACAAAGAGTAGATCTTTGGCTTTGTCAGTGTTTGTTACTTTTTCGCAGCAGAGCCAATAGTTTCATCTGCTATGGTGATGTTTTAGTGAGGTCGTATGTCTAGTGAGAAATTGGGGAAATGTGCAAAATGAAGCTTACTGTGTCTGGTGAGAAATTTGCAAAGTGAAGCTTACTGTTCAGGATACTTGTTCCAATGCAATAATGCGTTATTTGCTTCTTCGAATTTTCAAATTCATCTCAAAACTGCTGCAATGGTTGTGCTACAGCAGGGCATTTCTTTCCATGGCAAGTGTATGATGTGATGTTTTGCTTTTTAAGGGGAACTATTATTTTAAAGCACATTTCCTTCAGTGGTTCACTTTCTGTGGTGATCAGGTTTGTCTAACCCAGTCCAGTTTCTGCATGTAATTAGGAAGTATGCTTGTAGCATAGGACAGAGGGTTATGTATTGCTCATGATGCGTAGGAGGATATACTTGTTTGATTGTGTACCGAATATGGAGAAGACCGGTCAGGCTAGGAACCTGATTTTGATCTGGTATATATTAATTTAGTTAACCCCTTCACTGCGGCGGCTATTCCGCCGCAGTGCTAAGTGGGTGGGGGGGCCGCGCAGCGGTCCCGTGCTTGTGACGGAACCGCTCCGTCACGGCACGCGGGTGAGCTGTGCTTGTGGTCGAACGGTTCCATCACGGCCCCGCCGGCGAACGTTGCCGCGGAATTCGCGCTGCGTAGGCGCGGGGGCCGTGACGGAACCGTTCCACCACCAGCACAGCCCACCCGAGGCTCGTGACGGAACGGTTCCGTCATGAGCATAGGAGGGGTTAAATTGCCCTGTGGCAATGACAACTCATGCAAGTTCCCTGCCCCTTAAGAGCGCTTATTCTAATGCAGACCACTTCACCACTGAGTTGCTATTTACTGATCCATAGGATCTATCTTGTTAAACTTTGCAGGATTTAGACTGTCCAAGCAAAGAGATGTATTGCAGTAATTCCTTAACTGTTCTCAAATCTGAACCTTCAAACGAAGCCAGTGGATCCCACCGTGGATGGTGGTGCCCAGGTGCAGCAAGTTGTGAATATTGAGTGCATATCAGACTTTTCAGAAGCCCCTGTCTTGAATATACAGTTCAGGTAATACCTTTCTCTGCTGTGATAAATGTCCCTGTTTTTTTTTTATCTCATGCTAAAACGCAACTTATCTGAAAGTATTAAAATTGATATATTGCTTCGGATGATCCGGGTGTTCACTTCTTGGAGAAGAGGAGCATGGTTTGAGAGCTCAGAGCAACATTTTATGGTGACACTAGTCATATGCGGCTGAGTTGCCTTACTGTTCTACTTCTCCAGACTTATAGAATTTACAGAGGGGCATGTTGTGATTTGATGGGCCCGTGTAATACTTTTGCCGTTGTCAAATGTATTATATGGGCCACTCCACTACCCTTCTTAAGTTTGAACCCAGTGGTGCTATGTCATTTCGTTTCAAATCTGGTATACATGTACAATATTTCTGGTGGCTTCCCTACTTAATGTATTTGACACCCTTTCTGAAACATTGGTATCTTTGGGTCATTAATTGTAATTCCTCAAAGCAAAATTGTCATTTGTGGCACTGGTCATCATCATAAATGCTTGACTTTGAGTGACTATACTGAAGAGCTCAACAAAGCAGAAATATATGTTTCTAACTGAATGAAATAAGTCCTTATGTTATTTTTGAGTGAACATGCATAGCCGCCAGAGAGCATTGTATTACAAAGCACATGTGACTAATATTACCTGTAAAATGCTGTTTGCCGCATAAAATTATTCTAGATATGCATGCTTTGCACAATTCCACCGTCTAGTGGTTGGTTTCGAAAGTGTCTTATTTGATAAAAGGTTCTTAATTAGTGCGTAGGGTCGACATATGTGGAGCTTCTGTATGACATTGAGTGTAATAACAGTGCTATTGTGCATGCCCCCCATGTTAGATTTGTATTTCCTACTGATGGATCGATTGAACTTCAGGTTTTCTGGCGAATATCATCAAAGCTTCCTTGAAGAAAACACACAAAGGGGTCAAAAAAGCTCATAAGAATCGATGCTGGAGAGAGCTTTTCGTGATTTTATGATCGGGGTTTTTGACATGGCCGGAGAATATGTAGTCCAAATGGAATCCCTGGGTTTTCTCACCACCATTTTAGAGAACATGTCAAGCTTTAAATTGGTCTCAGCGACAAGCTCCAAGACAGCATCTTTTGCCTCCCTAGAGATCATTCGTCGGAGGATTGCTTTCCATGCTCTCTTTAAGCCAAAAACCCTTGTGCACAAAGCGAAGATACAGAACAGAAAGCACATTGCACTGCAATAGTCTTGGCAGGTTGTCGGAATTGGAGAAGCAAAAAAGGGGTGCTCAGTCGATGGAGGATATGGGTTTCTCAGTGGTCGAGGAAGCTCGGGGGAACACCAGAGACTCACACATCGAATAAACAAAGGAGATTGTCGAGCTAAACCCTAAATCAACAGTGCCCCATTCCCGTAAACCATCAGAAGGGTGTGAGCACAAGGCCCCCAATGCCCTACGTGCAACGCCAAAGCTAAAAGCATCAAGTGAAACTGCACCACAAAGAGTTAAGCCGTTGATGCACAAGTAGGAGCTCAAAACAATCCCAGTCCTGCCAGGTAAGAGAAACTTACCGGTAACCAGATGCCAAAGGGCATCACCTCAACATTGGAGGACGATCAAGGTCGAAGGGCGAGAGAGTGCCAGGAGCCTTAGAAGAAACAGTCCCAAAAGGACAGTAAAACCTCCAACACCACCGACGTTGAGAGGAAGAAAGGAGCTCTAGATGCCGAAATCTAGGTTTAACAAGCATTTACAATGCAACGGTCTCGCCTTTGCAAAAGTTAGCGCTTTTGGCATTGTAAATGACAAATGTTTTATTTATGTGTTGGTTTTGGAAACAGATAAATAAATGGCATTGTCATGAGCAGTAGAGAGTGTGTAGTAGAGAGTGTGTAGTAGAGAGTGTGTAGTAGAGAGTGTGTAGTAGAGAGTGTGTAGTAGAGAGTGTGTAGTAGAGTGAGCAGTAGAGACTAGTGAGTGTGTAGTAAAGTGGTGAGTGTGTAGTAAAGTGGTGAGTGTGTAGTAGAGTGGTGAGTGTGTAGTAGAGTGGTGAGTGTAGTAGAGTGTGTAGTAGAGTGTGTAGGAGAATGTGTAGTAGGGAGTGTAGTAGAGTGTGTAGTAGAGTGTGTAGTAGAGAGTGTGTAGTAGAGAGTAGTGAGTGTGTAGTAGAGAGTGTGTAATACAGAATGTGAAGTAGAGAGATTGAAGTAGAGAGATTGAAGTAGAGAGATTGAAGTAGAGAGATTGAAGTAGAGAGATTGAAGTAGAGAGATTGAATTAGAGAGATTGAGGTAGAGAGATTGAAGAAGAGAGTGTGGAGTAGAGAGTGTGGAGTAGAGAGTGTAGAGTCTGTAGTAGAGTGTAGTAGAAAGTAGTGAGTCTGTAGTAGAGTAGTAGAGAATGTGTAGTAGAGTAGTAGAGTAGTAGAGGGTGTGTAGTAGAGTGTGTAGTAGAGCGTGTGTGTAGCAGAGTGTGTAGCAGAGTGTGTAGCAGAGTGTGTAGCAGAGTGTGTAGCAGAGTGTGTAGCAGAGTGTGTAGCAGAGTGTGTAGCAGAGTGTGTAGTGTAGAGTGTGTAGTGTAGAGTGTGTAGTGTAGAGTGTGTAGTGTAGAGTGTGTAGTGTAGAGTGTGTAGTGTAGAGTGTGTAGTGTAGAGTGTGTAGTGTAGAGTGTGTAGTGTAGAGTGTGTAGTGTAGAGTGTGTAGTGTAGAGTGTGTAGTGTAGAGTGTGTAGTGTAGAGTGTGTAGTGTAGAGTGTGTAGTGTAGAGTGTGTAGTGTAGAGTGTGTAGTGTAGAGTGTAGTAGAGAGTAGTGACTGTAGTAGAGTGTGTAGTACAGTGTGTAGTAGAGAGTAGTGACTGTAGTAGATAGTGTGTAGTAGAGAGTGTCTAGTATAGAGTGTGTCGAAGAGAGTAGTGGCTGTAGTAGTGAGTGTGTAGTGAGTGTGTAGTAGAGAGTAGTGACTGTAGTAGAGTGTGTAGTACATTGTGTAGTAGAGAGGAGCGACTGTAGTAGAGAGTGTGTAGTAGAGTGTGTAGTAGAGTGTGTAGTAGAGTGTGTAGTAGAGTGTGTAGTAGAGAGTAGAGTGCGTAGCAGAGAGTAGTGACTGTAGTAGAGAGTGTGTAGTAGAGTGTGTAGTAGAGAGTAGTGACTGTAGTAGAGTGTGTAGTACAGTGTGTAGTAGAGAGTAGCGACTGTAGTAGAGAGTGTGTAGTAGAGTGTGTAGTAGAGTGTGTAGTAGAGAGTAGAGTGCGTAGCAGAGAGTAGTGACTGTAGTAGAGAGTGTGTAGTAGAGTGTGTAGTAGAGAGTGTGTAGTAGAGTGTAGTAGAGAGTAGTGACTGTAGTAGAGTGTGTAGTACAGTGTGTAGTAGAGAGTAGTGACTGTAGTAGAGTGTGTAGTACAGTGTGTAGTAGAGAGTAGTGACTGTAGTAGATAGTGTGTAGTAGAGAGTGTCTAGTATAGAGTGTGTCGAAGAGAGTAGTGGCTGTAGTAGTGAGTGTGTAGTGAGTGTGTAGTAGAGAGTAGTGACTGTAGTAGAGAGTGTGTAGTAGTGTGTAGTAGAGAGTAGTGACTGTAGTAGAGTGTGTAGTACAGTGTGTAGTAGAGAGTAGCGACTGTAGTAGAGAGTGTGTAGTAGAGTGTGTAGTAGAGTGTGTAGTAGAGAGTAGAGTGCGTAGCAGAGAGTAGTGACTGTAGTAGAGAGTGTGTAGTAGAGTGTGTAGTAGAGAGTGTGTAGTAGAGTGTAGTAGAGAGTAGAGTGCGTAGCAGAGAGTAGTGACTGTAGTAGAGAGTGTGTAGCAGAATGTGTAGTAGAGAGTAGTGACTGTAGTAGAGAGTGTGTAGTAGAGAGTGTGCAGTGATTTGAGTTTTACATCAAATTAAAAACGGGAACGGAACAAACTCATCCTATACATTATTGTGGTAGGTGCCCACGCATATAGGGTTAAATGATGCGTTAGATGCCACAGGTCCCACCAACACGCTTCCTTTATGATAGGAGAATGCCCAATATCGCGGAGATTTGCTCTCTGTTCTTCCCGGATATTTGTATTTTCAAATGTATAATGTTATCCTGCTAAACGAAGACGATGCTCAAACTATAAAAGAAGAGGGTTTCACAGATATGTTAGTCCTTCCGGGCAAACGAAATGACCCAAAGAAAGATCAAGTGACAGTTTAGAGCTCCAAGTGAGTCTTAATAAAATCAGTGTCTGGAACGCATAGCATCAAAAAACGAGCGGGGCATCAAACTGCAGTGTCATTCAATCAAAGCTTCAAGGCTTCTGAGCGCTAGCCGAGAATTATTTTTTGTGAAGCACTAATCACTGTGGAAGGTGCCCCTGCTATCCCAGATGTGAGAAGTCAGTCTGATATGAAAATAAGCAGTATTTGGAATGAATGTATTTGGCAGGGGGAAGGTGGGGCGGCGCAAGACCGTACTGACGAGTGAACAGGAGCCATTTTGTACTGAGTGATTCTGCCTGTGTGCATGTAGACAAACCAGGCAGCAGCATGAGCATGTGATTCGGTAAAATAACAAGCATTTACAATGCAATGGTTTTGCCTTTGTTAAAGTTAGAGCTATTGGCATTGCTCTGGACACTGAAGCTCCACTCTGCATTCTGAAGCTCCACTCTGCACTCTGAAGCTCCACTCTGCACTCTGAAGCTCCACTCTGCACTCTGAAGCTCCACTCTGCACTCTGAAGCTCCACTCTGCACTCTGAAGCTCCACTCTGCACTCTGAAGCTCCACTCTGCACTCTGAAGCTCCACTCTGCACTCTGAAGCTCCACTCTGCACTCTGAAGCTCCACTCTGCACTCTGAAGCTCCACTCTGCACTCTGAAGCTCCACTCTGCACTCTGAAGCTCCACTCTGCACTCTGAAGCTCCACTCTGCACTCTGAAGCTCCACTCTGAAGCTCCACTCTGAAGCTCCACTCTGCACTCTGAAGCTCCACTCTGAAGCTCCACTCTGAAGCTCCACTCTGAAGCTCCACTCTGAAGCTCCACTCTGAAGCTCCACTCTGAAGCTCCACTCTGAAGCTCCACTCTGAAGCTCCACTCTGAAGCTGCACTCTGCACTCTGAAGCTCCACTCTGCAGCTCCACTCTGAAGCTCCACTCTGCACTCTGAAGCTCCACTCTGAAGCTCCACTCTGAAGCTCCACTCTGAAGCTCCACTCTGAAGCTCCACTCTGAAGCTCCACTCTGCACTCTGAAGCTCCACTCTGAAGCTCCACTCTGCACTCTGAAGCTCCACTCTGAAGCTCCACTCTGAAGCTCCACTCTGAAGCTCCACTCTGAAGCTCCACTCTGAAGCTCCACTCTGAAGCTCCACTCTGAAGCTCCACTCTGAAGCTCCACTCTGAAGCTCCACTCTGAAGCTCCACTCTGCACTATGAAGCTCCACTCTGCAGCTCCACTCTGCACTCTGAAGCTCCACTCTGAAGCTCCACTCTGAAGCTCCACTCTGAAGCTCCACTCTGAAGCTCCACTCTGAAGCTCCACTCTGAAGCTCCACTCTGAAGCTCCACTCTGAAGCTCCACTCTGCACTCTGAAGCTCCACTCTGAAGCTCCACTCTGCACTCTGAAGCTCCACTCTGAAGCTCCACTCTGAAGCTCCACTCTGAAGCTCCACTCTGAAGCTCCACTCTGAAGCTCCACTCTGAAGCTCCACTCTGAAGCTCCACTCTGAAGCTCCACTCTGAAGCTCCACTCTGAAGCTCCACTCTGAAGCTCCACTCTGCACTCTGAAGCTCCACTCTGAAGCTCCACTCTGCACTCTGAAGCTCCACTCTGCACTCTGAAGCTCCACTCTGCACTCTGAAGCTCCACTCTGCAGCTCCACTCTGCACTATGAAGCTCCACTCTGAATCTGCACTCTGAATCTGCACTCTGAATCTGCACTCTGAAGCTCCACTCTGAAGCTCCACTCTGAAGCTCCACTCTGAAGCTCCACTCTGAAGCTCCACTCTGAAGCTCCACTCTGAAGCTCCACTCTGAAGCTCCACTCTGAAGCTCCACTCTGAAGCTCCACTCTGAAGCTCCACTCTGAAGCTCCACTCTGAAGCTCCACTCTGAAGCTCCACTCTGAAGCTCCACTCTGCACTCTGAAGCTCCACTCTGAAGCTCCACTCTGCACTCTGAAGCTCCACTCTGAAGCTCCACTCTGCACTCTGAAGCTCCACTCTGAAGCTCCACTCTGAATCTGCACTCTGAAGCTCCACTCTGAAGCTCCACTCTGCACTCTGAAGCTCCACTCTGAAGCTCCACTCTGAAGCTCCACTCTGAAGCTCCACTCTGAAGCTCCACTCTGAAGCTCCACTCTGAAGCTCCACTCTGAAGCTCCACTCTGAAGCTCCACTCTGAAGCTCCACTCTGAAGCTCCACTCTGCACTCTGAAGCTCCACTCTGCACTCTGAAGCTCCACTCTGCACTCTGAAGCTCCACTCTGCACTCTGAAGCTCCACTCTGAAGCTCCACTCTGCACTATGAAGCTCCACTCTGAATCTGCACTCTGAAGCTCCACTCTGAAGCTCCACTCTGAAGCTCCACTCTGAAGCTCCACTCTGAAGCTCCACTCTGAAGCTCCACTCTGAAGCTCCACTCTGAAGCTCCACTCTGAAGCTCCACTCTGAAGCTCCACTCTGAAGCTCCACTCTGAAGCTCCACTCTGAAGCTCCACTCTGAAGCTCCACTCTGAAGCTCCACTCTGAAGCTGCACTCTGAAGCTCCACTCTGAAGCTCCACTCTGCACTCTGAAGCTCCACTCTGAAGCTCCACTCTGAAGCTCCACTCTGAAGCTCCACTCTGCACTCTGAAGCTCCACTCTGAAGCTCCACTCTGCACTCTGAAGCTCCACTCTGCACTCTGAAGCTCCACTCTGAAGCTCCACTCTGAATCTGCACTCTGAAGCTCCACTCTGAAGCTCCACTCTGCACTCTGAAGCTCCACTCTGAAGCTCCACTCTGAAGCTCCACTCTGAAGCTCCACTCTGAAGCTCCACTCTGAAGCTCCACTCTGAAGCTCCACTCTGAAGCTCCACTCTGAAGCTCCACTCTGAAGCTCCACTCTGAAGCTCCACTCTGAAGCTCCACTCTGAAGCTCCACTCTGAAGCTCCACTCTGAAGCTCCACTCTGAAGCTCCACTCTGCACTCTGAAGCTCCACTCTGCACTCTGAAGCTCCACTCTGAAGCTCCACTCTGCACTATGAAGCTCCACTCTGAATCTGCACTCTGAAGCTCCACTCTGAAGCTCCACTCTGCACTCTGAAGCTCCACTCTGAAGCTCCACTCTGAAGCTCCACTCTGCACTCTGAAGCTCTACTCTGAAGCTCTACTCTGAAGCTCTACTCTGAAGCTCTACTCTGAAGCTCTACTCTGAAGCTCTACTCTGAAGCTCCACTCTGAAGCTCCACTCTGAAGCTCCACTCTGAAGCTCCACTCTGAAGCTCCACTCTGCACTCTGAAGCTCCACTCTGAAGCTCTACTCTGAAGCTCCACTCTGCACTCTGAAGCTCCACTCTGAAGCTCCACTCTGCACTCTGAAGCTCCACTCTGAAGCTCCACTCTGAAGCTCCACTCTGAAGCTCCACTCTGAAGCTCCACTCTGAAGCTCCACTCTGAAGCTCCACTCTGAAGCTCCACTCGGAAGCTCCACTCGGAAGCTCCACTCGGAAGCTCCACTCTGCACTCTGAAGCTCCACCCTGAAGCTCCACTCTGAAGCTCCACTCTGAAGCTCCACTCTGAAGCTCCACTCTGAAGCTCCACTCTGAAGCTCCACTCTGAAGCTCCACTCTGAAGCTCCACTCTGCACTCTGAAGCTCCACTCTGCACTCTGAAGCTCCACTCTGCACTCTGAAGCTCCACTCTGCACTCTGAAGCTCCACTCTGAAGCTCCACTCTGAATCTGCACTCTGAAGCTCCACTCTGAAGCTCCACTCTGAAGCTCCACTCTGAAGCTCCACTCTGAAGCTCCACTCTGCACTCTGAAGCTCCACTCTGAAGCTCCACTCTGAAGCTCCACTCTGCACTCTGAAGCTCCACTCTGAAGCTCCACTCTGCACTCTGAAGCTCCACTCTGAAGCTCCACTCTGCACTCTGAAGCTCCACTCTGAAGCTCCACTCTGCACTCTGAAGCTCCACTCTGAAGCTCCACTCTGAAGCTCCACTCTGAAGCTCCACTCTGAAGCTCCACTCTGCACTCTGAACGGTCAGACTCCAAAAATCGGCCCTAATCACAATAGTATTATTTCACCTGCGTGAATATAAGTCTTTGAAATTCTGGCCAGTGGTAATACACACAAGTAATATAAAATTGTTGTTCCAAAGAGCCTTAAATGGAAATAAAACAAGTACCAGACCCATTGACGCCTGCACCTTAAAAGTGAAACTGACTGAAGCTAGCGCCAGGGCCACGTTGAAAAAAAAAGCCACACACATTAGATGCAGTCAAGGCGCGCTCACGAGGTCAGAAGGCACTCCACAGGAACAACTACCAGACACATTGTTTCATTTCACTCTGAAAGTGCAGGCGTCAAAGTGAAACTGACTAAAGGAAGCGCACAGCCCATTAGATGCAGTCAAGGCGCGCTCACGAGGTCAAATCTCCAAAGGAGAAGCTCGTGACAGCCTAACTACAGCAGAAAAAGCTCGTAACAGTCTGATGTCCACAATATTCCCAGAAAAGTGGCAACATAAGTTGTCTCTCATAGACAGCAAAAGCTTCGCTTTTGCTTTCGTCTAGGCGAGACCTAAAAAAGAGACATAAGGCTTTTGAGTACAGTTTAGCCCAATGTAAATCATCAAATGCATTGGGTGACAAAAAGCCGTAATCTGTCTTCCTGACATAAGTACAAGAACCAGAACAGGAAACTCAGGGAAGAGGAATATGCTCTCACGCAAGTAACCGCCAAGGACGAGGATTTCCAGATGTCAGTGAATGATACTTTGTGGGAAGACATCAAGGCAGACACACCACAGAAAGAGACAGACGCATACCCCTTGATGGCATCCCCTCCAGATGACATCACTTTGTCCCATTGGGTGGTCAAAAAGGTAGCTGACACTTTGAAGGTAGAAACGGAGGCAGAAAAAGAGGATCATTGTTTTCTCTTGGAGACCCTAAATCCTGTGTACAAAATACACCAATTTTTTCGATGTTGCGAAGAATAATTCATCAGGTGCAGCCTTGGCTGTTAGACCATATATTGAAAAGAAATAAAAGGCATCTAGCATGGATCCAAAATACATACAAGAGCGCAAGCAAGCAGACTCATTAGTAGTATCCACATCAAGGAAAATGGCAGCACACCAGCATCCATGGGGGCACTGCTGGAAAAAGAGCAAGAGATTAGACTGCAAAGGAAAGTAAATGGAGAGAGCAACAGATGCACAATGGCATAAAGCTAATTCTAATGTCCTTCTCCCTGCAAAATATCCGAAAATAGAAAAAAGGTATTCTGGGGGGGGGGGGGGGGGGGGGGGGGGCAATATTACCGACTCTTGTCTAATGTCAGTTGTGGGTGCAGCAGAAACAAATTGCATCTAGCCATTAATAGGCGCGGTGTTTAGAAGGCATGCATGGCTGCATAGAGATTGAAACAAGAAGACCAGTTGAAAATCACTGATTTGCCACTCACCGGAGGACAACTCTTATGCCAGAGGTAGACAGCTCCTTTGAGGCTATGAAGAAGGCAAATGAAATGGTGACGACCCATGGGAGGTTTGCAAACCTATAGACTATCCTTTAAGAGTGTATTACCCACACACAGGAGAACTGAGGAGATTTTCTCCTGAAACAAGCCCAAAGACAAACGGAGGCAGCCAGTTCTCTACACACTCACAATGGCAGCAACAACAATAACCATTCTTAAGGTGAAGAGGAAAACCACGAGGCAGAAACTCCAGTGGTTCTGCCTCCAGCTCCTCCAAATGACTTGTCACCTCCCCTCCCGTTGATAACAAAACACCTGTAGGAGGAGGACAAAGGACTTCCAAATCAATGTATATCCATCACCACTGACAAGTGGATTATAAACAGTTGTAAAGTATGGCTATTGTACAGTCGTGCTACATAAACCATCAAGGCTTCAGAGATCCAAAAAAAGCTAATTGGTGATCTTACAAACAGAAGTACAGCAGTTTTTATTGAAAGATGCTATAGAAAAGCTCCCACTGAAGAAAGGAAACACGTGTGTATTCGGGCTACTTTCTAGTCCTCAAGCAGGACATGACTATGAGACCTGCTCTAGATTCGTGAACAGGTGCGCCAAAACACAAATATTCCACATGGCAACATTGCAGGATGTTATTCCATTACTCCATCACTTGGGGGGTTGGGGGGGGGGGGGTTAGGGGGGGAACTGTCTAGCAACAATAGATCTCAGGATGCCTACTTCTACATTCCTGCATACCATTGACACAGACAGTATCCAAGGTTTCTAGGATACTAGGTACTAGGGGAACATTACAATTTCGAAGAGCTGCCTTTTGTCAACATTTCCGTAACCAGAGTGTGTACAAAAAACACTCTTAGTGGTGGCACCAGACCTAAGAAAAAACACCATTCATGTGTACCTTTACCTGGATGACGGACTGGTAAGAGCAGTCAACTACCGCCAATGCGCACAAACCTTCACAAGAGTGGTGCCACTATTACGCAGTCTGGGTTTCACCATAAACTGGGCAAAGTCCTCGCCAACTCCAGAGACCAGAAAGAATTTTCTGCAGAGAGAACTGGATAAAGTTAAGCAATGGCTTATCCGACTCCAAGGAGGGAACAAGCAGTCTTAGCACAGACTCCGCTTCACCAGACAAAACAAGTTCAGGCACGGATGACAATCATGAAATTATTGGGAATGATGGCATCATGCATTCATCTCATTTCAAGCACAAGGCTACACATAAGAACATTACAGGAATGGCCTCAAACAATGAGGAGTGGAGAGGATCTAGTCAGCAAAAGGTCAGCAAAAGAGTGAGATGGTGAAATGCATCCAGCATGTTGGGAGGGGCGGCCATGCAATACAGCCCTACCACATGGCCATCCTAACAGATTCATTTCACATAGAATGGGGAGCACATATGGACTTACTTCCGGTAAGAGGCATTTGGTCAGCATGGAAAATTGCCAAACACAAATGATCTGGAACTAAAGATCATTTTACTGGCACTGAGGGCGTTTCAGAGCCAAATTCAGTACAAGACAGTTCAAATACCTACAGACAAAACAACAGCAATGTTCTATCTTAACAAACTACGGTGCACATTGTCATACCCACTATCCCACCTTGCCCTGACCATCACAATCAAAATTTCACTGATGGCAAATCATGTCCTAGGAGTAGAAAACACAGAGGCAGAGTAGTGTAGCATAAGAACAGTCTGTACACACTAATGGAGACTTAAACAATCTATAGTAGAGACACTCTTCCAGCACTGGTGTCAACCTCAGATGCACCTATTTGCAAATGAAGAAATCAAAAAATGCCACTCCCTTGCATCCAGACATTGCCATCCACAGTGTTTCAGGGGAATGCGCTGTCAATCAGTTGATTCGGGATATGTGCATATGCATTTCCCCAAATACTGCAAATTCCAGTAGTTCTGTAAAAGTTCAAAGTGTCCAACATGACTATAATCCTGATAGCACCAAAATGGCTGTGACAACCTTGGTTCTCTTTCCTTATATAAATATCAAATCTACTAAATATAAACATTCCCTTTCACAACGGCATCTAAACCAAACAGCAGTGAAAGGTTTCTGAGCCAAACCCAGGAGATTTACAGGAGATGGCATGGCTCCTGAAATAGTATCGGAATTTACTTATCAAATGTAACACTTAGAATTATTAAAGAGGCCATTAAAAAGGACATGGGAAATTCTATACTTTTAAGTGGAAAGGATATTTAGCATAGTGTAAGGACAAGTCATTCATAGCCAGTTTGCACAATAAAACTGTCATAGTTGGGTACCTCTCACATTCAAATGACTGTTCTGTAGTAGGGGATCTCTGTGTATAGTCATAATCTAGAGAATAGTCCCGCCCATGTGCGTGGACCCTGGAGCGATCAAAAATAATCTCTTAAAGTGTCGAAAAATGCAGAACTGCACAGACACTTAAGAGAGAATTTAAAGACATATAATGCAGCCTATAACAGGCTACGCTGTCCAGTACTTCAGCTAGAAATTCCACCAAAAATCCACAAAACAGCAAAGCCTGTCCAGATTTCCCTTGCCTAGGCAAAAAACCCCTCTGGATGATAGAGAGGAAAACAGGGACAGACAAGCCCCATAGGCTGCTATTATGTGGCTCAGAATAGGATACTGTGCCTTTAAGAGAACTTTCCAGAACTTCATAGTATCCCAGAATACCCTGCAGGTCCCTCTTACTTCCAGTTCTTTTTTCCGGCTCCTGCTAGCAGGACCCTGGAGCATTGAGCTCTCCCTTTTTGGGACTTATTTGGTGTTTTTTCACTGATTTTCGAAGTTAAAGTACTTTATTGTGCTGTGGGGCCTTTCTTCTTGGTTTTCTCACTCTGATTTTTTTGTCGAAGATGCCTGCCTTATTCGACAAATGCCCGGAGTGCTCCAGGAAAAAGGCCAGGTCAGACCACCATGAGGTGTGTATCCTCTGCCTTCCAGCTTCTCATGTTCCAGAGGAGTGTGCTATCTGCCAAGGCTTCTCTGGAAGGACCCTGAGGGAAGGAAGAAGATCAGACTTCAGGGTCTCGAGGAAAGGAGACTGAAGGCTCAAGGTGGGTCTGGAGGGGCTTCTTCTGCCCATGCTGAGGCCCCTGGGGGGGTCCCCAGGGGCAGGAAGACCAGCAAACGTCACCATTCTCCGCCGGCGTCCGTTGCGCCCACTACGGCGTCGAGAGGAATGACTGTGGTCTGTTCCCCATCGTCGGAGACGAAACGACGTCGAGGATCGGCGTCAAGGGATGTTACCAGACCTTCGAAGTCTCCGGTGTCTGTGTCATCGTCGTCATCTTCGACGTCGAGCGATCGGCGTCGACGAGCCCGGCGTCGGCGCTCGCCGTCGAGGCGATACCGCCGTTCGCCGTCGGCGAAGAGGAGGCGGGCGTCGTCGGTGAGTTCCTCGCCATCGAAGGCCAGGTCGCCGTCGAGGCACAGGAAGTCGCCGTCGAGGCGCATGAGGTCGCCGTCGAGGCACCGAGGTTCGATGTCGAGGCACCGAGGTTCGACGTCGAGGCACAAAAGGTCTCCGTCGAGGCATGGAAGGTCGCCGTCGAGGTGCCGAAGGCGTTCGACGCCGAGGAAGAGACGCTCGGCGTCCAGGAGCAGACGCTCGCCGTATGGTCGCCGTTCTTCGAAGCCGAAAAGAGGTGGAGACAGACCTGATGCCGTGGGAGGTTCGCCTACGTCACAGGCTGGAAAGGAAGGGGGTTCACCGCGCTCGGTGTATTCCGAGGTGTATACCCCGTCTGGGAAGATGATCCCCCTCCTCCGTTACCGAGGGGTCCCCGTCCCAGGACACCTACGCCGCCTCCGTTGCCTCCACCGCAACCTGGATCTGGGTTACCTGAGGTGCCACCTCCGGTTTCTCAGAGGTCGACCTCTTTGCCTAAGTTTCCGACGCCTCCGAAGGGTACACCTAAACCTAAGGCTCCGTCAAAACCTAAATCACCTGTTCCTGTGGACCCGGTTGACCGTCCTCGGCCGAGGAGGTCCCGTTCACGCTCCGGACGGAGAGGGAGATCAAGGAGTCGCCATAGATCCTCCACCAGATCAAGGCGTCGCCATAGGAGGAGGGGGTCCAGGTCGCGCACGGACTCCTACAGGACCCATACTTCCTACTCGCCGACCTTATCGGACTCTCCAGAGACCAGGATCTCTCCAGTGGACGACATTGCCACGTTCCAGGAGGTTCTCCTGAGGGGGGCTGCGAAGTTAGGTATCACGGTGACGGCTCCAACACCTACGACGTCCGTGATTTTCGAGACGCCCTACAAATGAAGCACTTGTCTCTCCCTCTTCTGCCTCTGGTGCCTGGACTGAAGGAACCTGCGGAGAAGCTGTTCCTCATGCCAGCGGTGGTGAAGGCCGCTCCGTCCAGGCTTCTGAAGAAGTACAGGGCCCCGGATTCGGACCCTGCATTCCTGAGGATGGATCCGGTACCGGATTTGGTGATTGTGACGGCGGCCAGAAAACTACACTCTACCTCCCCGTCATCCACTGTGC
This sequence comes from Lissotriton vulgaris, assembly GCF_964263255.1. Lineage (NCBI taxonomy): Eukaryota > Metazoa > Chordata > Amphibia > Caudata > Salamandridae > Lissotriton > Lissotriton vulgaris. The sequence goes on along the minus strand of NW_028255097.1, from coordinate 359,706 downwards.
CACCAGATAAGGAGAGTCGGTGGATCGACTCAGCAGGAAGGCAAGCGTGTGGGACAGCTTCCGCAGCCATGAAAGCTGCCAGCGATACAGCTTTGCTAGGCCGTTACGACCGGGCGCTGTGGGACTCCCTTCAACAGTTCGTGGAACTGCTTCTGAGAGACAAGAGGGAGGACTTCCAGGAGATCCTCAAGGAAGGGATGCTGGTTTCAAACCAGGTGATCAGTGCAGCGGCGGACACCTCCCTGTTGGCCGCACATGGTTACTGCCATGGAATCAACCAGCGGCGTCACGCCTGGCTTCAGCTCACGTCTCTCAAGCCCGAGGCCCAGCAGCGGGTGGCCAATCTGCCCTTTTCCGGAGAGACCCTTTTCGGTAAACACACAGACGATGAGATGGCCCGCATGAAGGCGGAGGCAGAGACTCTAACGGCTGTCGGCTTGGAGAAGCCCAAAGAGAAGAAATCCTTCAGGCCTTTCCAGAGGCGCTACGGCGCACAGGGAAGAGGACGAGGGCAGTCTTCGGGACAGCAGCAGCAACAACAGCAGCAGTTCCGGAGACCCTTCCAGAAACGTCAGAAGGGTAGAGGGGGACAACAGTCCTCTACCGCGAACAAGGGCCCGGCCGGGGCTCGACCCTGAGCGGTTACTTCCCCGTCATCCGTTACCTACCGGTGGGGGGAAGCGTTCAATTTTTTCTGGCAGAGTGGAGAAAAATTACTCGGGACAAGTGGGTGCTGAATATTGTTTGCAATGGATACAGTCTTCGATTCCTCAGCCCTCCCCCAGCGATCCCTCCGCCCTCCCCCAGTATCAACTGCGCGAGCTCCAGGCGGAGGCCGATATCCTGTTAAGGAAAAGGGCGATAGAAGACGTACCTCTGTCTCAAAGAGGAAGAGGTCTGTACTCCCGGTTCTTTCTGGTTCGCAGGAAGGACAAGAACGAGTTCAGGCCCATTCTGGACTTGCGGCAGGCAAACCAGTGGATTCGCAGAGAAAAGTTTTGCATGCTGTCGTTGCATCAGATTTATCCTCAGTTGCAACAGGGGGACTGGCTTTGTGCCATAGACCTACAGGATGCATACTTCCATGTGCCCATCGCGTACAAACACAGGAAGTTTCTGTGATTTCTAGTCGGCACCAACCATTACCAATACACAGTGCTGCCTTTCGGGCTGAAATCTGCGCCCAGGACATTCACGAAGTGCATGGCAGTGGTAGCGGCACACCTCAGGAAGAACACAGTGTTTGTCTACCCGTACCTGGACGATTGGTTGATCAAGGCCTCCTCCTTCTCGGAAGCTCAAGCAGACTTCCAGAAGACGTGCGTTCTCTTGAACAAGTTGGGGTTACACATCAACATGTCCAAGTCTGTCTCGATCCCGGTCCAATGCATTCAATACTTGGGAGCCACCATCAATACGCTGTCAGCAAGCGTGTCTCCTTCGGAGGAGCGACGGCGATCGATACTTTGGAAGGCTCAGGCTCTTATGACCGCTCCATCTACAACAGTGAGGACGGTGTCTTCTCTACTGGGGTCGATGGCCTCTTGTATCTTCCTCACTCCTCATGCACGACTACACATGAGACCTCTGCAGGAGTGCTTGGAAGACCAATGGGACCAGAGGAGAGGATCTTGGGACGACAGGATACGACTGTCTCTGCATGCTCTTCAGTCTCTGAAGTGGTGGTGTTCAGCGGAGAATCTCCTCTGAGGGGGTTCCCTTCCACAAGGACATTCCTTCTCAGACTATCGTGACGGATTCTTTTCTCCAGGGCTGGGGAGCGCATTCGGGAGACTTACAGATCCAAGGCACGTGGTCTCAGACAGAGTCCACGTATCACATCAATTTCCTGGAACTCAGAGCTGTTCACTTGGCACTGAAGGCCTTTCATCCATCCTTCCGGACCAACTCTCTGCTTGTACAGACGGACAATACGACCACGATGTATTACCTCAACAAGCAGGGGGGGTCGTTGCAGCACCTGTCCTGGAAGGCGGCGTTCCTCGTGGCCATTACATCGGCCCGCAGGGTGAGTGAAATTCAGGTGTTGTGTTGTAATGAACCTTATACTGTATTTCATGCTGCTAAGGTTGTTATGCGTACTCACCCTAAATTTCTTCCCAAGGTTATTTCTGACTTTCATGTCAACCAAACTATAACTTTGCCTACATTTTTTCAGAATCTTTCATCTCCAGCGGAACGGTCTTTACATTCCCTGGATGTTAGGAGCGTGTTGAAATTTTATCTGGATAAGACCAAAGATATTCATAGGTCAGACCAATTGTTTATCAATTATGGATCGGTCAGGACGGGTCTTGCGACCTCTAAGCAATCCATCTCTAGGTGGATTGTGTCCTGCATACAACTATGTTACCAGAAAGCTAATAAGACCTTAGGAGGTAAGCCTAAGGCTCATTCCACCAGGGGCAAAGCTGCCACGACAGCCTTGCTCCGTAATGTGCCGATTGCAGAAATTTGCAAGCCCGCCACTTGGAAGTCGGTTTATACCTTTGCTAAGCATTACTGTCTGAACACTGATGCCAGGGCGGATGCTCAGGTTGGACAGGCTTCGCTGCGGAATTTGTTCGCACAATAGTGGTGTTGGTTTCTTTTCTCCACCGCCGCTTTGGTGTGGGGATGGGCTTGCCATTCTATTCACTAGATTATGACTATACACAGAGATCCCCTACTACAGAAGGAGTAGTTTCTTTTCTGTAACTCCAGTTCTGTAGTAGGGGTATCTCTGTTATAGTCATAAGCGCCCGCCCTCCTCCCCGGTGGAGAAAGATATTTATGTAAGGAATGCTACAGGTCTGGCGTGTTACGCCTTCATAAAGAACTGAAAGTAAGAGGGACCTGCAGGGGATTCTGGGATACTGTGAAGTTCTGGAAAGTTCTCTTAAAGGCACAGTATCCTATTCTGAGCCACATAATGGCAGCCTATGGGGCTGGTTGGTCCCTGTCTTCCTCTCTATCATCCAGAGGTGTTTTTTGCCTGGGCAAGGGAAATCTGGACAGGCTTTGCTGTTTTGTAGATTTTTGGTGGAATTTCTAGCTGAAGTACTGGACAGTGTAGCCTGTTATAGGCTGCATTATATGTCTTTAAATTCTCTCAAGTTTCTGTGCAGTTCTGCATTTTTGCGACACTTTATGAGATTATTTTTGATTGCTCCGGGGTCCACGCACATGGGCGGGACTATTCTCTAGATTATGACTTTAACAGAGATACTCCTACTACAGAACTGGAGTTACAGAAAAGAAACTACTCCTAATTTATCCTAGGCTTCACTGAAGGTGAATGTGTCCGTCAGCGCTCACAGCCTATATACGAGGAGTGCAAAGAAGGATTTCTGTATCCCACTAATTAAGAGATTCACGGGCCGGGCTAAAAGACTATTCCCTGCAAGGACAGCAGCACATTCCCCAAAGTGGAATCTTAACTTAGTTCTAGAAAGGTTAATGAAGACTCCTTTGAGCCTATGCAAAAAGCCACTGTTAGAACTGGGGTCACCAATTCCACCACGGTAGCTTGGCGCGAGGCAGGTAGGCACCCGAAGGCAATGTGTAAAGCAGAAGTGCAGCACTGAGAAAGGGAGGCACTCGCAATAAAAAGACACTACACCAGTTAGTTGTTTAAAACAACTCTTTTATCTAGACTTCTTCAATGCAGGTAAATAACTCATTCTATACCCTAGGCATCAAGTAAGGCATTGGACCTTTCCTAAACATCAGGCAAACATGTCTGTAAATACCTCGCTGTTAGGTAGGGGCAGCCTAGGCAGACACATTCCTCATAAGCAGATTCATTAAAGACAACATTGCATAGGTCTGGTTTCGACATAAAACCTCTCTTGTGCAAGAGGGTTCTTTAAAACAACTCAACAGGAGCATAAATGTCGCAACGTAATCATGCATAGCATGGGCATGGCTTCATTAACATTTTCTACATCAGGGTAACAAAATAGGCACAACATCCCCTGGGCTCCCCCTCCTAACTAGGGCCAGATGTCCGATTCTCACTCTAGGCCCCAGCCTTCAGCAGTTCTCCTTGGGAGGGGCTGGATGTGTTGGCTCCTCCTGGTCCCCAGGAGCCCCTGAGGACAACTCCGCTGCTTGTTGAAATGGGGCCACCCCCATGGGCATGGGCCCAGACTCCCAAAACTTACCTGGTGATCCTTGGGGATGGCACAGGTTTGCTTGCAGTCCCGGCCCTGGTGGATGTAGCACGCCCCCGGCGCCAGTCAGCCCGCTTCTCCTCCCTGTTCGGGCTCTGACTGCGCCGGGGCGAATTACTTGGCGGCGTAGCGGGAGAGGTAGGACCAAAGGGGGGCTCCCTCTGACATCGGAGCCCCTCCAAAGTCCATCGGCTCTCCCGCGGCCTTGGGCCCACTGACCTAGCGTGGCCTTGTGCAATACCGCGGTGGCCCTCCCCAGGCTTCGGGGGCTGCAATGGTGAACTCAGGCGATGGGGGAAGATCGTGACAGCCGATGCCTGGCCCGCGGCGGTGATTCACGGGCCCCCGGCGCACCCTGTAGCAGCGCCCAACGGCGGCGCAGACCAGTCCGGGGCTGCGGCGGTGATCGATGCAGTATATCGCTTCTTCTCGGCCCCAGCGCTTAGACACCGGTACCGGGTGGCGGCGGTGATGGCCAGCTAGCGCTTCTTTGGGCAAAGCGCTTGAAAGTTATCCTATGCAGGGGCACAGCAGCAGTTCCCTCAAGTCCTGGGCTGCGGTAGTGATTTGGCATGCAGCACTCAGAGGGCACAGCGCTGGGCATTTCAGCAAATTACGTCCTCTTAGCGTCAGGGGGGCTCAGATCTAAAAGTATAGCGCTAGATGGGCGCAGTTCGGATAATATAGCGCTAGATGGATATAGTCCTCGCAGTATAGCGCTTTACCTGTTGATCCCCCCAGCAGCAGCAGTCTCAGCAGGCAGTCCACTTTTTCAATACAGTGCTTGATGGCACAGCGCCTCTCTGGGGAGATGGATGGCAGATTTCAGTTGCAGGTTCTTGGGGGGGGAATAAGGGGGAGGTTGTGTTGGTGTCAGAGGCACTGCATCACACTGGAGGTGGTTTCCTCCCTCGCTGGGCTAGATCAGCAGGCTGGCAGAGTTCCTCATCTAACTTGGAAAAGCAGTGCCTAGGCCCAGTCAGTCCCAGTAGTGTAGGTTCCCCCCCTAGGCCCAACCGCCTAAACTCCTGCAGAGGTTTCCCCAGGTCCAGTGGTGCCCCAACTAACTAGTTCAGTTTCCCTCCTTTACTCTTATACCCCTAGGTCAGGTGACCCTCATCTAAAGGCGGCAAAGCGTAACCCCTCCCAGGGCTGAAAGGTTCCAGGAGCTTCCACATTATAGGCTATGGAACAAAAAGGCGGGATGGTGGTGATACTGTATCATGATGTCCCAGCCTGCTCCTGACTACTAGTGCGTATCTACAAAGGCCACTCCGCAGTAGCAGGGGCCTGTGGCAGCCATGTTGTTGGGAGAGGCCACCTGCAGCTCAGCACTGTTTGGCAGTGGTAAGGCACACAGAGACCCAGGTCCAACAAAAGACGGTGGCAAAAATAAGGCAAAAGGGACAAAAAAAACAGGGTAAGACCACCCTAGAGCTGACGGGTCTAACAGCCACACTCTCCCATCGCACTTAAGACCATTTTCCTAGTAGCTATAACATCCCTAAGAAGTGTGAGCGAGTTGCAATCACTCCTTGTGCAAGAACTCTTAATTTTTTTTACACGTGACAAGGTGATCATGAGAACACGCCTAAAATTGCTATCAATGATCCTATAACCTTTTAACATTTATTAGGCTGCAAAGTTTCGCCCAGCAGCCGTCAAACGCTCAGGACACTCAACACAAGCCCTAGGAACACTAGTAACGAAAAAACATTAGTGCTAAATGGATTGTTCAGACGATTTAGACATGCTCTTCACTGACCAATGAAAACTTCAGCAACCAAGGGCACGCTCAACAAGAAATAAAGGGGCTAGTATGGCCTTCCTATCAAATGTATCTATGCAGGAGATTAGCGGAGCAGCCATGTGGGCTTCACATACATTGACAAAACACTACTGCATAGATTTAAGCTCAAAGATGGAGTATTAGGTCAGGCAGTACTAAAAATCAGTTTGCTCCCATTCCTTCCTGTAACTCACTCAGCAAAGCTGGTGATATTACTGCATAATCTGTGTGAATCTAGAAGAGAATTCTTGCTGCAAAAGAGACCAGTTACTTACCTATGTCGATCCCACTTAACCCGTTCGATGCTGATGACAGAACCGCTCTGTCATCAGCTGCGGTTGGGCTGTGCTGATGACTGAGAGGTTCCGTCATGGCCCGGCCGCCGCATCTGAGCGGCGCTGATTTCACGCCTGCGCGGCTCGTTCTATTGAGCGGGCGGGCCATGACGGAACCGCTCCGTCACGAGCACAGCTCAACCGCGGCTGGTGACGGAGCGGTTCTGTCACCAGCATGCGGCTGCCGCGCGGCGCCCCGCCCTGTTAGCGCTGCGGCGGAATAGCTGCCGCAGCGAAAGAGTTAATAACCAGAAAGCTTTTACCAGACAAGACATTTCCAAACCTAGCTACTAGATGGCGCAGTTGTGTAGAACATGCAAATCTAGAAGAGTTTGAAGCTGCAAAACCAGGTAATGAACTGGTTTCTTTTCTGGGACCTGGAGAAAGCTTTCCACGTTTTACAGAATATTAGGAGATGTAGCTCTTCTGACATGAGACTGCTCTGTGTAGTAACTATTGTAATCGAAGTATTGGCTACTACGAGGGTGATAATCACCCTAAGGTGAGAGAGCACTCTTGTGAGGATTGCCATGAGTGACAGTAATTAATGTAAGGAGTGCGGCATAGCAGGTTTGTATCTCAAGCATGTACTGCTTAATAGGACATAAGAGGTAACCTGACCAGTAAGCAGAGTTTAAGGAATAGTTAGAGCCCATCATGAGCCTAATGTACTTAAAACTATATGTAGTTTTCAACTTTTGAGCTGCTGTGGTCTGTATGCTCTTTTGCAACTTCACCCTCTAATAGAAATCAAAACATAACCATGCTCCAAGAACTTAGGATAACACTGTTCTAAACATATTTTGAGGTTGTGCACCTTCTAGGTCGGGTAGAACTGGGCCACCTGCCACAGTGGAATCAAGTGTCCTGCTGCCGTTTTGTTTGACCTATCTCAGAACTGGTTTGCTTGAGATTTAGAAGCATGTCATCCATCCGCATTATGATATTACCCCAGAATTTGCTTCCATATATAAGCTCCCATTGTTAATGAGGGTTGGATTAAACACAAGTCATGACTACACTGACCCTTTCGATGCACCAAAGGCAATATAAAATTAGGCGTTACATGCCAAGAGTGCTACCCTTTTTGGTATTCCATGCCAAAATGACGTGTCACAGTGCAAAAGAAGTGCCTTTCATCGTGTCCTGTTTCACCTGAACATACCTCAAACTCAGTCATTTGAAAAGTTGCTTAAAGGTCCACACGCAGGTAATCATTATCAGCTTTGTGACTAAGTGCACATCACCTTACTTGCTAAAGGCTGACCAGGTGACAGAAAAACAGCCTGACATAAGACAAATTGTAAGTTGCAAAGTGATTACTTCCCAGAAATATTTTCACACAACTAAGATTGGTGATAACGTACGCATTTGAATTGATTTATTTTGGACTAATACTATGGGCTAGTCCAACTAACATAGGTATGTGATGTTTTCCTTAGTGTCCTATAGTAAAAAGCCAATATGTAAGTGCAATGAATTGATGATTATGGTAGTTTTAGTTGGGCTACGTTAGAGCTACAAATCATACATTTTTAAAATTCGTGTTCATGCTTCTCATATGTAGCTTCAATAATCTCACATCTGATTGCGTACTGTACTGTAAATACTGATCCGTTTATTAGTTTTTCCTCACTGTCCACATAATATTTGTTAATCAGTCCTCTCTTACGAGCATTATTTATGATATCACTTTCCCAGTGTGACATGGGAAACCACATTTCTGTGGAAAGTGCTGCTGTTCTAATTTTTATCAGTACTTGATTGGGGTATGCCTTCAGAGCAGCAGAATTATTCTTGGCCGGTGCCTTGCGGTTACCGTTGCTATGCACTGAGTACTCATCTTTTCAAACACTCTCCCAAACTCAGTCTTCTATCTTTTTTTTGGTCCACCAGGTATGGTGGAACATTCCAGAATGTCTCTGTGAAGCTGCCCATCACCCTGAACAAATTCTTCCAGCCCACGGAAATGGCAGGACAAGACTTCTTTCAGCGATGGAAACAGCTTAGCAGGTAACCTGGTGTAAAGTGGCAGAGCAGGGCGTGGGTCTCTGAAACCTGACCTACTGCATTCAGATTGTTTAATCATCCCATTTGAGTGCTCTCCTTTTATTGTGTTTGTTTCATTTTCAGCCCACAACAGGAAGTGCAAAACATATTTAAAGCAAAACATCCAATGGACACTGAGATCACGAAGGCTAAGGTCAGTGTGGCTTTCGCCTCTCACTTTTGTTTATCCCTCCATTATTAGTCGCAGTATTTGCAAATCTCAGGCTAAATTATGAGCGACCTATGTCTACTTAACAAGGCTTTCTTAGAGTCAAGTTAGTATGTTGAAAACCATGTTTGTAAGATATGGTATGATTAAGTTGTAGTAATGAGGGGCTCACTGGAGAGCCTTCAGTGCCTTCTTGTTAATGCCTTTTAGCGAGTGGAAGTCAAGACTGGCCATTGGAATCTAACTGGTCAGGTGAACAAATGACAGGTAACGCTTTGTGTGAACTGTAGGGATGGATCAACGAGAGGCTAGATAAGTCTCCTGTGCAAACATATTTAAGACAGTTATCTAAAATTCTAAGTCCTCCTAGGAAATCTGCAATTTCTCCTTGCACACCTCACATATAATCTACTGCAAGGCAGTTCTTTTAAGCCACTGTGTGGTAGAAGGCACCGCATTATCTTTATAGCAGTATCATGTTGTAAACTGTTAAGAAAATACAGTTGTCGTGAGATTTTCTTCCCAGTCTGATCATATTGTGAAATGAAATGTTGAAAACAAATTAATCTTTGAATGTGTGTTGTTTAGTCTAATTACAGTGTTCTTTTAAACTAGCTTCTCTTACATATTTGGTCTTCTGTTTTCTTGGCTATCTAGTGCTCTTCCCACTGTTCTAGATCAATTCTTCAATTTCAGTCTTAAGATGCTAAGGGCCATATGCATGAACACTTTTTCCCATTGACACAGAATGGGCAAAACCCTTTGATGCATCTGGCCCTAAATGTGTATGTTTTTGCAAGTAGGTGGGCGTGAAATGACCATTGTGTACTTCTTCATAACAGATCATTGGCTTTGGTTCGGCCCTTTTGGAAGAGGTAGACCCCAATCCGTCCAACTTTGTGGGAGCCGGGATCATACACACAAAAAGCAGCCAGGTCGGATGTTTGCTTCGTCTTGAGCCCAACACACAGGCACAGGTATGCAAATGAGTCAGAAACAAGGTGGCAATCTACATTTTAGTGCAGATTTCAGAATGTGGGAAAGAGTTAGTGCTGTTTTCATTTACATCCCCGCCATTTTATCTATTTCTTACTGAAAGGTTTTGGAAATGTTCTCTTGAAATAGCCTGTGTGCCCCTTTGTGAGATGCACCAGGTTGAACCTATCCCGGCTGTCATATAATTTTGCAAGGTGTGTTTATGTTGAATACGGCTATGAAGGCTTTGTTATGCGTCCTCAACAAGGCTGCCTTAGTTTCCATGGTTAAATAGCAACTGTGTTAGCAGGTATTGTGTTGTATTGTAATTGCACTTATTTAGCACTTATTACCCCTGACAAGGCGTCAAAGCGCTTTTTCGGCGAGTAGCACGCTACTCCGTAACCCATAAAGGATTAGTAGTGAATTAGTATAGTGAAATATGAAAGTAATTTGAGTGGTGGATATGTTGGTTATTTGGATTGAGAAGGATAGCAGAGGGATGGAAGAGGGGAAAAGGTTTGCTTTTAAATAGCGCTTGCTACCCGTTTTGGGGTGTTGAAGCGCTTTTTGGCGAGTAGCGCGCTACTTAGGAATCCATAAAGGATTAGTGGTGAATTTGTATAGTGAAATATGAAATTAGTTTGAGAGGTGGACATGTTAGTCTGTTGTTTGGATTGAAAACAATGATGGAGGGATAGACGAGGGAAGGATTTAGGCAATTATTTGTTTGTTTTGGAGGTCATAGCAGTATCACCATCACTCACTACAATCACACTACCCCTACTCTCACTCTCCGTCGCCAAACACCCACCATTCTCACATCTACTGATCCCTCCAGGAGCATCAAACTCACAACTAACAACCCCCCCCAAGGCCAATCTTAACAGCTTGGTCTCTAACCTCAGCCCGCCTACGACTGTTATCCCCACAGACACTCCCCTCTCCACCCCTGAGACTCTGAACCCTCCCCCACAACCTTCTCCTACCACTTACACAGACCCTGTTCCCACGACATTGTGACATTTCCAATCCAGTAGTCTCTACCCTCCCTTCTACAACTGCACCATCCCCCTCCGCTGTCACACCCCACATACACAACCCGCCTCTATCCTCTGACACGCCCCGGAACTCCAATAGCCTTTCTTTAATTTCTCCTTCTCCTCACCTAGACTCTAGTGCCACCTCTCCTCCTCTGAACTCCTCGTTTGGGACATCACTAATCCGGCACCCTGCATCCAGCCTCACCCCTCTCCTAATCCAAAGGACCTCACAGACCCTCCCCTGTCTACCCCTGATAATCGGAACCCTCCTTCAAAATCTTCCACCACCACCTACACTGTTCCTGTTCCCCCGACCCTCACTTCCCCCCTGTCAAACGTCATTTCCAATCCTGTGGTCTCTCTCCCCCCTCCGACCACTGCATTGTCCCCCCCCGCCCCCTTTCAGATGTCACATTCCCACATTCACAACCTGCCTCCACCGCCATTCTGGCTGACAATGCCAGGAACCCTGATGTCTCTCAGAATTTCTCTCCCTCCTCACTCGGACACCAGTCCCACCTCTCCTACACCGAACTCCTCGAATAAGAACATTACAATACCGACTCCCCGCATACAACCTCCCCCTCTCCTAATCCCATGGACTCGATCCAACCCCACACCCCTGCTCAACCTCCCTCCATAGACCCCAGTCATCCTCGACCCCTGCCTAAAACCTTAAACATTCTCAGCTCTATAGCACAGCAACTGAACAGAATGGAGCAGAAAATCAGCTCCCTTGCTGCTGATTTCCTTCACTTACAACAAGACCTTCTCAACAGGGCCAAGACTCTGTGCTCCCTCCCCCCGAGGTGTTGTGCTCCTACTTCACTCAATACATCTCACATAGCCCCACAGAGCACCCCTCCAGCCTCCAACCCATCATCAAGCCAGGCCCCCAGTCCCAACAGGGATAGCCAACCCTTTTCGGTACCAAAATCTATTGAACGCTACGGCCCACACCTCGCGTTGGACCAGAAGTCAGCCTGTCCACATCCCTGTTATTATCAGCACTAACAGAATCGCGAATACTGTCCACTCGCCTAGACCCTCTGCTCAATACACCTCTATCCACCTAACTCCTCCAATTATCGAGGCTCCCCGTCCTCTCTCTTGCATGCTCCTAAACTGCAGATCAGCAGTACAACACGCTACTGTCATTGCTGAAACTCTGCTCACTGAAGAAATCTACATTGCCTTCCTCACAGAATCCTGGCTCAATTCCCACTCCACCTCCATTCTTGACATTCTCACCCCTCCAGGGTACAACCTCATCAGACAAGACAGGCCGATCAAAACTGGGGGGGGGACTAGCCATCATTCATAGAGATGGAATACAGATTACCAAACTCAAACCTGCAGAATACCAATGGTTTGAAAACCTAGGCATCAAACTCAAATTCCACAACATCTACCATCCTCCTGGAGAGCGTACACTTTTCCCCGAAGAACTAACAGACCTAATAACACGTTTCTCCTTGACAGACACCAAAGACTTGTTCTTGGGTGACCTCAATATCCACTGGAACGACCCAGAAGATTCCACTGTCCTGAACCTCTCCAACCTTCTGGAAATATATAACCTCAAGCAACTCTGCAATAAACCAACTCACATCAAAGGTGCAACACTAGATGCAATCATAGCAAACAATGCTCTGATCTCCTTGAGAGAGATTACTCTCGTTGACTGGTGCGACCACCACCTCATTATGTTCAAGATCGACACACTTGCCAGCCTCCAACCTATTTGTGTTGTCAAACCTAAAATCTTAACCAGAAACATCAAAGAAATACCTTTATCCGAACTTGAAGCCAAGATTCATCCCCATCTTCAACTCCATCCCTCATCATGGACGGCTGATGACCTCAGATCTCACTTCAACTCAAGAATGACAGAAGTCTTAGACCAAGTAGCTCCTCTGAAACTCAAGCAGCTGAGGAGAACCAAATCAAAACCCTGGTTTAAAGTGGAGCTGAATGATGAATGGCGCCAACTCAGACAAACATATAGGTCCTGGAGACAAAACCCCTCATCCCTGCACCTAACACATCTTAGATCTTCTCGACGGTCATACAAAAAACACATCTTCAGTGAAAAGGAATCTTTTTTCCGCAGCCAACTAGATCTGGCGAAAAATAGACCACGAGAACTCGTCAACATTGTTAAAAGCCAAACTAACTGCCCTCCCTCTCAAGAATCGAAAGCCACCAATGAGCGATGTGAAGAAATTGCCACCTTCTTCACCAATAAAGTCTCTAGAATTGATCAATCCTTCTTACAAACTGCTAACTCCCCTTCCCCCTTAATCTGCCCCCCTTCAACCTCCCAGGACTACTCGGAAAGAGCTCTTAACAAGGACAATCAGACCTACCTCCAGCTAAAAAACAATGCGCATTGGTCCGACTTTCAGCTAATATCGGTAAACGAGGTCTTCAATATAATTTCCCACCTAAAACCTTCCTCCCACACCATGGACCCCCTCCCTTCCACAATCATAAAAGAACTCAACCACACCATTTCCCCTTTCTGGACAAAAATCATCAACGCCTCTCACCTCAGGCTGTGTCCCAGACTCCCTTCAACTAGGATAAATCACACCCATTCTCAAGAAACCTGGGTCTGACCCTAATTATCTTAACAACATCAGACCTATCTCTAACCTCCCTATTCCTTGCAAAAACATTGGAGAAATGTGTTCTCCTCCAACTCAATAAGCACATTGATGAGTTCAACCTCCTTGATGCCTTTTAATCTGGTTTCAGAAAAGGCTGTAGCACGGAAACTGCTATGCTCAACGTCGCCGACGACCTTCACAAAGCCCTAGACTAAGGTGATGCCTCCTACTCATCCTTATTGACCTATCAGCGGCATTCGACAAAGTAAACCATCCAGCCCTTTTGGAGACCCTGTCAAAACGGTCCGGCATTAATGGCATAGTACTAAAATGATTCACCTCCTTCCTTCAACAGCGCTCGCAACAAATTAAAATTAACTCCTGTCTCTCAAAGTCACACTTGGGGTCCCGCAAGGCTCGATCCTCTCCCCGTCCCTCTTCAATCTCTTCATGGAGCCCCTCACAATCATATTGAAAAAAGCCGAAGTGTACTACCACCTTTACGCGGACGACACCCAAATCTATTTCAGGATCAAGTCTCCCAGCGACATACAACTCCTCAATACCACCCTAACCGAGACCCAAACTTGGTTCTACGTTAACCACTTAAAGCTCAACCCAGACAAAATGGAACTAATCCTATTATCTCCAAAAAGTAACCATTGTCCAATCCAAGAGTGGCTCAAGAATCTGGTAGCCCTAACCTGCCCCCTTACCCTATCCGACTCCGTTACGTCTCTAGGCATCACCCTTGGCAAGAACTTATCAATGGAGGCTCACATCAAAAACTCTGCAAAAAGTGCTCTCTTCTGTCTAAAACACCTCAAGGAACTGAAACCTTTTCTACCCCACGATGACCTCAAGACAGTAGTCCAATCCCTAGTTCTCTCTAAATTCGACTACGGGAACTCCACCTTACAGGGACACCGAAAGCTCACCTAGCCCCTCTACGAGCAGTGCTGAACATTTGAACACATCACTCCAGCTCTCAACTGCCTCAATTGGCTTCCCATGGAAGGGAGATGTATCTATAAATTGGCCTGCATCACACACAAAACCCTTCACTCTCCTGACCCCAAATACTTAAATAATAAACTGAGTAGAGCAGGTCAATCCAGAACACTAAGAACCTCCAACTCACTCCTGCTTATTCCTCCGAAATTGAAAAAGAAAACCACCCAATACCGATCGTTCTCTGGCAACGCTCCCAGGATATGGAGCGCTCTCCCTGGAGTCCTCAGATGCAACCTCTCCTTCTCCTGTTTCAAAAGGGGCCTGAAACTCCATCTCCTAAACAAATACTGTCATGACCAACGTCAACTAAACTAGTCTTCTTTATAAGAGTTGTCTCATCTCTCTCTGAAGATTCATGGACAGTGGGTGATCGGACTAGGTCACTCTCGCCTTTTCTTTTGTTGCTCTCTCCTCCTCCGCTGCACTGCATATTTATTGCCCACGCTATTTTTTTTTGTTTCTGTGGTTTTGCTTTCTTACTGCCGGCCTACTATGTAATGTAAAGTCCTTCTGCTGTTTACTGTGTGTATGTAAAGCGCTTTGATACTTGGGGGTTAAGCTAGCGCTATATAAAACTTTAAAAATAAAATAGGAGGAGGCTTGAGATGAATAAAAGGGATGTGGAGGGGGAAGAGTCTGAGGGAAGGGTTTAGAAACGCTTGTTTTTGGAGAATCAGATTAGTAAAAGAGGTATGAGATGATGCAAGGAGGGGTAGAGTAGGGAAGAGCCTAGAAAGGGTTATTTTGGGGATCATTGACGTGGTATGGGGTTTGGGATTAATGAGAGAGCATGATAAAAGGCTAAAGCGCACCTTATCTGTTACACTGTTTCCCCTCACCAAAGAAATACCGTCTCCGAAACTCACATGCAAATACACAAGGTATTTATAGTTGAAGATAGGCCTTTTGCTAATTGTTTTCTATAGGAATGGGTTCTCTGGGTTCTCGCATCTAATTTGTACTAATCTCGTAATGTAATTAATGCTATTTATTTTTGTCCCTTTCTAGATGTACCGGCTCACACTACGGACAAGTAAAGAAAATGTATCCCGAAGATTATGTGACCTGCTTTCAGAACAGTTTTAATTATCTATAAATTCAAGATATCTATCATTTCTGTGTGTATCTTCCCTGCCATCCCGTTCTGTTTCTACCTTGTGTCCTGGTTGTCCAACTGCCAATAAATATAACATGTACGCCAGTCTCTGACGAGCTCAGTCCATTCAAAATATCTTTGTAATGCAATTTCTCACTGCGGCCTACGTACTGTTGGGGTCTGACTACTGTGTTCCTGGAAATGAAATGTTATCAATCCAAGATTAAATATAGAGAGCTTAGTTAGAGATGTTTGGTTAAATCCTAGATAAACAGGATTGCAGATGCAGCTGACATGAAGTTCCTTGCCTCGAGAGCAAGTAGAAGGAGGTGTTTTACACTCATTTGTGTTTTTTTTAATGCATTTCTCAGTTTTTTCAAAACACTGACCACATGGTAAGAAGATTCACTTTAAAGTTAATTCTTACAATCAATATAGGGTCACAGAATACCTTCAGAAAATGCCCAAATTGTTAAAGAGTAATTGGTTATACCTCAGCTGCTCCAGTTCAGAGTCCCTAAGGGTTGAAGATGTTGCCCAGTCAAATAATGTATCAGAGGACTAATACATTTTGATAAACATCTCCCGGAAGGAACCCTTCATTTAGTTTATAGGTCTCACCTGCAGACAGCTCTAGCTGTTTGGCAAGATATATTATTGTCACAGAACACCACACAGAAACACATACATACAATGAAAGTGGATTTGGGACAACCCCTTTTAACCACAGGCTATTCTGGTTAGGTTGCATTTAGGCACTAGCTGGATGGCAGTCTGTCAGCATTGCAGTCAGCCCTTGGCATATTGTGGATGTGAGCACCCTACTAGTAGTGCTGGCCGGTTCCTTTCTGGAGAGCTTTCCACACCGGTTCCTTCTGCTGGGCTGCTCCCCCATTCACATCCGGTGGGTCCCTTTTTTCAGGACTTGCTGCTTTTATTCCTCTTGCTGGGCTGCTCCTTCCATGTGCACCTGGACGGTTCAATTCTACTGCATCCCTCGTTCCGATCACGAGGCTGCTCCATATGTCCCAAACTGGCTTTATTCTGTAGCTCTTCCTGCTCTCTTTCCATGCCACTCTTTCCTTGCCACTCTTTCATTTCATGTGCCCAGCGCAACTCATCATTTCTCCTCTCACCAGGGTGCTCATCGCCGGCAGAGCTTCATTAGTATCTCCTGCAATGGAATAGCAACACAGTAGGCCCAGGAAAGAAAGTGAGAAGCAGAGCTGAAGGTTTTTCCGGTTATTGGATTAGCAGCTGAGGTGCTTACGGTAGAACGGAGATACGCTGGCAAACCCGAGGTGCATCATCAGATCTGTAGTAAATGTTGGTGTCAGGGAATGTACTAAAAGCACTCAAAGTAGGATTGAGGTGGTGCGGTAGATCTGCAGTCGTTTTCCATCTAATGGAACAACAACAAAGATAGCAAAGCACAAACTTAAGGTGCTATGGTGCTTGCCCAACCTTCCCGACCACAGCTCCACCCACTCCTCATCAACTGCATTGCCAGACCTTGGAGCCACAGCAGCCCTCTGCTGCTGCCACTCTGCTTGGATGTGCATGCCACTCCCACCCGGCTGCTGGGGTTTCCATCGCATTAATGGTTTAAGTAATGGCAATTAGTGTGCAGAGCACTGCCGCTTGGTACAAGCTGCAGAATCATCCCTCTCCTCCAGCAGCAGTGGCCATGTTCCAGTTAAGGTTGGTGAAGCTGGGCTCTAGCTTTGAACCCTTTCGCAGCGGCCATTGAGCCTGCATTAAGTTTAAGGAGTGAGACCAGCCTGTTGAGATCCTTCACCATGCATTGGATAGCGTAAGGCTGTTGTCCGAGAAGCAGCAGAACACCATTGAGAACTTCGCCAACTGCACCTTGCGTCACTACATGGGCAGTGGAGAAGGCTCCATACTGCAGGAGGTGTACCGGAGCCTGGGCAGCAGAGTGCCTCCTTGTCTGCAACCGGAAGATGTCTATGAAGAGCAGAACCAGGGCTATGAACCCCCAATGAGTCCTCCAGCTGGTCTTAGGATGAAGGTTGTGCCTTCAATGTAGTCCAGCTGCAGACTGCCTCTGCCCAGATCCTGCAATGCAGTGCCATGACGGCTGCTCAGACTGTTGCTAAAGGGAGTGGGTGGTTTACTTGCAGCACCCTAGGTATTACAAACCTCTGTAGCATCTGGGGAGCCAGAACTAGGGGCCCACAGCAGCTAGGCTTGAGCATGCGAGATGGTCTTTGTAGCGGGATGAGCTGCATACTCGATCTACTGGCAAGGGCATGCTTAGTAGTTTTCATTCTGAATTTCTGGGGATTTGTACCTACATACTTATCTCTTCTTTCTCTTTTGCTCTGCTCTCTCTGCCTCACTTTCTTTCCTCTGTGCCTCACCCACCTTTGTCTTTGCCACACTGGCCTTTCCACGTCGCCCTCCTCTCTGTGCACCTCAACTACCTTTATTTTCCACTTCACCCTACCTTTCCCACCTGTTGCATCTTCCCACCTCGCCCCGTTTACTCTTCACTGCACCCTACTTTCTCTTTCTCGTCCTTCTCTTTAACCACCTCCTCCTACTCTCTTCCTGCCTTGGCCTCTTCTCTCTTTCTACCTTGCCCTCATTTTTCTTTCACCTCACTCTCCTGTTTCTGCCTCACACATCTACTCTCTCCACCTTACCATCCTCTCACTGTGCCTCCACCGCACCCTACTCTCTCTGCCTCACCCTTCTTAATTTCTGCCTGACTAGCCTACCTCCACCTCACCATCTGCTTTCTCACTACCCTGCTGCTTTTTGGCTCACCCCGCTTACCACCTTCACCATGACTCTTTCCACCTCATCCTCCTTTACCATCCATACCTTCACTTCTGCTGCATATTGAGTAACGATTTTGTGCATGTAAATGACAGCACCAAGGCCTTGTGTGTGTGTGTGTGTGTGTGTGTGGGTGTGTGTGTGTGTGTGTATATATAATATCTACAAAAATGAGTTGGGGGAGGGCAATTTATATTTTATTGAAATAGTTATTATTCTGTGCAACGTTTTACAGTTGTGATTTGTGCCTACTGCTATGTTTACTTCAAATAAGCGCAATAACAATTTGAGGAGCAATCAAATTTGATTACTTGAGCTAAACCAACCTAACCTGAATCCTTTTCAATCATTAGCTTCCCACTGTTCCAACAGTACAGCTTCCAAAGTTGACATGTGGTGGCTAGTACATCTCATGTGAGTGCCTCCAAACTGAACGGTCTGTTGTCATTTGTGACGGACCTGTTCCCTCCTCATTCCTGTTCTCTTCCTTTTTAGGTCGAGACTGGCATAGGCTGCGCACATGCGCAGTCTCGCCAGCGAGACTTAATGACTGAGTAGCAAGGGTAAACCCCGCCCTTTTCTCCATTGACTGGCCTCCCAAACGGCGGCCAGCCATTGGAGAAGAGGTCTGTGTCGTCATTGTCTTGCTCTAAGCCCAGCCTTTTTCGGATTGGGGGCGTGTTTTTTAGGTTTGTTCTATCCTCTTCTCCATTGGCTGGAATGGTAAACAAGTCAAAAACAAGCCCGTTGTTTACATTCCAGCCAATGGAGAAGAGGGAAGAAAGAAAAACACGCCCCCCAGTCTGCAAAGGGCGGGGCTTAACGAGAAATGGCAAACGCGTGGAGCGTTTTATTTTTTTTTGTCGTCATGAAAATACGCAGAAGCGAGCTCTTTATGGTTTCTCTTTATGGAGTCCTTGATCTCCTGGTGCCCCGTTAGCTGGGCGTGGTCCGGCCCTTTATTACTGACCTAAAAACGTATCTCGTCACCCTAAAGCGCCCGCAGCCGCCGAGCCTCCTCTAAGCGCCTGATCTCAGAGCGGAGACGCGGTGCAGGCAGGTCGAGTCTGCGAGACTGCCATAGGGAAGGGCGTCGGCTTGCTCACAAGCCCTACGCCTGCCCATGTGCTCACTTCAAAGCTGAGGCGCCTTGTGTACAAACAAGCGGAGTTTCGGTGTCTGCGAACCTTGGAGCACGACCAGCAATGACTCGTGAGTACATAGAATGGGGGTCTTGCTGAGACTGGAGTTCAGTATCTGGTACACGTGCACGGCTAGATTGATTAGCAATTGTACTGAGGGCTTTGGGTTCTTCATACTCTGCACCTTCGCCAGCCGGTACTCTCCGCTCCCTTGTCTAATTTAACAGGGTTGAGAGTGGATTTTGAAATAAACTTCCGTGCCATGTCTCTTTATGAAGGCACTTCACATGTTGACAGGGCCTGCATCAGGCCCACAGTGTTGGTAGTGCAAGCCTGGGCTCACTGCTGTCAGCGTAACAAGAAGAGAAGCTAGTGAAAACTATTATGTTTTTTAGAAGATAACTGGCAGTAAAAATGGCTATACCACACCCATAAATAACACTGATAAGAGGCCGCTGTTCTGTGTGTTTTTTCTTTTGATGTTTTGCCCTTTGTGGCATTGTTTGAATTGTCTGCTTGATAGCACTTAGCACTTTATGCCATTTTAAAAGGGTTTTGGTTTTTCGATTTCCAAGAATTGCCCGCCAGCTAGAATAAGGCATGTCCATGGCAATAAAGCCCTCAAAGGGAGGAGGGGAGAGGGTGTTCTAAAGTGGCCTAATTTGTGGAAAGGGACCGCTTGTTTCCATCCCCGCCTTTAGTGTGGGTTTTTGTACAGTGTAGCAGAAATATCCTCTCCACCCTGCTCCTCCAAGCCCCGATCAGATCTTCTATGCCAGCCCTAATGCTAGCAGTGCGATCAGGGAGCGGAAGCAAAATCAAGGGCGGGGATGTAGTGGTAGAAAATGCAGGCAGTTAGAAATTGCATGTATAGCTGGGTGTTGACCTGATTCAGGCTATGTGCTGCTGTTGCCATTTGGCGTTTCCATTAGGTCTTTAGTTAAGGGGAGGGTGTTTGGGGGGGTGGAATGGGTATCGGCGAGGGTGAGTTAGATTGCTCCTTTTCTTACTACAAGAAAAGGGCCTTTTCTTTTTTTTGTGTACACAGGAAATCGTGAAATGAGGAAGTGGAGGCCAGAGACAGCTGACTCTTGAGCTGGGTGGGGGTGAGGAGAAATTCCATTGCAAGCGCAAACACAGTCGCACCCTCCATCCAGATGGAAACATATCATTTATATTAATGCCCTTGCATGTCATTTCTCCCATATCCATCAGCTCTTACCTTAACTAGCCTTTTCCAAGAGAAATAACTGCTTGCTTGCAATAGATACCGCTGTCTCCCCTCACCGCTTTCTCCTGCTGCAGAGTACTGACTGGTCTGCAGAGGGCGCACCGGGACAATGATCGAGGGCTCGCAACATGCCCTCCTACGGACGGCTCTGTATGTGTGTGTGGCTCTGTGTGTGTGTGTGTGTGTGGCTCTGTGTGTGTGTGTGTGTGTGGCTCTGTGTGTGTGTGTGTGTGGCTCTGTGTATGTGGCTCTGTGTGTGTGTGTGTGTGTGTGTGTGTGTGTGTGTGTGTGTGTGTGTGTGTGTGTGGCTGTGTGTGTGTGTGTGGCTGTGTGTGTGTGTGTGGCTGTGTGTTTGTGTGTGAGACTGTGTGTGTGGGTCTGTGTGTGACTCTGTGTGTGTGGCTCTGTGTGGGGCTCTGTGTGTGTGTGTGCGTGACTGTGTGGCTCTGTGTGTCTGTGTGTGGCTCTGTGTGGCTCTGTGTGTGTGTGGCTCTGTGTGTGTATGTGTGTGGCTCTGTGTGTGTGTGTGTGTGTGTGTGTGTGTGTGGCTCTGTGTGTGTGTGTGTGTGTGTGTGGCTCTGTGTGTGTGTGTGTGGCTCTGTGTGTGTGTGTGGCTCTGTGTGTGTGTGTGTGGCTCTGTGTGTGTGTGGCGCTCTGTGTGTGTGTGGCGCTCTGTGTGTGTGTGTGTGTGTGTGGCGCTCTGTGTGTTTGTGGCGCTCTGTGTGTTTGTGGCGCTCTGTGTGTTTGTGTGTGAGACTGTGTGTGTGTGGGGGTCTGTGTGTGGCTCTGTGTGTGTGTGTGGCGCTCTGTGTGTGTGTGTGGCTCTGTGTCTGTGTGGCTCTGTGTGTGGCTCTGTGTCTGTGGCTTGATGTGTGTGTGTGTGTGTGGCTCGGTGTGTGTGTGTGTGTGGCTCGGTGTGTGTGTGTGTGTGGCTCGGTGTGTGTGTGTGGCTCGGTGTGTGTGTGTGCCCCTCGGTGTGTGTGTGTGTGCCTCGGTGTGTGTGTGTGTGACTCGGTGTGTGTGTGTGTGTGTGTGTGTGTGTGTGACTCGGTGTGTGTGTGTGACTCGGTGTGTGTGTGTGTGACTCGGTGTGTGTGTGTGTGGCTCGGTGTGTGTGTGTGGCTCGGTGTGTGTGTGTGGCTCGGTGTGTGTGTCTCTGTGTGTGTGTGTGGCTCTGTGTGTGTGTGGCTCTGTGTGTGTGGCTCTGTGTGTGTGTGGCTGTGTTTGTGTGGCTGTGTGTTTGTGTGTGAGACTGTGTGTGTGGCTGTGTGTTTGTGTGGCTGTGTGTTTGTGTGTGAGACTGTGTGTGTGTGTGAGACTGTGTGTGTGTGGCTCTGTGTGTGTGTGGCTGTGTGGCTCTGTGTGTGGGTGCGTGACTGTGTGTGGCTCTGTGTGTGTGTGTGTGGCTCTGTATGTGTGTGGCTCTGTATGTGTGTGGCTCTGTATGTGTGTGGCTCTGTATGTGTGTGGCTCTGTATGTGTGTGGCTCTGTATGTGTGTGGCTCTGTGTGTGTGTGTGGCTCTGTGTGTGTGTGTGTGGCTCTGTGTGTGTGTGTGTGTGTGTGTGTGTGGCTCTGTGTGTGTGTGTGTGTGGCTCTGTGTGTGTGTGTGTGTGGCTCTGTGTGTGTGTGTGTGTGTGTGTGGCTCTGTATGTGTGTGTGGCTCTGTGTGTGTGTGGCTCTGTATGTGTGTGTGGCACTGTGTGTGTGTGTGTGTGGCTCTGTGTGGGTTTGTGTTACTATCCTTGTGGGGACTTGAGTATGATCACACACTCACGCTGTGGGGACTTGGTTGCACTGTGGGGACCTGAACCCAAGTCCCCACAAGGTAAAGTCTTCTAAATGATTAGAAATGACTTCAAAAACATATGTGCCAATTTTTACAACTTTTTTAAAATTTGCCTTGTGGGGACCTGTGTTTCACCAAGTGTGTTTATTTTTTTGCTCGCTCTGTCCCTGTAGTCCGGCGGTGGTACTGCAGCCTTAAACACACTTAGCATATTAAACACACTTCAGCAATTGGATTACTTCTAGCAACAAAGAGGATAGTGATTTTAAAGAAGCAAACCCATCAGAAAACATAACACTTGACTACAAAGACCTTTTTAATTGTATGTAACCTTATTTCTAAAGTTTATAAACCACACAAATAGAAGCATGTGTCATATTGCATTATTTCCTAATTATAACAATTGTAAGTATGAGGAGATTCGGATGGTACATTAAGAATGAATTTGCTGCCCAAATAGGTTCCTCAATTTAAGCTGCCGTTTATTTCATTCTGTGTCTAAATGCTCAGCCCACGAGAAATGAGAAGCAGTCTTGAACTGATGAAAGCATATTTTCATTTGTAGCTGGTAAAGAATTACAAAGCTGAAAGCGTTTTTCTTTTTTCTTGTCCTGGTGTAATTTATACAGCGTGCAAAAGTGCAATTTCAGGAACACACAGGAAGACGGTCTTTCTAATCTCATTAAAGTATCCAAGAATTAATTCCCATTGGATTCCTGCATCTGCAGCTAAAATCGTCAAACCCTCCTGGTCCATTCTCAGGAATGAAGTGAAACCAGTCAGGGAAGTTAAAAACACCATGCGCGACCAAGGTCAATTTACATGTGAAAGCTCAGGAGCAGCTTGCTCTGCTCAACTTGCCGTAATTGCTCCTTTCAAAATGAATAGCCTGCCATCCCCTCCACCCAGGGCCTCAGGTTAAAGGGAACACCATCACCTTTGACTGTATGGAGATATCCAACTCCTCAACTCCCTTAAGCTCTTGTGTTCTGCTTCTGAACCGAATAAATAGAGAATCAACCCGTTGGTTATTTCACTGTTTTCACATATTAGCATTGAGCTATTGAGAAGTTATCTGCACACATGTTCTCTTGGGGGAGTCAGTAAGATAAAGGTAGTTGCATACTAATTTAGCCCATTAATTTTTATTTATTTTTCCGTTTTATGGAGCGCAAATTTTACCCAAAGGTACTAGAGTGCTTAACATGAGCACCAGCTGCATTACACAAGGACACATTTGTTTCAAAGGCACGGGGAGATTTGGGGGCATATACATCAAGCCTTTTTCCATTTGAGAATGGAAAAAGGCCTTTTCAGATGCATGTAGCTTTTGTCATTCACAATTTAGGGAATCACAATTGTTTGCGATTACCTAAATTGCAAATGCATTCTGGGAATCACAATTTGTCAATCCCCATTTGCTGATGCATGTAGCCTTTCCTAAATGTGAACTGCGTATTTAGGAAATGCTAATTACCATCAACTTCAAGTTAATGGTAATTTCTGCATGCTTTGAAAAATGCACAAAAATGCATTTTTCAAAGTGCCATCTAGCGCACAGATGCCCTTCGCTTCACATGTGCACACTTACCTTTCATTGGGGGGTGCACCAGGGGAGCCTTAGGCCCCCGGGTTTCCTTGGATTTCCAGTCGCAATCTGCGATTACCAATCTGGTAAACGCAATTTACGAATGCTTTACCATTCATTCCAATGGGCCAGTAGGCCCATAGGAATGAATGTGGTCACATTAGCTAATAGCGATTCACAGTTTCTGAATCGCTATCAGCTAATGATAAGAAATTGCACGTTTTAATGTGATTCCTACATGCATAGGCATTTGCGATTACCAAATAGCGTTTCCTTAAAAATCGCTATTTGGTAATTGCAAATGAAGAGTTTCATGCATGCGCCCCTAAGTGATTTGCCCAGAATCAAAGGATGTTGAGCTGCTGCTGAGACTCGAACCGGATTCCCCAGTTCCAAAGTCAGCAGTTTTGGCTGGAACACTAATTCATCTCGCCATTGGATTATTCATTTTGTTGTATTAGCAGAATAAGACGATATGTTAAATGATTGATGCAGACAAGGAATATTTTTTAAACTTGTGCTGATTGTATATTGCAAATAACAAGGCAAATGAAAGTTTGAAAACATCTACCCTTCACTGATATACCTGAGTGACCACGCCACATCTATTCCAGTGACATAATCCCTTAGGGCACCCACACACTAGAAGGTACTCTGTGAGTGCCCCTCAGTCACATACTAAGCTCATCCTAAACCACTGCCTCACATATGCACCTTTCAGAAGCCTTACAAAGCGATAGTAATTCACAACCCTATCTCAGGAGACAAATTATCATACAGGCTCAGGTATTACAGAGTACACATTACTGGCTCAGACAGAACACAGAGCAATTCCCCTCTTCTTACATATATTAAGTGTCGTCTTTCATGGAAAACAGCAATATTTCAGATTTACAAAATTCAAAAATCTACTTCTCGCACAGGCTGGCTTTCTTTCAAATTATCCCTCACATCAAAATGGGTTTTCAGACATGGCATATGAACTGCAATGGGTGAATGCCATAACCTTCTTTGAACACAGTTCTTGGATGCCCATTAAAGTATATGCTTCCCTTCTTTCAGATGAAAAATGAAATGAGAAAAAAGCTTTCTATGTTACAACCTAAAAGGTGCCTCCTCCAGCACAAAAACAATTCTGCTTACAACGCAGGCACCTTTGCACCTTGGTGCAACAGTGACTGCATTGGGCATCTTGGTGGAATGGTACCTGCATTGGTGCTAGGCAGCCAGTGTGCCAGTTCAGGAAAAGGACAGGAATGCACTCTATAATGTTAAATAGAGTGCATTACTGCCCTTTCAGGCATCACAGCACAGCACAGCAAGGTAGTTCATGGAAGTACCCCTCTTTTTGCACTGCTCACAGTAGCATTTTTAGGAAATCAAAGCAGTCCGTTACAGAAAGAACTAAAGTTCCAAAACAGGAATGTGAGGAATATGCACAAAACAAAGAACTGAGCATTTTCCATATGTCCATCTTTCCATACCTTACATACCCTCTCCATATTAAAGGTTGAGGATCTCAGCAAGGTTCCCAAGTCCTCGATTATAGAGCTCCTTGGTAAGGCTCCTAAAACCAGACTATAGGAGCTCTACCACAAAATCATCTGCATTCTTTCAATATTCATGCTGATGTAGGGAAGACCTCAGGCAGGCAACCTTAAATACCAGTCAACAAATCCGCCACTGCTGAGGATGCTGAGGTTTGCAGTCCCAAAATTAAACATGCTTGTTGTTGAACCTTTCTCACAGAGCATCTGCAACCCAGGTTAAATTAATTAACTTCACACACTGCAAGCACAGAAAAAAACAGGTGCAAAGCTCTGCACTAAGACAGAAAAGACCATCATGGAACGGCTCCTATTTCCCTCCACCTGATGTTGGAAATTGCCTGCTCCAGCTCTGTTTTAGGACTACTCTTACATGGACAGCAGCTTCTATGTAGAGTATTTTGCCTATATAGTGATGCTGCATTTATTCCCAGGTTCTCCAGTTCTTACCACATTCTACACCTCTAGACCATATTGATGGTTGAGGTGAAATAAAAAAATGCTACATATAAAGGCATCTGTTATATCGTGTTGAATTTATTCACAATGTGAAGAAAGCTAAAGACATGATCAGTGGTTGCTAGTTCTAGTCTTAATACCCCTTGAGTTGCATTCAGTTTCTCCTCCTCCTCTACCCATTCTTTGATTGCCTTCAGAATTAATTCCGTGTATAGCGAACAATCTATATCAATGAGGATTATAGATCTCTAAGATTATGCGTCACCTCTATTAGCAGCCCTTTACAACTAAAGGGTTATGATCCACGAGGGGGTAATACTTTCACAACTGAGATCTCTGTGAACAACAGGGAAAACATGGGCTCACATAAACTGGGTAGCTGTCTCAATCATTCACATTAGACCTGGGGGCCTCATCTATAAGTTCTGCAATTGAAAACAACACATTTTCTTCTGAGAAAATGCTTGCATACTTTCTTTTTTGTTCTGGTCTGTCCCACCTACAAGTGGCACTGGAATCTGCAGTTTTCATTCCACTAGGCACAAGCAAAATGTAAATGATTCTGGTGTAACCAGCGTACTTTCTTTTATTTCATTTCACAACTTTTGTATGAAATTCCTGAAATTACACCATTACACATTACATAATTAAATGCCCTTCATTTTAAAATGTTAGCATGAGTGTTCAGGAAGAACAGGAATGGCCAGAACGTGAATGGAAAGGTTACCCAAGCTTATTCGGTTATGTTCACCTCCAAATTGTTTATGACCCCCATGCCTTGTACTAGAAATGGAATAGAAGGCAAAAATGGCAGGAGAGGGAGGGAAATCTCTCTATTAAAGGCAGAGGGAGACATAGAATGATACAGACCGAGAGAGACAGTGAGAACATATTTCAAGTGATAAATGCCAACCATCCTTATGGATCCCTTTACAAGCCAAGTAGGGCCTGATTTACCCCTCATGAGAGCGTCAGATGAGATTTTGCTCACCCAGCACAAAAGACATAGCAGCACTATTAGACCAGTTGCAGCTTTTCAAGGTTGTACATGTTTTTTATGCTACAACCATTTTATCTTCCTCAGGACCAATTCCAATTTTATTTGTGGCTACAGAGGCTAAAAGCAGGCTTAAAAGAAGATGCCAACAACAACAGCAGTCTTACTCCTCCTCCTTTCCCACCCTTACTTTTTCAAAACATTTACTTTTGTCTCTGCTGAACTTGACGATCTCCAGACTGGTGAACAGATGTTTAAGTTTTAGGACCACAAGAAGACTATGACTTCAGAACTGTGCGTCCTACAAATCATTACCAAAGGATATGCTCTCCCCTTGAAGTCTTCCCTCAATCTGCTCTTCTCCTCCAGCCATTCATGACCTTATCTTGTCATAGAGAATCCTAAACCTTCTTACCAGTGGTGTCTGAAAGTATGAAAGGCCCGAAGGGGACCTGGGTGCAGCTTCTGCTACTTCTTGATCTCCAAGGAAGAGTAGAGCCTGAGCCTTCTTTCCCATCCGAGTGTCCTCAACTCCTTCGCGGGGAAAGAAAAATTCTAAGTGCTCTTTATCAGCCGAGCTCTTCAGGTCTAGGACCTTCAGGAAAAAATGTTGCCCTAGGACCCACAGGATGCCGAGTTTCATATTGCAGTCCTTGAGATTTCTTGCAGGGTTGAACTGACACCAGTTTTTAGTCCTTCCTATTGGCCTCACTTTGGGTTCTCAAGTTTTTACTAAGGTCCTGGTGTTGTTCGCAGGACATCTTTGCAGACTGAGAATAGATATTTTATGGTATGTGGATGACTGCTTGGAGAAGGTGAACTCTTTCCAGCTGGTTTTTCCCCACCTGCTGCATATGGTCACCCTCCACTCCACTTTGAAGCATTTGATTACGGACCAAGAACAACATCGTTAGCCTTCTCAATTCTCCATTTTCATGAGGGTGGTCCAGGACAGAAATATCTTGAAGGCTTTCTCTCCAGAAAGTATTGTGTGAGGTTCATCTGTGGCTACAAACCCAATGTTTTTTCAGATGTCATTTGTGGTCCTAACTAAGGGTGACATATATGTATTAAAAAGAGGGTTTTAACCTGGCAAAAGGTTTATTTTGCTAGGTCAAGATGGCAGATTAAAACAGTACACACAGGCTCTGCAGTTGTAGGCCTGTGACATGTTTAAAGGGCTACTTAAGTGTGTGGCAGAAACAGTGTTGCAGTCTCACTAGTGGCATTTAATTTATAGGCCCTTGGCACAAGTAATACCACCTTACTAGGGACTTATAAGTAAATTAAATATGCCAATAAGGTATAGGCTACTGAGAAAACCACACAAAAAGAGACAAGGGACTGAGACTTCTCTGACTCCCTCGCTATCAATTTAAACCCACTCAACTGAGAAGTACTAGAAACATAATCCTATCTACACACTATCCAAGACAGGCTGGAGCTACAGGTCATGTAGTTATCCACATAGGAACAGTAGATATCGTATCTACTTGAACCCAAAACAGAACAGGCAAAGACAACAAATCTCTTAATACTGCCCTCACACACTTTGCAGTGTCATGCTTCATCATTGGGCCGCATCATACATCCAGGTGCAGACCAACACTCTGGATGGAGCGCAATCTTTTTTTGACGAAGAACAGTAGTGAGGGTAGACAAAGAAGGGAAAACGTGATGGAACACACACAAGACACATACACAACGTGAAACAACTTAAGGCAAAAAAAGGAAAAAGAAGGGAGGTCTAATCCCCTCTGTAAACGGACCAAACAGTGCAGTATATTGAGGTAAAACAACCTACGGGTCAACATAAATTATTTTATTCTATCTGTAAACTCCTGGTAGGATTAAAACTTATTTCGGGGTATACAGGGAAGGTAATGGCCCCTATAGCCCCACTGCAAATACCATCATGTTTCTGCCAATAGTTTGCCCCCACACGGGTCGCGCTGGCTTTCATCAGGGTGTTGGTCCCTAATTGAAGGTCATCGCCCAACTCGTGTGTGTTTTACTTTTATCTATATGGTCTGTAGTTAAAATCCAATTCTTTTGGTCCTCTTCAGAATTTCTGAGAGGGAACAATTTCATGAGTTCATAAAAGTTTCTCTGAACCTGGGACTTAAGTAGGACTGTGCTCTCGCCGTCACATAGTCACAAGAGACACCATGAGTTCTGTCCTCACATTAGTCCATCGTCGTAAGTGTGTGGCAGAAAAAGTCCTGCAGTCTCATTAGTGGCATGTAATTTATAAGACCTTGGCACATGTAATACCACCTTACTAGGGACTTATAAGTAAATGAAATATGCCAATAAGGTATACGCTAATGTGATCATGTTTTAAGGAGAGAGCACAAGCACTTTTGCATTGATTAGCAGTGGTAAAGTGCACAAAGCCATAAGGAGAACAAAAGTAATTCAGCAAAAGGTAGGACGAAGGCAACAAGTCTGGAAATGACCCTGCAGAAAGGGCCAGGTCCAACAGGTCAGGAGAGGAACCAACAGCAGCTTGCTCCTGCAATTTAAGATAGGGGCACTGCTATCGTATTGTTTTTCTACAGTGCTTCATGTGTGGTGCAGAAGCACATTTTTGGACTAGTATCATACTACATTATGAGGGAATGAAGGGCTGGCACAGTGTTGCATGTATCATCATCCTATATTGGAAGTGTTTTGATTTCTTAGATGAGTGACCAGTAAGGGGCTCTTATCTTACCTTCAGGCACAGTGCTTATTAGATATGTGCACAAAAAATGGGATAATCAGAGAAGGCCTAGTAATCCATTTGGCAACGTCTGCAAGGCAAAGATCCTTACAAAATATGTAAAATTATAGGGTGTGCAGTATTCTCATAATTTTCTTTTGTGTAATTATGCGACATTTCAGGAAAACTACGCTAAATCACCTGTAAATATGTAAAATGAGAATCCAATATTTAATGCTACATTGCAGAAAATTAGTATTGTGGTAAAAAACACAGCATGAAAAAACACAAGTGGCACAAGAACAGCCGCTCATGTTCAAGCCATTCTCATTCTTCCCATGCACTTGTGGTAAAAGAATGCTACAAATAGCCTGATATTATTTATGTGAAGTGCTGCAATTTTGGGAATTTTGTGTAACAAGTATAGAACAAAATTCCAAAAATGATGTGACGTATGCAGCGTAATTTAAATTTTTCCTGGTCTAAAAATCATGACAAATGGTAATAATGGGAGTAAGTGATATGAGAAGCAGCAATGCTTGTTGACCTAGAAAGAAAGAGGAAAGGAAATAAGTTCTCACTCTTTAGAAGTCTAAAGTCTTAAAGAAAGTAATCATTTGTAATGTCTAAACTTTCATCGTCTGTGTCCCTATTAAAATCTATTTTTGCCAGAATATTGCAGAGAGACAATAGATCCAACTTGTCAGATGCATTAATGACAGATTGAGCACTCTACACATACTAATTAACAATATCAACACTTACATGCAATAAGTGCTGACCTCACCAGAGATACAGCACATTGATAACAATGGGAGCTACTCCCAATGCCGTGGCATCATACTGGTAATGCATCGTACAGAGAGTTTTCCTTGGTGCACCAACATCACAAACACACTGAGGATTGCCCTTAGTAGCGTGGTATTCCATACACGGAATACAGCCTTCACTGTTGTAAACTCACACTAAAACTGTCACTCGCCCGAGCAATGACTCATGGACCAGCACTCACAACAATGCCATCATACATGATCTGCTCTCTCTACAATCACCTGACACTGGGAGCTGCCCTCCCTTCAGCAATATAACAATGGGAGTTGTCCTACCTCCATTGACCTTCAACTGGGAGCTTCTCTGAGTGCTTCATTTCCTGCAGTGACATCACACTCGGTTCTGCCCTTCCTGCTGGGATCTCACCCTGGGAGCTGCACAATTGACAATGACATCACTCTGAGAACTGCTCTTACTAAAGATACCTCACACTTGAACCTGCTTAGGCATCAGAGAGGCAGCTCACTTGGACTCTTCCTTTCAATTTAAAGTAGTGCAGATACTCAGTACCAGCCCATTTAAAGCACTGCTATAGTAACATCACTTTTGGAACTACTCCTTAAGTAGATAATATACTGAAATATGTCCTCACTGCAGTGACGTGACACACTAGCTGCTCCGGCTTCACACTGGGTACTATCTTCAGCGCAGTGTACTCTCACGGGACTATCCTCACCGTGGAGGCTATACAATGGGTCCTCAGTGTGGTGATGTTACACTGGCAGCTGCCTTTTTGCTTTGGCATCATGCCAGGAAGTGCCCTCACTGTGCTCCTGTCACATTGCAATGACGTCACCTTGAGAGATTCAATTACTGCAGTGATGTTA
Source organism: Lissotriton vulgaris (assembly GCF_964263255.1). Lineage (NCBI taxonomy): Eukaryota > Metazoa > Chordata > Amphibia > Caudata > Salamandridae > Lissotriton > Lissotriton vulgaris. Next base: position 328,530 of record NW_028255097.1, on the reverse strand, counting down.
TAAATGGAGTTACTCTGGAGGATGTGATGCATACATGCCAATAGACCCGATTCAGGCGGGAGACTACCGATTTTTCAAGCCAAAAATGGCTTTATTGCAGCCGTCTCTCGCCTGAAATTGCATTTTTTACAATAGAAGTCCATGGGGAATTTTCATTCTCCCGAGTTTTTATTTTGGCATGGTGATGTTATCCTTGGAACTTCCGTACCTGCTAAGATTCCACCTTGAACCTACCTAAGGGGCACATTATGATAGAGGATTTTCCGCATCCTCCGGGCCGGCGGAAGCCACCGCCGGCCCGGTGGATGCGGAAAATCCTCCGCGGACCCACCAAAGACCCACCGCCACATTAGGATGGCCAGTGGGTCCTGGTTTAGGTCCGCTGCTTTTCCGCCGCGGTTGGCTTACAACCGCGGTGGAAAAGGCCTAATATGGTGGCGGTGTCTCTCAGACACCGCCAGCCATATTAGGATGTCTGAATTTCAATGCCTTTACACGGCGGCATGTCCGCCGTGCAAAGGCATACGGATTCTTGTTTGGGGGCCCGTTGCGTGCCCCCAGGGGTGCAGGGGGGGTGGGGGGTGCACATGGGGGGTACCTATGGTACCCCCCTGCATGTGTGTGCACAGAACGGCAGGCACCGCGCGGTGCCTGCCGCTTTATGCATGCAAATGCACAGCTTTCATTTTTAACATTGCGGCGGGTGCTGCTTGAAGCAGCACCCGCCGCAATGTTGAAAATAGAGGATGTGACCGCCAGGGTGGCGGTCACATCCTAATTGCACAGGAGGGAACTCCGCAGGCCATGCGGAGGTTCCCTCCTCCTCTATGGTTGCGGACGGACTCAAGTCCGTTCGTGATCATAATGACCCCCTATGTTAGCTACAATGATTTTGGGAGGTGCCCTTGCAGTAGTGACGTCACATCGAGAGCTTTAATAATTATAAAGAAGTTGCACTGGAGGTACTCTCGTTGCAGCGGAGTCACATTGGCAGTCACAATAGATGTAGTAACTTTTCGATGGGGAGCTGCAGTGATTCTTGAAAGAAACACATTAATCCAACATTGGCAAAGCCCATATGTCCCGCCAACAAAAGAGCAATTGCCATTGTCAATATTGTTTAGTCAAGCTGTATAGCAGTGTGGGTTCTGTGACCTGTGGCTGAATGTAAAATAAGAGTGCCATGAAATGGCCAGGTTTGCCCGCTTAATAGCAGGGCTGGTAGGGGGCAGTACGGAGGAAGGGCAAAACGGAAAAAAGGCCCTCACCACCTAGTCAAAAGTCACATTATAACACTTTTTTGTATAATATCTGATACGAATGAGTGTGGAGGTGACCCAGGAGGGAAGGCGGTCAAGCTGGGGGCAACTTGTACAAAAAAGTATGTGCGGGATGTGCTGGGAGCAAGCACACAGACAAAAGTGGAGGGGGCTGTGGCTATCAGCAACATGGGCAACATGGTGTCCATGTATTAGTGATGTGAAAATTAGACAAACTATAATCGAATACTCACCTGTGCCCGAGAAGGAATGATTGAGCAAATTTGGCATTGTATTGCCTTTATTGTGGTTGAACCCAGCATCATAACAATGCAAAAAGGCTTTCCAGAACACTTTTTTAAAACAAAATAGAGTATTTTGTATTTTAGATGGACTTAAACATGTACATGTTTGATCCTGCTGATGATAAAGCCCCTGCTCCGCAGACATCTGAAGCTAAAACAGGACTGTTAACCCATGCTGGGAACATGTCACCCCTTTTCTAATGCCCAAAATATCAATTAACAAATGCTAGATTGGCGAACAAGTTATGCAGTGTCCAAGTGCACTTTTCATGCATCCGTCACATCTAACTTCAAATTGTTTGAGCAGCTTTGTTGTATTTTTTCTGAAACCAGTAAAATCTGCTGAGACAATTATCAACTATGTCAAACAAGCGCAACATCATGCAAGAGTGAGTGGTACTTACGAGTAACACATGGGAAAATAAAGTCGTTACCAAAAGAAAATACTGGTGTATGTATTTTGAAATGCTTTAATGGGGCCCGCTGTCTGTACCATCACACAAACGCAAGCATTATTAAGAATGATTTAATCAGTTTTAGTACCATGTGCTTCTGGGAGGAGCTGATTTGTGCACACACTGAGTTTAAAATATAAAGGATTTAACAAAACCATATTTTTTTTAAGTGTAAAGTTTATATATGAGACAAAGATCTAATGCCTCATACAAACAACCTGAGCAAACTTGACTTTTAGAAGAGACAATGCGATGTAAAGGGGGCTGCTGGGATAAAGTCCGAACAGCACAAAATGAGAACCCTCGTTTATATTATCAAACACGGAATTATACTACACTGACGGCAGTTAAATGATTCATAAAGATACGGAAGGCTCTCCCCATGCAGACACGGGACATAGGTTGAAAAAGACCCCACAGGTGCTGGGAAAGTCAAGGTCTTTGTCATGCAGCACTGCTGTGAGCTCTTCTTCACACCTCTTCCTCGGCCACGGGCATGACAATAGAGGCTGAATTGCTTTGCAGGGTCCCCACCCTGCACACCCATTAGGGGGAAGGGTTGCCGAGGAGGACCGGCAATGAAAGAGCTCTTCTCCAAGGAAAGAGAATAAAATCTGCTAAGTACACGAACAGAATCTGCTGCCTTTGTCAAAGACAGATTCCATGCGTGTTATCCAGATAATAAAAGGAGATCTGAGTACCTGTGTTTTCAGCTCTCTGAAAACAGGAATTTCTGCACCTTGATGCACTGGCTTGGAAATTCAATCTGAAATCTGACTTAGTAAAGCTGAAAGTTGAACAGAATATGGAATTTTATATTTAAAAAATAAAGGCCACAAATACCTCCTAAAATGAAAGCAATGTAATTAAATTAAAGCTTGTACATTTTAACTTTCAACATGAATTACATGTGTATGAGAGATAACTGACTTTAATGCGGATTTTCTTGTGAAGTCTGTTTATTGCTCTGTTTACTTTTTTTAAACAGATACAATTTCACTTCTAAGATGTCACTTCGGTTTAAAATTAACTGTTTCCTAGGCTTCTTCTTCGTAAAATGATCTCAAACAGGGTGCCACCTGTTCTTAATGGGGGAAAGAAAGGTAGTCAAGGCACTGCCCAAGGTCAGCCAAAGATGTGCAAATGCACATTCTTGCATAACAAAGGGCCGGTTAACCTGCTCTGCGGAAACCACCTCCAGTCAGTGACTGTCACAGACTGGGGGATGGGCGCAGATGCAGCAGAATACACACACCTTGGTTAAGGGAGCAGACAGAGTGCCAGCAGACAGCAGGTTTGCCAGGCCTGAAACTTCGCAGCAGCAGAATGTGGTTGAGCAATGAGCACTTAAAACTGCATGTTGTTCTCCCAAACACAAAAACATAATAATGCCATTTTAAAGCGAAGCCCATGAAGTGCGGGATTTTTCATTTGAACACTGATAAATATTGTGAAGAAAAGAGTGACAAAGGTCAAGGCATCCTCACAGGTTAATGGGAGCATGAGCACTCTGGCATATGTATCTGTCATAACAGCAGATCCAGTTCATCAGCACAAGCGCACAAACTTTAAAAGCAACATTTGCTACATTTCATAATCAAAAAACTATTAATTTACGTTTCTGGAATCTACATTTTATTTTTCCTAGAATATTTCAAAATAATTTATATCATTTTAGATGAGTTTCAAATGCAAGTCAGTAGGCTACATTTCATCACTTCTACTTGAATCGCCTTTTGCTTATACGGTCAAATTGACTCATCAGCTAAAAGAGGAGGTTTGCGCCAGTTTTTCAACATTGAATATCTTACTTGACCTAGCCAAAATTTCTAAGTGGAAGGAAATGCTGATTTTTGCATAATCACCCCCAAAGCCTTGGACTGATGCTGTTGGTTTTCAACTCTGAGGGTCCATTTACAATATTTTGACAGCGTAGCTCAGCAAGCCTTCCTGCTGCGCTGCTGTGCGTCAAAATAAAAGGGCAGGAATGTGCCCTATCTAGAAGCTTTGGCGCATTCGGTCCTTCTCCCCTTCGCCGGCGAACAAACAGCAGTCGTGCACCAGCGCAGACATCCTTGTATTATTTTGCAAAGGTACCTGCGCTGAGGGGATGATTGTTTTTGAGCAGGAAGGTGTCCCTTCCTGTGCAAAAACAATCATTAAAGGCATTTTCCTCTTTCTATATGTACTGCAGAATGCAGCAGGATTAGAAAGAGGAAAAAACAAGGAGAAATAAAAGTATTTCTCCTTGTTGCCCCTCCTTAAGCCTCCCCTGTGGCGGCGTAGGTTTCTAACACATTTGGGTTTGCAAAAGGTAAATCTGGGAATGTGTCAAGTTCTATGGATATTGCGTGGGAACACCCACAGCAACACCCAAGGAATGCCCCTTTCACACAGAGTTATGCGTAAAAGGGAAATATATTTAGAAGGTCTTGAATAATCACGTACTGTGACTTTACATGACCTTGTAAATATGGAAAAGGCCATTGCGCCTTCGGTGCGTCAATAAAAGTGACGCACCAGCGGCACAACGGGCTTGTAAATAAGCCCCTGTGTGCACTGAGGCCTGCTAACCAGTTCTCAATGCCAGGGTTCTAACCTCTTACAAACTGTATGTTGAATTGGCTACCCCCAATCTTTTTACGCACGCCTTCAAATTACTATAATTCACGCACCTCTGTACACAGTGTTGTGTACTCGCTAACCACACAGTACATAAACTATAACTTGCGCCTTCTCCATGCACACCTTATATGCTTTCATATTAAATCACTTATACTTTGTTAAATTATATTATTTATAACACTCATCACATTTCCAATTACATCTTTTATGAGAGCACTGTGCATGGCAGCGGAGCGAGTTATAGTTCAAGTACTGTGTGTTTAGTGACTTTACAACACTGTGTGCGGAGGTGTGTGATTTATAGTAATTTAATGATGGTGCATAAAATGGAAATTGATGGTATAACTATAACTTTAGAATTTCCAGTATTTTTGAAGTTTAAGTTTGGTTTCTATAGAAAGAATAAAACATCTTTTCCTAACTATAACTAAGATGAAACCTTTGTTTTTTTAATTGGATGTGCATGTTTTATTTATTTATTTATTTTGTTAAATGCCACAAAGTAAATTCATGATTTTTTTTCTTATTATTTATTGGTTTGGAGTGGCATAGTGTAGAATGGCACACAGTAGAGTGTGGTAGAGTAGAGTGAGGTAGTGAACTGGTGTACTGTGTCGCGGCATAGAGTGAAGTGGCATAGAGTGAAGTGGTGTGGACCGGAGTGGTGTAGAGGGTAGTGGCATAGAGTAGAGTGGAAAAGAATGAAGTGGCGTAGAGTGGAGTGACGTCGAGTTGTGTAGAGTAATGTGTAGTGGCATAGTGTGGAGAACAGTGGATTGGCTTAGAGTGGAGTGGTGTGAAGTGGAGTAGCATAGCATGGAATAATGTAAAGTGAAGTAGCATAGAGTGGCTTGTGTGAAGTGGATTAGAGTTGAATAGTGTAGAATGGAGTGGGGTAGAGAAGAATGGGTTAGGATGGAGGGGTGCAGAGTGGAGGTGCGTACAGTGGAATGGCATACGGTGGTGTGGCATAGAGTGGAGTATTGTACAACAGAGAAGCATAGAGTGGAGTGAGTAGAGTAGAGTGAAATAGCATCAAGTGGAGTGGCATAGAATGAAGTGGTGTAGAGTGGTGTGGCATAGAGTGGGGTGGTGTAGAGTGTATGACCTACACTGGAATAGTATAGAGTGGCATGTCGTAGCGTAGTGTGGAGTGGTGTAGAGAGGACTATATAGAGTGGAGTAGACATAGAGTAGCGTAGAGTCAATTGTAATAGAGTTGAAAGGCATAGAGAGGAGTGGTGTAGAGTGGAGTGACAGAGTGGAAGTGTGTAGCAAGGTGTGGCTCAGAGTGGAGTGGAATAGCGTAGAATGGAGTGGTAGAGTGGTGTACAGTAGAGTGGCGTAGAGTGGAGTGGAGTGGAATGGTATAAAATAGCATAGAGTCCAGTGATGTAGAGTGGACTAGCGTAGAGTGGCGTGGGGTGGAGTGGCATACAGCAGACTGGCATTGAGTTGAGAGGCATAGAGTGGCGTAAAGTGAAATGACGTAGAGTCAAAAAGCATAAAATGTTGTTGCATAGAATGGAGAAACAGAGTGGAATAGTGTGGAGTAGCATAGAGTGGAATAGAATAGAGTGGATTGGCGTACAGAAGAGTGGCATAGAGTGGAATGGCTTACAGGAAAGTGGCTTTGAGTGTAGTGGCGTACAGTCGAGTAGTGTTGAGTGCAATGTAGTAGAGTCAAATAGTGTAGACTGGGGTGGTATAGAGGGGAGTGGCATACATTGGATTGGCATAGAAATTAGTGTCATAGAGTCAAATAGCGTAGAGTCTAGTGTCTTGGAGAGGAGTGGTGTAGAGTGGTGTGGTGTGGTATGGTATGACTATAGTGGCATAGAGTTGAGTGGAGTGGTGAAGAGAGGAACATCATAGAGTGGAGTGATGTAGAGTGGAGTGGTGTACAGTAGAGTGGCATGTAATGGAGTGGTGTAGAGTCAAATAGTGTAGAGTGGAGTAGCATAGAGAGGAGTGGCCTAGAGTGGAGTGATGTAGAGTGGCATACAATGGAGTGGCATGGAATGGCACAGAGTGGAAATGCTTAGAGTGGAGTGGTGTAGAATCAAATGGTGTACAGTGAAGTGCAAAAGAGTGGAGTGCTGTAGACTCCAGTGGCATAGATTGGAATAGTGAAGAGTGCAGTAACAAAGTAGAATGGCATAAATTGGAGTGGCATAGAGCCAAATACCGTAGGGTAGATCAGCATAGAGAGGAGTGACAGAGTGGAGTGTCGTCGAGTGGAATAGCGTAGAGGTGGTGTACAGTGGAGTGGCATAGAGTGAAGTGCCATATAGAGGAGCGGCATAGGGTGGAGTGGCATAGAGTAAAGTGGTGTAGAGTGGCATATAATTGATTGGCATAGAATGGAATAGCATAAAATGGAGTGGCGTACAGTCGAGTAGTGTTGAGTGCAATGTAGTAGAGTCAAATAGTGTAGACTGGGGTGGTATAGAGGGGAGTGGCATACATTGGATTGGCATAGAAATTAGTGTCAGAGGAAGATGCACAGTGTGGAATAGCATAGAGTGGAGTGTTGTAGAATGAAATGTCATAAAGTGGAGTGGAATAGACTGAAGTGGTGCAAACTGGAGTAGAGTGGAGTGATGTGGAGTGGTCTAGAGTGGAATAGCATAGCGTGAAGTGTTGTAAAGTGGAGTGGGATTGAGTGGAGTGGGGTAGACTTGAGTGTTCTATAGTAAAGCAGAGTCAAGTAGAGTGGCGTAGAGTCAAGGGGCGTAGATTTGAATAGCATAGTGTGGTGTGGTCTATAGTGGAGTACAATGGCGTGCCATACAGTGGAGTAGTGTAGAGTGGAGTCACGTATAGTGGCATGGTATACAGTAAAGTGGCATACAGTGGAGAGGAATAAAGTGGAAATGTGTACATTGGAATAGCATACAATGTTGTGGTGCATACAATGTTGTGGCATACAGTGAAGTGCTGTAGAGGGGTATAGCGTAGCATGGGGAGACGTGGCTTGGATTGGAGTTACATAGAGTGGAATAATGTAGATTGGAGTGGCACAGAGTCGAGTTGCGCACAGTGGAGTTACATAGAATGGAGTGCTGTAGACTGAAACAGAGTAAAGTGGAGTGACATAGAGTGGAATAGGGTAGAGTGGAGTGGCATCCAAAAACCCACACCTATGCTAAATCCTAAAAAAGCCCTTACCACCCAAAAACCTTTACCCCATAAACCCTAAAAATTCACTTGCCACCTAAAACCCATATCAACCCTAAACTCTAAAAATGCCCTTGCCACCCAAAAACTCATACCTACCCTGACACTAAAACATCCCTTACCACCCAAACACCCACCCCAACCCTAAACTCTAAATATTCCCTTGCCACCCTAAAACTCATACCCACCCTAAACCCTAAGAAATCCGTTACCACATAAAAACCCAGACCAACTCTAAACCCTAAAAAAGCCCTTACCACTCAAAAACCTTTACCCCCATGGACCCTAATAATTCACTTGCCACCTAAAACCCCATATCCACCCTAAACGCTAAAAATGCCCTTGCCACCCAAAAACTCATACCTACCCTAAACACTAAAACATCCCTTACCACCCAAACACCCACCCCAACCCTAAACTCTAAATATTTCCTTTGCCACCCTAAAACACATACACACCCTAAACCCTAAAAATCCCTTGCCACCCAAAAACTAATATCAATGCTAAACCCTAAAAAATCCCTCACCACCCAAATACCCATACCCATCCTGAATTTAAAAAATGTCATTGCCACCCAAAAACCCATTTCCACCCCACCCAAAATACCTTATATACCCTAAACCCCAAAAATCATTTTCCACCCATAAACACATACAAATGCTAAACCCTAAAAAATGTGTTACCACCCAAATACCAATACCCACCCTAAACCCTAAGGGTTCCCTTGCCACCCAAAGCGCATACCACCCTAAACCTAAACAATCCCCTACCACCCAAAAACCTATATGCACCCTAAACCCTAAAAAATCCCTTGTCATCCAAAAACCCATACACACCGTAAACTCTACAAAATCCCTTGCCACCCAAAAATCCTACACCCACCCTAAACGCAATAAAATCCCTTACCACTCAAAAACATACACCTAGCCTAACCCCTAAAAATCCACTTACCATCCAAAAACCTATATCAACCCTTGACTCTAAATAAACCATTGCCAGGCAAAAACCCATACTCCCATAAACCCTAAAAGATCCCCTGCCACCAAAAACACATCCAAACACTAACCCCTAAAAGGTTAATTACCACCCAAAACCCATACCTACCATAAACACTTAAGGTTCCATTGCCACCCAAAACCCAGGCCCACCCTAAAAGATCCCTTTCCACCCAAATACCCATACTAAATCTAAAAATGTCATTTGCAATTCAAAAAACCATACCCACCCAAATCCCTAAAAAAAACTTACCACTCAAAAACCCATACTCACTGAAATCCTAAAAATTCTCTTGAAACCCCAAAACCCATACAAACGCCAAACCCAAAAATTCTTGCCACTCAAAATCCCATACCCACTCTAAACACTAAAAAAATTATTATCGCCCAAAAACCCATATGACCCTAAACGATAACATTTCCCTTGCCCCACAAATACCTACACCCACCCAAAACCTTAAAAATTCCCTTGCCACCCATGAAACCCATACCCACCCTAAACCTTAAACAATCCCTAACCACTCAAAAACATACTCACCCTAAACCCTAACTATTCACCTGCTACCCAAAAATCATACCTACCCAAAACCCTAAAAAAAGCTCTTACCACCCAAACACCTATACCCACCCTAAACCCTAAAAATCAATTTCCACTCAAATACCCATAACCACCATAAATCTTAAAAATGCAGTTGCCACCTAAAAACCCAAACCCACCCTAAACCCGAAAATATACCTTACCACCCAAAAATCCATACCCACCCGGAACCCTAAAACTTCTATTGACACCCAAAAACCCAAACACACCCTAAACCCTCAAAATTCCCTTGCCACCCAAAAACCCATACCCACTTTAAACACTAAGAAATCCTATATAACCTAAAAATCCAAACCCACCCTAAAACATAAAAAATCCCCTACCACACAAAATCCATACCCACCCTAAAAATTCCCATGCCGCCCAAAAACCCATACCCACCCTTATCCCTAAAAAAGCCCTCATCACCTACAAAACTATACTCACCCTAAACCCTAAAAAAAGACCTTACCACCAAAAACCCATACCCTCCCTAAAACCTAGAAGTTCAATTGCCACCCAAAAACCCATACCCAACCTAAACCATAAAATGTCCCATGCCCCAAAAACCCACACCCATTCTAAGCCTTAAAAATTCTCTTGCCACCCAAAAACCCATACTCACCATAGATAGTCTCTTGCCTCCCAAAAACCCATACAAATGCTAAACCCTAAAAAATGTGTTACCACCCAAATACCAATACCCACCCTAAACCCTAAAGGTTCTCTTGCCACCCAAAGCGCATACCACCCTAAACCTAAACAATCCCCTACCACACAAAAACCTATATGCACCCTAAACCCTAAAAAATCCCTTGTCATCCAAAAACCCATACACACCGTAAACTCTACAAAATCCCTTGCCACCAAAAAATCCTACACCCACCCTAAACGCAATAAAATCCCTTACCACCCAAAGCCCATACACACCCTAAACCTAAAAAATCCCCTTCTACCCAAAAACTCATATGCACCCTAAAACCTAAAAAAGCACATATCACCTAAAACCCCATACCCAACCTAAAACCTAAAAAATCCCTTGTCACCCAAAAACCCATACACACTGTAAACCCTACAAAATCCCTTCCCACCAAAAATCCTACACCCACCCCAAATGCTGAAAATTCCGTTGCCACCCATAAACCCTAAACTCAAAAAAATCCCTTACCACTCAAAAACGAACACCTAGCATAACCCCTAAAAATCCACTTACCACCCAAAAACCTACATCAAATCAACCCTTAACCCTAAAAAATCCCTTGCCTGGCAAAAACCCATACTCCCATAAACCCTAAAAAATCCCCTGCCACCAAAAACACATGCAAAGACTAAACCTTAAAAGATTATTTACCACCCAAAAACCCATACCTACAGTAAGCACTTAAGGTTCCCTTGCCACCCAAAACCCAGGCCCACCCTAAAAAATCCCTTTTCACCCAAATACCCATACCCACCCTAAATCTAAAAAATTCAGTTGCCACTCAAAAACCCATACCCACCCAAAACATAAAAAATGTATTGCCACTCAAAAACCCATATAAATGCTACACCCTAACACAATCATTATTGCCCAAAAACCCATACCCACTCTAAAAAATCCTTATCACCCACAAACCCATACGACCCTAAACCATAAAATCTCCCTTGCCCCACAAATACCTACACCCACCCAGAACCTTAAAAATTCCCTTGCCACCCATAAAACCCTTTCCCACCCATAACTCTAAAAATCCCTAACCACTCAAAAACATACCTCCACCCTAAACCCTAAAAATTCACTTGCTACCATAAAATCATACCCACCCAAAACTCTAAAAAAATCCTGTTCCACCCAAATACCCATACCCACCCTAAATCTAAAAAATTCAGTTGCCACTCAAAAACCTATACCCACAAAAAACCTAAAAATTCTCTTGAAACCCAAAAACCCATACAAATGCTAAACCCTAAAAAATTCTTGCCTCTCAAAAACCCATACAAAAGCTAAACCCTAATAAAATCATTATCACCCAAAAACCCATACCCAACCTAAACTCTAAAAATTCCTTATCACGCAAAAACCCACCCTAAATCATAACATTTCCCTTGCCACCCAACTTTCATAGCCACTCTAAACCCTAAAAAATCCTTATTACCCAAAAACCCATACCGACCCTAAACCATAACATTTTCCTTGCCCCACAAATACCCACACCCACCCAGAACCCTAAGAATTCTCTTGCCACCAAAAAAACCAGTACCCACCCTAAACTCTAAAAAATCCCTAACCACTCAAAAACATACATCCACCCTAAACCCTAAAAATTCACTTGCTACCATAAAATCATACCCACCCAAAACTCTAAAAAAAATCCTGTTCCACCCAAATACCCATACCCACCCTAAATCTAAAAAATTCAGTTGCCACTCAAAAACCCATACCCATCAAAAACCTAATAATTATCTTGAAACCCAAAAACCCATACAAATGCTAAACCCTAAAAAAATTCTTGCCACTCTAAAAGCCATACAAATGCTAACCCTAATAAATTCCTTATCACCCAAAAACCCACCCTAAACCATAACATTTCCCTTGCCACCCAACACTCATAGCCAATCTAAACCCTAAAAAAATCCTTATTCCAAAAAACCCATATCGACCCGAAACCATAAAAGGTCCCTTGCCCCACAAATACTCAAACCCACCCAGAACCTTAAAAATTCCCTTGCCACCCATAAAACCCTTTCCCACCCTAAACTCTAAAAATCCCTAACCACTCAAAAACATACATCCACCCTAAACCCCAAAAATTCACTTGCTACCCAAAAATCATACCCACCCAAAACCCTAAGAAAACTCTTATCACCCAAACACCTATACCCACCCTAAACCCTAAAAATCCCTTTCCAACCAAATACCCATAACCACCATAAATCTACAAAATGCAGTTGCCACCTGAAACCCATACCCACCCTAAACCCTAAAAAATACCTTACCACCCAAAAATCAATACCCACCCAGAACCCTAAAAATTCTCTTGACACACAAAAACCCAAACCCACCCTAAACCCTCAAAATTCCCTTGCGACCCAAAAACCCATTCCCACTTTAAACGCTAAGAAATCCCATAAAACCTAAAAACCTATACCCACCCTAAAACATAAGAAATCCCCTACCACACAAAATCCATACCCACCCTAAACCTTAAAAATTCCCATGCCACCCAAAAACTCATGCCCACCTTTAACCCTAAAAAAGCCCTTATCACCTAAAAAACTAAACTCACCCTAAACCCTAAATAATACCTTACCTCAAAAAACCCATACCTACTCTAAACCCTAGAAGTTCCATTGCACCCAAAAACCCATAACCACCCTAAACCGTAAGACAAACTCTCACAACCCAAAAACCCATACCGAACCTAAAGTACGAGTTACTTACCTTCGGTAACGATGTATCTGGTAGAGACGATTCTAGCCGCAGATTCCTTCACGTAGAATTATCCCCTGGCGTGAGACTGGATCCAGAAACTCTCTCGCGCGCCGGGGCGGGCGACATCACGCGACTCCGCCCAGGCGTCGTCCTCGTATGTGACGTCAGTGAGGTCACATAAGCCCCACCCCGGCACGCCTACGTCAGTTTTCTTCGGAGAACTTTTCCGCACCACAACGCGGAGCCACCAAACAAAAAACACTGGGAGCATGGGAACAGTGTGCGAAAGAGTATACAAAAAAGAAACCCCATAAAGAACAGTGCAACACAGCAGTGTCCAAGGGCAGGGAGAGAAGAAAAACAGAGCAGAGCCCTGAGCAGCCACCATGCCAATACATAGACAGCAACCCCCACCTCTCCCCCAGAGACAGGGAACCTGCGTAAAAGTCATGACACATGTAGCAGGCCTACAGCCCACACCCCTAAACAAGGAAGGGGAGACAGTCCCAACAGGCAGGAGCAACCAACCTCCAGCCACCACAGCCTAGAGGACAACCACCCCCCAAGAAATAAGGGTAAGGCATGACCAAAGGACCCCAACTCAGAGGTGGCAGAGGGGCCAGGCCCCTATCAGCAAGAGGAAGAGAGGGAAGGGAGAGATTGGAGGCAAACCTCCCCGACCTGGAGCAGCCAGAGCAGCGGGGCATAGGAGCACCAGAACCCTACCTTCCCAGAACCAAAGAGGAGGGAAGAACAGCAACCAGACGGAGCCACCGTCAAGAGCAAAAGAAAATACTCACATAAAACATGGGCCCCCACCGGGAGGCGAGTATCGAAGACCAGCCCAGGGGTCCTCGCAGAACAGGGATGAAGGGCGGGCCGTGAAAGAATCTGCGGCTAGAATCATCTATACCAGATACATTGTTACCCAAGGTAAATAACTCGATACATCTGATAGAGACTACTAGCCACAGATTCCTTCCCGTAGAATAGATACCCTAGCAATACCCATGGGGAAGGAGGGTCTGCGGAAGGACCCCACCAGTCTGGACAGGACAGAAGTCCCACAGAGGACCAGACCTGTAGACCAGGGAGTAACCTCGTACCTTCCAGGCAAAAGGACCCCTACAAGTCAAACACCAGCAGCCCCAAGAGGGATATAGGAGGAAGAAGGAAGAGTGGAGTGCCCACACACTCACAACAGAGGAACCAAGGGCAAGGCCGAAGCACCCCACTCCACCCCCAAGGCAACAGAGCTTCCACCCAACACCAGGACAGACAGAGAAGCAAGAAGAAGCCCAGAGGGCCCAAGGAAACCAAGGAAAGAGATGAGCCCACCCAGAGGGAAGGCAACAGGCCAGCCAGAACGGCAGCTATAACCATAAGCCACCAGAAGCATGAAGGACACTGAGGCATCCCAGCTCTCAGCACAAGAGCAGGAAGGAGAGGAAATGGATGGACCTACTACTACAAGTGTCGCATGCACAACCTCAAGAAGCAATTGCAACACACAGAAACGCCATGGAGAACAGGCACCCGAAGGCAACCAGCACTCCCCAGCAGAGCATAGCTATATAACAGCTACCACTACCTCACATAGGGTACGGTAAGTCCCAAAACACCGGAACCCTCTTTGGAAGAACTTCCGCAGCAGAGGAGAAAGCAAAAGCGTCACAGGGGAAAAAACAGCCTCACGGAAGGCTTGAAAGCAGCCCAAAGAAAAACAGAAGAATAAGGCAGAGGAGGCGGAGGAGGACGGAGCCCTGCCAGAAACCTCTGGATGGCAGAGTCAGCCAGGGAAGGGAACAACAGGCAGCCATCAAACGGAAGATCAATGAGCCGCTCCCGAATATTTTCAGGGAACACGCCGTCCCGAAGCCAAGCATGGCGACGGAGGGTGACTGAGGAAGCCATGGCCCGGCCCAGTACCTCCGAGATGTCCAGAGCAGAGCGGAGAATAAACGCCATGAGCACCCGGCCATCCAAAGCATGAAGCCGCAAGTCCACCTGAACAGTCTCCTGGGAAGCCACAGATCCCGAGACTCAGCCAAGTCACACAAACAAGAGGAAGCCCTCGCCAATACACACAAGGTGTTAAGGGCTCGCAGGGCAGCGCTGGTCGAGGCAAACATGTTGCTTCCCCAAGAGCCCAGCCAGTGGGCCTCCCGGGACGGCAGAGTCAAGAGTGGCGGCAGGGAGGGAAAAGCGGTCCGCAAAAGTGGACTGGCAGCAAAGGGCAGCAGAGGGATGGAGGGAAAGGCACGCCGGGTCAGGCAGCACCGGAAGGTCTTGGTGCAGAAGGTGTTGAGGCACCGGATCCCCCGAAGCAAGACGCCCCCAAGCTCCCGTCAGGGAAGAAATGAGCAAACCCTCAAAGGGAAGCAAGACCTCCCTCCCACCAGAGCCCTGGTGGAGAACCTCCAAGCGATGGTCCACCGGGAAATGAGCAATCGGGTCACCCATGCGCTGAATGCCCACAGCCGTGGAGCCCACGTGAGCGAAGGCCGTGCCCGTTTCCATAGGGCCCTGAGGAGAAGAAAGCGGCTCCTCCATGGGTGACGGCTGCAATCTAAGGTGGCTGTCCCCGAAGCCAAGAGGGGCGGGCAAAGGCCAGACATGGAAGCCAGAAGGAACCAAAGAATGGGGGACCTACTGCTCCTCCGACTAACACCTTAGCCTCAGAAAGGGTGGGGAGTCACCCTTTGACGATGCTGGTGAAAAAGACACCACAGGGCGGCCAGTCTCCGGGGAGGAGGATACCAATATGCAGCCAGCCTCCGGAAAAGAGGGAGGGATGAGAAAGGCCCGGAGGGGGATGAGGGGTCCCCACCCCACCTCGACCCAGAGCAGGACGAGGAGAGGTCACCAACCCCTGCGGCGCCGCCCGAAGAAGGCACCTGCGCCGTGGCGGCGTCAGCTCAGCTTTGGACGAGTCCGTCGCCTGCCCAGAGGGCCGAGCGGGGCTCGGGGATGCGACCCGAGCCCCGGCGACCTCCCGCGACACCACAGGGACAACTGCAGGAGTTTGCGGCGAGGCAGAGGCGCCGTGGCCTGAAGGAGTGGCCCCAGAGGGGCCGCACCCCAACAGCACCACATCCTCTAAGCCTGGATCCAAACCAGTCTCGGCGCCAGGGAGGGAGCCGCCGGAGGCGCCACCCAGGGCCCCACACAAGGCAAGGGATCCGCTGACGCCCCAGGAGAGGAAGGAGGAGGAGACGCCATCTGGACTCTCGACACCCCAGCACCGGGAAACAATGGATAGGAGGCCGACATGCCCACGGAGAGTCCATGCCCCAAGAAGGCCGAACACCAGCCCCCGGGGACAAACTGCGACACTTACTCACTGGGGGCGGCACTCTCACGACATCGGAGAAGGACGAGGACGACGACCACCGTCGTATCTGAAGCAGTCTGCCGAGGCTGAACGAGGGGAGGAAGTCGACCTGGAGAGACACACCGAGAGTACTTTCATCCGAGGCTCCCGCCGCGACTTCGGCTTCAACTGTTGGCACGCCTCACAATCAGTGGTGCTGTGATCCTCCCCTAAACACCACATACAAATGAGATGAGGGTCCGCCGCTGATATAAGATGCCCACACGACGTGCAAGCTTTGAAGCCCAAAGGCATTCTCACACTGTTCCACCAAGAAAGAAGACAATGGTACAGAAAAAAGGGCCCCAAAACAGGCCTGCAGCAAGACCGGATCCACGTTGCACGTGGAAAAGGAAAAAACTGACGTAGGAGTGCCGGGGTGGGGCTTACGTGACCTCGCTGACGTCACGTACGTGGTGACGCCTGGGCAGAGTCGCGTGATGTCGCCGCGCCCCCGGTACACAGAGATACTGTGGCAAAAAGTTTCCGGATCCTGTCTCACACCTGGGGATAATTCTACTTGAAGGAATCTGCGGCTAGTAGTCTCCATCAGATCCACCAGAACATTTCCCTTGCCCCAAAAACCCACACCCACTCTAAACCTTAAAAAGTTCTATTGCAACCCAAAAACCCATACCCACCTTAAACTCCAGAAAGTCCCTTGCCACCCAAAAACCCATATGCATCCTAAAACCTAAAAACTCCCTTACCACCCAAAAACCCATACCCACGCTAAACCCTACAAAATTCCCTTGCCACCTAAAATACCATCCCCACCCTAAACCCTACAAATTCCTGTGCTGCCCAAAAAGCCGTACCCACTGTAAACCCTAAAAAAGTCCATATCACCTAAAAACCTATACTCACCATCAACGCTAAATTATTCCTTACCACCAAAAACCTATACGCACCCTAAACCCCAGAAATTTCATTGACACCCAAAAACACATACCCACCCTAAACCTCACAACCAAACACCCATAACCAGTCTAAACCCTAAAAATTCCTTATGATCGAAAAACCCCATCCCCACCCTAAACTATAAAAATGTCCTTGTGCCCCAAAAACCCACACCCACCCTGAATTCTCTTGCTACCCAATAACCCATACACACTGTTTTTTTTTTTAACATCTCATGGTGTTCTTCTCTATCATCAATGACATAATTGTACATTAGTAGGCAGTATCTCTGCCTTTAAAAAAAAAAAGATGGATGACTACTTCTCATAGCATCAACTCCCATCATTACCATTTGGCATAATATTGAGACCGGGTAGAAATTTAAATTAAGCTGCTTGAGTCATGTAAAAGTTTATTGCAAATGCATGGGACTAATACAAATGTCCAGAACTTGAGAGCCTTTTCCTTATGCCACTTATGTTTTTTCGTGCTATGTTTTTACTGCAAAATTGTAAAACTCATTTTGTGCTCAAATATACCACTAAATAATGTATTTTGCATTTGTGTAATTTTATGATTTTGCATAATTTTCCTGAACTTTTGCATAATTAAACAAAAACAAACTAAGCAAATTGTACACACTTGACAGGATCTCTGCCTTGCAGACATTGCCAAAAGGATTATTAGGCCTTCTGTGGTTATTCCTATAGTGTATTAGCGCACATCACCCGGCAGACCATCTGACTAGGCGAGTGCTGCCTATTTATTTTAGTTCTAACTATATTGTAATTTGGGTGAAGATCTCTCACGGATCCTGCACCGTTCATATGCACTATGCCCCAAGATAAGAAAAGAGCACCTCTCCGGTCACTTATCCATGAAATCAAAACACTTCCCACATAGAATGATAATAATACATCCTCTGCCAGCCCCACACTACCTCATGGCTTAGCATGCTACCTGTCCAAAAATGTGCTTCAGCACCCCACATGAATCACTGTATAATAGAAAACAGTAGCAGCACCCTAATTCCTAATGTGAAGATCAGGCTTTTGTTGGCTCGTCACCCTGCCCAGTGCCACTGTACATGCTGCACTGATCATAGCTACATCCTTATGCTCCATGCTTGGACTTGGACTAGACTGCAGGGAGATTTTCACCTCCTTCATCTCTGGTGCCACTGTGAAGTAGAGTAGATTGGAGGAGAGTGTTATACAGTGGACCGTCGTACAATGGAGTGTCCTAGAGTGGGGTGCTGTAGAGTGGAGTGGCATGCAGTGGAGTAGAGTGTTACAGAGTGGAGCGGCATACAGTGGTGTGGCATAAAGTGGAATGGGGAAGAGTGGAATGGCATAGAGTGGAATAGCGTACAGTGGAGTGGTGAACAGTATAGTGGCATAGAGTGGTGTGTAACGTAGAGGTTTAGAGTGGAGTGGCATATAGTGTGGTAGAGTGGAGTGGCATACATTGGAGGAGAGTGCTGTAGAGTGGAGTGGCTACAGTGGAGTAGAGTGTCGTACATTGTGGTAGATTAAAGTGGCATAGAGTGTCATCGACTGGTGTGGCATATAGTGGTGTAGAGTGGAGTAGTGAAGTACAATGAAGTAGAGTGCACTAGTGTCTCATTGAGTACAGTGAAGTAAAGTGGTGTGGAGTGGCCTAGCTGGAGTTGTATAAAGTGTTGCAGAGTGGAGTATAGTTTTGTATAGGGGCATAGAGTGGATTGGAGTGTCGCAGAGTGGCATAGAGTTGAATAGAGTGTAGCAATGGAGTAGAGTCTTGTATAGTGGACAAGTGTAGAATGTCATAGTGTAGAGAAGAGTGTTGTAGAGTGGAGTGATGTGTTGCAGAGTATAATAGGGTGGTGTAGCGTTTGTGAACCTAAAACCTGCATCTGACCTAGTTCCACGAACAAAACTCTGGTCAGTTTCAACTTTAATCTGCTTACTCAATTACAGTTATGCCCAGGTGTGGAGGGCTAGTCAGAGTTAACTGGTAGAATGCATCACCATGAATAAAGGGGTGCAGCAGGGATACACGCTTACTCCATTATTTTCCTTTTATTTATATGATCTAGTTGCATAGTTCGCACTAATGCATCTCCAATACATGCAGATAGCAAAGTCTCTCTATTATTGTTTGCGAAAGGAACACTGCTTACCTCAAAAACGCTGAGAGGGTTACAACTTTTAATTGAATACTTTTTGCTGATCTGCATAGAGAGTAGACTGGGGACAAACTCTTCCAAAACAGATTATATAACCATCAAACTGCAAAACTAATTCCGGGAGAACATCCACGAGTTTAGTAAATCTTAAAAGGGTAAAAACGGGCTTTGAGTATTTGGGATAAAGTTAATGGTACATTTGTCTTCGACAAAGCATTAATCTGAACCTGCCTCGGTCTTAACTTCCTTGGCCCAACATTACACAACTCTTCCACCTAAATTTCAATGATTCAGCATGAATATGTATTTCTCAAAATGTCTATGATCACACATATTCTCCTTGGCAACGTGGTAATACTATAGTCACACACCATCTCTGTGGGGACCTGGACATCTCTATAATCACACACTATCTCAGTGGGGACCTGGGTGTGTCTATAATCACACACTATCTCTGTAGGGACCTGGGTGTGTCTATAATCACACACTATCTCTGTGGGGACCTGGACATCTCTATAATCACACACTATCTTTCTGGGGACCTGGGCATGTCTATAATCACACACATTCTCTTTGGCGACCGTGGTAATACTATAGTCACACACCACCTCTGTGTGGACTTGAGCATTCCGGTAATTACACGCAAACTCTGTTTTGGTTTGAGCATCATCAGCTTTGCATTCTCTGTATGGGGCTTTGGAATACTGAAAAGTAGTAAAGTTAAACTTTTAGTTTCAGTTTACATTTGTGAAACTGAAAAGTAGAAAAGTTAGATTTTTGGTCTAAGTTTAGCTTTGTGAATCAGGCCCTATTTTAATGAGGACTTAACACAATCATCTTCATGCACTATCTCTGAGGGGACTTAGACATCGCTATAATAACACACTCTCTTTGTGGGGGCTTGAAAAAACTATAATAAAACACTATATTTGTGGGGACTTGAACATTACAATAAAAACATATCATCTCTGTGGGGACTCAAGCATTTCTGTAATTAAACACAGGCTTTGTTTTGACTTGAAGCACCTGGGGGTGCCATGAGGCACAGGGTCATGGCTGATTTGCATATAGGTGGGTCTGAAATGGGGTAGCAAAGTGAGCTAAACTCAACCCAGATCTGTGACTGGGGGTGAGTGATTGAAAAGTTTCAGCACTCCGTCCTTCATCTCCTTGTGTTTGCTTTGTTTGCCCTAAGTTGGCAGGGTATGCCCAGACGTGGGTCATCTGGTCACTTTGCCACTGGATTCAAGCTAGCCTGGCTGATGAGGGGGCGTTACCTAAAACCGGCCCCAGGATGCTTGTTTCAGGCCCTGGGAAGACCTGGCTTAGCAGTTCAGGCTGGACTGTTCCCATGAGGCACAGGGTCACGACTGATCTGCATATAGCTGGGTCTGAACTGGGGTGGAGAAGTAAGCTAAAGAACGATGATGGAATTAGCCCAGAGCTTTGACTGGGGGTGAGTAACTGAAATGTTTAAGCGCTCCGTCCATCATCTCCTTGTGTTTGCTTCAACTTGAACATCACCAGCTACACATTCTCTGTATGGGGCTTTGTGAATACTGAAAAGTAGGAAAGTTAGACTTTTTGTCTAAGTTTACCTTTGTGAATTAGGCCCAATTTTAACGAGGACTTAAACACAATCACCTTCATGCACCTACTCTATGGGGACTTAAACATTGCTATAGTAACACACTATCTCTGTGGGGACTTAAACATCGATATAATAGCACACTATCTTTGTGGGGACTTAAACAGCACTGTAATAACACACTATCTTTGTGGGGACTTGAACATCACTATAATAACACACCATCTCTGTGGGGACTTGAGCATTCCTGAATTCAAACGCAAGCTCTGTTTTGACTTGAAGCACCAGTGGGTGCCACAAGGCACAGGGTCAAGGCTGATTTGCATTTAGCTGGGTCTGAACTGGGGAGACGCAGTGAGCTAAAGAACAATGATGGTTTCAACCCAGATCTGTGACTGGGGGTGAGTGACTGAAAGGTTTCAGCACTCCGTCCATCATCTCCTTGTGTTTGTTTTGACTTGAATATCATCAGCTTCACATTCTCTGTAGGGGGCTTTGTGAATATTGAAAAGTAGTAAAGCTAGACTTTTTGTCTAAGTTTACCTTTGTGAATCGGGCCCTATTTTAATGAGGACTTAAACACAATCACCTTCATGCACTATCTCTGTGGGGACTTACACATCAATATAATAGCACACTATCTTTGAGGGGACTTAAACAACACTGTAATATTGCACTATCTTTGTGGGGATTTAAACAACACTGTAATCACACACTATCTTTGTGGGGACTTGAACATCACTATAATAACACACTATCTCTGTGGGGACTTAAACATCGATATAATAGCACACTATCTTTGTGGGGACTTAAACAACACTGTAATATTACACTATCTTTGTGGGGACTTGAACATCACTATAATAACACACCATCTCTGTGGGGACTTGAACATCACTATAATAACATACCATCTCTGTGGGGACTTGAACATCACTATAATAACATACCATCTCTGTGGGGACTTGAGCATTCCTATAATTACACCGAACCTCTGTGTGGACTTGAACATCATTAGCTTCACACTCTTTATAATAGGATTCAAGCTATGAATGTACACACTATTCCTATGCAGACTTAAACACAATGATCTTCATCCACTATCTCTGTGGGGAATTGAACATCTATTTTGACAAAAATGTTAGCAGCTAATCAAGCTCTGGGTTCCACTTGACCATATTCCTTAGTTCCAAATGTTAATTTCTTTACGTGTTAGTTCCCTTATCGACTAAGATTTTAAGTACTAATAAATAGGTTAAATACAGCTTTAAGTGTCTTTCTTTAAGCGTGATATGATATTTTCTGGCACATTAACAGAATCTGTCTTCAATGTATATCCCTAGTATGTATGCAGCAATTCATATATGA
This sequence comes from Lissotriton vulgaris, assembly GCF_964263255.1. NCBI lineage: Eukaryota > Metazoa > Chordata > Amphibia > Caudata > Salamandridae > Lissotriton > Lissotriton vulgaris. The sequence goes on along the minus strand of NW_028255097.1, from coordinate 306,326 downwards.
ATAGATTATAATGTTGTTTGTATATATTGTTGATAAAATAAACATTTAGCCATGTGCCTTCGACTGTATTCAATCACAAATAGTGTTACGGACTAGGTCCCCACAAGGATGGTAGCACGTGTTCAGGTCCCCACAAGGATGGTGCTGTGCGCACGATTAAATAACAATATATTTGCAAATTTGAAGCAGGATCCTGTATCATGAATTTTTTCTTAACATTTTTCTGTTATTAGTGTATTTTAGAAACATTGGGAAAGGTTAGTCCCCACAAGGCTGGTATTCACACATAGTCCCCACAAGGATGTGTGTGTGTGTGTGGCTCTGTGTGTGTGTGTGTGTGTGGCTCTGTGTGTGTGTGGCTCTGTGGGTGTGTGTGGCTCTGTGGGTGTGTGTGGCTCTGTGGGTGTGTGTGGCTCTGTGGGCGTGTGTGGCTCTGTGGGCGTGTGTGGCTCTGTGGGCGTGTGTGGCTCTGTGGGCGTGTGTGGCTCTGTGGGCGTGTGTGGCTCTGTGGGCGTGTGGCTCTGTGGGCGTGTGTGGCTCTGTGGGCGTGTGTGGCTCTGTGGGCATGTGGCTCTGTGTGTGTGTGTGGCTCTGTGTGTGTGTGTGGCTCTGTGTGTGTGTGTGTGTGTGTGGCTCTGTGTGTGTGTGGCTCTGTATGTGTGTGGCTCTGTATGTGTGTGGCGCTCTGTGTTTGTGGCTGTGACTGTGTGTGAGACTGTGTGGCTCGGTGTGTGTGTGTGGCTCTGTGTGTGTATGTGTGTGGCTCTGTGTGTGTATGTGTGTGGCTCTGTGTGTGTGTGGCTCTGTGTGTGTGACTGTGTGTGGCTCTGTGTGTGTGACTGTGGGTAGCTCTGTGTGTGTGCTGTGTAGCTCTGTGTGTGTGGCTCTGTGTGTGTGGCTCTGTGTGTGTGGCTCTGTGTGTGTGTGGCTCTGTGTGTGACTGTGTGTGTGACTCTGTGTGTGTGTGTGGCTCTGTGTGTGTGTGGCTCTGTATGTGTGTGGCTCTGTATGTGTGTGGCGCTCTGTGTTTGTGGCTGTGACTGTGTGTGAGATTGTGTGGCTCGGTGTGTGTGTGTGTGTGGCTCTGTGTGTGTATGTGTGTGGCTCTGTGTGTGTATGTGTGTGGCTCTGTGTGTGTGTGGCTCTGTGTGTGTGACTGTGTGTGGCTCTGTGTGTGTGACTGTGGGTAGCTCTGTGTGTGTGCTGTGTAGCTCTGTGTGTGTGTAGCTCTGTGTGTGTGGCTCTGTGTGTGTGGCTCTGTGTGTGTGGCTCTGTGTGTGTGGCTCTGTGTGTGTGGCTCTGTGTGTGGCTCTGTGTGTGCGTCTCTGTGTGTGTGCGTCTCTGTGTGTGTGTGGCTCTGTGTGTGTGTGGCTCTGTGTGTGACTGTGTGTGTGACTCTGTGTGTGTGTGGCTCTGTGTGTGTGGCTCTGTGTGTGTGGCTCTGTGTGTGTGGCTCTGTGTGTGGCTCTGTGTGTGCGTCTCTGTGTGTGTGCGTCTCTGTGTGTGTGTGGCTCTGTGTGTGTGTGGCTCTGTGTGTGACTGTGTGTGTGACTCTGTGTGTGTGTGTGCGCTGCTCTGTGTGTGTGCGGCTCTGTGTGTGTGTGGCTCTGTGGGTGTGGGTGCAAATGCAATAGGTCTCGTATTTGCGAGGAATTAAGCTATTGGGACTGTAAATGACAATGCCATTTATTTATCTGTTTTCAAAACCAACACATAAATAAAAAGTTTGTCATTTACAATGCCAAATGCTCTAACTTTTCCGAAAGCGAGACCGTTGCATTGTAAATGCTTGTCCCCGCTAGCATCTCCTTTTCACATCACCCTCGCCACTCGTCTATCCACTCCATTCTGTTCTAAGAATAAGCATTCTGTTATAAGAATAAGCGCCTTGGGACCCTACGGGTAAGTAGTGCGCTATATAAATGCCAATACATTTACATTTACATTTACATTCTACAGCTCTCCTCTTAACGCTGCTTCTCTTGCAGGGGATACTCATTAATAGTCATAAGCACTGAATTATCTCCGCCCATGAGCGGGAACCCGGAACACATAAACAATATACATATATATATATGTGTAAATATAACCAAAAGTACATAGTACTAACTAATTATACACATACACATGTATAATAACCATAATATGCAGCCTAACATTAATACATAGGCTAATCAAACCAAACCTTACACACGTTCTGAAGCATGAAAATATGCTGTATATAAATGCAATTAACAGGCATGAGCCTAAAATGCATTTCATAACCATGAAAAAACCTTTTATTTTCATCAAAGAACCTGTTGTAAACAGTTATTAGCCTAAAAAGCTGCATATGAAAAAATGTCTGTGTACAGAACATCAGACTGGCACCCTGCCTTTAAGGCCCCAGAGAATCTGCACACTTTGCCTTTAAGGCCTCCAGGAGAACTCTGTTCCCATCATGCACCACAGGTGACAGTTAGGTCAGTTTTTTTTCCGGCTTGTTCTGTGAGGAACCTGGAACTTGAGCTCTGCTCATTTGTAGTATTTTCTGTCAGAAGTTGGTTTTTCTTGTCATTTTTTGGCAAAATATAGCTTTGGTGGTGGTTTGTTATCTTTTTCAGACTAAACTGTCGGTGTTTTTTTAGTCAGAATGCCACCTTTATTTTACAAATGCCCTTCCTGTGGGAAGAAGATGTCGAAAACTGACCCACACTCTGTTTGTGAGGTGTGTCTTCCAGCTTCTCATAAGGCGGAAGATTGTTATCACTGCCTCAACCTTTCTAATAGGACTTTAAGAGAAAGGGAGAAAATGAGGTTGCTGGGCCTTCTGGAGAGAGAAAACCGTGGTGAGAAGAGTTCCAAAGGCTTGTTATCATCTGCTAAGCCATCTTCTCAGCCTAAAAGTCGAAGATCAGCGTCTCCAGAAGGTAGAACTAAAAAACATCGACTCCAGGGAGCGTCGCCGTCAAAAAAGGTGCGCTCGACGTCGAGATCCAGATCGCTGTCAGCAGTGTCGGCGTCGAAGAGGGCTCCGTCGACGTCGAGGACTTCGCCAGTGAGGCAAGGTTCAGCGTCTCGACAGTCGCCGTCTAAATCCTTTTCGACGTCGAGACATTTGGTGTCGATTGCAGTAAGGACGACGTCGGGAGTGCAACGTTCGACGTCGAAGGATCGTGAGAGGTCGACGTCGAGGGAAGAGAGACGCCCGACGTCAAAGGATCGTGTGTCGACGTCAAAGGGTAAAGTGTCGACGTTGAAAGGGAGTCATCGATCGACGTCGAAGGATAGACCGAGGTCGAGAGAGAGACGTACGTCGTTGTCGAGGAAAAGGTCGACGTCGAGAGGAAGAATGGCATTGAAGGATTCAACGTAAAGACCTAAAAAGAGAAGGTCAAGGTCTCCATCGTGACATAGGTCGACGTTGAAGCTTGCTTCGGGCTCGAAGCATGGAGTGTCTAGGTCTCCCCCACCTGAACACAGGTCGGCGTCGAGACTATCAAGACCAGCCTCTCGGACCTCAATTAGGTCTTTGTCGAGGTCAGAAATAAGTCCAGAACCTATAGTGGAGACTTCCCCGCATGATCAGCAAGATGACAGATCTGTGGTGGGGCAAGAGACAGTGCACCAGGACTCTTCTGTGGTGGCTCATTCGGGCTCAACCTCAGGGCAGGTGTCAGATGACAGACAATTGGTGCCCAGACAACGGACTCCTTCTGGCTCATTGGTCTCTGAGCACAGTGCAGTTTCCAGAGCTTCCAAGTCTTCAGCAGGGCTGAATATTGTGCAGGTGTCACCAGAGGCTTCACCTGAGCATACCGAACGGCCTGTTAACTTGTCACCGAGGTGGCTGGAAAGTCTTAGACATTGGAAGATGCGTCCGGTGATGGGGGAGAAGGCTCCGGTCCCTCGGACGGAGCTGCATAGAAGATCAAGCTCAAGATCCTTAGTGAGAGAGAAATCACGTTCAAGGGAGCGTAGTAGGCAACTCCTCAGAGAAGACGTAGAACCCCTTCTCCATCTTCTACATCATCTTCGTCTTCTTCAAGATCTTCATATGGAGACTATTCTCCAACTACATCATCTACTCCTCCTTCCAGAGTGTCTCCCGTGGAAGATTTGAGCACATTTAATGATGTGTTATGTCGTGGAGCGAATAAATTCAACATCAAGATGGCAGTTCCCCAAGTGGCAACGTCAGTCATCTTTGAAACCCTGCATCACAAGACGACTGGCAGGCCTCTTCTGCCGTTAGTGCCCGGGTTGTTAGAACCAGCGATGAGAACATTCCTAACTCCGGCCATGGTGGGTTCAGGTCCTTCTAGGATTGCAAAGAAGTACAAGGCTCCAGAAGAAGATCTAATGTTTTTGCGTTCTGACCCACCTCCAGACTCACTTATTGTAGCGGCAGTCAGAAAAGCGCATTCTGCAGCATCTACCTCTTCTGCTCCACCTGAAAAGGATAGTAAGAGTATGGATTCTTTGGGGCGTAGAATGTGCAACACCTCAGGGTCGGTCATGCGAGTGGCCAGTGCAGCAGCCTTATTGGGCCGCTATGACCGTCTGCTCTGGGACTCAGTGGCTCGTTTTGCAGATAAACTCCCTAAGGAGGATCAGAAAGACTTTCTGGAAATAGTGGAAGAAGGAGGATTGGTGGCTGACCAGAGCATTAGCGCGGCTGCTAATGCGGCGGACCTGTCAGCTCGTGGTTATGCACAGTGTTTGTGCAAGACGTACAACTTGGCTTCGCCTTACTGGGCTAAAGCCGGAGGCTCAGAGGAAAATGGTCTTCTAAAGATGGTACAGTGGAATATAAAGCGCTTACAACAGGAAGCAAACGTCCTTCTGAAGAAGAAGGCCATAGAACCAGTTCCATCTCAGCAGAGAGGTCAAGGCCTGTACTCTCGATTCTTTCTCGTAAAGAAAAAAGGTCCAGTTACGGAGTTCAGACCCATTCTGGATTTGAGACGGTTGAACAAATTCATTCGGAAGGAAAGGTTTCGAATGCTGGCTCTTCACCAGATCTTCCCTCAATTACACCAGGGGGATTGGATGTGCTCCATCGATCTGAAAGACGCTTATTTTCATATTCCGGTATCCAGAAAACATTGCAAGTTTCTCAGGTTTCAGGTAGCGGCTCATCATTATCAGTACGCAGTGCTTCCTTTTGGCCTGAGATCAGCTCCCAGAACATTTTCAAAATGTATGGCAGTAGTGGCGGCTTGTCTTCGAAAGAGAATGATTTTCATATATCCGTACTTAGACTGGCTTCTGAAGAGTTCATCTCCATCGCTTCTAGAAGAACATCTGTCGATATGCCTCCAACTCATGTGCAAGTTGGGTCTGCAAGTCAACTACAAGAAGTCCATAATGAACCCCACTCAGAAGATCAACTATCTGGGTGCTCAATTGGACACAAAGAAGAAAACATGTGTCCTTCGGAGGAGAGGTGGTCATCCATCAAGGCGAAGTGTTTGCTTCTTCTTCAGTCTGCACGTCCGACAGTTCGGCAAGTGTCCTCTCTCCTGAGGTCCATGGCATCGTGCATTTTCATCGTGCCAAACGCACGTTTACAGATGCGTCCTCTACAACAGTGTCTGGAAGATCAGTGGAAACAGAGGACGGGATGCTGGGAGGTTCGAATTCATCTCCAACAGTCTGCAAGAGATTCCATCCGGTGGTGGATGAAGAAGGCACACGTGATGAAGGGAGTTCCTTTTCATCAGGACCCACCAACGCAGACTCTGATAACTGATGCTTCTCCAAGGCTGGGGGGCACATATGGGCCCTCTTCAGGTACAAGGGCTATGGTCAGATTTCGAGAAAGGATATCACATCAATCTACTCAAACTCAGAGCGGTCCATCTTGCTCTCAAGTCCCTGGCGCCATCGCTACAGACTCGGTCCCTCCTGGTGCAAACAGACAATACAACTACAATGTATTACTTAAACAAGCAGGGGGGTAGCAGATCCAGGACTCTGTCCATAGAAGCCCAGACCATCTGGCATTGGTTACTTGCACGAGACCTGTCCATAACAGCAATTCACCTGCCGGGGAATCTCAACTCGCAGGCGGACGACCTCAGCAGAGACTTCGTCGAAGCGCACGACTGGGTTCTCAATGAAGACGTCGCGCACAGCATTTTCCAGGATTGGGGAATACCAGACATCGACCTGTTCGCAGACGCGGCAAACGCAAAATGCCCCCTCTTCGCATCCAGGTTCTACTAGAAAGGGTCTCAAGGGAATGCCCTTTTGATAGACTGGTGTCAAAACTTGCTGTACGCTTTTCCACCGACACCGTTGATACCAGCAGTGATCAATCTGCTGTACAAGACCCACTCCAGAATGATACTGATTTGCCCAGAATGGCCACGCCAGTGGTGGTTCCCAGATCTCCTCCAGTTGTCAATAATGCCACACAGGAGATTGCCGTGTCGCCCGGATCTTCTGTCCAAACAGGAGGGGCGAGTGTTCATCCCAATCTGCCCTTCCTGCGCTTGGCAGCATGGCTCCTAAAGTCATCCAGTACGGGCATTTACAGCTGACTCCGGAGTGTATGAACATCCGTTAGGAGGCAAAGCGGCCTTCTACCAGACAATCCTACGGATTTAAGTGGAAGCGCTTTTACCTTTGGTGTCAGAGTAAGGGTCTTGATCCTATTCATGGTCAAGAACATTTGATCTTGCCTTATCTTCTTTACCTTGCTGAATCTGGTTTGCAGTTTAGTTCCATCAAAGTTCATCTTGCTGCAATACCTGCTTATAGAAAGTCTCCAAAACAGGTATCTTTCTTTCGGATGCCTGTGGTGAAGGATTTTTGGGAGGGGTTGAGGAAGGTGTTTCCTCCAGTTAGGTCTCCTTCCCCAACTTGGGAGCTTAATGTGGTGTTGACTAAGTTAATGGGCCCCCCCTTTTAGCCCATACATAAAGCGTCTATACAACACTTATCTTGGAAAGTAGCGTTCCTGGTGGCCATCACTTCTGCTCGTAGGGTGAGCGAAATCCAGGCTTTGTGTTGTAATGAACCGTACACAGTTTTTCATGGAAACAGAGTGGTACTCGGGACTCATCCCACTTTCCTGCCTAAAGTGGTGTCGGATTTTCATATTAACCAATCCATAACATTGCCTACTTTCTTTCCAAACCCTTAGAGTCCGGCTGAACGGGCTCTACATTCATTAGATCTGAAAAGTGTTTTGAAATTTTACTTAGATAAAACAGTCTTTGAGGCACACGGACCGTCTGTTTGTGAACTATGGTTCTACGAATACTGGTTTGTCAGCATCCTAGATGGATAGTGTCATGTATCTTACTGGCTTATCAGCTAGCCCACAAGTCGTTATCAGGTAGACCTAGGGCTCATTCTACGAGGGGGAAAGCTTCTACCACAGCTCTCCTTAGGAATGTGGATATGTCAGAGATATGTAAAGCAGCTACTTGGCGTTCAGTGCATACGTTTACACGCCATTACTGTTTGGATTCTGATGCACAGACTGATGCGCAAGTGTTTGCTACTTCTGGTTAAACACTGTGGTTATAAAGTGTGACTATGCATTTATCTGTTCGCCCGCTCCTGGTGGGTATGAGCTTGCTACTCTATTCAGTGCTTATGACTATTAATGAGTATCCCCTGGAAGAGAAGGATTAGTTACTTACCTGTAATCCTAGTTCTCTTCCAGGGGTATACTCATTAAAGTCATAAGCACCCTCCCGCCTCCCCGGGCGAGCAGTAGCATTGAGGTTTATCGTTTCAATATGTTTTATGAAGGTTTTAAGTGCAGATTCCTGCTAAAGTTTACTGTACCGTACAAAAGAACTGACCTGTCACCTGTGGTGCATGATGGGAACAGGGTTCTCCTGGAGGCCTTAAAGGCAAAGTGTGCAGATTCTCTGGGGCCTTAAAGGCAGGGTGCCAGTCTGATTTTCTGTACACACATTTTTTCATATGCAGCCTTTTAGGCTAATAACTGTTTACAACAGGTTCTTTGATGAAAATAAAAGGTTTTTTCATGGTTATGAAATGCATTTTAGGCTCATGACTGTTTATTGCATTTATATACAGCATATTTTCATGCTTCAGAACATGTGTAAGGTTTGGTTTGATTAGCCTATGTATTAATGTTAGGCTGCATATTATGGTTATTATAGATATATATGTTTATAATTAGTTAGTACTATGTACTTTTGGTTATATTTACACATATATATGTCTATTGTTTGTGTTCCGGGTTCCCGCTCATGGGCGGAGATAATTCAGTGCTTATGACTTTAATGAGTATACCCCTGGAAGAGAACTTGTATTACAGGTAAGTAACTAATCCTTCTCTTCCCTACAACTTTTCATATGCTCATCACTGGCCGACACATATTTACAAACTACTAGGACTCCTATGTATAGCATTGCTAATCCTCAGAAACCATGGGAATCTGTGGCCGTGATTATCATGGTGCCAATTTGTACTCCTCAAAAATAGGTTTTGGTTCTCATTGACTTATTCGTAAGGTGGCCTGTAATTCAGATTGTTAATCCGGTTGACACTAATTCCGTTTTGGAATTTTTAGATCAAGTTTTTTTTTCTGAAGGAATTCCCACCACCATATTAAATGATAATGGTGTCCAATTTGTGTCCAAAAAAGCTAAAATATATTTTGTGAGGGGCAGAGTTAGGCACAAAACTACCTCGTTATATAATCCTAGTGGGAATGCCATAGTTGAGAGGCTCAACTGTCATTTTGGGAGCTATTCAATTGCCCATTGCTAGTAAACGTGATTGGGTGACTCAACTTGGAAAAGCGGTATGGTCATACAGAGTTACCATTAATGAAACTGTCGTTGTGTCCCATTTGCTAAGATGAGAGGGAGAAATCCTAGATCTAAATACAATACTGGATGGTTAATTCGTTCAGGTATAGAACAATGGTCTGTGGAAGCAGTTTGTGAGAAAGGTAGACAGCCAAGAGAAAAGTAAACTGTATTAGGACTCCAATAAAGGTATAAAGGATGTGGAGAGATGGGTGCTACTGATGAGGATACTGTACAACGACCAGATCTTCCAGAGGAACTTTTGTGTGGGGATGCTGGTGGTGATATCTGTAACAAAAGAATTGGAAAACCACCCAGTAAGTACATGAAAATTTGAGGTTTTAGTTCATTTTCTTTATTTTTGACTTTTCTGATATAGTTTAGGTTTGTTATTGTTATATCTTACTGTATTATATTTTTCAATTTTTGTGTAAAGAACGAGAATTGTTGTAAAGGGTTTTGTTAGAACGGTGAATATGTAATAATGGGTGTGATGTGAGGATTTGAGGCAACGGCAGGAAAGTGTCAGTTGGAAGGAGATACAGAAGTGGAGTACGTGTGATGCCTTGTATGCTATTATTGCTTCTTACTCCGCAATAAAATTGCTTTCAGCAACTGGAGTCTGGCCGCTTTATTGCTTGCAACACCTATGCTTCAAGGAATGAGTAACCAACTGACCACTGATTGCCAGTCCTATACCGCCTGCTCTAGCTGCTCAGTGTGACACCTCCCTGCGGGACTGAGCTTCACACCAGTCTTGGCCCAAAATTCAACTGATTGCAAATCAAAATAAAGCAGTCAATCATTTAATGGCATTTTCTAGGGAACAGGTGCAGCAAGTTTTGCAAATCAGCACAAGCAGCCATCGGACCTGCTAATTCCTGCACAAGGTAGTGATGCGAAGGAGCTTCATTGCTGGGGAAAGGAACTCAGAAGAAGAGCACATTCATGGAAGGAAGGAAGAAGTCTGTACAAAGCCATAGGTTGATGCCTAGTAGTAATGGCTATGACTATTAGGACTACCAATGATAGTTAATTATGACTGGTTTTTAAAGTGTAAGAGCATGGGGTACTTACAGCAGCGCATTATCATCTGAATTATCTGTCCATCTGAAAGGGGCAGCTTCAAATTACAAAACCAGTGTCTAGTGGAGAGAATTACTACTTACTGTCTGCTCGACTCTAGTTCTCGAACATCTGTATTTTAGGCAGGTGCTGTATTCATGGTAGCCTAGGTGAACCAAGCACTGGCATAACCAGTACGTCTTGCCTTTGGGACCTATTGGCATTGCCAATGATTTTAGCAATATATTACTGTATATAAAGTGAATATCCTACAGAAATAAAGACTTTGAATTCGCTAACATTTTGTCAACTCTTTGTTTATTGCAATTTTGTATTGTAATTGCAATTTACTTTAATAAGTATTGTGTAAATGTAAATGTATAGGCATTTATATAGCGCACTACTTACCCGTAGGGTCCCAAGGCGCTTCGACCGCTGCGAAACCCTTCCTGGTTTCCCTGAGAGATGGTCCCTTAATGGGTATCTCCAGGGTGAGACCAGGCATCCCCGGCGGTCTGGTGGGGCCGTTAGTGAAGATGAGGCAAGCTAATGCCCAGAGTTGCAGAGTGTGATCGCTGATCAGAGTGGGCACCGAGGCGAGAGAATTATCGAGTCCGCTGACCCTGGTCCAGAAACCTGCCGCGCCGGGAATCGAACCCTGGTCCTGGGCCGTCCTCTGCTCTCGGGTCTGCCGCCTCTAACCAGTGAGCCACACTACTTCACTAAGCTGAGAGGTCTTGGCTCTTTAAAGTTTGAACGTAGGTGCTTAATTTGGGCCTTTGGTTTCTAGTGATCCGCGCCGGCACTTAATTCAGAACACCAGCACTGATGACCGTGTACCACATGGTGGCGATGTCTGTCTAATTTTTGAGATGAGGATAACAACCTTGTTCAGCAATTCAATCTACATAAAGATGAGCAATACCTGAAATGCACGCGATTCGCATAGCTTTGCCTGGCCTGAAATAGTCTGAATTGTCACACTTTGATAAGGGTGGTCATTGGCAGTGCTGACAGGGACAATTGGTGGTGCAAGCTGCTGTGGTCTCCTAAGAAGGGCCCCGACACCTGAGCTTTTAGGTTTTCCAATGCTTGTATGGTAGATGTGAGCAGAGTCTCACTCAGGTGTCCATGTGAGTTCTGGTTCTGGAAGGGTGTTTATAATGGGACACCTTTGGGAGATCTGCAGCGGAGGCAGAAGGCAGTGTGAGTCAGTGGGACATATCAGTGTTCAGATTACATGCTCTTCTATTAGTGCCTGGCCTCTGTCCAGTACACCCATTTTTGTCATTCATATACCATGTAAAATTAATACTTTGAATTATTTACAACAATTTATATCAACCTATAACAAGCAGTCACAAACCCATAGAACTGGAATGTTTAGGCATATGTTTGTTGTATCTGGATGCAATAGCAGAACATTCACAAAAAGGCACCTAAAGGCTGGTCAGATAGAATGCTGTGTAAAGCACATGAAAGGAGATCACATGCCCTTAGTTGTGTAGGCCACGCCCCTTTTAGAGAACCCACCCTCCATGACTACTTAATCTCATTTAAATGACTTTGGTTCATAAAAGACGTTTGCCGAAAAACTGTCTGGTAGGTGAGACCTAAAATTTGTTGTGTTTTAAAACTGTGGAGTCATTGGAGTCAAATCTAAAACTTGTGCAGACAAAAGGCGGAATGCCAGCTTTGCTCCACTGCTGCACTGACAAAGCAGCATCTCTGGGAGGGCAGAAGAGCAGCTAGTATTAGGTGTCCGAAGGGGGAGATGTGGCCTGACCTCCTCCACTATGACACTCTAGGCCATAATTGTAGATCCCAGGGCTCTTGGTACCTCTGCACCCCTTAGAAGTGGAGCTATGGAATTTGTTTCCTAGCAAAGTTGATCCAAAATTAATGCAGGTCATTTGTTTCCTGGCAAATCAGATCCAGATATCCTCAACTTTGGGATTCCAGCACAAAACGAAAAACATGGGCGGGAGACACCAACATGGAGCATTGGGTGGTGGAATCACAGAGGACAGGAGAGAGCAAGCAACATGGGGGGTGCAGGGAAGGAACCAAACTAATTGGGAGAGAGCGTGGAGGAAAAGTAAATGAAGGATTAACAGGAGCAGATAGGGGAGAACTACACAGGCAAGTGAGAGTGAACATCTGAGTGTGGAGAATCACACCAGGGAGACAGTTGAAAAACACAAGCTTAATAAGAAAAAAGTACTATCTTAAAAATGAGCAGTGGAATGACGCATGTAATGTGCCCATGCTTCTAGGGATAGACGAGAAGAGGAAGGAAATCCCACACAAACTAATAAAGAAGGAGTCATTAAATAAGAGTGCCCATGAAGCCAACCAATGGTAAATAATTGGTGGACTCTAAGCCCACACTTTAAGCTAACTATATGTCTTGCAACTGACAGTGCATGTGGTGTCTAATATGTGAGACCTAAAAATGTGTAAACACCTGTGAGATCAACCCCTACTGTTGTTTTCAGTCAGTAAACAGATGTATGACCCTTGCCTCTTGAAAATCACTTTTTTGGTCCAGAATACTGACAGGTTGGCTGTCACATCCTAACAGGCTTTGAGATTAGCAGATGGGTAAGGTTTATGATTCCTCAACCATAGACAGTTTAAATATGAGGACAGGGCACTGTCTATTTATGGTGCTAGCCACCCTCTTATGCCATTAAAATGCACAAGAAAAACATAATTTAAGAGAAGCAACAAGAGTTGCAGTATGGGGGCCAAGGGTTCTAGTTCTACCCTGATTTCCATACTCAGTGCAGACCATTTGCTGTAACTTCTTACCGGCAAAAAGATTGCTACAGAAAATTTCATATGTGATACTCTCCCACGCGAAGCGATGCCTCATGATCAAAGGGAATACTCTGACTTTCACTGATCTGAAAAAAGGCATCCAGTTTGCATCCATGGTTGCCACAAAACAATTAGAGCGTGCAGGAGAGAGTGACACTGACTATATAGGATATGTCCTTCACTAGCTTGTCCACCATAAATGGAACCAACACTATATTTGGCCACAGGTTGTTCGCCTTCCGGGCTATGCTGCTTCTGGGACATGCTGCTTTGGGACCCACTGTGAGCGCCCTCCTTAGTTGTGCTGGAGTGGTGGACTGCTGTTGTTAGGTGGCTGAAGACTTACTGCTGGGGGGGCCCGTAAATCCCCTTCCCCCTTGACTCAGAACACTTAAATCACCCTTGGACCCACCTCAATATTTGCTTGCTACAAGGTGAGATCAGTGACTCAACCTTTCCCTGACAACTGACTCCTGGATGTTCTAGGCCAAGTTGGTCTGCATCGGCTGCATATTGAGTTTGTTCTTTTATGGGTGGGATGGACAGTGAGTGGTTTTGCACAGCATGTTTGGGTTGCCAGAGTGGGTGGGAAGCGTTTTTGTTGCTGTTTGATCTTTGCACCGCTACCCTGCCAACCTCCTCAAGACAAACGGGCATTTAAAATTTTGTTCCGTGTGATAGTATTGTTATCATCTTAGCCTGCATGTTAGTCCCTGTTGCACATTTACAGTCCCAGCGTACTGCCTGAGATATGCGCACTGCAACACATCTCCTCGAACGTCAGAGGGCTAAATGATCTATGGAAAGACAGTTTGGTCCTCGCATATATGAATCGGCACGCAGTAGACATAGGCCTACTCCAAGAAATAAACCTCATGAAATGCACAGAGCCTCGCCTATGCAACCTACACATCCTCATACACATGTGGGATTGCCATCCTCATTCACAAAAATGGACCACTTACAGTCTTCCAAATATACACCAGTGAGAAAGGTTGTTGCATTATAATGCATGGGCAGCTGCAGTCAAGGGCAATTATATTTGTTAATGTCTATGGTCCCAATTATGATTACCTTACATTGTTCGAAACAATATATTCTCAGAAAGTACAGCCAACCCTCAAACCATACTACGTAAAGGTGGCTGCAATGTTTTGGATCCCACAGCCAACCTACCAGGCACATCACGTCATCCCATTCCCAAGCAGCAAAATCCCAGCTAGACATGATGGAAGAGAGTCTTCGAAGGCCTTTGGCACTGCTTTTATCCGACACTTGCAAAGTGTACATATTATTCCTCTTCCCACGGCACATGGTCCAGACTGGACCTGTTTATGTTTATGGGATTTATAAAGCGAATGGCTACCCGAGGGCTTCCCAGCACTAACCGAGAAGGGTATAAAGTAGAGTTGTGGAATTTATGGAAACAGTCAAGTTTTATGTGTTTTCCTGAAACAATGTTCATTTTTGACCAGTCTTGGTTCTGTGGTCATTGAGTTCCAGAGCTTTGGGACCTGGTATGAAAAGGATCTCCACCCCATCTTGATCTCCTTATCTTGTGTATGTTCATAAGGAAGTCAGATGAGGACCTCATGGAGCTTTTTGGGGCATATGGGGAGATGAGGAATTTTATCAGGGATGGACCTCTGCCCTGCATGGCTTTATGGGCTAGGCAGAGGGCTTTAAACCTAACCGTAGATTGAATAGGTAGCCAATGCAGTTTTTTTAGGGAGGTTCTCACTGATTCCTGTCTGGAGAACTTCAGGAGCATCCTGGCTGCCACGTTTTGGACAACATGTAGCCTATTGGTCACATACTTTGGAAAACCCAGATACAGGCCATTGCCATAGTCCAGTTGCGAGACCACTAGAGCCTGGACCACTGTCTTCTGAGCTTGTTCTTGGATTTGGTCCATGATCTTACGAATCATCCGTAGTATACCGAAACAGGTTGCAGTTGATTTTTTGGCTTGCATTTCTATGGAGAGTTTCTGGTCTAGCCACATCCTCCGGTTTTTTTATGCACGGCTTAGGAGAGGGTGACGGACCCCAACCCCTTGGCAAGCTGATCTCAGCCCTTGGACCTAGTCCATTGCCCAGGACATCAGCTGTTTTGTTGCCATTCAGTTTTAGGCTACAGCTCGTCATCCAGCTTGATATTTTTTTTATGAATGGGACCAGCTGTAGACGGTTCGAATTCTTCTCTTCTGACACTGAGACCACTAGTCGAGTGTCATCAGCATAGGAAACAATTGACACGCTAAACTCCTGTACGATGTGTGCTAGAGGACTCCGATAAATATTAAACAAAGTCTGGCTAAGCTGGTTTCAGGCATATACGCCGAGTTCATGCACCTACCTATGACTCTTCCACATAACTCCTCTGTCCTGCTTCTACCCACGGTGCCAGATATTTGTTCCACATGGGTTTTGTAATGGCTACTACCTCGTGCTTTCCAGGACCATGCATTCAGAGTCCCTTAGAAGTGTCTGCAGAAAACTATATGCTCAATGTGGGGTTGGTTCAGAGCGCTGAAACACTGTTGGATGCCTTCAAGCTTTGATCATGGGGCAAATATATAGCAAAACAGTTGAGTATCCTCTGTAACATAATGTGCAGGCTAGACCTCTTGGAAAAAGAGATTAAACACTTGAAAGTCTCCCTAATGGGCGAAAATAGTACAGCGACACTTGTTGACATGCACAAGAAAGTCATGGAATTTGAAGGTGTAGCAGTTAGTGAGCGTAAATTCCTAAGCAATCAGAGCAGGGCTCTGCAATATGGCGAGGGTGAATGGCCGAGCTGCATCTTGTCCAGCCTGAATTAAATGTCCTGAGAGAGCATTGACACCCCTGGCGTTACACTCGGGCTCCAGCTACATCCAAACAGACCGTCGAGATACTGGAGAAATTCCGCCAATTCGGGTCCTTTCTAATATAGACTGCAACAGACCCCAGTAATAAAGACTGCGCAAAATATGTAGAGATAATAGTGTGAATATGGCTTGATGATGCCCACAGGGAGCTCCTTGGATCCCTGGTTGCCCCTTGGGAGATCCACTCAGGGACTGGACAGGCTTAGTGTTCATGTCTACAAAAAATTTACAACACAGCTCGTGCCCCACCTACTGTTCATGCACGGGGAGGCTTTTGAGACAGGAGAACTCCCCTGTCCCTTAGAGAGGCGCTTATGCTGCCCTTGATAAAAACAAGCATTTGCACTGCAATAGGTCTTGCATTTACGAGAGTTTGAGCTATTGGCAGTGTAAATGACATCCTTTTATTTATGAGTTATTTTTAAAACAGATGAATAAAAGGCATTCTCAATTACAATGCCAATAGCTCAAACTATAGCACGGGCGCCAAATGTATTTGCAATGCTAAAGGTCTTGAATTTTCAGGAAAGATTTTTTTTTAAGCTGTAGGAGAGATATGACAGCGTGAACAAAGCGATTTAAGAAACAACAACAAACATAACAGGGGTGTCCTTATGGGAGGTTACAAAATAAGACAAAGCGGTACTAAGGAGGGACTACTAAGCCTACTGACCAATGAAAAGCCACAGTTCCCAGTGGACAATGACTCAAGCCAATGAAAAATATGGACTGACAGTGGGCGGAGCTTCAGGTCCATACTTGAATACAGCCTCCCAGAGCGGCTCATGCGCTGCCCAGGCTCGACCTAAAAAGCTGCCTCTCTATGTTCACAAGGGCCTAGATATTATTGAACATTCATATTCGTGATCACTGGATGAATTTTCTCCGAAAACCTTTGATGAAAAACACTATTACCGAATAAATGGTACGCAGTGTCTCGACAGCTAAAAGATGAAAGGCGGTCCAGCTTGAATTGCAACTTGTGACTCACAGATACAACAGCTCACTAATCTATCACATTAAAGTTGGGGAGAGCTCCCTTGGATGTAACGAACGAGGATGGTGGTGGAGGGAGACCAGCCCTTCAAAAAACCAAGCTGGACTCACATCACCATCTCTAATCTTACCTATGCCAGTAGAAAGGGTACCGGTGTCGATAGGTAATAACTAATGTTACTATTCAAAACTCTTTGAAGCCCACGCCACGGTATTAAGTGCTATAAAATGAAAGGCAATAAATGACTAATCAGAAACTTGGATTGGAGCGAATTACTTGCAGATAATATACAAATTACAGCAGGCAGTGCATTACCTCTCAACCCCACATCCCCTACCCAATTCCAAACTAAAGTTCGAACCGGATGTAGGTCAGCAAAATAAGGATCACACAGGGTGGCAGGCTGCCCAGGTGAAGCCAGGACGAATAAACGATGTTGTGACTTTATTTTGAGTCCTAAATCGTTTAATTAAAAATGTGAGAGCGGTAACAATTGAGCACCAAAGCTTTAATAACAGGCAGGTAGTCTAAGAATCTTCGTTTTCACAGAGCATGAAAGCAAAAGAAGAGATTTGTGCTCAGATACATGGACAAGAGGTAGCCTTAAATGGCCTGGCCCACACAGACTGCACACATTCCTGGGAGCTGCGCCCCAGTGCCGACCTGCTCCAATTCCAGCCCCGTCTTTGCACTCTGGCAAAGATCCTAAGGTGTGCAAATGCTGAATGTTCACTTTCTGGGGTACGGGGTCTAAAACAACTTGGGGACCAATTTACAAAGGCATTTTCGTTGGTAAGCATACTTTTACAACCTGCAATTACTGTGTTTTGGCATTCAGTTTTCAACAAAAGACTACGTAGCAGGCATAATTGCTTATATTACTGCATAATTGTGTGCCACAATAGCTTACGAATTACACAGTCGCAAGCATCTTCAAATGGGCATAATAAAATCGTAAGTGGTGTAAATGCTGAATGTTCACTTTCTGGGGTACGGGGCTCTAAAACAACTTTGGGACCAATTTGCAAAGGCATTTTCATTGGTAAGCATACTTTTACAGCCCACAATTACTGTATTTTTGGCATTCAGTTTTCATGCAGAGTTCTAGTTCTGATGCGGGGCACTACATATATGCAGTGGTCGAAGTGGGGGGGAGAAGGGGAACTGTGGGCAGAGACTACGAGGGTGGTGATAACCCAAGGATTGGATTAGTGGGCGGAGTCAGGTGTGGGCAGAATGCGCCAAACATCCCAATTTTTAGTTTTTGTTTGGCATTTCACCGAACAGTTACAGTTAATTCAACCAATGAATACACTTGATTATTTAAGGTTTAATAGGAGTTATTAGCATTTAAATACATTCACAGAGTGGGATATATTTCCAATCACACAATGTCCCAAATATGCCTAAAAGTGGAATCACAAGCCATTTGTCTCCAAGCCATGCAGTTTCACTCATTAGCACTTCTCCTCCCTTCTTCTACAAAAGCAGTTCAAACATGAATGGCAAAATATCTTAGTTTGCAAATGTTTGCTATTTAATTATGGCTCTACTAAATTTGCCACATAATACATCATCCACTGCAAAATCTTACAGTTTTAACTAATCATTTTGTAGCTCAAACGGATAAAATGCTACTAAAAAACGTGACTCGAGTTGCTGCAAAGTGGACGGCACTTTGCAAAGGTTGACGATCACCTTTCTCACTGCTGCATTTGTATGTTCTACTGATGGGGCAGAATATTTGCAGAGACTTAACATGTGTAAAAATGTCTAAATAAAGTATGAGAAAATATTTTTTGTTGCATAATTTAGTCAACACTGCGGCTTCATTTTTTCCCCCATTGCTGCATAATTCCAGACGCTGCAGAGCAGGTAGCAAATGTTAAAAGTGCTTTTGTATGAATCAGAGAGACTGTGAAGTTTGCAAACTTAGTTTGGTGTGCGTGCAAATCCTGCATTGCCGATCCTTGGTGAGTTATAGCCACTACTGCTGAAACAATGCCAATGGAGGTACCAATGGGTGAGGGCACCGGCCTCCATAGCAGGGCCGGCTTTAGTGCTGGTGGCGCCCACTGCAACAATATTTGTTGGTGCCCCCAATGATCACCTACACCTCGGACTCCCTCACTACCACCATTTAAAAGCCATAACCACATAACCACACTTTCTCAGGAGTTTTTAATTTGATTTACAGCGCCTCTCATACCAGTGTACGGTGTCAGAGCACTTTACATCACACACCCTACACAGAGACAATCATTTTTATGTGTGTAAATCACTGTATAGGAAATGTTACATAACACAAAGGACTACAAGGTGTAGAAGCCACATGACAATCATACTAGTAGGCAGTATAGTTTAATAGCTCACTGTTCTGTGTTAGGATTTTAACTTATAGACTGCAAGTAACAAAAGTATTTCTCTGACAAAAGCAGTAACCTACTAACCTAGTTAACATTATGTGCACTTTGTGATTTGCATGGTACATGTTCTTTGCAGCAGACACATTAACCCTCTGTCCTACCTTTCCAGGAGTCAACCCTTCCACTAGACAAAACTCTGATCTCTCTCTAGGAAGAACATTAATCAACGAAGTCATCATGACATTTTTCTTGTTGCTGAAAATTGCTGGAGGCCAGGAAGGAAGCAGCAAGTTTTTTTAAAAACCATAATATATTTGCAAACACTACGCACCCACCTGAAATAGTGCGGTCACACCGTTCACCCGCCCTTACCTGCACAAGGTTCATGTGACCTCAGTGACAGTCACAGTGACTGGATCACAGTTGCTCTAGGGTGTGCTGCTTCGTAGGCCTGCCCGCAAGACTGGAGATGAACCTCAGTATGGACAGGCCTTCAAGGTTAACCCACAATTTACACCACTAGGGTACACCTGCTTGTGCTAAGACATCAGGCGTTCTAAGGTCTTTCGGGGCCTTCAAAGGTTAAGCATGGGAATATGCTCCCTCAGAGTGGTCTGGTAGACTGGTCATGAAGGCTGAACCCGGTTCCCCAGTTCTAAATTCGACAGCTCTGGCCATAGTGCCACATCCTCTCCCCCACTGAACACCATACTGCCCCACTGAGAGAAACTCGCACTGCCTTCAGCTACAACCAAATTGAGCCCACTATAAACACTTGGATGTGGCTCAGTTCAAATTATGCACTTGATAACAGTGGTATCCTGCCTTAAAAAAGAAAAAAGTAAAAGCAAACACTCATAGGGAGTGCAAGATTAAGTAAAGCATGTGAAATAAAAGCAGAAACTACATGGTTATCTTAACGATCTCTTACTCACTATTCAGAAATCAGCGAGTAGTTTTACCTGAAAAGTTAAGGACATGACTACAGGGCCCTGAAGGGAACCTTTTCAATGTCCATTGCTTATATCCTTACAAAACATAAGCAGTATGGTTTAAAAAGACCACATCCATAAACACAGAGCAACAGTACACATTTTGTTTTCCAATCCACCCATCAACTAGGTATTGCAATAGATCCAGGAGTGGTACACTTCCCCACATGGAGACAACAATACTGTTCAAAGAAAGACGAGAAAACAAAAGTAGCGTTTTCGCTGCAAAGTCTATAGAGTGAGGCTGATGTGTTTGGATCTGAATAAAACCAATCTGGCCACTTTGCAACCACCCTGTCTTGCTTTATTTAGTTATGTATTTATTTTTCATATTTAAAACCTTTTATTTCTCTCCATCCTGAGGCTGCACTTTGGAATAGAAACATTTCTGGAAAAGGGCATTTCCCACAAGTGTTTTCTTTTTTGGATCAAAACTACTAAAAAAGAAGGAAAGAGGTTGTAACCGTTTCTTCAAGTCACGGTTTTCAGTAAGCAACAAGTGCGTGTCTGCCTTGTAGTGTGAACCCGTAATGGGAGCCTGTGAGGCAGAGGAGACGCCATGCGCGCGCATATCGCCTAACCGTGCGCGCACATGATTTGTCTCCCTTCGCTCACCAAAGCCACAACAATAGACTCTCGCCAAGCGGTACAGCGCATGCGCTGTGTTTGCTAGGCGAGACCTAAAAAATTAAAGAAAGCGACTCATCTCTCCACCTGTCTCACAATAAAATACTGTCTAAGAATCTGGTCAACCACCTGGTGCCACTGCTCCCACCTTGCTGCGTACTGATCAGTCGGGCTCATAGTGGGCAAATCTACTTCGCGTAACCACTGTACACTGGTTAGCCTACTGCGCCAGCTGGAGACCTGTCCCTAGGCCGCTGCTAAGGTAATTAACACACTGCGTTGGGGTCCCTGTTCTACCTACTGGAACACCTTGGCTTGGGTTTTACCATCATCGGGTGTGTCAGATTATTGTATTAAGGCCCCACTTTCCGTATCAGACAGAACAGTTGTTGTCTGTTCCAATGACCATTGCACTTGGCACACACCTGAGGTGCCCTTTGTAGCCTATAGTGTTTGATATAGCAGTGGAACCCTTTGCAGTGAGGCTTAGCTTCATAGAGAGAAGGGCATCTGCTTCTTTGAGAGAGACACATTAGTTGCCCTTTATGCCAACGACATTACTTTGTACCTCACTGACCATACGAATAACACATCCCAGCCCTACCCTTTGAATTTATTAGATTCTCAACTGTCTGGAATAACAATTAACTGGGCCAAATCGGAAATACTTCCATTGACACACTCGATGTAGAAGTGTGAGCTGGAGTTCCTGCTTCTCTGGTGCGACTCATATGTTAAATATCTAGGCAAACATGTAAGCAGGGACATAGAACGAGTAATGAGGGAAACCTGTGGCATGGTCTTAACATGCATAGAAGCCCCGGTTGACCAATGGACCAAACTTCCACTGTTGCTGGCTGGCCGACGGGGTCTAGCCAAGATGGTGAGACTGTTGCAGCTGTTATATCTCTTTATTAATATTCCCATTCGACTAATTAAGTCAGTATTTTGTCAGATGCCACGTAACCTGGCTCGCTTGGGCCCTGAAATAAGCCAAGACTGAGATGGGAGACTTTAATCCTGCCATTTGTGCAGGTAGGCATCACAGCACCAGACTTTGAACTGCACTATCTGTGGGCGCAGGCCAATTTTGCACACTTCTGGCAATTCCCAACGCCTTTCCAGCCACTCACAGCAGTTGAAACAGACTTTGCATGGCCACTTTAATAAAATATTGCACTAGGCTCCCGCCCCTCCAGACTTCAAAGCCAAATAGACATTGTGCAATGCACGCTCTGGGCATGGGAAGGACTGCAACATATATTTAAAGAAGAGGTGATAGGGCAACCTAGCCCTACCCCCACATGCGGTGCAAAGGCAGGGGCTCATCTCACTAAGATTAAACTGACAACGCTAGGAGACCTATACACATGGGGCTCATTCCTTTCCCAGGAGGTGATAAGAGCACACACTGAAAACACTACATTGGATTCATTTATTTAAAATAGACTTAGGGTGGCATTCAGGGACAGTGCATCCAATCCCCAGCGCCTCCCCCGCCTTTGCCCCACTTGAAAGGATAGTTTCCCAACCCACCCTAAAGCAGACTATAAAAGGAGATGCGGTCAAGTGCACCAATCTGCCAAGATAGGTGAGCGAGATGGGCCAAAGACACCACCCAACCACTCACAGTTGCAGAGTTGGCTTTCTGCTGCAGGCTCACCGGAGAACTCTCCCCAAATTACAGACTGACAAATCCAGTTTCTGTATACAATATATTTATTCTTTCTACTTGCTTAAAGAACTGGGCTTCCGAGCAGACGCCTGTTGTGCCAGATGCAGAGCAGAAGATGTTTTTTATGTCTCGGCCTGCGTAGGCTGCGCTTGCTCAGTCTCGCTGGCGATAAATTTTGTTTTTCAATATGGGGGCTTGAACCCGCCCCTCTTCTCAATTGGCTGGCTTCCTAAACGGAGGCCAGCCATTGGAGGAGAGGAGGATTCAGAAAAGGGGGTGGTGATGAACAGAGTGTCTGAATTAAGCAGACCACTCTTACCCAGTCCAAAGATCAGGGCTTGAGCCATCACCGTTTTTTAGTTCACTGCACCATCCCAGCTCTGAACCTGGCTACATGAAAATTAGTCTGACCCTGGCCCAGTGCATCATGGGAACAGGGCAGACCAGACTACCAAGCCAATTCTTATACTGGGAAGGAAACAAGCTTCCGGGGACCGGTTTCTGGCATTTCAGCCGTCTTCGGCCCGGCTTGCCTGAATCCTGATGGATGAGAGGGGCATCACTCCGTTCAAGCCCGGATTCGGGGGGGTGTTTTTAGGTTCTTTCTCTCCTCTTCCCATTGGCTGGAATTTTACCTTCCAGCCAATGGGAAGAGGAGAGAACAAAAACGACGCCCCGAATCACAAAATGACGCTGAGTTTCTCCGAGGCATTTCTGCTTAGCCTCGGAGTAACATGGTGGTCCTTCAACCCCTTGTGCTGTTCTTGGGCTCTCTGAGTGTCTGTCCCTCGGGCCTGGCTGGCTATGTTAACATTTTCTACCTCAACCTTCTACCTATTGATAGAATGAGGGAAGGAGAAAATGTATAGTTAGAATGAAGGGTGAGTCCTTGCGGTGAGGGAGGGAGACGAGATGTACAAGAGAGGCAGCGACAGAGGCTACAGACGGGCGACTACAGGCTGGGAGTAAATCACTGCGCACTGGCGAGAGAACATGCTGTCCTGATGGCGGCGGCACTCGCCGAGCACGGCCCGCGCCGCAGTGAACATTAACAGAGCTCGGGGCGCTGCAGGCTGTTTACCGTGCGGTGCCAAGCGGAGCGTGACGCCTCCGGAGCGGCCAGTGCTCTGCCGGAGCCCCATGCTGGATGCGTGAGGGTTAACGAGAGGCCCACAGCCCTGACAGCCGCACCAGACAGAGGGCCCCAGCACTGGGGCTCAGTACGTCCATGCGGTAGCTTTCCAGTCTCTCAGGGGGCTCCGCTGGGGTCTCGGACGCCTAACTGCCCCGCTCCAGACCGGGGCTCAGGGGCCAGTGTGACCCCAGCGAGGTCAGACAATCACCGCTATAAGTATTTCCTTCCTCCTTGGAATGTAAGGGAAGAGATACTACTGTACAGTACAGTTCACTGAAGCGCCAAGAAACTGCTCCTTAACCTTTGACTTTGAGCGGCTACGAAAGCCGAACAGACACCACTTGCTCTTGAAGGGGTGGGGGGCGGTTTGAGAATGTCTGTCTCAACCAGCACACGCATCACTGAAAATTGATCATTAAATGTTCTAGCAGTGCTGTGTTTTTAGTATAACATATATTACAGAGGTTTTGGGTGAGAGCTGCGGCCCAGTCTGCAGCATTCCCTTTCCGTGTAATGTGGGTAACTTGTGCTGTAAGATGTATATTGTTGAGGGAGAGCACGCAGTGTGTGTTTGTCAGGCCACGCCTGCCCCTTTTTGGTCTGTGTATGTTCCGGGATTCCTTGCTTTAGTTAAAGCTAGAGCTGCATACCCAAAACTACGGAAGCCCGCATGCACTTGCCTTCACATGAACTACGCGTGGGCAGAAATTGCCGCATGCGCCCCAGTCTCATTAAAATGAAGTGCTTCCGTGTATCTGTGTGATGAGTGTGGAAGTGCTTCTGAGTCAACGTGTAGAGGGCGCCTCACCTTGAGATTACAGTTTCGCACACCCCTGCGCTCCCAGCAGCCACAGATCTCTTACAATCATTTTTTTAACTGAAACCTACTTTCCCCATAAAAGGAAGTGGAGGTGGAGATCAGGGCTGCCTGGGAAGAGCCTGTTTACCCCGGTCCACCAAAGGAATGTGGTCGCTGCCTCCCGCAGAGCTGCATTATTATGCGTTCATTTGCATCAGGCAGCTTTCATCTTTAAGCGGAACTCACTGTTCCATGTGTGCTGTCTGAAGAGAATAATTAATGTAGAGGCATTTAAACGAGTCTACACTCACTGTGTCTGCATGCCTGGTTGAGGTGCATTGGTTGCGCCTAGCAGCATTCCACTACAATCTCAGTGTTTGTATGTCTGGATGTGGTGCACTGGAGGTGCCTAGCAGCATTCCACTACACTCGGTGTCTGCATGCACGGTGTTAGGTTGTGACATTTCACTGTGCTGAGAAGACACATACAGCACGTTCCAGTTGGAGTTGATTGCAGGTGACGCTTCTAGTACATTACCTGTTGGGAGCAAGGCGCATTGACTCTGCTTCTCAGCGCTGATGTACAGTGGCCCACTCCCTGCACGCAGACGATGCGCACTGCATGGTATATTGAGATTCATAGGGCCTTTCAGTTCACTAGGGGATGGCTAATAGTTGAGGGTGGGGTTGTGGTGCACTAGATCTTGACTAGTGAGCTTCCATGACGGAAGCACTTTGAAGCCGCCCTTTACACATGAAATGCTCCAGCATTTCAAGAATGATTGAATGAATGAATGAAGGAGAACGTTTAAATACAGGTCTGCTCCGAAGAACTACTTCCAGGCTGCGCCACTAACGCTCTGAGAGTCTGAGCAGATTAACTTCCTGTAAATTCCCAGCCTCCGTGCACTTCTTTGTAGCCAATGATATGTGAGCTTACAAAATGCATGCAGCTCTAGCAACAAGTCCAACCTGTAAAACTGGGCATAACTGGTGAGCCTGGGTGCACCAAGAGGCAGCTAACGTTCAGGCCTCTGTCTCCCGGTGCCACTGCACCACCTGCACCGATGGATGCTATGCCCCTGCAAGGGTGAAACTTTTCTGACAGTGCCAGTAATTTATGCTTTCATAATTGAAACTAGTAACTCTGTGTGTGTGTGTGTGTGTGTGTGTGTGTGTGTGTGTGTGTGTGTGTGTGTGTGTGTGTGTGTGTGTGTCTCGGTGTGTGTGTGTGTGTGCGTGCAAATGCAATAGGTCTCACATTTTCTGGTTGTGCTAGTTTTTTTCTTGCATCTGTTCCCTATTTGTGCTCGCTTTTCCTGCCTCTGCACTCAGGTTTTGTGTAGCTCTGTGTGTGTGTGGGGCTCTGTGTGTGTGTGGGGGGCTCTGTGTGTGTGGGGGGCTCTGTGTGTGTGGGGGGCTCTGTGTGTGTGGGGGGCTCTGTGTGTGTGGGGCTCTGTGGCTCTGTGTGTGGCTCTGTGGCTCTGTGTGTGTGTGTGTGTGTGTGTGGGGCTCTGTGTGTGTGTGTGTGTGGGGCTCTGTGTGTGTGTGTGTGGGGCTCTGTGTGTGTGTGGGGGGCTCTGTGTGTGTGTGGCTCTGTGTGTGTGGCTCTGTGTGTGTGTGGGGGGCTCTGTGTGTGTGTGTGGGGATCTGTGTGTGTGGGGGGGCTCTGTGTGTGGGGTTGTGTGTGTGTGAGGGGCTGTGTGTGTGTGTAGGTGCAAATGCAATAGGTGTTGCATTTGCGAGAGATTAGCTATTAGCATTGTAAATGACAATGCCATTTAGTTATCTGTTTTCAAAACCAACACTTAAATAAAAATGTTGTCATTTACAGTGCCAATAGCTCTAACTTTTGCAAAGGTGAGACCGTTGCATTGTAAATGCTTGTTACACTTTGCATGGAACTGCCCGCCAGTCTCCTCTTTCTGTGCGGATGTGCATGAATGAATGAAGAGAAATTTATGTAGTGCATCTGCTGCTATATTAGAAGCGTCCTGGCGCTTTGACGGTATTGTAAGTGGAAACCGAATTGCGCTACTTGAAACATAAAGAAGGTCTTCAGGTTGGACAACTTAAGCAGACTTCCACTTGAGAGATATCGAAGGTCCAGTGGGAGAGCATCCCAGAGACTGAGATGAACAAGCATTTGCAATGCAATAGGTCTCGCATTAATTAGGTTTGAGCGATTGGCATTGCTAAATATTGCAACAGCAATTGCAACGAAAGTCTATAAATTGTAGCCCAAAAAAATGTTTCTTTTTGTAGCAATGGTGGCATGCTGCACTTTAGATGAATATGTTTAAAAGTAAAGTGCGCCATACTGCGATTGCTACAATAGTTAATTGTGAATGCGTTAACAAGTGATGTGTGCACTGATGGCTGGTGCTTTGTGTGCCTGTAGAAATTGGGCACCAATGGTGAAAACGTACACAGACGGCTGGTGTTGTGTGTGTACCTGGTGAAAGCGTGCACTGACGGTTGGTGGTGTGTGCCTGGTGGAAGAGTGCACTGACGGCTGGTGGTGTTTGCGCCCGGTGAAAGCGTGCACTGACGTCTGGTGGTGTTTGTGCCTGGTGAAAGTGTGCACTGTCGGTGTGGTTGTGTGTGTGGTTGTGTGTGGTTGTGGTTGTGTGTGTGTGTGTGGTTGTGTGTGTGTGGTTGTGTGTGTGTGGTTGTGTGTAGTTTTGTGTGTGGTTGTGTGTAGTTTTGTGTGTGTGGTTGTGTGGTTGTCTGTGTGTGGTTGTGTGTAGTTTTGTGTGTGTGGTTGTCTGTGTGTGGTTGTGTGTGCGTGTGTGTGTAGTTGTGTGTGGTTGTGGTTGTGTGTGTGTGGTTGTGTGTGCGGTTGTATGTGTGTGTGGTTGTGTGTGTGTGGTTGTGTGTTGTGTTTGTGGTTGTGTGTGTAGTTGGATGTTAATCATGAGCAGTGTTCAGCTAAGCTCAGCAGACACATTAAACACTTCTATTAACAGGCTGCACGCAAAGACAAGCCAATTTAAAATATGGGCAGAGAGTGGGCGGGGCTTCAAAGCCATACTCCACTACTGCATGCAGCATTGGCTCTCCCTAGTACACACTGATTGACAGTGCAGAACAATTGCATCACCTGTCAAGCTCCAGATTAGAAGACCCTACCACCACAGGGCCAATATCAACAGAAATGTAACTATATTAAAAGGGTCAGTATGCCGTTCGCCAACAACAAAACATATTTGAAAAGGCTACAAAAGCAGGTAGTTTCCTCTAGTCTACAATGAAGAAAATGCAAGTCCACACAGCCATGAATCAAGAGTAGCAGATACTACACCTGGCCTACATTTTGTGATTTCGTACACATTCCTTTCCACCCCTAGTTTTAAAGAGTCATGAAAACAGCAGCAAGAACCAAGGCGCCATGTTTGCTTTCTGCAGTCCACCTCCTTGACCTGTTCCCGAAGCCCTTATTTGTAAAAAGACTGTTGAAAGTTAAGGATAGATGATTTTTAAAACGAGTCGGTAACATTAAATCAAGAAGAGCGGGGGAGTACAACTGGCTGAAACAACGTGACTGGCGCCTTTTGAGTGAGTGTGGGTGAGTGGAGGTGTGTGTTAATGGTCTGGAGTGACTGTGTGTGTGCGTAAGTGAAAAGGTTGAATGGCTGAATGAGTGGTGTGCGGCTGAACAGGATTCTGTTAAACGAGTTGTTTAAGTTAACAGTTTCACATTGCTATGTTTGGGAGAGGCAACTGGTAGTGGGTGGTGGGAGGAGTTTCCAGGAACGTGTTTACTACCACTGAGCAATCAGCATGCACTGAGATCATGTAAAGGAACTCCTTGGGCAAGGTCCGTTAAAAGTTCACAGTGGACTACAGCACCCAGCATCAGAGGAATTAAATGCACCGTCCTAGTGAACTGAATGACTCCGCAGACTAAACAGGCCTATATTAGGAACACTCGTAATAAAAAACATCTGATTTAATCATAATTCGGAGACTATCTGTTGTATCACTTTCAAAGAAACATGCCACCAGTGTCAGGATTCAATTATCTTTTTACCTGCGTGCTTCATAAACGTAGTAAATGTTCCATTGCTTGTTGCTGCATTGTGGTCTACAACTCATGCAACTTGTACCACAGGGAAATCTTTAATTTCCAGATGCTGATTTTGCTGATAATGAGTTTCCGATTCAGGCTCCTCTTGGCCGGGGACAATGCCGGCCGCGAAACTGAAAGCGGGGTGGGAGCGCACGAGACGCAGTCGCCATGAGCGTGCACGCAAGCTGAGGAGGATCGCCGGAGAAGACACGAAGCCTGATGCCGAGACTGACCCGCTGCGGATGGAGAGGGACACGCGAAAGAGCCCGGTGAGTGGGGGGGGGATGTGTGTGTGCACGTGTCTGTGTGTGCAGAGTGGGGCTTAGTTGTAGGGGGAGAAGGGGTGTGTTTCTCTGTGCGCTCGTGTGTGTGTGCGCGGCGGCGGGGCGGTGTATGTCTCTGTGTGCGTGTGTGTATGTGCGCTCCTGTGTGTGCGTGTCTGCTTACAAGGAGCTAAGAGGGAGACAGGAGATGGTGAACGCGCGCACGACCTGATCGGATTCCGGCAGGCTGCGCGTGCCAGTCTCTTGTATCCTCTTTAGTCCTTGTAAGCAGAACCGCCGACAATAGGTCTCTTCTGCGACAGCAGGGCTTTGCCCTGCATCGCAGGTGCGAGACCTAAAAATGTAACGCACCAATATTACACCAAATGTGATGATCAAGCTTTGCTAATGAACCTCAATATCAACTGGCAGCACCCTTGTGTCACTGGACTGGGACCATCCCTCTGATTTCCTGATATTCCTAAATGGTGCTTAGAGGTTTTGGTGGGTCCAACTATGTTCGGCTGCATAGTCCACTACTTGGATACATTATACCAATAGCTTCCCTCTTCTGATGATAATGTGTCACACTAATCGAGGCCAGTTGTGGATCATTAGATTCGACAAAGGTGTGTATCATATTACTAGAAGACTAGTGAATGTTACAGGTCATAAGGAAGGAGGTTTGGAAGAGCCCTCAGGAGGTCTTAGTAAGACAGGTCAACACAGAGGTGCACTTTTAGAGATGTCTCAATGTGAGGACAGCAGTACGCGAGGCAAGTGAGACTGGATGAGAGATGGCCTCTTCACGTCCCAGCGGAGGAATAGCAGCTAAAAAAGAATGGACATTATGAGAACATACCATGCACAAAAGTGCAACATTAGTTTATGGAGAAAGGGAAATATGTGTGGTTGTGTTTCAATTCATTAATTTTGTTAAGGAATTGTAATATTTGGGGGTCCCCTCTAAAATTCCATGTGTGGTCAAGGAAAAAAAAAATCACCAAATCGTACCACTGGACTTCAATAACATTGTTTAATGTCATTTATTCATTAGTTATAGTAGACCAATGATTTTTGAATCATGAAAGTACATCAGTATTTCTACAGTAAACAAGTGTTTTGCAAACTCTGGAGCGTTTTGGCCTACTTCACAGTTGCCAGACCCGATCTAATAAAAAAGATTACCTTCCACACAACTTTACTGAATAAGTATTAGACAATTCTTAGGTTTTTGTCGATCATACAATGGATTTTTAAGCTCCCCGCAAGTGCCATAATCAAGATTCCTTAAAATTTGCCCTACTGGGGTGAATAGTGACCGAATCAAGGATTATATTAAATGGCCCAATAAAGCTTCCTTTTGCACCTCGCTGACTAAAGATTGCCATCAAAGCTAACAAGACAAGTATAGTAAATAGTTCAAGACACACAATATGTTCAAATCGTCTCCCTGAAGTTTTACACAAAACGTAAAACTTACTAAAAAATGTTTAAACTAAATGTTCCCAAGAATAAGGTTTACTTATTAGAATAACCCCCCTGCACCGACCTCTTCCACCACACCAACCCGGTTCGCTTGTCATACTATATATTTTGAGCAGTTATACCAAATTACTTTTCAAATTCAGATGTAAGCACCTGAATACCAGAGACAAAGATACCAACCCCGACTTTGGCTGATATAATTCGCAGAAAGCATAAGCTGTGAAAGGACAGACAGTGACCAGGTTGGTCATTCCCTTGCCTCCTGTCAATCCTCTAATCCACCACTAATGGTTTTGTCACAGTATGTGTGATAAAATGAGAGGTAGTGTCGGTTTCGCAGCAGGTGGGGAGTTAGCAGACTAGATACGCCTACAGGCCCCAATTTAATCTTCACTGTACAACAAAAGCCAATTGAACTTCCTCGTAAATAAGTTTCTATATGTACTCACAACTATGCTGAACCTGTAACCTTGCATTTCTCTGGTCATTAATAAACACTTTTGGATATTAAGAAGGCGTGGAACAGACACCAAAGGATATCAAGAGTGCAAAGGAATACTCTAAGACTGATAAACATCTGCAGGTGGTAATTGGCAGGTATAGGATGGTTATACCCCAAGCAGGACCGGACTACCACAATTTGGATGTGGCGTAACAGCCAGAGCAGTCAACTATGGAACTGGGGAACTAGGTTTGAGGCACGGAGTGAGCTCAACATCCTGTGATTGTGGGCCAGACACTTAAGATCCCTGTCCCTACCAAACATGAATGTGTCCTTGTGTAGCATAACTGGTGCTGATGTAAAGTGCTCCAATACCTTACGGTCGAGTTCACGCTATATAAAACGGCAAGAAAAAGAAAAAGCTTCCTCTGTTTTCACCACATCTTCCGGACCAACTTTAAACCTTAGGAACGGGGCACGCTCACAAAGAGTTGTAACTCCAAGTCTGCCATATTTAGAGTACATATAGCACAAACAAACAGTTCTCAAAGTAAGAGAGGCAGCAGCTACTCTACAACTGAAAGTGCTTCTTCACTGAAGCCAGTGTGGGTGGGATTGCGGGAGGGTGAATGTGAAAGCAAGTCAAATGCAAGCTAGAGGAGCGAGTGCACGTACGGTTGAATAGGTCATACATTTAAGGCCACCACACTGACGTTGTGCTACGCAACAACAAATGTACGAAGGCCTTCTGCAGGCTTCTTTCTGAGCCTAAGTAAAAGATGGGTTATCAAATAAAAAATCATGATCATATTTCTCACCCAATACCTCTATCAATATTTCCTCTAACTCCACTCTCTTGTTGATCTAAAACCCCAAAATAACCCTTTCTAGAGTCTTCCATATTCTACCCCTCCTTGTATCATCTCATACCTCACTGATCACCCAAAACAAGCCTTTCTAAACCCTTCCCTCCGACTGTTCCCCATCCATCTTCCTTTTACTCGTCCCAAGCCTCCTTCTCCTGCTTTGAGCTCCAAAACATCCCTCCACTCTCCTTTTCATTCCAAATAACAGACTAACATGTCCACCTCTCAAATTAATTTCTTATTTCACTATACAGATTCACCACTAATCCTTTATGGGTTCCGGAGTAGCGCGCTACTCACCAAAAAAGCTCTTTGATGCCTCGTCAGGGGTAGTAAGCGATATATAATTACAATACAATGATAATTTCAGTCAACAAATCAAACATTTTCTACCTTGATCTGCTAAAATATCAAACTGCCCAACAATTCCCGAAGGTTGAGGGCAGAAAATGACCCAGTGAACTCCAAAAATGTATAGCTGTTTCTAGTCTGTGCCTGTGTACCTTCAAAGCATAGTCTAGCACCGTAAATGCATGTATGGAAACGCCCTTTACAACAAAGCATCATATTCCCTGGGTGCGCCCTTAGCTCTTACCACCCAAATCTCTAAAGCATGCTGCTTGGAGGCAATTGTGTGACATGTGGCAACTGAACCCACCTTTGCTTGAGGAAAACTCAAACCCTTCTCATCAGAAATGCCCAAGCATCCACGCCTGCCATCTAAAAGCACCGTGAGGCAATTCAGTGAACAGACCTCTCCGATGCAGGCGTCATTTATTCAGTCATTCGTGGTGGACGGTCGTTATTCGCGTACTCACTTCCAGACCACCAAAAACTAATTACAAACGTCATTTAAATAAATAGCTCAATTAAAACAACACAAATGGATACAGGTGTGTTGGAGAGGGGGGGTACTTACGTTTAACTCAATAATCCACAGGAGGGAGACTAAAAGAGGGTCAAAGGTCACAAAGAGGCAGGAAGTCCGCCTGACGTCTGAGATGGGCTTCCTCTTCTCGGTAGTCAGGAAGTAGTGTGGGGAGTAGAGCTGGCTCTGGGAGTAGGAGGTGTTGATGGACGCGATGGCTGGCAGGCTCTGCTCCAGGTCGCTAGGGTTGTACCCCAGCGGCTTACTCATCGTCCTCTCGGAGCCGGGGCCTGGGGGCAGACGCAGGGGTACGGCCAGCAGGCATCAGTTCTCACATTCCCTGGGTGCGGGTGTGAGTAGACCATTAAACCAGAGTTGTTTTCCATTGTGAAAATTTCATTAGGAGAAACCAGTGGCGTAACGAAACTTGAGCCCCCACCCCCTATGAGCCCTCAGGCAAAGGTATTGTGCTGAGCCCCCCCTGGAGCTGGGGCACCCCGCGTTGCGTAGTCCTATGTTACGCCACTGGGAGAAGCAGATTAGCAAGTCTCCGAAGGCAAACCGAAACCTGAACTTTATGAGCAACTCTCGCACTGACCCAGGAAGGCCGAGAATGGAGTGATCTGCCTGGCTGGGAAACCTCATATGTGCTGTGGGAGCATCCTGGTTTATGGCAGCTTATAAACTAGGACTACAACCCTCTTGCTGTACATACACATGGTGTAGCTGCCTTCTGATCCCACAGACAATCCTTCATAATAGGACCACTTCTTTCACCGCTGCATGTGGTGAGCCGGCTTAGTCTAGCCAGGACGCCTGTTCTAGGAGTGAGTCTGGGATGAAGAATATTCCCCAATACAATAACAAAATGCGTACATGCTCCGCCTCACATTACCCTAAACAGAATCTCCAGGTAGAGCGCGGTTTACCAGTTAACTAACATGAAGCGTTAAAACAAGCTCCTATGCCAGCTCAAGTCAGTCCCTATTCCCCCTTCACTCTACGGATGGCTGATGAAACAAGACGTGCGCGTGACGAAAAATGCCGTGGGGCGGGACTTTTGTTTCCTGCTGGAAGCTCGCGCCCACGGAGTGGCTGCCCAGGAGAGGAGCAGTGGTGATGCGGGGCTCCCATGCCCAAGGGAGAACCCCGCGGTGGCGGCAGAAGTCCAGAGTTGCGCCGATGTGGTAAGTGGGGCTTAGTTGTATTGGGGGTGGCGGCAGGGGAGGGAGGGGGGATGGGGGGTAGTGGGGGGTTTGTGCACGTGTGTGGGTGTAGCTGTGTGTGTGCGCATGTGTAGCTGTGTGTGTGTATGTATATGTGTGACTGTGTATCTGTTAGCTGTGCGTGTGTATATGTGGGGCTGTGTGTCTGTGTAAGTGCGTCCTGATGCATTTTGCCTGCCTGCCTGTTTGTATGTGTGTGCGCGCATGATTGAGAGAGGCTGACTTGCTGTGAATGTGGAGCAAGCGATGTGCACGGCGCCGGGCTGGACGTGCGCATCCACAGACCTCAATCCCCACGCGTGCCCCGGTCTGTCTCCCTTGAGAGGCATCTCGACGACAATAGGTCTCGAGAGTGAGACCTAAAAAAGTACAAGGGGCCAGATGTACGAAGTATTTCTGCATGCGCAAACGGGTTAGCAACCCGTTTGCAGATGCAGAAATACCTGATGGACATGTACAAACCATTAGCGAGTCGCAATTTATTTGTGACTCGCTAATTAGGATTTGCAACTCGCTATTAGGAAGGGGAGTTTCAAGAGTGTTTCTTCCTAATAGAGAGCCTGAGCCCTATGTATGACTGTTTTGCGACTGCAATTGTGGTCGCAAAACTGTAGTAATTAACCACCTAATTCAAGTAAGTAGTAAAGCATTTACAAACGGGAAGGGGTCACCAGGGGGGACCCCTTCCCGCTTTGGGAATGCATGGGAAAATATATTTCAAGGGCAGACAGTGGTCCCCTGCCAGCTCTTAAAAAATTAAACTAAAACGTTTCATTGGTTTTTTTTTTAAAATGCATCCCGTTTCCCTTCAAGGAAAACGTGCTGCATTTTTTTAAAAAAATGCTTCGTTTAAAAGCAGTCCCAGACATGGAGGTCTTCTGTGCCCAGCAGGCCACCATCCCTGGGAGGGCCAGCCTTTCCCAATGGGGTCGCAAATTGCGAGTGACTCATTAATATTCATGAGCCTCACTTTTTGCGACCCCATTTGGAATCGCTAACAGTGTCTCCGACACTGTTGTACATTTGCTTTTGCGACTCGCAAATTGCGACTCGTAATTTTTCACAATTTGCGAGTCGCAAAAGCAAATGGTCGTACATCTGGCCCAGGATCTGCCACCAGATCTAGCTTTCTGAACTTTAGGGATGCACAGCAGATTGATTGGCTGAGTGGAGTGCCCTAGGAGGAAGATATTTTTTGAGGGTGTCTTGGATGTACCTAGTGCCGTTCTGATGGAATGCTCTGTGCATAACCAAAGGTGTTTTAAATTTGATTCTAGATGTGACCGACAACCAATGAAGCTACTTCGATCTTTCCTGATGGTTCTTTTTGGAATATTCAGAGTGAGCCAACACGTCAAGGCCCTCCCACAGTCATGTAGTACATTTTGGGTGCTGACCCTGCTGTTCGCAAAAATTAGGGTGGTGATGCTCTGGGGAAACCCCCCCCCCCACCCCCCCCACCCCCCCCCCCCCACACCCCACCTAAAGCTACATAATGGTGTCAGGACATGGTGCATTGTTAGGAAGAGCTAGACACATACTGGGAGTACATGCTGTGACCTTGCTCAAAGCTACATGGGTGCTGTTCCAGACATTTTTGTTTACTGAGAATAACCCCCAGATGTGGGAGACTCGCTGGCCTGGAAAATTGCATGTTCTCCCAGGCAGGTCTCAGTTGGACCTGTGAGTGACCAACGATCCACCACGTGGCTATAACTGAAAACCCTCTGCAGCACACTCTTACTGAGGGTGCGGCTGCAGACCCCCAGAATAGGACACTGCGTGGCACTCGTAGGAGGAGCACGAGACAATGTAATGACAGAAGAGGTTATGACCCACTGTCAACATTTTATTTATCTCTGATGTCATGGGGTTGGTGAAGTTGGATTTGCCTGATATGTTTGTGTGCTTGTAGTTCTATAAAATCTATAAATAAAAGATGCAAAAAATCAGTTTTCTTGCAAGAAAATACAGGAACCGCAAAGTCAGCATGATCATTGCACCAACAAATCAAATTTTGAAACGTCACATAACCCGATCACCTTAGCACTAAATCACCGAATATCATTGGGAGGTTATAGAACAAACTAGTTAAATAAACAATAGTGAACCATTGTGACTGGATGCAATACATGTGGAGGCAGAAAGACCTTAGACATTGTAGAACAATGGTTACCTCTAGTGAGCTCTTCGAGAACAGTTTCATTTAGAAATAAATAAGCCTCATCTTGCTGCATGTAGTGCCAGGCAAGAAATATAAACACAGAATGAACATAATGATACGGTATCTATTTTGAACAAGATGGCATTGATGCCGAACTAAGGCCTAGTTATCCTAAATCAGCAGAACACACTTTAACACATTGTAATGAATTCGTATCAAGTGCATTAACTCCATTTTAGCATGCATATGCAAATCAAGGTGCAGAGCGACTAATATTAAGGCTCATTTTAGTTTAATTGTTCAGAAGCTCCCTCACCCAGCATCACAGCTTCTCTGTCATATGGGAATGTAGTGGTGTGTGCAGGCCTGCCATCTTTTCTGCTTCTTTTAGTACTGACAACCATTTAGTAACTTTGCCTATACTTCTTAAATTAAGCAAGCTGATGAGAGAAGGGCATTTTGGTGTATTTTAAAATACTTGGAAAATATCCCACATTACTCTTGAGCATTACTGAATTTTTACCCTCTACACATGATGGGTATGAAGGCATTTAGATCATTATGGCTCTAAATATGTTGTGGCTCTTGCTGTAGCTCTACATCACTAAATGAATTGTGCACAGTTCCTATTTTTTGACACTATGTGACCTTTCCTTGCCTTGTGAACCATCCATACTTAACAAGTCCGGTTAGAGTTTTTATTTCTACCGTAGTAATCCCAATATCTAGCAATTTCTGGTCAAATGATATAGACATCTTCCTGCTTTTATATCCGGTTCATCTTTGAAATAGTTAAGATGATGGTTGTGCATTATTTAAAAAACAAAAACTAATAGAAACATCAGTGAGTTAAAACTAATTATTATATACTGTGTCTGATATATAATGTGTGCATTTATATCAGCTCTGTTGAAGTTTACCATTTTGTATAAGAGTTCAAATTTCTGATAAGAACTATGTAGAACTGAATTTCTGATTGGCATTTCCTCACGTTTGCCTTGGGATCCTTTTTGATGGGAAGGGGCACACATATTTGCCTCATCTGTCTTTTCTCTGAAGAAGTCTCTGTGTGTGTGGGACGAAACGCGCTGGCTGTGTTTTTCATTTCAAAAGGGAAAAAAGAAAATAAAGATAATCTTATAAAAGAGATTCTGGAATCCGCGATTCTTTGTTGCATGGAATTGTTAGTAAGTCTGTTTTTTCACAAATTTGTGATAGGGTTGTAGCAGCTTTTATTGCTTACTCTGAAATTGTTACTTCAAGTGAATATATAAGTTTGAAACGTGCTCCTTCTACCTATATCTTAGTTCTATTGAAATTCACCACATTTGCGGTACCATCTTTACATTTTGGCCCTCCAATGGTCCATTCTATCCACAAGGATGCTGCCTACCTGTTTAAATGGAATGTTCTAAATATTCAGGACTTTTAATGAAGGACGAAATAAGCATCCTTTAAGAAAGCATGCTTTAACAGTTTCACATTTATAGAACAAAACACTGTAAAAGTTTCTTACGTAGGTTGTCCTTGTTCCATGACTATTGGTTGGTACCGACTGAAGATGTAACTTCTCGTTGAAAGATCAATGCATGTGGGCAAATGGGAAAACAGGATATTGCTAGGGGTACTAGGCTGAGGAATAAAGGATATTTTAGGGGTATATTCTTTTGTGAGGGGTGTCACCGGATTATAAGATAATTGATGTTTGCTGCTCCATCATTCCAGTCAAAAAGATGGAGGCATGTTGTGTGCTTTTAAAATTCTCTCCTCCAATTACCCCTCATGTCTTTCTTTGCACGATTTAGTTAGAGAGTTCTTAGTCTAATGTGGTTGGCACGTTTTTGCAGTACTAGAAACATTTCTATACATTTGCCGAGCTATTTATTATTGTGACTATTAGAATATAATAAATAAAAAAAATAAAAAAATCCCAGCACACCTCGTTGTCTAACTCTTGTGAATGTATCACTGCTTCATGAAGTTTGTGGGTCTCCTTAATTTTATTTTCCAAATCTCTCCTAGAAACAGGTTTATAAAGAAAGATGTTGAGAAGGTTCTTCTTTGAGGGCTAGTATTGTGGGTTAATGAGGTTTTTACGTCGAAGTCTACCAGACAGTACAGCTGTTTGGTTTGCCAAGACATCTTAGAACATTCAGAAAGCCTCTCTGGAAAGTATTCTGCCAATTGCTTACCACTGGATTTGTGGTTTGTAACTCACATTTGCTTGCTTTCTGTCTGGTGGCTGTATGTGTTTTATGCTGCCCAAGATGTCTTTGTCATTACCGTGCAGTATAGCCTGTTCACCATCGCTCTTTATATTCTTCGAGTGCTCACTTTCTGTACACAGGTCTTTAAATTTTGTTCTCATCTTGTCACATTTGCTATGCATTCAAAGACAGAGGTCACATTTCAAGCTCTGTCCGGAGACTCTAGACCCACTTAAACTGTAATGGGAGAGATGGGTGGGAGAGACGGAGGAAGTTGAACGGAGAGAGGCCTGCACGGTCACTATGGAACTGGTGACTTCTGCACAGACTGCCTGATCCACCTACCCTACCTCCACCAAATCTACAGAACTCTGCACCTGTTGAGACACACCGGTCTCCTCACCGAACCCAGATGTGCTTGCTGTCATTCTCCGCTGGCAGACTTTTACCACATGGTCTGGTAGTCTCCTGCTACTATCCACGCCTGGTCACGTATACGTTCCGTTCTATTGGCGGGTCTAGATACTCCAGTCACATTGACTCCAAAGTTAACCCCACTGGGAATAATGGATGATTTGAGGAAACATATGGACAGTGCTCTCGTGGGTTTGGCTACCCTAGTGGCTAAAAGACATTGCATTACCCTAGAACCGACCAAACCCACAGACCCTTAAGTTATGGCTGACATGGAACAGGTGTGCCAAACAGGAGGAACGGAATTATTTGGCCTGGGGATGTCTGCAAAAATTCACTGAGATTTTTAAGGGAAATAGTGCGAATATTACCGATTGTCCAATTACACATTGGGTTTGAAGTCTTGAACTGTTGTTCTACAATTGTGCTTGGCTGCGGATGGGATTGGGGGCAAGTGGGGACAGGAAAGGGGAGGAGTAGTTATATTTCTTCTGTGTTTTGACTCTGTCGTTAAAACCTATACAATTGATTTATAAAGAAATATCAGGCTCTGTCTTCCTGGGAGCTTGGTGTTTATCCTTCATTCTCTGATTTCAAAGTGAGAGGATTTATGTGACAACGCTGCTGGAAACCCATGTGAGACGAAAGGCTGTAGGATGACTTTCTAACATTCAACACAATTTAAATGTTTGTCTAGGAACTGTACAAATATTTCAGAATATTTCAGAATTAAGAAAGCACAAACGAAGCACATTTGTAGCACATTTGTTTTTAATTCTGAAGTTTGGGGAAACAAATATTCTAATATGATCAAAATAAATCAATACACTTGGTGATGCCATTTCCATACATTATCGTTTGTGCGCTGTATAGTTTGATCAATGAAACTGTATATCTGTGCAAATGTAATGGTCAATTCAATAGAACATGTGTCTGTAATGGCAGTTTGCACCACACCATGCATACTCCACTGTATGCAGCTCCACTCTATGACACTCTACTACACTCTATTACAATCTATGCCAGTCCTCTCTACAACACTTCTCCATTTTACACTAAGATACTCTACTCCCTCTACACTACTCTACAACACTCTCCTCTACTTCATGCAACTATACTCTACTCCAAGCCACTCTGCTCTGCTTTATGCCACTCCACTGCGGTCTATGCAACTCCGCTCTGATACTTCACTCTACTCTACTCCACTTCACTCTAAGGCACACCACTTTACTACACTCGAATATACTCCACTCTGACACTCTACTCCAATCCACTTTACTCCACCCTGATACTGTAGCCTACTCCACTCTACGACACTCTACTTCTGTCTATGCCAATTCTCTCTTTGGGACTCCACACAATACCACTATGACACTCCACTCGCCTCCATGACATTCTACACCACTATACTTTTACACCACACCACACTATGCCACTCCATGGCACTTTGCTCTATTCTATACTATGCCATTTTATGCCCCTCCACTCTGTGGCTCCACTCTGACACACTACTCCACTTTACTCCATGACCCGCTACACCACTCCAAGGCACTCCATGCCAGTCCACTCTACAACATAACACTCCACTCTAAGATGCTCTGTGCCACTCTACACCACTCTTTACTGCGCCACTCTTCTCCAGTGTACTCCATGCCACTCCACTCTACACCACTCTACTCTACTCTACACCACTCTACTCCATGCTACTCTACTTGTACTCTGCCACCCCATCCCACTCTACTCCACACCACTCTACTCTACTCCACATCACTCTACTGTACTCCATGCCACTCTACTCCTCTTATGCCTCTACTGTACTCTACTCCACTCCACTCTACTCCATGCCACTCCTCTCTACTCTATGGCACTCCACTCTACACCCTTCTGATACTCTACACCACTCTCACACTTCACTTTATGCCACTCCACTCTGACACTTTAGTTAGCTCTACGGCACTCTACTCTATAACAGTTTATTCCACTCCCCTCCATTCTACATGCATCCTTTCTACACGCATCTATTCTATGCTTGTTC
Organism: Lissotriton vulgaris; assembly: GCF_964263255.1. NCBI lineage: Eukaryota > Metazoa > Chordata > Amphibia > Caudata > Salamandridae > Lissotriton > Lissotriton vulgaris. The sequence goes on along the minus strand of NW_028255097.1, from coordinate 266,143 downwards.
ACTCTGCACTTGTCCAGTCTATTCACCGCCACTCTATGCTCCTCTATTCTAAGCCACTCCACTCTATGTTCCTCACTCTATGCCACTTAATTATATGCCACTCAACGCTACTTCATGCCACTCCACGCTACTCCATACCACTCCACACTACTCCAGTCTGACCCTTCCCTCTATTTTATAACACTCCACTCTACGACACAACACTCTGCTCTACAACCCTCCACCCTACTCTAAAACACCATACTCCACTTCTCTCTATTCTACTACACTCCACTCTGACACAACACTCCACTCTACAACCCTCCACTCTACTCTAAAACACCATACTCCACTTCACTCTATTCTACAACACTTCACTCAACGGCACAACACTCCACTCTATGGTACAACACTCCACTCTACTCTAACACTCCAGTCCGACACACCACTCTGACACTCTTCTCCACTGCAACACTGTACTCTGACACTCCACTATATGCCATGTCACAACACTACAGTCAATGCTACTTTAATCCACACTACGGCACTTTACTCTGTTATGACACTCTATATCCATCCGCTCCACATCACTCTACTCTATGCCCCTCCACTCTATGCCTCTCCACTCTATGCCTCTCCACTTCACTCAACTCTACAACATGCTATTCCACACCACTCTATGCCACACCACTCTACAACACCTCACGCAATGCCTCTCCACTCTACATCACTCTACTCCACTCAACGCCACTTTATGGTACTGCACTCTAGGCCACTCTACTTACTCTCTATTCCACTTCACTCTATTATATTCTACTCTACAACGCTCTACTCCATAACACATCCGTTTATGCTTCTCCACTCTAAGCCACTCCACTGTACGTCACTCCATGCCACTCCACTCTATGCCACAACACTCCACGAAATTCCACTTTTCAGTAATTTACTCCACTCTATGCTATGCCACTTTATGTCCCTCCACTGTATGCCATTCTACTCTACGGCACTCTACTCTACAGCACTCTACTCCACTCTATGCCACTCCACTTTGACTCTATGGCACTCTGCGCCCCTCCACTTTACTCCACTCTGCCATTCTACGTAATGCCTCTACACTCTGACACTTTACTCCACTATAAGACCCTCCACTTATTGACGCTCCACTCTACAACCTTGTACTCTAGGAAACTCTACTTTATTCCACTCTGCTCTATGCCACTCTCCTCTCCTCTATGCCACTCCCCTCTCCTCTATGCCACTCCACTCTATGCCACAGCACTCCACTCTATGCCACAACACTGCACTCTATGACACTCTATTGCCCCTATGTCACTTTACCTCAGTTTACAGCACTCTACTCTACAGCACTTTCCTCCACTCTATGCCCCTCCATGTCACCGCACTCTGACACTCTACGACTTTCCACTCTGACACTCTACGACACTCCATTCTTCTCCACTCTGCACCACTCCACTCTGACACTCTTCTCCACTCTTTGACACTCCATTCTATGCCACTCTATCCTATGCTATGCCACTCAATTCCACTCCGCTACTAAATGCCACTCCACTTAAAGACACGCTACTCCTCTTAATGCCACTCCACTCTACACCATTTCACTTTACCACACTCTATGCTACTCCATTCAGTGCCACTCCACTCTAAGCCCTCTAATCTATGCCCCGCCAAGCCACTGTTAGCCACTCCACACTATATCGCAACGTTTTGCTATGGTGAACCACAGCCACACTTGTGTACAACATGGTCAAAACTTACTTCAAACTCAATAGCTCTTGCATAGGCAAGACCTGTTGACTTTGCCAATGCCTGTCTGTTATTGGAACTTAGTTGAAAGCGATCACTTCATGGCTAGGCAGATTCAGCATTTTTCTTTGCAGATTTAAGTTCAGACATTCAGTACTTCCTTTGAAATATGCTTTGTAATGGAGAGCCATCACCTTGCCAGGACTGTGATATTAACCTAAATTCTTATGATGGAGAGGCCTGCACTATGTTTCCTCTAGGACACACTGGTTAAAGAAGGCTTTGCAGATATTAGGACTATAAAAAGGCTTTTCTTTAACACTTCATATGACGTCTTCATTTGAAAGACAACAATGGAAATGGTCGAAGGGCATTTTAACTCATATGAAAACTGAGTGATTCTCGAACACGTAGAGCTGGAGAGAACTCTTGCATATAGTGTAAGTCTTTTATTGTGAGAAGCTGGCCTGGTATATGGTGTCCACTAATGTAAGTGGGCACCTTGCACCAGTCCAGACAACCCTTATGGTGATTTAAGAGGTCTCAGACAACCTAAAAAGCTATCCAAGTGGTAGCTGTGGAGAGCAGCCTTCAGGCTTAGTCTTGAAGGAGCGTAAAGCAGCCTGTTTTACCAGTATGCAATCTTATAGTATAAAGTAAATGAAAAGGAACCACACAAAGTATTTATAAAAATATGTATATATTATATAGCACTCTCTAGTATGTTACAGTATCTCCTACATGGAGATAGACCGAAAGCACACAATACCTTAGCAAAGAAATCACAGTAAATAGCACTAATACACAGTGGGACCCAGGGGGGGACCAAACCATATACTAAGAAAGTGGTATAAGAACCAGGACTCGATTCAGGACAATGTAAAGATGACGTTGAATTGCTGGGGACCCACAGAACCACTCAAGGTAAGTAGATAGGGACCCCATAGGGAGTGTGTGCAGTGTGTGAGTACAACTGTGTGCTCTGTACAAGTCTATGTGCACTTTGTGGTTGGAATTTTAAAGATTAGGGACACTTCCCAGTGGATCTTGAAGAACCCCTGTGGAAGACAGAAGGTTGGAGAGCCACCCCACCCATGGATACCATGGTATCCAAGTTATCTATCCAAGGGAAGCCGGGTGCATAGGTGTGAAGTGGCGTCGGAAACTGCTGCCGGACCCAATGGAGGACTTCAGGAAAATGCCGCTGCTGGAATAGGAGAAAGTGTATGGAGGAATCCAAATGTGGATTCTTGAAGAGGAGTACCTGAAAGCAGAGGGGACAGTCTATATTACTCTGGAGTGACCAGAAGACTTGGAAGACGGATGCCCTCCGACTTCTGGCGCTTCAGGAAAGATGATGGTGACCTAGACTCTGCAGCTGCGAGGACCAGGCGATGCTGAGGATGACCAGGATCTGGATATAAGCTATCTCACGAAGGATGTCGAGTGCTGAGGGGTTGATGTCTGGCGGGAGCACCAACAAGACACGGCAAATGCAACCCATGCAGGAAGTCAAGAAGGTGCACGGTTGGGATCAGCAAGGTCCAGGATACTCACCACAAGCAGGGGAGTCAGGGCAGGCTCAGAGCAATCAGGGGAGCCTAAGGAAAGCAAAAGTGACCCTCAAATGGACCCACATGCTAATGGCACAGGAGTCTTGAGAGGACCTCAAGCAGCTCACCAAAAGATGCAGGCCACGATGCACACAATGTGGTGTGGCAAAAGATTCTGGTCACTAGAGGTGCTCGAGGTTTGGGCTACTTGGTGCCCAAAGATCTTCTTGCAAACATGTCAACAAGCCTTTGCAACAACAAAGGGGCGCAGTACCAAGGGGTTCAGTTATTGCAACCCCCACAAGGACTACTGGCCTCAAACTTGGTGAGAGGGTAGAGCAGGCCTTGGGAGCTGAGGGAAACTACCACCTGTGTTGCAGAGCTCACGGAACCTGGAGGTGCTTGTGATCTTAAGATCAGTCATCTTCATTGCGGTGCCTGCAAATCCAGGTGAGTGACTCCTTCATTCCAAGGGAGATTACTTTGGTTGTCCTTGATGCTTCACAGGCTTTGGAAGGTTCCTGTATGATACACAGGCACAGACGGTGTAGTAGACTGGAAGGGAGATGAAGTTAGGCCCAAACAAATTCCAGCGTGCCCATACAGTAGAAGTGCAGTGGTTTCAGTTCTGATTCTTATCTCACGACGAATCTAGGGACCTACACCTATTAAACCTTTAAGTACCCTAAGGAAAGGGTTGGGAAGATTAAAGGGACCCTCCCAGGGGACGGTCTGGAGAGAGGGGAGGTTACTCCCATGTCCTTGATCCAGTTTTGCACCAGAGCTGGAGCCAATGGCTCCCAGGACTGATTTGAACTGGACTATGCACAGGGACACCAAATGTGCCCTTCATGCAGACTTTCAGGTGCTGGCAAGCGTACTCACCCAGCCCTAATACACTAAATCCTATCTGGGAGGTGGTCACACCTCCCTGTGACAAGATGCCGATTGTTCTGCCTGCCCCTGTTCAAGCTTGGCTCAGCAGCAGGAGGGCAGAAATGTGTCTCTAGTCGGCAGCAACCATTTTCTGCTGTCCGGGACTCGAAGGCTGTTAACGGGAACACTGAGAGCCTAACGGAGGGTTCTCCCGGTGCTTGGAATCATACCCCCACACCGTTTACGGTGTGTAGGTATGTTTTTTTAAGTGCAGTGACCCTTAGGTATAGTAAACCTATATCTTTAATACGTGGTGCATGCATCAACTTACACAGGCTGCAATAGCAGGCCTGTAGTTCCATTACAAATGGTCTTTCATGGGTGGCCTAATGCATGCTTCAGCCCATGGGAGACCTCTGGGGTACCTATGCCCTGGGTACATGAGTACCATACAATAGGGACTGACCAGGGTACCCCAGTATCCAATCTGGGATGTACCTAAGTACTGAACACAACAGTTTGAGGAGAAAGCAGTTAGGCTGGGTTCCTGATTAGCAGGATCCCAGTCAGACTAGTCAAAAACAGCATCACATCAGGGCAAAAGTGGGGGTAAACATAAGAAGCAGATCCTACTTTCCTACAGGTATCAATTGCAAAGTCACCTTTTAGCGCTGCCTTATGTTAGAGCATTTCAAGATGTATTTTGTATTCTATGTTTTTATTATTTTTTTAAAAAATGTTCAATTTCTCAAGAGGTTGTTTATTTGAAAGTTGAAAGAAAGTTTTCCACGAGTAATTATTTCCCAAACTAATATACACTCACTTCACTCCCCCACTGTTTTAAAAAAATAAACATTGCTGATGCTTACTTACCAACTAGGAGAAATGTATGAATTCAAGATGCAAAACTTTGTTTTCACCAAAAGATGATTAGTTCCTTCTGCCCCATCTTTGCTGTACTATTTTCTTACTTGCACATCAAAATCACGATTGTGTAGAAAGTTAAGAAGTTAAGATTACAGAAACATTTTAACAGTTACGTTATTTTAATAAAGTATTTTGCATTCATCTCACTCTACCTCTGATCTAATTGATTACTCCACTATAGTTTTATTCATTTACTCTGAATTAAGCACTGGCCCAAACATTCCTTTCACTGCCACTGTTGTGAGTATCGTACTTTTATTGAAACTTGTAAAATCTTTTTCGACAAGTACATTGGTTTGCTCAAGATAATGTCAATTTTCCTCACTGACTTTGTGTCCAAATGTGTTTTCTAACCACCGGTTTGGGTGTGTTAGATTTTTTTTGTCACACTCCAACCTCCCATAATGAAAAAAACAATTAACTTTTTTTTTTACAGGTATATTACTTTTCCTCATAAATTGGCTCATATGTTACCTTAACCCGCTCTTCCTCTGCCCAAACCAGTGATTAATTTGTAAAATAAGAATTGCCGGGTCTCTCCTTAGGAGGCAGCACTAACAGGAGAAATGTGCTGGTGCAAACTGCCTCCTGACTAGCAGCCCAGCGCTTATTATTCCGGAGAGGAATTGGCATAAGAGCTGCAGATTTGGGAGATACGGAGCCGGGTTCGAGTCTCGGTGTGGCTCAACAGCCTGTGATTCTGGGGAAAATCGAGTGCCTTCTAAATAGGTGTGTCTTTAACTGGTGCTATAAGTGCCGGTACCAAGGATTAGATGCCGGTGCTGAGCACCGGAAAGCACCGGCTCAAATTAAGCCCTGGCCCAAACATTCCTTCCACTGCCCCTGTTGTGAGTATCGTACTTTTATTGCAAAATGCCAAATTTGGGACCTTTGAAACAGTTAGGAATTCGATTTTTTTTAATAAAAAAGGGTACTTGTGCCCTTTACCACACAATGATTGACCAGTTTACAGTAACTGGGAAAATCGTTCACAAGCTTCCTTAAATGATCCTAACTTAAAAATCCCACATGGAGTCACATCCCGCATTAGTCTTTTGGTTCAAAGGTGCCGTAAGAATTTATTTTTACATACAAATATATTACACCTTGGTATTCACCATTGTGTATTTACAGTTCAGCCCCATTTTACATTGAAAAGATATTTTTTTATTTGTCTAACTTTTGATCCTTATTGTTTGGAGCCCGTGATTGCCCACAGCTGCCACCAATCGCTCCTGCATATCGAATTTGATATCTGGTGCTGTAATAATATACTGCAGTTGTAAGCGCATTGTGCATTTACCCCCAATTGACTTTTAGCGATTTGTAATTGCTCTGAGTACTAACTTCGCCTTTGTATTTGTGGCTTTAATTCGCGCTCCACTTGCAGCCTGGTTTGCTCTCACCCGGAGGCTCAGAGGGGACGCGCTGTTGCTCCTTCAGCTGTGCTTGTATTTGTTTGGCATTGTGCTTCCCTAGGTTTCGATATCACATCCACCCACCATCTTGTTGTCGTGTTGACCCCTGCCCCGCCTCCCCGCTACCGCCTCCCTGCTGACCCTCCCACGCTCTGCCCCCCCACTATCCATTAATGCCAGATGTCCCAACGCGCAGCGTCCACGCGCTTCGGCCGCGCCGAAGGTGCGCCAAAGGTAAGCCCGTCTACGCCCGTCCGCGCCTGGACCGCGCCCAGCGCCAGACCCCCTGGTCCTCGTACCTCCCACCTCCCCCGCATTACTTACGATGCCACCACCCTCCTAGCCCTTAACCCCGGCCGACTCCCCCACTGCATCCAAGCCACTCCTGGACACACCCATGGTCCCTTCTCCTGCAAATCCTGCAAATTCGACGGCGAAGAGATCAACTCTTCATCCACGGACACAAACCAGATATCTGACTCCAACTACCTAAAATGCATCCTGCTCAACACCCGCTCAGTCCACAGACACGCCATCGAACTTTGGAATCTACTAGACACCATCTCTCCCGACGTCGCCTTCCTGACAGAAACATGGATGAACGCCTCATCAGCCCCTGACATCACCATTGCCATCCCGGAAGGATACAAGATCATCCGTAAGGATCGCATCGACCAAACAGGAGGAGGCATCGCTATCGTCCATAAGAACTCCATCCGTATCTCAACCAGCTCAGACGTCCACCTCGCTAGCGCCGAACACCTTCACTTCCAAATCCACACCGACCCCAAGACCACACTCAGAGGCACTCTCCTCTACAGAACTCCCCGTGCAAAATTCAGCGACGTTATCACTGACTTCATCACCCCACACGCCCTCCCCTCCGAGGAATACATCCTACTGGGAGACCTCAACTTTCACCTGGAAAAGAGCAACGACAGCAACACCACCTCCCTTCGGGACAACCTCGCCAACCTCGGACTCAAACAACTTGTCTCTACGCCCACCCACATCGCAGGTCACACACTCGACCCCATCTTCACCTCCAGCAAACATGTCTCCTTCAGTCACACCACTACCCTCCAGTGGACGGACCACAGCTGCGTACACTTTTTCTACAATAAAACCACCACTCACAACCGACCTCAACCTACTCTACGAAGAAACTGGAACAAAATCACCATCGACCAGATCTCATCATCGCTTCTTCAAAACCCACCTGCCCACTCCTCAAACCCCGACCAAGCAGCGTTTAACCTCACCCAATGGCTATCCAACAGCGCCGACATCCTAGCACCGCCGAAAAAACGTCAAATCAAACTTGGCAGCAAAAACGCCTCCTGGTTCAATGATGATTTTAAGAAATCGAAGAAACTCTGCCGCTCCCTCGAGAAGGCTTGGAAAAAAGACCCAAACACCAGCACCAAGGACGCCTTCAAAAACGCCACCCGCATACACCACCAACTGATCCGGACTGCCAAGAAAGCCGCATTCAAAGACCGACTAGACAACAACGCCCACAACAGCAAGGAACTATTCAACATCGTGAAAGAATTCACCAACCCCTCAGCCAACTCCAACGACATCACCCCCTCTCAAGCCCTATGCGACTCCCTAGCCTCATTCTTCCACAACAAAATTGCAGACATCCACAACAGCTTCGACATCCAACCCGAAGACCATCCCACCCAATCCTCTGCCGTACCTGCACCCCCCTCGAACATCCTTAACGACTGGAACCCAATCTCCACCGAGGACACCATCCGCCTGATGAACTCCATCCACTCAGGATCCCCCACAGACCCATGTCCTCACCACATTTTCAACAAAGCAGACTCCATCATAGCACCACACCTCCGAGACGTCATCAACTGCTCCCTCAACTCCGCCACATTCCCGGAAAGCTGGAAACACGCCGAACTCAGCGCCCTTCTGAAAAAACCCACAGGGGACCCCACCGAACTCAAAAACTACCGCCCCATCTCGCTCCTTCCATTCCCGGCCAAAGTCATCGAGAAAGCCGTCAATAACCAGCTCGCCGCCTTCCTCGAAAGCAACAAATCCCTCGACTCCTCACAGTCCGGCTTCCGAGCCAAACACAGCACGGAGACCGCTCTCATCGCAGCAACAGACGACATTCGAACTCTACAAGACAACGGAGACGCAGTCGCCCTCATCCTCCTCGACCTCTCCGCAGCCTTCGACACAGTCTGCCATAGCACTCTTCTAAAGCGCCTCAAAAACATCGGAATCCAAGGAAAAGCACTGGAATGGATCACCTCATTCCTCACCGGAAGAACCCAGAGAGTCCGCCTCCCACCATTCAAGTCCGAGGCCACTGAAGTCATCTGCGGCGTACCCCAAGGTTCCTCACTCAGCCCCACCCTCTTCAAAGTATACATGAGCCCCCTCGCGACTATCGCTCGCCAACACAACCTCAACATCATCTCCTATGCAGACGACACCCAACTGATCCTATCACTCACCAAAGACCCCAACACTGCCAAAACCAACCTACATGAAGGTATGAAAGAAGTAGCAGAGTGGATGAAGCACAGCCGTCTGAAACTGAACTCAGACAAAACAGAAGTCCTTATCTTAGGCACCTCCCCCTCCGCTTGGGACGACTCTTGGTGGCCAGAGGCCCTTGGAAAAGCACCCATCCCGACGGACCACGCACGAAACCTGGGCGTCATCCTGGACTCCTCTCTCTCGATGAACAGACAAGTCAACGCAGTCTCATCTTCATGCTTTAACATCCTCCGTATGCTCAAAAAAACATTTCGCTGGATCCCCACCGAAACCAGAAAGACAGTCACCCATGCACTGGTTACAAGTCGCCTGGACTACGGAAACACCCTATACGCCGGTATCACCGCAAAACTCCAGAAAAAACTCCAACGCATCCAGAACGCATCAGCCAGACTCATACTAGACATCCCACGCAAAGACCATATCTCTAGCCACCTGAAAGACCTCCACTGGCTCCCCATCAATAAGAGGATTACTTTCCGCCTCCTAACCCACGCTCACAAAGCACTCTACGAACTTGGACCCGAATGCTTCAACACACGACTTTCCTTCTACACCCCCCCTCGCCAGCTACGATCTTCCAACCAAGCCCTTGCTACCATTCCTTGCATCAATAAAACCACCATGGGAGGTAGATCCTTCTCCTACCTCGCAGCTAAAACCTGGAACTCACTCCCCACCCACCTACGTCTCACACAGAACCACCTAGCGTTCAGAAAGCAACTTAAAACCTGGATATTCGACAAGTAATTCCCTTCCCCTCCACAAGCGCCTTGAGACCCTCTGGGTATGTAGCGCGCTATATAAATTTCTGACTTGACTAGGTCCTACACGCCACTTTTCATGAAGAACTGTGTAGGGGGGAAAAGTTAAGGGGTGGGGTAAAAGGTGTGTTTTCTCATTTTAATTCCCATTATACATTTTGTTTGTGCCTACAGCCAGAACTGCTGTACAGATTTATACCAAATTAGGCATGAAAGTAGGATTTAAATCCATTCAAATATATGCAAATTCTTTCAATAATTTTGGAGAAATAAACCTTTAAACAGTTACTGAGCTGACGGTAATGGGTTAACCATTTTCTGAATCTTGGTCCTTTTAACCACAGAAGATTTGCGGATCCCATCCAGGTATCCAACATTTAAACTACAAACATTATGGAATCCATATGGAACAGGGAGACTTTTTCCCCTATTGTTCATTTTGGATCCAGAGATTCAAAGTTTGGTCCATGGGTCCAAACGCTATGATGGGCTGGCCACAAAAGAAAAATTATGTGGCCCTCAGGTCATAGTGTGGGTACTCTCAAAGTTCAAATAAAAATAATGTAAAAAGCGTCTTCAAGACCATGTATCCTTTTTGGCACTCGCAGTACCTCTACACCAAAAATTGTTTCCAGTATCTGCTGTAACTCTGTCGGTGCCACTGAACCCGAACACCGTTGTAGGCATGCAAGTGCCATGAATCCTGAAAAGGATCCATGGACCGGGTAAGATTCACCACTTAATGGGTCACCACTTTCGAGGTCATAGCATCAGAATTGCTGACCCTCGGAAGGGCAGTCTTGTGTCAGAAAAGCTTCCCAGTAGCCAGACTGAAGCTTGCCATAGATTTGTGATACCAAACAAAAAAAAAACACAAACAAGAGCCTGGCCGCGATGTAAATAAGGCCTCTCAACCAACCCCCGCTGCGCATGCTTAAAAGTCATGCACAATATAGGTTGGAAAGTAAGGGGGTGATTAGGATCGCGGACGGACTTGCGTCCGTCCGCGACCCCTGGTATGGACTGCGGAGTTCCCTCCTGTGCAATTAGGATGTGACCGCCACCCTGGCGGTCACATCCTCTATTTTTAACATTGCTGCGGGTGCGGCTTCAAGCTGCACCCGCAGCAATGTTAAAAATGCACGCATTGCATTTGTATGCAGTAAGTGGCAGGCACCGCGTGGTGCCTGCCGCTTACTGCATACAAATGCTGGGGGGTACCATAGGTACCCGCCATGTGCACCCCCTACCCCCCCTTCACCTAGGGGGCCCGCAACGGGCCCCCGCAGTGAAGTTACACATGCTTTTCCGCGGCGGAAAAGCATGTTTCCGAGCACATCCTAATCTGGCTGACGGTGTCTGAGAGACACGTCACCATATTAGTGCTTTTCCGCCGCGGTTGTAAGCCAGCGGCGGCGGAAGAGCTGCGGACGGAAACCAGGACCCACCAGCCATCCTAATGTGGCGGTGGGTCTTTGTGGGTCCACAGAGGATTTTCCGCATCCTCCGGGCCGGCGGTGGCTTCCGCCGGCCCGGGGGATGCGGAAAATCCTCCATCCTAATCAGCCCCTTTGTGTGCTATTAAAAAATAAAAACATGAAGTTCACTTTATGGGTATGACCTTTTCCATTCTAGGCTTCAAGACTTTTTTGCAAAAATAGCAAACGTCTTTGCCTCTTTTTCTAGCTCGTCGTGCCAGGCACTGTACTAATCCTACTCTTAAAAGCTATTCCAGAACAACAGACATTTTAGATGGATTTTGTGGTGTTGTATGGTGCTCCATATAAAATAGCTTCCCTCCACCAAAAACTTAGGAAATACCCGGATTCCCTACTTCATTTTACATACGTTAAGCCTGAAAGGGCATTCTATCTATCTAGAGAATGAGGTTATCCGAAAATAATTCTTTATGAAGCATATCATTGAGTATGTACACAAAAATCAGGAATTATTATATTGGATGGATCAGAGAAAACCCTTTTTCTATAGTGACAATGTTGGGGGAGGGGGATAGGGGGGAATACCTCTGCCCTCCATTCTTTAGTTATGTCGTTTTAAGCAAGCTTCAGCCCCAGATTGAGGAGGGAGATCTTGCATTTGTTCCCACCCAAACCATCCATAAGGTGAAGTTGGCCCAGTCACGGAATAAATGGGATTTGCCACAACAAGACCCGGTCCAAGCATACAACCACCCTCTGTTAAATCCCCTCCAGAACTGGGAAGCTCCACACAGTATGAAAAAATGTGCTTCCTCTGTACTGCATCGGAGACATTTGGGAGTGTTGATCCCACCCACAAGATAATAGTCTGCATTGTGTCAGATATACTCTGTGGAGGTACTTAAATTGTATTAGCCAAAGCCTTGCTACAATTGACCCCTCCTCTGAGGGAACTCAGGATCTCAGTCTAGTGGTTATTTTCCAAAATACGTACATCTGCCTTCCACGCTGTGCATAGGGCTCCTAAGGTGTCTGGTTGGTTAGTGATCAGGGATCTGGTAGACTTTGGCAATTTTATGATCACCTAGGTCTCAATTAGTAACTTGCCCTCTAGTGGCTAAAATTCTGGAAGATTAGGCAACTCCCTTATATATGGGTCCAAGGCTTGGCGAAGCTGAAGGGACTTATGGAACTGGCTGCGGTGCAGCTGGACGCTGCCTCACGTTTCTGGTAGGACTTCAGGGTCATGCCCTATATGACATTCCCCAAGCTGGTCATCTCAATAAGGTACCACTTCCAAAACCCTTCCAACTCTGCCACCTGGGGGAGTGAGACCCCACAGCAGAGTTGTGTTTGTTCCGTCAATCTGCCACACCATTTCATTTGTCGAAGGGTCAATCCCCACAAATTAAGAAACACTTTTAACACTGGAGGAAGCAAGACACTGTTCTCCCTGCCATATAAATATGCTTGAAGTGGAGCTGCACCCAGTGCTGTCTTGTCGAGAACGTATGCAGAGTCTCCCTGGGTATCATACCACCACTCATTTATTATCTGAAGGTGGGGTAATAGGACTCGACAGCTACTGTCGCTATACCTCCTCGGTATGTGGACTGTAAGCATTTACTGAGGGCCATGCGTGAACCCTTCCATCCAACAGAAATGCATTTAAGATTGAGTTCAGTTTTTGGGAGCAATGTCTCGGGATGCTGAACGGTGATAGAGAAATCTGGACAGGGAACAAAGTGGAAGTGCCCATAAGAACTCCCCTTTTTGTGTTTCTGTGAGTACTTCTCTTTTAGAGTAGACTGCCGCAAGGAGGGATGCAAAGACATTTGCTATAATGTTAGGATTTGTGAGTTGGACACCCATTTTGCTCCTGATTAGGGGGGCAGAGGAGCTTTGGAAGCCCCCTGGCATACTCTATGGAGCAATTGACTTGATGTATCCCCCCACTGGTATAAATGACACTGAGAAGCCTGCCAGGCAAACCTCTCCTCACCCATTAAGGCTTGATGATATTGCTGCTGCATCAGGCCTAATTGTCTACATGCTCATTTGCTGTCTGGTTGCTGACTAACTCCAGGATCTCTGTCTCTAGAGCAACTATGTCATGTGCTCTGCGTCAGCGCTCCCCTTGCAATAAATTATGTCTGCCCTTGGAAGAGTTGGTTTCAGGCCTCCCAGAGAGTCTGAGGGGACCATACTGTGCCCATGTTATGTACAAATTATCCATCTATTCTACATTTCATATGTTTGCAGGTGTCCTGGGGAGAGGCACCAAGGGAATGCCTGGCATCTATGTCTCGTCTATAGTCCCAGTCTCATAGGGGAGTGATCTGAAGGGCTCCTAGGGTGTACCACCACATCCCTCACTCTCTGCAAGTAGTTACCCAGGACCAGGAAATAATCTAGCTGCGAATAAGAACCATATGTAGCAGAGTAGAAGGTAGAACCACCAGGGGATGGGTTATGGGCCCGCCACACATCAACTACACATTCTGCTCCCCCACAACCCCCTCACCACACCTTCTTGAGTATTGATTACTTTCTAATACGAAGTCTCCAGCCTCCTCTGCACAAAATTCCAAGATTGAGTCCATACTAGTTAGTGACAGTGCGTGCATATCTCTTGATCTTTCACTCCTCACAGACATTCACCTACCTCCAAATGTTTGACACCTATATGACGCTCTCTTGGAGGATGACCTATCAAAAGCCCAAATTAGTGAAGAAATCCAACAATTCCTGGAATAAAACAGAGCAAGTGACACCTCGGATTCGAATAGGTGGGACACCCTGAAGGCCACTCTAAGAGGCACCTTAATAAATGTTGCTGCTACCAGAAACAATTCCCTGAATAAGCTTCTCGACTCTTGGGATATCCCTAAGCTGCACAAACTACAATATAACCAAATACAAATCACTAGAGCTCAGAAATGGGTGGACATTCTTAACTCAGAGAAATTGACCTTTAGTAATTGACCTTTAGAAACAAAGACAGGAAGGCCCTTTCTTAATTATCTGAAATAGTCTAAATAAAAACAAAATCATCACCACAGTTATCAAAAACAAATCTAGCATTATGGTTGCTCCCCATCTGAGATTCTGGAGGTCTTCCATAACTTGTGCTCTGACCTCTGCACCCCAAACAATACAATCAACTCAAAAGATTGTTTATCGTACTTGGACTCCTGTACGCTCCCATTAGCCTCTGCAGAAGACCAATCCCAGCTCAAAGCCCCAATCACCAAAGAGGAAATTCACTCTCCCATTTAATCCCTCATGCCAGGTAAGGCTCCAGGCGCTGTCTGGTACTCGGGGACTTTCTACAAAATATTCCCCGCTCTACTATCGAACCCTCTACTAGCCTTGTTCCACTTGTACGCTTCCACTGGCCGCATCACTGGCTCAGCCTCTGAGGCCACAATAGTTGTCATCCCGAAGGAAGGTAAGAATGCATTGGATATCAAAAACTACAGGCCAATAACATTAATCAATATCAACTGTAAACTATATGCTAATATCTTGGCATACAGACTAGATATTAAAACTCATCACCCAAACTGGATATTTGAATGGTAGGCTAGCCGCCAACAACATTGGTTATTCTGTCATGCTCTCTAAAAAGCTTGGTCATCACCCTCACCCACAGCAGCGATGGTCCTTGAAGTAGAAAAAGCCTTTGATAAGGTCTCCTGGACATTCCTGCGCAAGGCACTACGTAAATTCCAACTACACGAGAACTTCATATGAATGGTGATGGCTCTCTATATGACACCAGTGGTGAAAGCCAGGCTAGATGACCACTGTCCAGCTCATTCACATTAGCCCAAGGTACCAGACAAGGATTCCCACTCTCCCTTCTCCTATTCCTATTATTAGTCATCGAACCTCTCTTATACTCACTAAAAGCAAACAACGACTTCAAAGGTGTTGAATTTCAATTGAGCAGGCAACTCATTGCAGCTTACGCCGATGATGTTCTAATTTTCACTGAAGATGCAGACATACCTATTCCCCGCATTATATCCGACATCAGTAATTATTCTAAGGTATCTGGCTACACTCTTAACCGCACCAAAATGGAGAACTTCCCTATGAATATTCACTGCACCTCCACAATTCTTAGTGACTCCGGCCTGAAATGGCAACCAGAGGTGCGCAAATATTTAGGCATCTGGTTTGGTAAAGATCTACATGCCTTCATCTTGATTAACGAAAATGAAACACTTTCCAGAAAGACCTACTAAACCTTTGGCCTCCCAAACACCTAAAATGGTAGGGCAGAGCTGACGCATCAAAAATGATGATAGTGCCCGTAGTCAATTTTCTCTCCTGCATGTTTCCCATAAACCTCTCCAATCCCTTCTTTAACACAGTGGACAAGGCTATCTCGAACTTTATATGGAATGGGAAGAGAGCTAGGATCGCCGGTCTCATCCTAAAATGGAGTAAAACTAGGGGGGCCTGGACATGTCTGACTTCTAGAGATGACAACAGGAGTTCCTGGCGCCTAAGGTAGCTAGTGGTTTAATAAGACCACTGACCATGCCCCTCCATGGCTCCAAAGTGAATCCCAGCTACTCTTCCCCATCCCGCTAAATTCCATGCTGATTATTTGTGGCCTTTAAAAAATGCCCATGGCCCATTCATTCCCCATAACAGCAGATATGGTCTCTGCCCTTCTACGGGTTGATTAAACACTGAGCAACCAACTCTACTATGGCTTCTCCATTGCATAATCACAATATTAAACTAGAAACCAGAACTCTATTCTGGAAACTAATGGGCCGAAAGAGGTGTTAAATCTGTTGGAGACTTAATCTCAACACTAAACCCATCCCATTTGCTGACCTGAGCTCACACTATGACATCCCCCAATTGAATTCTACAACTTAAAACTCATAAGAACCATTAGGAGTCTCCTCAAGCCGCACAACTCAGACCTTCCCGACCTCCTCAGGAAACTCAAAAGGATAGATCATGCCGCATCTCATATCTATAAAATATTAGGTCCTCCAACACTACACCTCCTCCCAAACCTAAAAATAGAAATGGTCTTCTCACAACCAAGAAAACCGAGTGTCACACTTCTCAGACACTACCTGGCATAGAATCTGGCATTCTCCTTTTCTGGCTAAAACTACACCTTGAGTAGCATAAACCAGATTTTGTTTGATACATAAATCCTATTGGACTCCATTGAGGCTACACAAACTGGGGATCCTGCAATCAGACAAATGCTGGTGCTGAGAGGAATCGTCTGGCTCACTTGAACATATGAGCCGGTTGTTGAAAGAAATAGTGTTGTCATGCATGAGATTGAATATGCAATTCAGGGCTAAACATGTTCCAGGGGTGCTGAATCATGCTGCTGATGCACTTTCTCGCTTCAAGATGCAGGTTTTCAGGGCACACCTCCCGAAGGCAGCCGACAGTCCCACATGCTTCCCAGAACTACTTTGGCAGATTGGTGCCCCCAACTACAGGACCTTGTGGCCTAGCACCCGGGACCAGGAAGGCATATGAAGAGATGGCATGATACAGGGGCGGTTCTCGATTACCTTGGGTTTATGCGTAGGGATGGGCGGTCAGCGGCTGCTGTTAAGCGACATATGGCAGCGATCTCCTCCTTTGCACAAACAAAAGGCCAAAGGGACCCCACTAGTACCTTCATTGTCAGGAAGGCTTTGAAGGGGTGGCAGCGCCTACAAGGAGATGAACCAGACTCCAGGCGGCCGATAGGGGTGGAAATCTTAGTATCTTTACTTGAGGCTCTACGCCATATTTGTCACTCCACTGAGGAAGCTCAGTTATTCAGCGCTGCCTTTACACTGGCATTCTATGGTGAGCTTAGAATTGGGGAACTGACAGCAAAGAACAAACATGATAGACAGGGGGGTTGCAGTATGACTGGGTTCAGATCAAAGGTGATTCCTTGTTGATATCTATTAGGATGTCCAAAATCCATCAGGATGGCCGAGGGGAAGGGGTGGTGTTACATCGGGCATGGGGTAATCCTTGCTTCCCTATCACAAACCTTGAAACCTTTCTGAAAGGGAGACCTGGGGAAAAGGGGGGCCACTGTTAATACGTGCTGATGGTACTTTGCTCACAAAATTACAGTTCAAAAGAGTCCTAGAGATGGCAGTACAAAGAGCAGGACAGGACCCAGAGAATTTCCGAACTCATTCATTCAGGATAGGGGCTGCAACCGAAGCAGCAGCAAGAGGTTTCCATAAAAATTATGTGCAAAGAATTGGCAGATGGTCTTCCAATTGCTACAAATGCTATGTGCGGCTAGATATGTTATAAGTACGACACTGGGTGTTGTTTCTGATACTTGTTCCTCTTTTTTGCTCAAATTTCAGTTTCTCAAACCTGTCACGCAGGGGGGAAACCGATGGCGGCCAGCAACATCAATCAACAGAGGAGCAAGCACACGCCCGCAAGGAAAGACTGCATATGTTTGGGTGGTGGGTCATTCATATGTGAAGCGTTTGAATTCTTTTTTTCTTACAGGCAATTATGAGTCCAGGGCGAGGTTAGCTGGTTTTAGGGAGTCATTTCATGGACAGGGAGGTCTGCGTTTCAGCCATTTTCGATAATTTATATCGGAACTTTTAGACAAAAGGGACGGTCTCCCCAGCATTATTATCCTACATTTGGGAGGGAATGACCTGGTACACTTGGATAGAAGAGGACTGGTTGAGACTATACTTACTATACTTACTGAAGTAGGATGGTTAGCAAGGACATGCCACTGGCTATGCCTAAGTTCCCCCGCCCGAAGCGTGGGACAGGGGACAGGGGACAGGATAGATGCCAAGATGCCGGGATGGCGAGCCGGTGGAGCAGGGCCGGCCGGAGCCGATCTTCAGGCAGCCATCTTGGTCGCCGGATCGGCTCCTCCCAGTCTGTAATTATTTTTAAATGTGGAAAAAAACAGAAATTGGGTTGCTTTTGGAGTAATTCTAAATACTGTCTGGCATGAGTGCCAGGCCAATAGCTATGTGGATTGATAAGAAAGAAGGTTAAAAATAAAGTAAGTTTTAGCAAAGAGGATTTAAAAGTAGTAGATATTGAAATTTGCATATTTTCATACAAGTGCATTGTTTTATCTTCTACGGATGTTCACAGCACAGAAACCTGGCAAGCATTTAAGCATATTTATCGGTTAAATAAATGTGGACATATACTAATTTCAGCTTCATTTCTCCACCAAACCCAAAATAAATGAGGATAAATACAGATAAAATTAGCAACAAAGAAATATGGATAAATACAGACGAAAATATCAAAAAAATAAATACCATTAAACCGGGAGCCCTAAATATAATATATAAAATAATATAATATAATATAATATAATATACAATAATCATTTATAAAAAACAAAAAAAGTAAAACCTCCTTCCAGGGTAAGGCAGGTAGGTGTAGCTCACATCTAGTAAAGTCAGGTTTTCAAGCCTCTTCGGGAAACTCTTTCAGATGTTTCTGCACGCAATAAAGGCGGTAGTGTGTTCCAATTTTTGGCTGTCAAATAGCCAAATGAGCGTGCACCCATTCTCGCCCTTTTGATTTTTGGAACTTTGAGCAGACGTGCTCCTGTTGATCTTAGATAATCAGTAGGATTGTAAGGGGTCAGGAGATCGTGCAGGTAGCTGGGTCCTTTTCCCTGTAGACTCCAGTGTAGAAACACAAGGCTTTAAAAATAATTATTTTGCAAACAGGTAGCCAGTGAAGGGTATCAAGGGCTTTCGTCAAGGAAGCTCTCTTGGGTAGATTAAGAACTAGGTTCGCTGCCTCATTCTGAATGCGTTGCAGCCGCTGGAGGCTTCCTTTTGTTGCTCCCAAATAGAGGACATTTCCATTATCCAGTTGCGATGTAACAAGAGTGTGGACTAGGGTGTTCCCGGCTGAGGCAGGAAGCATATCCAGAGTTTTCCTTAACATTTTAGGGATACCAAAGCATCTCCCTGAAACCTTCCTCATGTGTGTCTCAGGAGTTTTGAATCGAGCCACACTCCTAGATTTTTTTACTTCTTTGGGAGTAGGTACGGGCCTCAACCTGTGGGGCCACCAAGTTTAACCCCAGATGGAGGGGGATTTCCCTATGACCATAACTTCAGTTTTACTGCCATTCAGTTTCAAGCAATTGTTTGACATGCATGAAGCTAGGTCTTTTAAGCAGGAGAGAACTGGGTTGCTGGCTCGTCTGAGTCCTGGGCTAGGGTGACAGCAAGCTGCTTGTCATCCGCATATGACACTATAGTGATCTTATATTTTTCCACAATATCTGCCAGGTGGCCGATATACATATTAAAAAGGGTTAGGTACGAATTGAGCCCTGTGGGACCCCTTGTGAGAGTGGCAATTTTGTTTACATATAAGGGTGCTGTGCAACCTGAAAGCAGCTGTCCTGTAAGAGGGAACTCATCCACTTTAGCGCTTCTCCATCCATCCAGCCTGCCTGACCGTAATCGCTGTAGGAGCAGTTTGTGGGATACCATGTCAAAGGCTGCACTTAGGTCCAGCAGGAGCAAGGCCGCTGTCTGACCTGCATCCATGCGCCTACGCAGCGACTCCATGGTGAAAACAAGCCCTGACTCAGTAGAGTATGTGGCTCTAAAACCTGATTGTGTGGGGTGGAAAAGAATGTGCTGATAAATGCTGGCCACTAATTGCTTATTCACCACTTTCTCTGCTATTTTAGAGAAGTAAGGGAGTAAAGAGCTGGGACAGAGATTTTCCAGCAACTCAGGGTCAGCTGAGGTTTTTTTTCAACAGAGGCAGAACAATCGCTTGTTTCCCGTTCCTCGGGACCACCCCACACTGCAATGATAGTTTCAGCAGTTGCTGCACGTAGGGTAGTATCATGTCTAACCCCTCATAACTAGAGGAGAACAAGATTGAGCTTGAGGAAAGGAGCCTAGTCATTGAAGAAAGAAGGGTCAAGATGGGCTTGAAGCCCATAGATAATAGTGGCAGCAACTTTAAAAGGGAGAAAAAATAATATTTTGACCCTAAGATCCTCAAAGTAATTGTCTCCAAGTGTAGCAATGGTGATGACATTGATAAATGGTTTGCAGCCTTTGAGAGGCCCCTCAAAATAAAGAGGATGGGTCATCAGGACTGGTGTTCTCTTCTGTGGGATTTATTCTTAGTGTAGTGCAGATATAAACATCTGACCCTTAATGAGGACGTGGCTGAGGCCTTTCAACATTTGAAGAAGACTTTAATGGAATGATTTGGACTCCCACAGAGGAATACAGATTGACATTTAGGGACACCCATGAAGGTCAAAGCAAGACATGAGTTGACTTTGTGGATTTTTCGTTAAAGCACTGGAAGGCTGGATAAAATGCAAAGAGGTGGATACTTATGATGGGCTATATAATTTAATTACGAAGAAGGGGCACATTTTAACTAATTGTACCACAGAGGAAATGCATCAGCATCTGGCCAATTCCAAGTTGTCTTCTCCCAGAGAGCTGGGGAGGATACCTAACAAATGGATCAGAACCAGGGTGTCCTGAAGACCCATGGTGGGGATGACCAGAAAAATGGTGCTCAGACTTCCCAGTAGGGGAATGAGTTGTGCAACAACAAGGATAAAAAGGAGTTCTCAAAAGGCCCTCAAAGGTCTTCTCAGGACTGTGGGCCTAGACCAACGGCCAAGGGTATCAGAGTAAGAACTGGGACCCAGCAAAACCTGCTGGGTTATGTCATGACTGTCATCAGGCAGGACATGAGAAAGGAGATGTAGCATGCTGCAAAAAGTCCCCCTGTGGTGGACAATCCAAGGGATTGGCTAACATTGGAGAGGGGGTGGAAGTGTAATCTGGAGAGCCCAGAGGATACACTGAGGCTACTTTAATTTCCCTGGCTGGGGTGGATACTGAAGCCCTGGCTGTCTTACCTCAAAGCCTAGAGAAGTATAGACACAGGACTAAAATCAATGGGACTGTGGTGGAGGCTCTGAGGGAAACAGGTGTCACTATGGTGGCTCCTAGACTGGTTTCCCCAGACCAAATGATACCTGGTGTTAGTTACCAATGCTGACAATGAGACTAAACACAGAGTGGGGAGGGGTTACCGGCCCAAACAAGGTGGTTATGTCCCCTGCCATCCGAGTGGAGTGTCTGTTAGGAAATGATCTGGAGACTTCTGCTTGGGCAGAAGTTGAAAGGAAGGCTCATGCAGAAATGATGGGTCTCCCTGAGTGGGCGTGTTACTGCAAGAGCACAAACAATCACACCAAGGAAGTGATGAGAGCTTGGATCCTGAAATAGTGGACAAAAGTACCTAAAGCAAGAGAACGGGTAAGAAGGAGAGTTTGCTCGAGGGAGAAGCCCTGGTGCCTGAGGAGGGAACTACAGCTGAAGGAGTCTGGCCTGACCTGGCAAGACTCCTAGGTGCAGGGGGACCATTCAGAGAGGACCTATGCCAAGGGCAAAGACATGCCAAACTCTTGAAGGCCTTAGGCAGCAAGCTGCAGGCAAGAAGAGTGAGATGTCAGTGGGACACCTATAGGGTCTACTGGAAAGAGTTTCTTTACACTGAGACCAGGGACACGTTAATCAAGTGCAACCAAGAGAGTGGTGCCCCCACCCCAAGTCTACAGAGAATTTATTCTGACCTTAGCACATGACAACCCCCTTGCTGGACATCTGGGACAAACTAAAACCTGGGACGGGTTAGTTGCCCATTTTAATTGGCCCCAGATGTCTGAGAAAGTGAAGAACATTTGTCGCTTGTCAAGCCAGTGGCAAGACAGGGGCACAACCACATGGTCCCTTAATTCCACTTCCAGTGGTTGTGACTACCTATGGGAGGGTAGAAATTGTCATTGTTTGTCTTCTTGTCCCTCAAACAGCATCTTGGAACATATGTATTCTAGTGGTAGTAGACCATGGAGCAAGGTATCCAGAGTCAATTCCCTTTAGGACTGTCACTGCCCCTTCTAGTGGCAAGGGATCTCCATGGTATCTTAATCAGGGTAGGGTTTCCTCAAGAGGTGGTCTCTGATAGAACAACACATTTCATGTCTGCATGCCTAAAAGCTACATTGGATGAATGTGGGGTGAGCTTCAAATTCCCCACCCCCATCAACCTCAAACAAATGGCTTAGTTGAAAGGTTCAACAAAACCATGAAAAGTATGATGATGTGCCTCCCTGAAAAACTTGAAAAGAGATGATGAGATGTCCTGTTACTTTGCCTCTCATTTGCCTGCAGTGCGATGCCACAAAAGGGTGTTGTATTCAGTCCTTTTTAACTTTTGTTTGGCTATCCTGTAAGGGGCTACGTCAGGTGGGAGGGAAGGGAGAAACCTCTCAAAGAGCCCAAGAAGGACATAGTGAACAATAAACTTTGAATGCGTTCATGCATGGCTAAGTACATGAAAAGAGCAAATAAACATTTGGAGGTCAGGCAGGAGCTTATCAAGCACTGGTGTGACCAAACATCAGACCTGGTTGAGTACCTTTGGTCTGGATAGAAACGCCATTTTATATGCTCACTTTCTTGTCTTCCCTTGCTAAACACAATGACATTTGACACACATTCATTTGCATGCACATACAGGATAAAATTCTTCGAACTTAACTTTGCTTATACTTCCTATTCATAGGCACAGAATCAAACACCTTGAACATTCTGAACAAGGGCTTAGTTAATCGCACAATATGTTATTTGTTTTGGCCATTCAGCGACAGAGCTATCACACTAAAATAAACAATAGTGCTTTGACTGGGGCTTCGGCATGGTAATAGGGATGATCTTATTATATACAGCAATCATTTGTTTAGACAGAGGAGCATTTTGCTGGCACTTGGGGGTCACCCACATGCTGGAATTCTAGCCCAGCAGATTCTGTTTTACCTCATGCGAGGGTTGCTGTCCAGCTCTCCACCAAGATGGGCATGCTGATGACACTTGCCCACAGATTACGGGTTTGATAGCCCTACAAGAATTTGGCAGATTCACTCACCATAGACATGATAGGTTAGGATGCACTAGATAGAAGTACAATATGTTACAGTACTTGTATGCAAACATATATTCTCTGTAATAAGAAAAATTGTTGAAATGTTTATCTTTTTCACCATGTTAGTAATGCTAATCATATAATTCTGTTTCTTTCTATTGATTATTGCAGCACACTGATTTTACTCAAGAATCACAGTGCTTCAATAAACATGTGTATTTCTTGTGTATCTGTTTCGTTAGCATAAGTAGCTAAGTGAAAAGGTTCTATATCTATTACCACAATTTCCTTGGGGAGTCAAGGTTGTCATGTTCTGAGGTTGCACGTTCATTTGCTACCTTGTAAGGTTAGGCGTATAGATGGTGCACAGTGAGCAAGCAGGACTGAGGCCAACATATCTAGACCGTGTGCATGGAACCAGTCTCGCACCGTTCTGATATTTATGTTGTCCAACAAATGCACAGTTTTGCTTGGGAATGTACATGCTGTATGACATACCAACCATGTCAGTTGGTGTGGGTGTTGGAACCGGTGGCTCACAGGGCCCTCCAGGACAAGTGGACTGGGCCCTATCCCATTTTGGAGAAGAAAGGGGAAGTTGCTTACTTCATAGACTTAGGCACCCCTAGCAGTACTCATTAAGTTCTTCATGTAAATCACCTAAAGCCACACCAGGACAGAGCTGACTTGACCATGCTCATGGTCACTGGTAGAGGCCAGGAGGAGGAAAGTGAACCGCTCCCTGTCAAATAACTCACAAGATGGTTCAGAGGAGGCTGCTGGTTTGTCAGACTCTCTGAGTTAACAACAGCAATCTGATTGTAGGCAAGTCCTGAGCCAGTTCGTTGAGCTCTATTCTTTGACCCCTGACCAGACGACATGGTGTACCCATGATGTGGACATTGGTAACTCCCTCCATGTCAGAAACAAAATATACAGATTGATCAGGTAAACGTATGTATCAAAGCTGAGGCAGCAAAATGCTAGAGCTGGGGTGAATGAACTCTCTGACAGTCCCTGGGCTATCCTACTGATACTAGTCCCCAATCCTCACTCCAAAGATGGAAACCCAGAAATGAGGTTCTCCTTGGATTACTGGGGTATAAATGCAGTCACTAAAACTGATACATACTCCATTCCAAGAGCAGATGAGCTCATTGGCAAGCTGGGTTCACTTAAACTATTGAGTACTTTTGATTTAGGTATTTACAGATTGGACTCGCCCACAGAGCAAAGGAGAGGTCAGCATTTTCAACCCCAGTAAGCTGCTTTCATTTTAAGGTGATGATGCCTTTTGGTCTGGAAAATGCACCTCCTACTTTCCAGAGGTTGGTGAATCAAGTTCTTTCAGACCTGGACAACTTTAGTGCAGTGTATCTTGATGATATAGCTGTCTTTAGTTCTCCCTGTGAGGATCACCTTGTCCACCTGAGGGATGTTTTACAGGTCCTGTATCAGGCAGGCGTAACTATCAAGGCCAGTAAGTGCCAGATAGGGCAAAGTTCTATTGTGTACTACATCCACCTTGTAGGTAAAGGCCAAGTCCAAACTCTCCAACCCACTATCCAGACCATTCTGGAATGTATGTCAATCAACACTTTCCTTGGTTTGACTGGGTACTACAGGAGAATTGTGAAGGTGTATGGGACCATTGTGGCCCCACTCGCTGAATTTACCTCCAGAAAGCAGTATACGGAAGTCATCTGGACCACAGTATGCCAAAAGGTCCTGAAGGAGGCTATGTGACATCCCAGACTATGAAAGGAGTACATTGTCCAAACAGACAGTTCTTAACATGGGATTGGGGCAGTGTTGTCACAAACAAATGATGAGGGCCAGGATCTACCAGTTGCTGGTACTAGCAGGCACCTCCTCCCCAGAGAGCAGCATTGGAGTGCCATTGAGAGGGAAGCCTTTGCTGTGGTTTGGTCTATGAAGAAGCTGAGACCATACTTGTTTGGGACTCACTACAATGTTCAAACTGACCACAGGCCTTTCAGTTGGCTGTTGCAGCTGAGAGGAGAGTACCCCCAATTAATTAGATGGTTTATTTCCCTACAGAGTATGGACTCTTCAGTGGAACACAGAGCAGCAGGAACTGGCCATACTAAGGCAGATGGCCTTTCCAGGTTTTTCCAATTAGACAATGAGAACTACCAGGGGATACGTAGTTGCTCATTACCTTTCATTATGGCAGTATGTAGGAAAGTGATCATTTTGTATGGTCAACCTCCCCCACCCCCTTTTAGCTCCAGTGCAGATGGTTATTGTGAGAAGTTGGCCTGGCAAATGCTGTCCACTATTCTAGTGGGCACCTTGCACCAGTCCAAACGACCCTTACTGATGGTAGGTTTAAAGACAACCTATATAGAAAGCTATCCTAGTGGTAGCTGTGGAGAGCAGACTTCAGGCTAAGTCTTGAAGAATGTAAAGCAGCTTGTTTTAACAGTTTATAATCCTATGAATGACCAAATGTAAGGAGAACGACACCAGGTATATATGTATTTGTTCTATACACATCCCTCTAGTCTCTTTGTGAGGTAGAGGCAAAAGTACATTCAGTAAACTTATTCAACACACAGTAAATTATCACAGTATACGTTTAGCCCTAAGGGCGTACCAAACCTTATACTAAGAAAGTGGTATAAGAACCACGACTGACATAGATACAAGGCCTAGAGCCTGTAGAACTGCTGGGGCCACCAGGGACCACCCTAGGTAGTGACACAGGGGACCCACGGGGGACGCGTGCAGTGTCTAAACACATCTGCGAATCACCGTTAACTTCTTTGGGGAAAGTCGCTGTTGGAAAATTGCAGATTAAGGACACTTAAAAGAGGACTTGGAGCCAACTCCTTTAGAACTAGGCAGTTCTAGAGTCAATACCCACGGGAGCACCCGAGTACTCAAGTTACCTCACCCAGGGAAGCTGGGTGCATAGGTGTCTTTTCGTGTCTGGTTTCGTCGTCGATTTCAATGGTGAGCTGCTGAAAAGTTCTGCAGGCGACTAAGTGGAAAGTGTCCGGGTGGATCCAAGGGTGGATCGGAGATCTGAAGAACCTGAAAGTAGAGGGGACAGAGCCAGTGACCAGGAAGGCAATGAGAAGATGCCAATCATGTTGGGTGATTTCAGGTAAAGAAGGTGAAGCTTGACTCTTTATCCACGAGGACCAGGAGGTGTCAAGGATGACCAGGAGCTGGATTCAAGCTATCCCATGAAGGATGTTGAGTGCTGCGGTGTCGGTTTTCGGATTGGACCCAACAAGCCTTGGCAACAGCAACCCACGCAGAAAGCAAAGATTGGCTCCGGTGCAGACCAGCAATGTCTGAGGGACTCACCCTTTGATGGGGAGTCAGGGCACATCTAGAGCAACCAGGAAAGCTCAAGAAACAGAAGTTACCTTCGTCGGGACCCACCAGTCAACAGACCAGGGTTCGCAAAGGAGCCTCAAGCAGAAATGCTAGAAGTGGGCCCACGGAACACTCGTGGCGTGTAGGGCCACAATCTTCAGTAAAAATGGTGCTCAGGGCTTGGACTACAAATAGCCCAATGCACAACTTCAGGGAAGCTTGGAAAGCTGATGCACTAGCAAATGTGCACGGTGTCCAGAAGTTCCGGTCCCACGTCACTCGTGAGGGCTGTGGGTCTCAGCTTTGCTTGGATCTCGTTTCGGCTTCTGTGCAGCCTGGAAGTCCATGTCCTGAGTCTCAAATCCATACGGGTCCGGCGGGAGCCTTGGAAATGCAGACCGGCAAGATTATTATTATTATTATTATTATTATTATTAAAGAGTTTTATATCGCGCCTGGTTACCCTTGGGCATCCCCGCGCTCATCCAGAGAGAGACGCCATAACACGAGACACAGGAATTAGGCAGGGAACAGATGAGTTTTTAAAAGTTTGCGGAAACGTAAGAAGCTTGTTTCCGAGCGCAAGTACAGAGGAAGGGAGTTCCACAGGGTGGCCACGTTAATGGAGAATCTTCTGCCACCAGTTCTTGCCTTCCTTACCCTCGTAACCTGCAGCAGATGTTGATGGTCTGAGCGGAGGGAACGGGAGGCCTTATAAGGTTGAACCATATCCCGTAGGATAGGAGGGCCTTTCCCCTGCAGAAGTTTGTGGGCCATACAGAGTGCCTTGAATTTCACCCTCTCTCTGACAGGGAGCCAGTGCAGCGCCTTCAGCGCAGGGCGAGCTGACTGACGCCTGGGGAGGTCCATCAGGAGCCTAGCGGCCGCATTCTGCACTTGCTGCAGCTTGTTTAGGGTGGACTCTGGGGCCCCCAGAAACAACGCGTTACTGAAGTCCAGCTGAGAGATGATAAGCCCCTGAATGAGTAACCTCCTAGAGGCCACTGGGAGGAGAGGTAAGATCTTCCGGGCTGATCGGAGCAAACCGAAACACACGCCTGCGGTCTTTTTAGCGTGTGTCTTGAAGGAAAGGTCTTGCTCCAACCACACCCCCAAGCTCTTGATCTCCTGTGTGGGGGTGGGTGCCGCTCCCAGACAGCTAGGCCAGCTGCTCGGTGATAAGGAGGGAAGGGAATTCCCCAACATCATCAGTTCCGTTTTGGAGCCGTTCAGCTTGAGTGCTGAGCAGCACATCCACGTGAAGATCTTATCAAAACACGTGTGCAGCTGGTCGGGATGGTAAGCCGACTGGGGAAGCCCTACCACCAGCTGAGTATCATCAGCATAGCTGATACTCTTGATACCCAGGGGCAGTATCACACTCTCCAGGGGGGCCATGTAAATGTTAAATAAAGTAGGGCTCAACGATGAGCCCTGTGGCACGCCACACTGGAGAGGGACCGATGATGATTTCTCCTGGCCTTCCCACACCTCAAACGTCCGGCCTTCCAAAAAGGACGCAAACCACTTCAGGGCCATCCCGGAGACCCCACCCCCGACAGCCGTTGGAGAAGCACCTGATGGTCTACGGTGTCAAATGCCGCACTGAGGTCCAGGAGGATCACTGCCACCGATCCCCCTGAATCCAAAATGCTCCTGGCATTCTCCACGACTGCCAGCAGGGCAGTATCAGTCCCCTGACCGGGGCGAAAGCCCGTTTGGGAGTCACCCAGAAGGGAGTTGGACTCCAGGAAGCCCGATAGGCGACTATTCACCAGCTTCTCCGCCACCTTGCTGAGGCCGGGGAGCAGGGAAATAGGCCTAAAGTTGGCGAGGTCGGCGGGGTCAAAGTTAGGCTTCTTCAAGAGGGCCTTGACAACCGCTCCCTTCCAGCTAGGTGGCACCACTCCTTGGGTGAGAGATAGGTTTATAAGATCCGTCACTGGGCCGCCGATGGTGGGGGCTACCTGCTTAAGATATTTCATTGGTGCAGGGTCTTTCGGGGAACCACTTTTCATGGTCGTCAAGACTGTGAAGACTTCTTCCACAGTGACAGGGCCGAAGGAAACCAACTCCGCTGTCCGCACCCTGGGCTGAGACTCTGGGTTACCACCAGAGGGAGTCTCCTCGTCAAGCCGGGGGAGAGATGCCAAGATGTTGTCTATTTTGGTTTTAAAGAAGGAGGCAAGTTCTGAACATTTCTCACGAGGGTCATCGTGAATGACCTGAGGTTCGGGAGTTTTAAGGAGTTCTTTAATGACCCTTAACGATTCTTTTGAGGAGTTGGCAGCAGAGCCTATTCTCTCCTCAAAGAATACAGATTTAGCTACCCGAATAGCAGATTTGTAGGTACTAAGAGCCGCCCGATATTCTCTCCGGCTCGTTTCGCTCCAATCTTTCCTCCAGGTCCGTTCCAGCCTCTTGCAGCCCTTTCTCAATATTCTCAGCTCAGATGTATACCAGCGCGCAGATCCCACTCTCTTACCCCTGGTGAGTTGTTTCTTCTTGGGGAGGAGAGCATCAAGCGAGTTGGTGAGCCAGATGTTTAAATTCTCATCGGCAACTAACGGATTGGACCCAGGGGGAGGTCGGGACGCCTCCAGATGTACCGCCCAGGTGTCCACTGGGAGCCTGGACCAGGCTCTTTCCACGGTGTATACCCTGGGGGCCGATGCGACTGGGACATCAAACTGCCACTGGGCAGGCACCATAAAATGGTCTGTCCAAGGCAGAGCCAGCGCTGGTAGTACTTTAAGGCAGTCCGAGTTAGAAAATATTGGGTCCAACAAGTGGCCCTTCCCAAGTGTAGCACCCGAATTAGCCAAGTTGATCCCAAAAGCTTTGAGATCGCCTTGCAGATCTGCTCCCAGGGAATTGGAAGGGTCGTCGAAGTGGATGTTAAGATCACCTAGGACTACAAAGTTACCAGTGGAGGAGGCAAGGAGGGCGGCTGATTCTAGGAAGGAGTTAAGAAAATTTCCCAAGGTCCCAGGTGCAAGATGCTTCTTTGGTGCCTGTTTGAACAGGGGAGTCACTCCTTGACACTAAGGGAGATTCTTCTGTCTTCTAGTCGTAAAAGAAGTCAAAGTTCCAGGATATATTTTGCAGAGTTTTGTCCGGGGTAATCAGAAGTCCTAAGGGTTGGGGTCCTATACTTATACTAAGTTTAGGGGTTGGACTTACTCTATGGTCCCACCTATGGGAGGACCCAGGCAGGGGGTGTTTACACCCCTTTCTCTTTGTCCAGTTTTACGCCAGAGCAGGGGCTGAGTGCCCCTGCAAATGGTTTGAACTGGGATATGCACAGGGACACCAAGTGTCCCCCAGCACTGTTTGAAAAGCATTATATGAATGCACCCACCAAGCCCCAATACACTAAAGCCTGTCTGGGAGGTGGTTACATCTTCCTGTGACAGGAAACCTATTTTTCAGGTCACCCCAGCCGGAGTTTCATCCAGCAGCAGGAGGGAAGACTCGTGTCTTTGGCTGCAGCATCCATTTTGTGATGCTGGGGCTCTTTTAAACTATTACTGGTTAGGTCAGTGTGTACATGTCTCTCCCACTAGAAGGGTGGAATTCTACCCCTGCCGCCAGAACTGGCGAGGGTAGGATTCCAAAGTGTTTGACACTAAACACATGTTTCCATGCAGCCATTCCAAAGTTAGCATTAACCGCAAGGTTATAATGCACTTAAGAGTATATGGTCTGGCTGCATCGCAGAACAGCTACAGAGAAGTGATTCCGAAAGCTGCAGAGGGGTCCTGCTCATGCATGGGCACCGGGATCAAAAACGAGGGTTAGGGAGTGAAGAGGTAGTACTCGTAGGAGTACTATGGTGGATGCATCCTCTTCCATGCAATGGTTTTAGAAAACAAAAAGATCCACCTCAGAGAGGTTTATGTATGTCTAACGATGTAAGGCATACACAGTATTTGTTAAAATACTCCTCACACACCAAAAGGAACCTTGGTGTCATGCTTCATCATCGAGGTCTTCCTGCCCTGCTGCGGGACGGGGCGTGCTGCGACTGGCGACTACGCAGGAGCACATAGATTATGTAAGTGCTTTGTGAGGTGTATTGAAGTGAGTAAAGTAGGGTCAGGGGTGAATGAGAAAGTGATGTAAAAAAACGATAGATTTGGGCCCAGATCTTTTGACTGGGGGAATGTGTGACATTGATCCACATTCGGTCCATCACTTGTTGTTTTTCCAATTGCCGCCCTAAGTGCACTGGGGATGCCCAGACGTGGGTCCCAGGCACTCCACACCACTTGGAGTCAAGCTAGCCGGGCTGATGAGAGGTGTTACCTCGAAACCGGTCCGGTCCTCGGATGCTTGATTCCGTTCTGGGAAGGACATGGCTTTTGTAGTTCGGACTGGACTGTTCCCATGGGGCAACAGGGTCAGAGCTGATTTGCATATCGCCATTGTCTAACCCAGGGTGGTGTGGAGTGCAAAAAAACGATGGATTTGGGCCCAGATCTTTTGACTGGGGGAATGTGTGACATTGATCCACATTCGGTCCATCACTTGTTGTTTTTGTTAAAAAATACCTGGCCTCATGGAAAAAATAACTTTATAAGGTCATAGGCTGGTACCGTTAAAAAAGTGGGTCGGAGAAATCACGCTGTTAATGTGCTGATTCTCCTAGGGGTGCCAACATGTTTCGAAGCTGTGAAAGCTTCTTCGTCAGGACGGAGTAAGATCCCTCTGTCACTCACTATGTTGCTATTAATATGTGATGAAAAAAATATATACAAGTGATCTAAAATACAATACCTATGTGGTACGAGTATATGGTTTTGTAAAGCTCTGTCAGTATTTCTGAGAATAAGCTAGAAATGTAAGGAGTCAATGCCCCATGAGCCTTCGGGTCGAGAGGTGAAATTAAACTGTCATATGAAGTTGTGAAGTGCTCACATTCTCTCTCGTCAGCCCGGGCTTCCCTCTCACACAAAACCAAGCACTTTAAGGCATGCCATAGGAGTGACTTATAGGTTTATTTGTGTCAGTGATATCCGGTAGCTATAGGTAACCTATTTCTTAGTAAGGGGTGCATGCACCTCCTTACCCAGGCTGCATTAGCAGACCTGTGGTGCCATTTTGGAAGGCTTCCCAGGGGTGGCATAATACATGCTTCAGCCCCTGGTAGGCCTCTGGGGTACCTATGCCCTTAGTACCTAGGGTACCACATACTAGGGACTCACAAGGGTAACCCAGTAACTAATCTAAAGTGTACCTAATGTACATGCAATCAATTTAGAGAGGAAAGTAGATAGGCTGGGGCCCTGACTAGCAGGATCCCAGCTAAACTAAGTCAAAAACCATCAAAAGACCAGAAAAAAGTGGGTACAACCATGCAGTCAGATTCCACCTTCCTACAGTTATGACTCTTATAGTGCACTGGAGCCTGCTGCCCAGGCTCCAGTGCCAGTGTTCGCTCCCTAAAATGAATATGTTTGAATTTGTAACCCAAGGACTTTAGCCCCCCTAAAGTCTGTGGTATATGGTACCAGTGGTGCCCAGGGCAGGGACTAAAAGGTGTCACCAGGGTCTGAAGCACTGTTTCTGCTACCCTGAGTGACCCAAGTAAACTTCTGACAGTGTGCTTGTCATTGCAGACTGCAGGAGCAGTGCAAACCGCTTGAACTCGACATTGACCTCCCTATGTGTGGCAAGGTCATTGCACTATTTTTAATATATGTCAGTCACCCTTGAGGAAGGCCTCTTGGCCCAGGAGGCAGGGTGCTTTACATTTAAGGTGTGTACATGTAAGTGCAAGCTTATACCTTTTTATAGTGACTTTTACCATACTATCACTGATAGGCATTCCATAGGATAACATGGGCTGGCACAGGGACAAACCTGAGGTTGGCAGCACCATTATGGTACAGTCAAAATATGCTATGTTGCGTATCAACAATGTGCCCTATCACCCCTGACACGATGCTTATGTGGAGGACGATGTGGCATGCACCCAGGTGGCTACCGTAGAGGTTTCCAACCTGGTTCCCCCAGCCTTTCCTGTGCTCTGGCTGCCAGCACACAGCTGAGGCTGCCAAGACAGGGATTTGACCCCTGCCAAGAGGTGTAAACTCTCCCAGAAGTCAGAAAGAAAGGCCTGGAAGGAGGTCACACCTCCCTCCTTGACAGGCTGGTAAGTGAAGTTGCACATCAAGGTGGTGAGCTTCAAAGACTTCACTGCCTGTGATTTGCAACCAGGCTGCCTCCCAAATGAGGACACAGCCTTCCCCCTTCTCCCAGGCACATTTGCAGTTGGGCAAGTGGGAACATAAGGTATTCAGGAGGTTCACAACCCAAGAATGCCTAGCCATACCTCTAGCGTTGGCTACCTGGTGTATACAGCTGAAGAAAACGTCTGCCATTTCAAAAGTGATAGAATAGAGGAGGGTTCCGTGTAAAAAAGGAGACCCCCCTCCTCCCTAGATGTGGTCATCTCAGGGGCAGATTAGCCACTGAACATAGTAGCCCATATGCCACTTGCACCCACACTTCTAACACCCCTAAATCTAGGATTTAAGTGCAACCTCTGACACCAGAACCTCAGTTCTAGTCTGAATTGTAAAGAAACGACAAAGAAGAGACCAGTGTCTGCGACAATAGGATCTCCACAAAGCAAAGGCGTGATACTCTGCGCCTCTGGCAGCCTTACTGGTACTGCATAACAGTGAGTTTCCCTAGATCAAAGCTCAGTTCCCTCAGACAGAGGGACCTATTTGACAGCCAAAGGCAACTTCAAAATCCCCTCCTGGAATAGTGACACCAGTCCCACGCACAACGCAGAAAAAACAAGGTACCTGAACCAAAAAAATCACTGGCCATCATGCCCTCCGAGGTATTGCCCCGAAGTAGATGGTGCAGTGCATTGTGAGAAATGTAGTCCTGACCTCCAGTAAGTTTCATATAGCTACCTTTTTCCCCGGACGTCAACATTATTTTCTAATGACCTTCCCATTGCCAAGGGTTGTTTGTCATCATTCCAGCAACCACTACCTTTACTCAATGCTGCGTCTCAAGGGAACGCCACAAAACCTTCATCTGACATCAGCAGTAGCTTCGATGTTGACTTGTTGCACCCGGTTCGTCACTAGCCCCCACGGTTCGCACTTCAGCACCAAGGACAGCCAGGACAACACTGCAGTCTGGCTGCTCGAGCCAGGTAAAAACAAACTGACTGTTGTGGCTTGGTCCTGGGACCCGCATCATCTCTCCTTCGGTTCCATGCAACTTGACCTGCAAGTGATCGATTGTCACTAATGCTGTTTACCATTGACCGCAATGATAAAGTTTAGCAGTACAGTTTTGCACTGATTTAATATTGTTTCTAAAATCCCTAGCTCCAATTATACTTATCTGATTGACTTTGTTTCAGTGTCTAAGTTTATATAAAATCGGCTTCAGTTTTTATGAATTTTTGTTGGATTTCTTTTGAGTTGTGTCTCCTACTTATCTTCCATGTTGGTACTCTGAAATGCCTAACAATTGTTACTCTTGTAAAGCCTGGCTGCTCTTTGCCAATCTACCGGTACTGAGCT
Source organism: Lissotriton vulgaris (assembly GCF_964263255.1). NCBI lineage: Eukaryota > Metazoa > Chordata > Amphibia > Caudata > Salamandridae > Lissotriton > Lissotriton vulgaris. Next base: position 231,990 of record NW_028255097.1, on the reverse strand, counting down.
AAGGACTTGGTATTGTGAATCCAAGGGCCATCTTTTGAGAGTATTGCATGGTGACGCCTAATCAGCATCACCACATAATACTCCTACAAGTACCAGGCCCGGACTGGCCGTTGCGGGCACCGGGCAATCCCCCGGTGCGCCGCAAGGGTGGGAGCCGGTTTTGGGCCCTGGGGGCCGTTTTTGTTACAGGGCCGTTGTTGCAGCCTAGCTGCAAAATCGCCCCTGTAACAAAAGTGGCAGAAAACTGACCCCAGCAAAGAGCTTGGTCGCACCCCCAGGGGGCCCGCCGAGCACTTTGCCAGGGCCGGTTTTGGTTCTCAGTCCGGCCCTGACAAGTACACTTCTGGACCTCTGGAAGGAAGAAGAAGGAGTGATGTGCTTCTCCAAAGAAGCCACTCTGTTGCCTTTTGCCCTTTTGCCTTGGGAAGAAGAACTGGACCTGCAACTTCATATTTATCCCAGGCCTCCAGAGTGACTCCAAGGGCTAGGCTGCTGTCCTCCTGTTCTGAGCCTCAGGGATATTTAAGGCTCCCCAACCGGCTCCTGGCCCAGCTGCAGCAAATTTCTGGCCCCCAAGTGGTGCCCTTCAAGTCCTGTACCCTTGGTGTGGTTTTGTCAGGGTTTAGGTCGGAGTGCGCCTACCTGAACTGCAACTCCCTTGATTCTTGGGCCCTGAACTACAAGTCCCATGATCCTTAGCGGCACGGCAGGTTATAGCGGGGCGGGACTAGAGAACGGGGCTCGTGAATTTGGCAGTGCTTGCGGGAGCGTCTGGTTCCCGATATCCTGGAATCCTGTGAACTGGGCCTGGTGGCCCATCGACATGTTCCCTCCGTCCGGTTCGGCCCCTATGGCTAAAAACTTGGGGGTTAAGATGGACAAGGGGCTGACGTTGAAAGCCCAGATCCTTGGAGTGACCGGCACCTGCTTCGGCCTTTTGAGGATGCTGCGGAGGTTCCTGCCTCTTCTGTCGGAAGAGCACAGGAAGCTGACGGTGCAGGCCCTGATAGGTTCCAGGTTGGATTATGCCAACATTCTTTACCTGGGCCTACCAGAGTACCTGTTGCAGCGTCTTCAAGTCGCGCAGAACGCGGCTGCCAGGGCCATTTTTGGCCTAAATAGACGTACCAGCGCCTCGGGCCTGTTGTCGACTCTGCACTGGCTACCCATCCGCAAACGGATCGCCTTCAAGGCTATGACTCTGGCATACAAGGCTCTCCATGCTGTGGGAGCAAGGTACCTTCAAAAGAGAATGGCCTTTTACCATCCAGCTCGCTCTCTGAGATCAGAATCCTTGCTCTTGGCGGCTGTCCCTCGTATTAAGAGAGCGCGCCTGGGTGGCCGCTCCTTCAGCCTGCTGGCCCCACAGATGTGGAACTCGCTTCCGCTCCCTCTTAGGGGGGCGTCGAATCTGCTTGACTTTAGGAGAGGTCTTAAGACCTGGTTGTTCACCCAGTAGTCCCGTTAGTAGTCCCTTCTTTTATTTATTTATTTATTTATTTTTTGCCTGTGTGTTCTTTGCTTTTTTTAATGTGTTATGTTATTGTGAATCAGTTCTCCTTACCCAAAGCGCCGGGACACTCTTTTTGAGTAACCGTTGCCCTATACAAAAGAATAAATAACATAACATAACATAACATAACATAACTGTGATGGGGATCTGGAGTACGAGGTGAGGTCTATTCGTGACTCCAACCTACGTAGGGGGGTGCTTTGGTATCTGGGTCATGGAAGGGATATTCAACAGAGGACGACTCTTGGGAGCCCTGGCACAACATACATGCTCCTAGAGCGGTCAGGTCCTTTCATTTGAGGTTTCCTACCAAACCAGGTCCTAGGAGGTGCCTGGGAGGAGGGCGTACTGTCAGGGTTTTGGTCGGAGTGCGCCTACCTGAACTGCAACTCCCTTGATTCTTGGGCCCTGAACTACAAGTCCTATGATCCTTAGCGGCACGGCAGGTTATAGCGGGGCGGGACTAGAGAACGGGACTCGTGATTTTGGCAGTGCTTGCGGGAGCGTCTGGTTCCCGATATCCTGGAATCCTGTTTGAGCCTTGGGAAATGAACACGGAGTTCGTTTACACCTGGAAGGGAAACGTTTAGGGTAAAGTGTCTTCGCGCTGGCAATGCTCGTTGTTTTGGTTGTTTGTACCGGCTCGGGGCTACTCCGCTCGAGACCTCCAGAGCCTCGCGGCTGCGAGGAAAGGAAAGGAGTCTAATTGGACACTCGTGTAGAGTGCGTTATTTTGTTTGAACACTTGGGGGGTGTTTCTTTATATATTCAAGTGGCGGAATGCAGGGGGGAGTCCTCCGCATTGCCGTCATGAAAACATGACGTTGGATGTTAAATCATAATCTGGTGGATTACAAATACCAAAGCGGATGGTAGTAGTGCAGGAACTACATCATGCCGTGTTTGGTTTATCTTTGATACTGGTGATGCGGTCTTGGACACTTAATTACTTTTAATAGCAGAGGAGGGATCTGCTTGCAGTGTTTGATTTACGCTTCTGTGACAATTCATATTTTGGACTTAAGTACTTATTCTCAGTTGCCTTCGGGAGTAGTTATCAGAGGTTTCGCCTTTGGGCATTCAGGGTATGTATTTAGACAAATCATTTATTTTAGGAAGCGCAGTGTTTCATTACCCATGTTAATAGTGCTTCTTGTGTTGTTCAGGGCAGGAGGGACAAAAGAAGACACAGCTGCATGAAGGTTAAGACACAAGTCTTATTACAGGTGAATCGGGTTGCCTTACATATAGTGAGAATGTAATGAGAGTAGGGTTAAGAATATTATTAACCTGTGTGTGTTTTTCTTTCAGCTTCATTTTCCCCGCTGTCCCTTCCTTCTTTTCTTTTCTTTTGGGTTTTTCCCCTTTGGGGTTTTTTCCCTCACCGTATCGCCTGAACACCCTGTGATACTCATTCAGGGTGTTTGGGAGGTCCGGAGGTGGAGCATTATTACTGCATACGGATCCTGCGGAGTGCAAACCTGACAGAATCACGAGCCTTCTAATTTCACTCTGCCTGGTCCGTATGTAGGGATAATGGCGACCATGGAGGATGTGTTACATGCTTTGGTATTGGTACAGCAGGAGTTGGCCTCCTCAAAGGCCGAGACCGCTGCTTTACGGGAAAAGGTGGACCGTTTGGGTGGAAACCCTTTTAACGCTTCAGCCCCAGCCTCTTCCATACAGGTTACAGTGCCACCACCCATCCCTTTGGCTAATCCTGAAAGGTTCTCAGGTGACCCACGCAAGGTACAGGTGTTTCTAACTCAAGTTCTCATGCATTTTTCCTATAAGCCATCATCATTCCCTACGAATCATTCCACGGTGGCATTCACTATCTTGTATTTAGTAGGGGATGCGGCTAATTGGGCGGTGCCTTTGGTGAAACGCGATGATGCTATCTTATCAGACTGGTCAGCTTTTAGAACAGAATTTGAGAGGGTTTTTGGCTGAAGGGCTACGTCGTTTAGCGCTGACAGAGAACTTCTGGAATTGAGGCAGGGTAAAGGAGAACTTGTTACTTATTTGACTGTGTTTAACCGGCTGGTGGCCGAAGCGGAATGGCCAGAGGAAAAAAGGATGTCCTTTTTTTTACCAGGGGTTGAAAGAGGATTTAAAGCATGTTGTGGCGCAGGTAGATCCTCAGCCTAATACGTATGTTGATATGGTGAATCTGGCGTTAAGATTGGATAGCCGTATGTCAGAGAGAGGGAGTAACAGGAGAAGATGGGATAGAGGAACATATAGTTTTGAACGAACCCCACGGAAGACAACGGGGGTTTGGAGACCAATCTTGAACCTATGGAGATAGGAGCACTCAGGACCCCTTTGTCAAGAGAAGAGAGGAAAGTAAGGAGAGTACAGGGCTTATGCATGTACTGTGGGAAGAAGGGGCATTACGTGAGGGAATGTCCCTCCAAACCCAAGATTTTGGGTGGTGTCAACAGGTTTAAGAAAGTGGCTGTATCTACAACTGTGCCTGAAACGGAATCGACGGTAGACCACAAACCCCGAGCCGATGGGGGCCATGAATGGAAACTCACCTCACTGTCCTCCATAGGACTAGATGAAACTGAATCGCATCTTGTGATTATCATGACAATTGAATGCGAGCAAGATCAACATCAGGTTATGGTGATGTTGGATTCAGGAGCAACAGGCAATTTTATAGACAACGGCCTGGTAACGCGTCTATCCTTGCCTCGTGTTCCTAGGGAAAACCCAGAAGACATTTTAGCGGTTGATGGGCAACCTTTAACATCAGGTCAAATAACTGAAAGAACCTGTGAGGTGGGTTTGTCTCTGGTCTATGTGCATTCAGAGATCTTGACACTGACCATTATCACTTCTCCACAGTATGAGGTCATTTTAGGCATGCCTTGGTTGCGTAAACACAATCCTGTGATAGACTGGAAGACGAAAACATTCCATTTCGCACCAGAGGTTTGCCGGGATCACTTAGTACCATGTGTTCCGGCTCATGTGGCGGTGTTAACTACCCCTTTTTTGGCAGCTACTGCTGCAGAAACGGATGTCCAACTACCCATTGAATATAGGTCTTATAGGGATGTCTTCAGTGAGAAGAAAGAGGAATCCTTACCTCCCTACAGGGAGTATGACTGCCGCATAGATTTGTTGGAAGGGGCCACAATACCATCATGCAGAGTATACGCCTTGTCTGTGCCTGAAACCAACCATTTGAGAGAATACATAGACCACTACTTACGTTTGGGATTCATCAGGCCTTCCCGCTCTCCAGCTGCATCTCCACTGTTTTTTATCGCAAAGGCCAATGGGGACCTAAGAGTGTGTGTGGACTATCGCATGCTAAATAAAAATACCATACGAAATCGTTACCCTCTTCCCCTCATCTCAGTCTTGCTCGACCAGGTGAGGGAAGCTAAGATCTACACCCTTTTGGATTTACGTGGTGCCTATCACCTGGTCAGGGTAAGAGAGGGTGACGAGTGGAAAACTGCGTTCAAGACGCAATATGGTCTTTACGAATACCTGGTCATGCCCTTCGGGCTTTGTAACACTCCTGCAGCGTTTCAATTCTTTATAAATGATGTGTTGAAGGAGTATGTGGATCAATTTGTGGTTATGTACATAGACGACATTTTGATATATTCCCAGGAGGTTTCATGTCATACCGCTCAGGTGTGTAAGGTTCTGGATAAACTGAGAGAGCATAGTTTGTACGTAAAACTAAGCAAATGTGAGTTTGGGGTACCGGAGGTGGAGTTTTTGGGAGTGAATCTCAGTCCGCATGGACTACAGATGTCAGGGAGAAAGGTGCGTGCAGTCCAGGATTGGCCAGCCCCGAGGAACGTGAGGGAAGTGCAGAGTTTTTTGGGGTTCGCCAATTACTATCGTCGGTTCATTTTGCATTTCTCTCAGACAGCTGTCCCTTTCACTAAGTTGTTAAGAAAAGGAACATCCTTTGTATGGACAAGTGAGGCTGATGAGGCTTTCCAGGCCCTGAAAAGAGCTTTCACCACAGCACCAGTGTTGGCACACCCTGTACTAGAAAGTCCCTTCATAGTAGAAGCTGATGCTTCAGATGAATCAGTAGGGGCAATCCTATCCCAGAGAGATGCACACAACGGTCAGCTCCATCCTGTGGCCTACTTGTCCAAGAAATTGAGTCCGGCGGAAGTCAATTACACTGTAGCAGAGAAAGAACTTTTGGCTATTAAGAGGGCATTTCAGGAATGGAGACATTATCTATGGGGGGCTTGTCATGCTGTGACGGTATATACCGACCACAGGAACCACAAGTATATGACCTCAGCGAGACATCTAACACAAAGACAAATGTGTTGGATGCTTTTTTTTCTGAGTACAATTTTGTGGTGACATTCAGACCCGGCATAGAGAACAGAAAAGCGGACTCGTTGTCCAGGCAACAGATACCTACTGAGCAGCATGAGGAAGAACCGCAATCCATCATCCCTTCTGCCAAGGTAGTGTGTGTGGTTCGCGCGGAGAGATTTTTTGAAGAAATCAAGGGTTCCAGGTCTTTGGGGTCTTGGGTACGTTGGGCCGCTACGAAGCCGGGTAGGAAGGTGAGACAGGGTTTGCCTTTTCAAGGGGAGTGTTTGTTTTTGCCTACCAGGGAGATACGGAAGAAGGCTTTTCGTTGGTGTCACGAAGCTCCATCGGCAGGACATCCGGGGGTTACCAAGACAGTGAGCCTGCTTAGAAGACATTTCTGGTGGGAGTCTTTGGTCAGAGTTGCTACCCAATGGGTAGGGAGTTGTGAGACATGTGCCAGAGCAAAACGAGAATCCTCTAAAAAGAAAGGTCTATTGATGCCCATGCCCACACCTGACCGCCCGTGGCAGAACATAAGTCTTGATTTTATAACTGGCTTACCTTTGGATAAGGGGAATTCCGCTGTAATGGTGGTAGTGGACAATTTAACGAAAATGGGACATTTTATACCTTGCATTAATCTCCCTATGGCAGGTCAAACCGCCCAGTTGCTGGCTTCCCAGGTCCTAAGATTACATGGTATTCCTAGAATAATCGTGTCAGATAGAAGGCCTCAGTTTGTCGCTCGTTTTTGGCGAATGTGGTGCAAGGCGTTGGGTATTGAGTCAGCGCTCTCTACCAGCATCCATCTCCAGACAGGTGGACAAACTGAGCGACTAAACCAGACCTTAAAGAAATATCTGCGCTGCTATTCTAAGGAAGCTCATGAATCCTGGGTGGAGTTGCTATGGATGGCTGAGTTGGCGTATAACAATACATGGCACAGTTCAACAGGCATGTCACCTTTCAAGGCTAACTTTGGATATGATGCTAACACATTGCCTATCGATATCCCAGTTGATTTGAGTAATCAGCCCACTGTGAGAGAACGCGTTCAGGCTTTGAGGAAGGTGCATAGGAGTGTACAAAAACACCTGCTAAAGGCAAAGGAGGTGTACAAACGGTGGGAGGATAAACACCGTGATCCGGGTCCTCCGTTCAAGGTAGGGGACAAAGTGTGGCTCTCAACAAAGTACATTCCTTTCAAGTTGAGAAGTGTTTTCCATCCACGCTTCATTGGGCCCTATCCCATAGTGAAACAAATAAACCCTGTGGCGTACAAACTGAAGTTGCCAAACAATTTGAGAATTCATCCGGTGTTCCATGTGCACTTGTTGAAACAAACCCTCACATCGCGGAAAAAGGCGCCACCTCCTGTGAACTGTGATGGGGATCTGGAGTACGAGGTGAGGTCTATTCGTGACTCCAACCTACGTAGGGGGGTGCTTTGGTATCTGGGTCATGGAAGGGATATTCGACAGAGGACGACTCTTGGGAGCCCTGGCACAACGTACATGCTCCTAGAGCGGTCAGGTCCTTTCATTTGAGGTTTCCTACCAAACCAGGTCCTAGGAGGCGCCTGGGAGGAGTGCGTACTGTCAGGGTTTTGGTCGGAGTGCGCCTACCTGAACTGCAACTCCCTTGATTCTTGGGCCCTGAACTACAAGTCCTATGATCCTTAGCGGCACGGCAGGTTATAGCGGGGCGGGACTAGAGAACGGGACTCGTGATTTTGGCAGTGCTTGCGGGAGCGTCTGGTTCCCGATATCCTGGAATCCTGTTTGAGCCTTGGGAAATGAACACGGAGTTCGTTTACACCTGGAAGGGAAACGTTTAGGGTAAAGTGTCTTCGCGCTGGCAATGCTCGTTGTTTTGGTTGTACCGGCTCGGGGCTACTCCGCTCGAGACCTCCAGAGCCTCGCGGCTGCGAGGAAAGGAAAGGAGTCTAATTGGACACTCGTGTAGAGTGCGTTATTTTGTTTGAACACTTGGGGGGTGTTTCTTTATATATTCAAGTGGCGGAATGCAGGGGGGAGTCCTCTGCATTGCCGTCATGAAAACATGACGTTGGATGTTAAATCATAATCTGGTGGATTACAAATACCAAAGCGGATGGAAGTAGTGCAGGAACTACATCATGCCGTGTTAGGTTTATCTTTGATACTGGTGATGCGGTCTTGGACACTTAATTACTTTTAATAGCAGAGGAGGGATCTGCTTGCAGTGTTTGATTTACGCTTCTGTGACAATTCATATTTTGGACTTAAGTACTTATTCTCAGTTGCCTTCGGGAGTAGTTATCAGAGGTTTCGCCTTTAGGCATTCAGGGTATGTATTTAGACAGATCATTTATTTTAGGAAGCGCAGTGCTTCATTACCCATGTTAACCCCTTCGCTGCTCATGACGAGCTCAGCTCGTCATGAGGCACACTGGAGCTGTGCTTATGATGAGCTGAGCTCGTCATGAAGAATGGGAATCTAGGATCTCCAACACAGGAGGGTAAAAGTCATAGCAGCCAAGATGTTAATAGTGCTTCTTGTGTTGTTCAGTGCAGGAGGGACAATAGAAGACACAGCTGTTTGAAGGTTCAGACACAAGTCTTATTACAGGTGAATCGGGTTGCCTTTCATATAGTGAGAATGTAATGAGAGTAGGGTTAAGAATATTATTAACCTGTGTGTGTTTTTCTTTCAGCTTCTTTTTCCCCGCTGTCCCTTCTTTCTTTTCTCTTGGGTTTTTCCCCTTTGGGGTTTTTTCCCTCACCGTATCGCATGAACACCCTGTGATACTCATTCAGGGTGTTTGGGAGGTCAAGAGGTGGAGCATTATTACTGCATACGGATCCTGCGGAGTGCAAACCTGACAGGTTTAGCAAGTTCAAATCAAGCTTTTGGGCTCTTTGTGACTGTAAATGGGTCCGTTCGCACCAAGACTAATCCCCTTGCACCAAAAATCAGCGTGAGTGACACTTCTTTGCAACGCAGCATCGACCGATTGCCAACGCGAAACTTCAGCCTGCCCTCCCTCGTCGCCTGCCTTTGCTTTGTGCCATGCTGACAGTTACCTGCGATGCTCTCCTTGCTGCTCGCTGCCCTTTAGAACGCGAACTGGACTCTTGGAACAAAACTTGAGAAGGTAAAACTTCAGCAAGACTAATCCGCGACTGTATATGACCTGCGCTCCATCCCAGTCGACCTGAACCTTTGACTTTGACACTGTCCAGCACAATTAGATAACCACTGTTGGTGCTTTGTGCTTTTAGACACTATTTGACAATTTATTCTTTAAAACAAATCATATCTCCAGTTCTACTTATTGGATTTTTGTTGTTTTGGTCTTGTATTTAAATTAAATAAAAATTCTGCTTTATTTTTCTAACGTGGTGTGGGATCTTTTTGTTTTGTGTTTTCACAGTTTTACTGTTTGAAGTATTGCACAAATATTTTACACATTGCCTCCAAGTTAAGCCTGACTATTATGTGCCAAACTACCAGGGGGCTGAGCAAAGGTTAACTCTGGGTTTGCTTTTGGCTTACCCTGACATGGATTGTGGTTACTGTTTGAAGAGGGATCACTCTCTGGTCAACCAACAGCCCAATTTCTTACACAAATCTTTCTTTGCTTTTTATTCTATCCATCGAAGCCCATGGCTGGTTGATCTACCAGGCGAAAAGCCACATTCGTCTGGATGTACTATACATCCAATGATTTTCATAAGTTGTGTGGCTAGGGCTTTGGTGATAATTTTGGCCTCAATATTTATGAATGACATAGGATGATATGATGAGCAAAAATCCAGAGGAGCCCATTGTTATGTTCCCGGGTTAGCCCTATGTAGCCAAGCTGCTCCTTTCTTACACTGTCCTATTTTTCCCAATAACGTTTTCGCTGTGTACTTTTACACATATTTGCATGCACAACAATGATGGATATGTTTCTACTACTTTCTTTATTTATTTTATTTATTTATGGGCTTGTAACGCGCCGGCATCACACCCGAAGGTGTATCTCCGCGCGGTGCTGTGAAGAACAGGACAGACAGCGCTCCAACTAGAATAGAGTTGTCTTTAGGAGTTTCCTAAAGGCTAGATGGCTCGGGCACTCTCTAAGGGAAAGGGGGAGATTGTTCCATAGGCGCGGGCCCATAATGGAAAGGGCACGACCTCCCTGTCTGGTCTTGTAATGTCTAGGAACCTGGAGTAATAGTTGGTTGCTGGACCTGAGATTGCGGCAGGGGCGGTGGTATACAAATTTCTCGGCCAAATAGTGTGGACCGAGGTTGTAGAGACTCTTGTGTACCACACAACAAATCTTGAATTCCACCCGTTTCCGGATGAGAAGCCAGTGGAGGGCCCTGAGAAGGGGCAAAGATGGAGTTCTAGGGGGGGCATTGGTCACCAGGCGGGCCGCGGTGTTCTGAACCACCTGAAGTTTATTAAGCACTCCTTCGTTAGCTCCCAGGAAAAGGCCATTACAGTAGTCCAGGCGGCTCAGAACGAGGGCCTGGACCAAGGTCTTTCTTGTGTAGTCTGGAAGAAGGGGGAACACCTTCCGAAGGAGGCTTATAATGTGGAAGCAAGATCCCGCCGTGGTCCTGGCATGATGGGCAAGGGTGAGGTCGTGATCTAGACGAACCCCCAGGTTTTTCACCACCTGTTTAGGGGAGGGGGCCTGACCCAGACTGGAGGGCCACCAGTCAGGGGTCCACAGGATTTTTGCCTCTCCGAATAACATGACCTCAGACTTTCCCACATTGCACTGGAGAAAGTTCGTGGCCATCCAGCTGGCGGTCGCAGTCATGCCGTTGGAGAAAGATTGTCTTATCTCCGGAGTAAATTTTTTAAAAGTGAACAGCAGCTGCGTGTCGTCAGCGTAAGAGATGGGCATAAACCCGAAGGACCTCATAATATTAGCCAACGGGGAGACATATACGTTAAACAACGTAGGGCTAAGACAGGAGCCCTGCGGGACTCCTCTGGTGATGCTGGCCGAGGGGGAGCTGAAAGAGCCCATATTCACCTTCTGGGTACGCTCGGAGAGAAAGCTGGTAAACCACGCCAAGGCAGATCTATCAATACCAATCTCCTTTAATCTGGTAAGGAGGATGGCGTGGGATATGGTGTCGAATGCTGCGGACAAGTCCAACAGCACCAACACCACTGACATTCCTCTGTCCAGGGACAAGCGTATAGCATCTGTGACGGAAAGAAGAGCCGTTTCGGTGCTATACCTAGGCCTGAACCCTGACTGAGAGTGGTCCAGACTGCCGGTTTGCTCAATGAAGCTGGAAAGATGGTGATTCACATGCTTCTCCATCAATTTGCTGATGAACGGCAAGAGGGAGATTGGCCTCAGATTTGTCATGTCTGACCAGGGGGTGGAGGTATTTTTCCTAATGGGCTTGACCATGGCCTCTTTCAACTCCCGGGGGACCCGTCCCTCGGAGAGGGAGCGGTTGATCACCATCTGAATGGAGGGACTGAGGACACTCCCAATGAGGTGCATGATACGGGCGGGTACAGGGTCCGCTGGGCTGCCTGATTTAATAGTCCCAATCAGGGAGTTGACTTGTTCTAAGCTAATCTCGGGAATGGAAGACAGCGTAACAGAGACAGCGCTGGTTGTTCCGGGCTGGAGGCTAGAGGAAGGGGCCATTTCCTCAATAGGTGGGCTTGCTAGGGAGATGTTTCGATAAATAGAATCGATTTTATCGGCAAAGAACCCAGCAGTATCTTCACACAGTTTTTGGGTCAGCATTTCCGGACTGTCACAGGTGACGGGCTTGGTAAATGTGCTGAGAACCTGGTACAGTAGTTTTGAATCATTGCCAGCCTCAGACAATTGGGAGACAATGTGGGATTTACGGGCAGCTCTGATGTTTTTATGATAGTCTCATGGCAGAGCTATAGCGATCTTTATCGGCCGTACTGCGTGAGCTTCTCCAGGATTTCTCCAACTTCCTGCAGACCTTTTTCTCCGCACGCAGTAGGTCCGTGTACCATGGTTCCTGCCTGCAGTCAGAGCGCCGGTTACAGCGTCTTAAAGGGGCAATTAGGTTGACCGCCGTGATCAAGGCATCATTGTATTTAGACAGGGCCGAACTGGTGGAGTCAGAGGGGAGAAAGTCAGGGGGTACGAAAGTAGTTTTAAAAGTGTCAGCGGACACCTTGTACCACTGCCTGCGCCATAACGGGAGGGGAGCAGGTTGGGAGCGTTCTTTGATAAGGGTAGGGAGGGAGAAGTTGATGACAAAGTGGTCGGTCCATTCCACCTGCATTGGAGGGTAACAAGTCAAGGGGTGCGAGTTGGACAGAATTAGGTCGAGGGTGTGACCAGCCCGATGGGTCGGACCTCTGTTGCACTGTTTAAAACCCAGGGCAGATAGATCAGCCAGCAGGTTACGCGCTTCAGTATTGTCAGACAGTTCACTGTGGACATTGAAGTCTCCAAGGAGTACAAAATTGGTCCCTATGCTGATATGAGGAGCTAGTGTCTCCAGGAGGAGGGTAGAAGCCTCGGCACAGGGCCAGGGGGACGGTACACCAGAGCTCCCTTCCAGCAAGCTTGTGAGGAGGAACCAACTTTGAAAACCAGGACCTCAATGTCCTTAGTACAGCATTGGTCGAGAAAGGTGACAGTGAGGGAGTCTTTGTAAATTACAGCAACCCCGCCGCCGGTTTTAACTGGGCGGTCAAGCCTAAGAATCTTGTACCCCGAAGGGATCCCCAAGGTGATAGCGGGGACCAGATGGGGCTTAAGCCAGGTCTCCGTACAGAAGCAAAAATCAGGGCGGGTCGAGTGGATTAGGTCCCAAACCTTCGAGTGATGCTTCGGGAGGGATCTTATATTACAGAGTATGCTGTTGCCCCTGGGAAGGCTGGAGCTGGAGTCCTCCGGGGTCAGTGTGCCTGTGGGGGGAGGGCAGGGGTATGACTGGTAGCGGCAATGCTTGCATGAAAATGGACCCCCGGGACAGAAGCCGGGGTCCTGTACACAACCTTTCTGCGGAGGTAACCACAAATTTAGTAGATCATTGGAGGAGTACCTGAGTATGTCAGAGCCGCTAGCAGGGGGAGCCGCTAGAACAGGGGTCATGGCCCCTGGCCCCGTGTGGTCACGGACGGGCACAGACGGGCTCCTCATACATATAGCTTTGCATTACATTATCACGATGCCTGTACATCATGTACAAGGCCTCTTTGCTCACTATGTACAAATGTAATTCTATCTTCATACACGGGGCAACAGAGCTAGCTACATATCCATTACATCGCTAATCTACATCGTACATTGCAAGTCTGCTTTGTATTATAAATAATGAGAATCCTGATAGAATACCAGAGGAGGCACTTCAGTTGCCACCGAGGGTCCCTGCATGCTGAGACTTCACCACGCAGCGATTTGACATCTCGGTGAGGAGATGTCCAGTTCGTGACCAAGACGGGCTCTTACATTCTCTCCCACTAGTTAATGAGGTTGGATCATCCCTTTTGGGGGGATTCTTGGTTTCACACCAACACACATCTAGGTACACTCAGAGTAGGGTTTTGCATAGTAGGAGTGCAATAGATTACTGCCTTGTTTATATGCCTGCATACATACACTGTTTTAGCACCATGGTGGAAGTGTATCTACTATTCACGCTCTTGGTGCTCATAATCACTTTTATCTGCTTCTGTCTACTGATTATCGCATCACATGTATTCTATAGAAGAATAACATTGGTTCAATAAATATATTGAAAATGTCCCACTGTGTATTCTGTATATTTCTCTGAGCACCAGTAAGCACGAGTGACTGAGTGAAAGGTTCTGATCTGTTTCCACGATCACTGAGGGTGTCAAGGTTGTCATGTTCAGTGGTTGTCAGAAGCCGTTTGTTCCCTGGTAAGTTTAGGGGGGCTTACGGGGGCACTGTGAGCTAGGTGGTCTCTAGGTCAACATATCCTGTGGGGGTGCCTGGAATCAGTCAAGGCACCATGTCCAAATGTTATGTTATCCAACAAATGTGCAGGTCCCATGTATTTGTCACAAATCACGTTGGTTAGCTCCTACCTACCCACTGGACTACATTACCCAGATGGCCTGAGGAGGAGGAGGAGGAGCAACTGTCAATAACAGGACGCGACGCAGACGTGTTTGCGTGCGTAATTCTGGATTGTTTGACGGCTCTCGCCGGAGTGTGGACCCATATGGAGGGAGCAACGTGCACCGTTTTGTGGGGTAAATTTGAATCTCGACAGACTCGGCTTTGCTGTGCACGATGTTGATCCTGCTGTTTCTGGGCTTCGTTCAGGTGTTCCGCAAAGAGAGACCAGTTCCCGCGGAGACACTGAAAAGTTGAGCAGGTCTTGCAGCCTAAACACTTTGCGGGTTGAAGAGTGTACTTAGGAACAGCTATTCGTATAGCGGTGAGGATAACTGCTCGCAGTATAAAGTTATCAACGACTCAGAGTGTTGCGTGGCGTTTTAAGCTCTGAGTGAATTTTCCCGATTCATGTCTTTATATAGGTACAATTCACATTGTCCTAATATAGGCATAGAAATCAATCCCTTATTTAGACATAGCCCATGCAGACCAAATACAGGCATGGCTAGTACCACCCATACCAAACGTCGCAACGATTTCTTGGAAAATTGGCTTAAGCAGTCAAGGCCCTCCCCTAGCTTGAATATTGATTTGTCCAAGAACTGATGTACTTTACAAAGAACTACTATTCCCTAGGGGTTCTTTCCTGAGGTTATTATGCCCGACTTTATGTCAAACTAGACACCTTCAAGGTATAAATATGCCTTCACCTGCTCTAGCAAGACAGGGTGCTTCGGAGCAGTTTGACTATCTACTTGCCTGACGCAGCTCGCTACAGCAAGTGCCGAAAGAAGCAGACCCTCCAGCTGACGCACTGATCGAGAGGCTGCATTTCTCTTGGCGAGAATGCAGCTCCAGTGTTTCCAAGCTCCCCTTGCGGGGTGTTGGGAAATCGAGTTCCTAGACTGAGATACCAGACCTCCTTTATTCTAAACTAAGGTATGGAGCTGATTAGAACCTAGAGAAATCTTGGATAGATTCTTGGCAAAGAAAACTAAAACCTATGCTGCACAATACTTACTTCTTTCCACGTACTAGACTTAGGTTGGGTGCATTGGGGTAGGCGTATTTTAGAAGCACCAGTTGAGCATTTTTCGCCACTGTTATTTATGTATGTATTTATGTATGGTATAGAAACCATACAATGCTCTTACAGTTTTATTTCATAATATTGTTCTCGCAGTCTGCATTACGATTGTAGCAGTTCACTTTGCTTGCATAAGAAAGAAGACTGTTCAAGAAAACCTTTTATTGAAAAAGCCTGTCTCTCTATATCTCTGCACCTCTGTAGAAACAAAGCATGCACGAGTGACTGAGTGAAATACTTATCTATTGTTTCCACAACTCTAGAGATATATTTCTTATTCTTGGGAAACAAAGTTGTCATGTTTATGCAGTTGTCAGAAACTAATCCCTTCTTGTGAATTCGAGAAAGTTTCTAGTGATGTCTAAGCTAGCTGGCACTCACCATTAAGTTTAATATATTCGATAGAGACCTTGTCGACCTATGTCTAATCTATAGGATATATTATTCCAATGCACAGAGCCTATTGGGAATATAGTGTAGTGTAGTTCCTATATTCCCAATAGGCTCTGCGCATTGGAATAACATAAACGATAGTTTAGACGTAGGATTGAAGTCGACTAGGTCTCTATTGAATATGTTAGACTTAATTGTGAATGCCAGCTAGCTCAGAGGTCACTAGAAACTTTCTCGAATACACAACAAGGGATTAGTTTCTGACAACCATATAACATGACAACTTTGTTCCCCAAGAATAAGAAATATATCTTCAGAGTCACGGAAACAATAGATGGCTGTTTCACTCAGTCAATCGTGCATGCTTTGTTTCACCAGAAGTGCAGAGAAATAAAGAGACAGGCGTTTTAAATAAAAAGGTTATTTATTGAGCAGTCTTCTTTCTCATGTAAGAGAAGTTAATTGCTACAATCGTAGTATTTGCTATGATGTAAAGTGCGTACAGTAAAAGGAGTATTATGAAATAATACTGTAAAAGCATTTATATGGTTTCTAAGCCATAAGATACATACAATAGATAAAATACATACAATGATAAACAATGACTAAAAGTACTCAACTGGTGCATCTAAAATACGCCTACCCCGGTGTACCTAACCTAAGCCTAGTACAAGGGAAGAAGTAAGTGAGGTGTAGCTTGAGTTAAATAGTTTCTGCCAAGAATCTATCCAAGAATTTTCTATGGGTCTAATCAGCTCCGTACCTTGGTTATAGAATGAAGGAGGTCTTGTATCTCTCTCTCAAGACTCGATCTCCCAGTAACCCGCAAGGGTAGCAGGGAAACACTGGAGCTGGATTTCTCAGCAGGAGAAAAGACAGCATCTCTCTCAGTGCGTCAGCGGGAGGGTCGGCTTCCTTCGGCACTCGCATACAGCAGGGCGTCGGGCAAGTAGTTAGTCGAACTTCTTTACACACTCCAGGAGTTCTGGAACAAATCAATACTGAAGCAGGGGGAAGTCTTGTACTGCTGAAGGCTAGTTGTCTTCAAGAACCCATTGTACTCTGGGAGCTTAGTGGATGTAGCCATGCCGTATTTGGACTGCATTGGCTGTGTCTAAATATGGTTATGATTCGTATGCCAATATAAGGATATGATAGGTTATATCTATATAAGGGCATGAATCGGGAAAATTACACTAGAGCCCTAGATACGTTACAACACCCACTCCACATAGAATATCTATCTTTACTACATACTAAGCAGTTATAACATTTCTAAGCATGTGTGTACAATCCCACCCCAAAAATATATAAATGCATTTGAAATGGTTTGTACACGAAAAAAGAGTATTGTACTGTACGTTTTCTAAGCAGTGTTATCATTCAAATAATGCATATAGTTTTACATTTGAAATGTTTGTTGAATGAATTACGAATTTACATTTATGAAATGGCTCTTAATACAGAAGAGAAGGTCGAGGCCATTTCATCACAGATTTATATAATACTGTACATGTGCTAGAGGCGGTAGCTGTCGAAGGGGTTTCTACGCCGGCCGAGCCTACCTTGCTCCGCTGAGGCGTTTCAACAGTCTCCTGCTCCCGTGTGGCGCCCGGGCTTAGCTCCGCCGAGCTACTTGCTCTGCACTCCCTGACTGGCCGGGCTTGGCTCCGCCGGTAGGGTCGGGACCACAACCCCCAGCAGCCTCGACGCCAGGACACTGCCCCCTCATCATCTAGCGCCAGGAGGCGCATAAAACACTGCCTGCTTCCTTGTCCCGCGAGGACGCGTGCGGGACGCGCCGGGCGAAGCCCGGGCAAAGGGCGGGCCCTCCCTCTGAGACGTTACAAAAGGTGAGTCGGACTAAGTCATTAGCATAATGGGGAAACAAAACATTTGCACTGTGACACAGGCACCTGAGGGACCCTCTGTTCTCCCGCCTTCTCTTGAAAGCATGTTGGAAAATGCTTTCAATATGGTAAATTGGTAACAAATGAAATTGCGAAAACCGAGAGGAGAATGCCAATGGGCCTTACAAACATACATTTAGAGTCAACACAAGCAAATTCTGAGAATGTTGTGCCGCTTTCCCCCGTGGTTACAGTTCTGAAATCAACCCCACCTGTCAATCCATTGGTCCCGCTGCCCGGGGGTAGCTGCTCCACAATTATCATTGACTCTTTACCTGATCCTGTTGCACACACTGTAATTGCCTCTTCGCCTACGAGCAATAAGACAGGAGGCGAGAAAAATGTGCCTCAAAACCATCAGTAAATAAGAGGAAACAACCCCCTCGCAACAAGAGCCAACCAACCCCACAGAGTTTGTGGCAGAGAGGGAATAAACATCAATTAGAGGGTGGCACCGACACTAATGAGTCAACACAACTTGACGATGTGGCTCTTGTATCACTAAAGAATCCTTTAAAAGATGGACATAGTTTTGCTTGTACACAGACTGAGCCACTAATTGAAAGTATTATCCAACCAAAGACCAATGGGAATCTTATCGAGACTATTGTTGATACAATTTTTAAACAAATGGAAAGTCAAATGATCAAACAGTTCAATACTATTTTTAAAAGATTGGATAGATTAGAAAACCTTGTTAAAAAGGAGGATGTAAAAAGGAAAGGGGTGATTAGTCTTGATCTAATGGGGGGTGATCGCCTATTGAAAGATCTGGAATCTGTTAGCAAGGTCATTCTGGGTAGTGGGCCAAATACCACTAGCAGCAGCACACCAACATCTAAAGCTGCACCAAAGAGTAACACCGTAGGGAAAACCCAAATTGTTACAAAATCACTGCAAACACCAGCAGTAGCAGCTGGCTCCTCCAGTCTTATTAGTACGGCTAGTAGCACATCTAAGGGGGGCCCCCTCCAACTACCACTAAATCAGGAGTAGCAACTAATACTGGCCCGGATAAGGGCCTTGTTGCTGCCCCTAGGCCCACACAATCCCAGGCCCCTGCCCTCCACCTACCCCTGGACGCATGTCCATATGTTTTAATCTTAGCAGGCATACCACCACTTAAGGAAGGTCATGGAGAGTCCTGGGTCCAGCTGAATAACAAATGCATTGACTGGCTGTGCAAACATAAAGGGGTAGGTCATGACATCTCGAAAGAAATTTTGTCAGCACGTCGAGTAAGTTGGGTTGGTCCCTTATTGAAGAACATCAACTGTGATTGCATCGTTATTAATTTCAGGCACCCTGGCACAGCTAAATATATAGTTAGCAATAATAACATCTACCCTGGCCCATCAACTGTCATAACCTCTCTACCATTGGGCTACTTCTATAGACCCCCGCAGAGAGTTGATAAGCGTGGCTCAAATCCACCCGAGTGACTTACCGCACTCACCTATAGGTATTCTGTAGAAAGGCAGCCGGACAGTGGAGAAGAATGAACAACAGTCTTTATTAGGCCAAATACACTCATATGAGAGGGCCCTGTCCGACCTCACTCCTAGGAGTGCGAACGAGAGGACTGACTCTCTGCATCACAGCAATACATTGTAATGCAACACAGTTCATTAGGGTATGCCCCTTCTGGAAAATTACTGAAACCCAGACCAGTGAACAATGCCATCATGCAGCAGGCATCTGCACTTGCAGAGGATGCATCGCTATCTTTACTCAAGGCCATGGAGCTAGGCTTCAGCGCCTCTGGGGCATGAGAACATTACTGATAAAGAGACTTGTTAGTTTCGGCCACAGTAAGCTGAGAAACGAAAACTGCTGTCTTAGTGAAATTCTCTATTCCTGCGGGAGGGGTAGATGAGCGAGTGAGGCTCGCGGGCACAGAGGGATACACAAAATGGTGGCACACAAGCTAAGCTAAGGAACTAATATCGTCACACATATATGGATAATAAGATAGCAGACGAAAATAATTCAACATGAATATGTATACGCACTCCATTAGTTAGCCATATGATGCTAACTTACATATGTCAAAGCAGATGGTTGGGGCATTGAAAAAGTGAATTCTATCAGACCCTCCTTTTAGCATCATTGGCTAACTGTGGCCACATTTATTTGCCAAAAGGTAGCGCCGACATCCATTCTAGGGGCAGAGCAACATTTATTTTATTCAAAAACATCATCTGAGATAAACATCAACCAATTTGCATCAGGAATTTCAGTAATCATTGAAGCAGTATATTGACCCGACACCTTCTTTTGGGGTCGTAAGTTTGTAGCACACATTGAACAACATGGAGGGAGGCAATATACACAAAGGCAACATGTCAGTATTACGCTCACCACACCAACCAAACCTATCAATATTTTCCAACCCCAGGATGAGAAAGCACCCCAGAGCCACCCCTGCAAGGACCATGTCCCATTATCCTGATGGAGTTCAGTCGCTAGTCTATGGAGTTTCTGTACCGCCAAGTTAACAGTCGGAGCTGAGTCTGGAATATACACACAACAAGATGTCCCGATGACGCGACAGGCCCCGCCCCTATCTGCCAGGATGACGTCAAGCACCATCCTATTTTGAATCGTGAATAATCTCATAGCCTGAATCTCAACAGACATGTTAGTCGCAATGTCAGCTTCAGTAAGGACTACCTTTTCCATTACCCTTGACAGTTGTCGAATGGCCCTACTATTAAATATCGGACCCCAGAAAGGCAGCAAACCCTTAGAAAAGTCAGTCCATTGCTGGTAGGAGGTGTCTGTCTGGTCAATGTCATCTACCTGAAGCTCCCTCCTTTTGCGCTGCTCTTGTGGACTGGGAAATCTACGATGAGTCTTGTGGTAGTCAGAAGGTGCCACATATACAGGAGGAATCATATAGGCTAAATAACACACCCCACCCCAACCCTCGGGCAACCATAAGTATCCATTATCTCCGCACACAAAATAGATGCTGGGGGGTGTAACCAAAGATGGGCTGAGAGGCAAACGTATCAATGCCGTCACATTACAGGAGCTATTACCAACCTTGATGGGGCCCCTCCCTTCTATACAAAAAAATGGTGAGGGACCCACCACAGCTAAGGGTATCAGAGACTTAACACTGTCATTTCCCTTTGGGGGGTGTCTGTAAGATAGGGAGGAATTCAACTGCAGGAAGCTTTCCCTAACTTTGTCAATATCATTTGGTATTAAAAACCGGCCCAACTTCTTCTCGCACGTCTCTATGAATGTCTGATCAAAACGTCCGTCAGTATATATCCGTCCAAGGGAAGAGGGGGGTAGAGGACGTACTCGCATTGTCATTGTCGATCCCCTATTCTGTAGTCGAGGTGTCAGAAAATCTGGCTGCTGAAAATACTTGACAAGGCCTATTAGAGTATACCACCCCACACAACTATTCACAGGTGTCAAAGGAAGTGCTAAGAATCTATCTTTCTTATAGGCAGCAGAAGGAAGGAGCCCACAGACCCAACAGTCAGTCAAATTGGTGGTGACATGTGCATGGTGCAAAGTCTTAATAAAAACATTTTCTTTGTAACCCTTCCTCAACATTCGTTCACCATAATCCACAGTAATCATGTTATGTTCAGGAACGGCAGTAGGTGTGGGTGCAAACACATGGACGGGATAGGCTTTATCCAAAAAGAACAATATACCAAGAGTCACTAGAAAGGCTACTAGCACTATAATGATGACCACTATTTTCCCCTTTCGGGAAAGGGCTAACCAGGGGGAATCAGGCACGGGCCTCAGAGGAGCCGCAAAGGGCTGCTCCTCGTCAGGGATGGGGCAACCAAAGGGGTACATTTTAAAATTGTTCAAAAGATATCAAAAAATGAAAAAATATTTTTAAAAAAACACTTCTAATAAAAATAGTCCCAGACAGCCACCAAGCCGGCCAGAGGGGTTCTTCAACCCTTAAAAAGGGATCTTCTCCCTGTGTCCTTCAAAGCCTCACAGGCAGGCTTTTACCGTCCATACCTTATTCCCACGTCGCTCAAATCACAGCAATTGAAACAGAGGAGCACTTAATCTGGGCCCGGCACCACTCTATAGTCTCACAGAACCACAATCTTCGGCTAAACACCAGGGCTCTTACAAGTCCATCCCTACCACTAATCTTCTTTTAACAAAATTTTCACTAAGCCCTTCTTCCAGTGTTCAGTCCATCACACTTGTCACCCTTTTTTTTATTTTCTTCGGGGCCGCATATTATAGCGAGTGCTCCCTCTCACTTCGGGGTCAGTGAACAAAACAGGTGTATCTGTGGCAGGTGCTGGACTCTCTGATGTCTCTTCACTAGTAGCAACGGGAGTAGCAGAGCTCACTGAAACACTTTTTCCTGCACGTGACTTTGACTTCTCGGCGTCACTTTGCTCTTCTCCCATCAGTGAAGCATCTGAGAAGGGAACATATCTGGGTATTTGCTCATGTTCCTCATCAGCAATGCCATCCTTTACCCATTGATCGTAGGGTAACGGCAGCGGGACTTTCTTCACGTGCGAGGCGTGCGTCCACGCCTTCCTGCCTTCCACTCGCCGCGCTGTACAGGTGGTGAGGAGCACCTGTCGCGGCTCCGACCACCTCGGCTCCGACCACCTCGGCTCCAGACAAGACTTCCGTTGATATCTTTTGATGAGAACCCAGTCCCCTGGGTTGATGGAGTGTCCAGGCCCCTCCGGCAGCGGCTTCAGGGTGTCTGCTACCTGCTGATGAATAGAACGAAGATCTTTAGTCAAAGCATACAAGTAGTCTGTCAACAAAGGGTACTGGATCTCGGAAAAACACTTAGGCCTGGGCACTCCCCAGACATTGGCCGGACGGCCGAATATCACTTCGTGGGGGGAGATGCCCGTTTTGGAATTTACTGTTACTCTCGTGGAAAGCAAGGCTAAAGGAAGGGCGTCTGGCCAACGGAGACCTGTACTCTCCTGTATTTTGGCCATTTTCAGTTTGAGCGTTCCGTTAAACCGCTCCACTAGACCTGCGGCCTGAGGATGTTGATCTGAGTGGAATTTTTGGGAAATCTGTAAACCTTTACATATTTGCTTTACTAATTCCGCATTGAAGGACGTACCGTTATCACTCCAGATCACCCTAGGTAATCCAAAGCGAGAAAAGTACTCCTTTATTAACACTTTTGCAGTAGAAATAGCCGAGCAGTCTTTTGTTGGAAAAGCCTCCACCTATCTGCTGAAAGCGCATACAACCACAAGGACGTATTTAAGGTTATTAACCCTCTCCATTTCGATGTAGTCCATCTGAATCACCTCAAAAGGGAAAGAGGGAGGTGCAAAATTTCCCACTGGGACAGGGGTACCCTTTCCAGGATTGTGCCTCAAACACACCATGCACTGTCGGACCAAGTGAGTCGCTACTTTGGAGATATTTTTATTGCTCCACACTGGATCCAACAATTTACATATGCCTTTTGCACTAATATGTGCGGGCCCATGCGCCATCGTCACCACTGGAAGAACATACGCATTCGGTAGTAACCATCGTCTCTTATCGGTCACATCTGTCCAACATTCATCCACATCCAATCGTCCCTCACCATCCTTCCATGTCCTCAATTCATCTGCAGTCACTTTTTCTTGTATATTTTTTACACTCTGCACAGTATCTGCGAACATGTTAACGTCTGGGACCCATCTAGCAGGTCCTGCCACAAACATCCGTGGTAATTTTGTCCGAGCAGTCTCTTTTGCTGTTTCGTCTGCGAAGGCATTGCCTCGTCCCACATCATCCACTATCGTCTTGTGTGCACTACACTTTATCACAGCCAGTCGCTTGGGTAACGTCAGTGCCGTCAACAGTCGTAATATCAGTGGACCATGCTGTATGCGTTGTCCATGTGAAGTCAAAAATCCCCGTTCTGCCCACAGTCGCCCATAATTATGAGCCACGCCAAAGGCGTATTGGCTGTCAGTATAAATGTTCACGTCCAGTCCTTCACTCAATTCACATGCTCTCAGTAGGGCTATAATCTCCGCAGCTTGGGCTGAATTGTAAGGTATCCTAGATGTCTCCACTACCGTCTGTAATGTCGTTATTGCATACGCTGCTGTCGATGTACCATCTGGCAATTTGAAACAAGACCCATCTACATACAACTCCCCGTCCGGTTCGTCTATGGGCCTGTCTGTCAGATCCACCCTCCCCTTTGTCTCCTCTTCTGTCCTGAACAAACAGTCATGTATGTCATCGTCCTTTGTATCTGTGGGGATAGGTAACAATGTGGCAGGATTCAGTGTAGCACACCTTTTTATCGTCACATGAGGTGCAAAGAGGGTCATCTCATAACCGGTAAGACGAGCACTAGTTAAATGCTGCGTCTGTGTTCTGTTTAGTAAAATGTCCACAGCATGCGGTACCATTACTGTGAGATCTGATCCCAATACGAGCCCTGCCGATTGTCTTATAGAAACAGCAGCAGCCGCCGTGGCTCTCAGACAACTCGGCAGCGCTCTTGCCACATTGTCAAGCATTGCAGAGAAATAAGCGCAGGGTCTCTGTTTCCCTCCAAAACACTGAGTTAGAACAGACAATGCGCAACCTTCCGCCTCATGTACGTAAAGGACAAAAGGCTTCTGGTAATCAGGTGTTCCAAGAACGGGCGCAGAACATAAAGCGTCTTTTAGTGACTCAAACGCTTCTTGACATGCAGGGGTCCAGGGTAAGGGTTCGCGCACTTCTTTGGTAGTCAGATACAATAGGGGTTTTGTTAGTAACGCATAGTTAGGTATCCACTGGCGACAATACGATGTTATGCCCAAAAATGCGCGCACCTTCATGTTAGTGATAGCTTTTATGCGCTCTGGCGTCAATCTCCTCCCCACTTTCGAAAGGAGGTGACCGAGGTAGGTAACCTCCGTTCGACAATATTGAAACTTTGGAAGGGACACTTTATGCCCCCTTTTGGCCAAATGGTGCAGTAATTTAACAGTAGCATCCCGACAACCCTTCTCGTCGTCCGACGCTATCAGGATATCATCCACATACTGCAACATGACGTTGCCAGGTGGAAGTTCCAGTTCATCCAATTGCGCCTTTAGTGCCTGACTATATATGCTCGGACTTTCAGTGTACCCCTGGGGAATTCTCTTAAACCTGAAGCTTCGGCCAGCCAATGAGAATCCGAAGAGATAACGGCTGTCTTTATGTACCGGAATACTGAAGAAAGCATTCTTCAGATCCAGAACAGAGAAATATTTAGCAGAGGGGGGAATCATCGTCAATATCGTAGTGATGTCCGAGACCACCGGGTATTGTGGCTCCACTACTCTATTCACGTGACGCAGATCAATCACGAACCTATATACATCAGGAGTATTATCTGTAGCTTCTGGCGATCGTCTTTTAAGGATAGGTAGTATAGGGCTGTTACATATGTTCGAATCCGTTTCTTCCACTACACCAGACCGAATCAAATCTTGTATTATTTGTAACAGGGCCTTTTCTCCCTCCCTAGGAATCCTGTATTGTGGAACCCTGGGCAGTTTCGCTCCCACCTTTACCCTTATTGTTACCGGGGCAATATCCATTTTACCTACATCTGTATCATTGACAGCCCACAAACTGTCGGGTATCCCTTGAAATTCAGGTGGTAATGGATCATCTTTAGAAAAACATTGTAGTGGGCGAGCAACAGTCGGGCCTAACGTAATGTACACGCCATCCGGGGAACAATAGATGGTGGCGTGCAACCTCTTCAGTAAATCTAAGCCCAGCAAATTTTCTCCACAATTCGATGTCAATAGGAACGGTGAATCAACAGTGAAAGGACCAATCGTTAACGTAAGGGGTTTAGAAATGGGGCTAATCACCGGGGTACCTGAAAAACCCACAGAGATATTATTCTTGCCAGACAGAGCCGCCCCGGGGACCCGAGAATGAGCTACTGAACTTTTTGTTGCACCCGTATCCACTAGAAATTTTTGCTGAGACCCCAATAAGTCTGCCTCGACATAGGGTCCCCTTTGATCAACTTCCACAGGCACTGGTCCCTCGCTCTGTCCTACGCTGTCCTAGTTATGGGAGAACCCTGTCAAATCGTCTACGGAGTAATCATCATGATAGTACTGACCGCCGCCCATCTGCAACTGTTGCCTGTCTGCACCATTGTCGAAGTAATTACCTCCCTGTCTCCCGCCTCCATCCGACCGTGCATTCTGCCTCCCAAAATCACCAATACCTCTTCCTCGTCCTCGCCCCGAACCGGCATTCGACTGAAGCAGTGGGCAATCCCTCCACCAATGCCCCTCCTGCTTGCACTTCTCACACTGATTCGGTCCCAGTCTTTCCCTACTTTCACTCTCCCATAGCCGCCACCAGGGCCGGCCCAAGGCATGTGAAAACTGTGCACCTGCACAGGGCCGCCAAACCCCAGGGGCCGCCACGAGGATCGGATCGGAAGGATCACTGGCGGCCCCCTGGCAGGATTTAGCGGCCTCCGGGCAATGCGTGAGCTCACTCCATTCACACAGAATGGTGCGCGCCCGAGGACTAAAATTCAGAAATGAAAATTCAGGAAGCTGGCACAATGCTTCGCTAAACAAACAGCCGAGGAAATAAAAACAGATTTAAAAAAAAAAAGGAAAAGGAAAAATAGGCGGTATTGTTGTAGCGTGGGTAAATTGGAGCAGGGGTAGCAGCCACGCGAAAGTGAAATCACCCCTGCGCTTTCATATTTGTTTTTCTCTAAGGATGTTTTAAGAAAAAAGTAAACAGCCGCCATGAAAGGCTGTATATTTTCTGATTAAACAGAATGCGTGTTAACTTCAAGTGGTGCTGATACAGAGTAAGCAAACGGGCTGCACTATATCAACATCTAAACTCCGGAGCCCGTAATAGGACACATTTCTTTTTTCAGTCCGAAAATGGCACGAGCGCCTATTTACACCAACAAAAACTTTGGAAAATACTTTCTCCCCTAATTACTTTCCTAACCCAAATATCCTCGAAATCTCTCCCCGTGGTCCTTGTCCACAGGATGCCACACACGAGTGCCGCATTAATGCTATATTTGCTGGCGTAGCTAGGGGGAAGTGGGGGCGGACGGCCCCAAGCGGCACTGTTTTTAAGGCGGCAAGCACGGCACTAGTGCACAGCGCAATTGGCTACTAACGGGCCCCAGTGAGATACAGTCATACTGGCGCCGCCAGGTGACGTCACATCCTTCTGCCAAAGGCGGGGAGTTTGTTTTTTAGAAGGAACAGTAAGCAGCAAAGGGCTGGTTACAGTGGTTAATGAGCTCCGCAATCATGGTACTCGCAGAACTGCCTTCTGCTCGAACGGGGCCGTCAAAAATCGCTCGTATGCTGGTTGCATTCAATCCCCGGGCATCATGTCACGGAGCCAGTGACTGTGTTTGTAGCGGTCGCTCAGGAGGATAGACTTCTGTCACTGTCTGGACAACAGACTCGCCGAGGACAGGCTATGTCTCCTGGAAGCCAGAACCTTCTAGACATGTTTTTTTTAGTTCCAGTGATCATGAAGGCCACTGCCAGGAGGCATGCTGGCAACACGTGGTCTGGGTCTTCAGGTGAGAAAAATTAATTGATTTTGTTACGTCTGAACAGGGACACCTGGAAGCAGGAAGAGAGAGAATCATATCTGCCTTCCGACCTGGGCAAATACTTTATTTCACCAGGCCTTCTACTATTCAGAAGCACATTCAAACTTGTGAGATCTGTATTGTGCGCTGTGCAAACATTTCTAATAAACTGCACTATGATGAATCACATTTGGCAGAGCAGATGTGTTGCAGGGTAAGACCAATGTTGACAACTGTTAAATATTCCCAGTTGCTAAATTAAAGAGGCCAGGTCAGGAGCTTAGCAAGCATGTTCGATTATTGTGAAGGAGAGTTGTGCTGGCAGGATGTTGTTTTCCCTGCAGTCTCCCTGTGTATCGAGTCCTGTCAGCCCCCACCTTCTCAGGCGCCTGACTAGTTATGAAACCCAGGGGCCCTGGCTACCCGTCCTAGATGAGTGGTGTACAGCCACCTACAACCTGCTACTTCTCTCTCAGCACTGCGTGCAGCTAACTTGCCAACCTGATCAACAACCTTGGCAACGACGCTCGCTGGGCTTCTGGTGGCACAAGAGGTGATAGTCCAGCAGAGCGTAGAAGAATAAGAGCTATATTATCCTGGACGGAATATTCATGCCTGATGCCTTTCAGAATGTGCTTAAGGGGGTCAAAGGCATCACATGGCTTAGAGAGAAAAATGTGCTTCAACTATTTTGGTCTTTCTTCTTCAGGTAACCATATATAAAACTAACCATGATACATTATAAATTAAGGATGTTCATAGATCATGCACATTAAATACGTTTACCTTATGAAACCTCAACTGATTATTACAATCACTGTGGGTTGTGTGTGTAACTAGAGAGAAACATATTTGAGCCCTGTTTGCTGCTGCGGGCATTACTGACTTCTATAATCATAGAGCTATGTGGGCCTAACTAGCAATTTGGACACTGTGTGAATATGGAAAAGTTGTCTTAAAAAGCAGCTGTAGCTTAGTGACTTATTATTTCAAGGATTTTTCAACAGTTTCCACATTTTTTTTTAGAGCTTCTCATTGCTCAAAAGTCTGTAATTTCTGATATTAATGTCTTTTTGTGCACTAAATGGCTTGGTTTTACACATGCAACAGTCGTTTCTTGTTTCTCAATTGGGTGCAATTTCTAATATTTATATGTTTCCTTCATATTCAGTGCTTGACTTTGCTCGAGAGAAAGTGTCACTCATAGTCGTTGAATGTCACTCATAATTACTCTGACATTATAAAAATGTCACACTTAGCAATCTGAAACCTTGGCAGCTATGACTTCCTTTATTCCGGCCTGCTGTTGTTACCTGTACTTCTGGTGCCAGCTGCGCCACTCCACATGCACAAACCATGAGCTGAACATTGCAGGCATTGCCCTGCAACTGCAGAAACGTAGACATGGCCGCCGGTTGTACAGTGGGGTGTCGGAGAACATTCAATAAAGTATAGAAGCCTGCAAATGCTGGTAATTTCTATGTTTTTTTTTATTTGACATTTTATATCACACACAGACGACGTTAAAGTACTCTACAGTTATTTTTTTACAACAAAATGTGAGAAATGATTCCAAATAATAAACATACATATTTACAAAGAAATGTTCAGGATGACGTCAGAGCATTTTGCAATTTGTAGATGCATATTCTGAGAAATGCATCCAAGTCCTGCAAATCCATGTTAGCAAATAAGTGTTGTCTTATAGTGAACGTTAAGTCGTCAGTTTGTTCTTCATGCTACAATATTTGATTTAAGAATTGCACTACATATGTGGCGGTGCAGGTGCTGGAGAGAGCTGCAATTAAATGTCACAAACGTAACTGTTAGTATGGTGGCAGTCTGTGTGTTCTCCTTTGTACTGCCGGTCACCAATGTATTTAACTGTGTAGCCTTGGACCGTGTCATGTATGTGCATGTAACTTGCATGATCGAGGTAACTATTAGCGGCGATACTACGCGTCTCTCGGTCCTTTTTCCCCAGCCCCCTCCCCAGGGGCGGCAATCTGAGGGATAGCCCCGGGCGCCACAAGCTCTAGCTACGCCCCTGGTTGTGACTTGTTTTCACTGACTCAGTTTCACTTGCCAGCCCCAGCCAGCCATCACTTTTCACACTCCACTGCTCGGGACACAGGCTGTGTTATTGGTACAGTGCCCTCTCACCAGTCTAAGGGAGACAGGCAGCTAGCTGGTGGCAGCTATGATTAGTGAGTGGAACAGGGGGGCTTATTTACAAGCCCCTTGCGCGACCAGTGCGTCACTTTTAATATGGGGAAAAAGTGGTTCACCGGCGGCGCAAGGGGCTTGTAAATAAAATAAGCCCCAGGGTTTTTACTGGTATCCTTGGTCCATGCGGTAAGTCGTGAGGGGGTGACACCATGAGTTACCCGCACCGGGTGACACCAACCCTAGTGACGCCACTGTATATAGGCATAGAAATCATAACCATATTTAGACTTGGCTCTGCCCCGTCCGGACTCCCTCTTCCGGGGCCCCCACCTACGCTCCCTGCACAGGGCCACCATGAGCCTAGAGCCGGCCCTGCCGCCACCACCACGTCCTGACGCTGCACCTCTTCCTCGACCCCTCGCCACTTGCTGTAACAAAACCCTAGTCTTCAAATCCTTAGCCTTCTTTTCCTGCTTGTCCTTACTTTCATTTTCTCTGTGTTCATAATACTGCGCCATACTGAGGATACCAGAAGGAGAGGACGTTGTCCATGTACTTTCTGACGCTTGCAATCTTGCTGAAATCTCGGGCAATAAGTTCATTACGAACCTATTAACAAAGAGTCGCAACCCCCCATCCTGTGACACATCCTGCCCACTGAAATCCATAAACGTCTCTTCAAACCTCGTGAAGAAGTCCGAGACTGCCTCATCCTTTTTCTGCTTACAAGCCGTCAACTTATCCCAGTCTACCTTCTTTGGGGGAATGAGAGAGTGCATGTATTTTATTATGCGCCCCGGTAAGGCCAAAATTTCAGCTTTCGGCTTCTCTCCTGGCTTACGTTCTTTATCCCAATCCTGCAACTCCTGCCACGTACCTCCCAACTCTTCCGAATGATCTGTTCCCTTCACTTGCCGCCACACATCAACTGGGACCAAAAGCCCAAAAAACAATTCAACATCAGCCAAAGTTATTACAGTGGAAGACGCGGCTTCCGTTAACTCTTTGTAATATGCAGTAGGGTTCTTTCTAGAATCTGGCAACTGAGCCTTTAAGGCTAATACCTCACTTCTCTTCCATGGTGTATACACCCATTGCTCCTGGAAATGTGCATCTACCCTATTTCTAGTGACAGCCCTCGTGACTGGATCTACTATCTCGGGGATCTCGGGATGGAAAATAGGGTGTACCTCACGCATGGGATGTATACCTGGAAAATGGGGCGTACCTGCAGAGGGCAATTCATTTCTGTACTGTAATAGAGCGCGTAAACTACGCATCACCTCCTTCACCCCAGTATTCGTTCTGAAGGCTCCGCTCTGTATATCTCGCAAGGTCGCCGGAGCCACACCTCCATACCCCTGCTCCCATAGCGGTATCAATACATTTGACATATGCCACAAAGCGTGCTGTTGCATCAAGGGCTCAAAATCTTTCATCGTGGACCAAATATCTTCAAACGAATAAATATTATTCCTTGCCCACTGGCATGCCTGATTAGCCACTATACTCTTCTCATCTAAACCAACTGTAGAACGTGTAAGCAACTTCCGTACCTGTGAGAGCAGTCCACTACCTGCGCCTCGACTCGGCGTTAACATCTCCTGACTGGGGGTAGTACTAGCTGAAACAGTAGGGAGTGCTAAAGAGAATTGGGAGGGTGTAGGCGAAGTGGTCTGGAGTAAAGAAACGAGGGGTGTCGAGGGCGGGGAAGCAGAAATCGCTGCGCCATGTTGAGGAGCACTTGCTGATGGACCCGGAACTCCACTACTGGAGGCCGGAGCTGGCAAGGAGGGATACAAGGACTGCGGGGCATAAGGAGGAGGTGGTCGGGTGTTCAAAATGTCTTCCATCTCATCAGGGTCATCCTCTCGCACTACATAACTCTTATTTTCTTTCAACCTGCAAAGCCTATCTGCGCGCTCCAAACGCTGCTCATTCTCATTCTTAGTATGTTCTCTCGCTTTCTGTGCCATAGTCTGCGCGGACTTTTTAAAAGCCTTTTTCTCTTCTCTCAACTTACGTTTCCTGGCTTCTTTCTGCCACACTCTTAGAGAATCGAACATACTTTGACGGCTACGCCTAGCAAACAATTTATCCTGCAAATAATCCAATTTAGCCTCTTCGAAAGAACCTGTCAAGGGCCACTGTAAATCCACATTGTCAGCGGTGTACCGGTGCCATAAAGTGCCAAACAAAATCGGGGCCAATCCATGCTTGATATACATATCGAAGCTTGGAGTGCCCTCAGGGGGTGCAGGTTGGCTCTTAGCCAGCCTAGTATCTGAGGGTCGACAACAGCATCCAAAACATCGTAACTTACTAAAACACGGCATCTTCACCTTGGTGTGAAAGAAACACTTCTCCACAAACTTCGTTACCTTGAATCACTAGCTCGAGCTCATTCATACACACCTATGACTATACGCTAAGAAATCACACACACATATACAATACCTCCAAACACGTGTTACCAAATGGGACAAGGCCCGTCGACCAAGTCCTGGGGAACCTGGACCCTACCGCAGACCGAACAATACGCTAATTGTTCTGAGGATGGGGAACAAATCCGCTCCCCGTGCGGCACTACGGATCACTGCACACTTTACCACAGGAGACCCAGGACTCACCTCCACTGAACCGCCACTTAAGGAGTTCAGGGTAAGTACCGGAGTCCACCCGCAATGAGCCACGCCTTCACCACAGTACCACCCGGTCGGATCACCACAAACAATATATCAAGGTATTCCCCCAACCTCGTCAAGTCTGTCAGAGCGCCCACTCGCACTCTGAGTTCCCCGGAGCACACTAGCCCCAGAAGCACACCGGCTCCTCAAACCACTGGAGACACCCTAGTCTCCCGGAACACTCCAGTTCTCGAAACAATCACAGGTGGACCACTCACCTTCCGTAGGCGGCACCGACCTCTACCGTTCTCCACCTCCGGCTGCCAGGACCAACACGGTCAGCTTCGAGTTCCGCCTTCTGGACCCCGGCGTAGGATCCGAACCGGGACCTCTCCCGATCAGCAGGGTGGGGCAGCGCTGCGAGAACCAAGCTCGGCATCAGATGGGTACCCGGGCCCACCGTGCCGACCAGTGGGTCCCCGGTCTTCTGCTACCCACTTACGGGTGAGAAAGATCCTTATCGCGGGGTCCCTATTCGGGCACCATCTGATAAGCGTGGCTCAAATCCACCCGAGTGACTTACCGCACTCACCTATAGGTATTCTGTAGAAAGTCAGCCGGACAGTGGAGAAGAATGAACAACAGTCTTTATTAGGCCAAATACACTCATATGAGAGGGCCCTGTCCGACCTCACTCCTAGGAGTGCGAACGAGAGGACTGACTCTCTGCATCACAGCAATACATTATAATGCAACACAGTTCATTAGGGTACGCCCCTTCTGGAAAATTACTGAAACCCAGACCAGTGAACAATGCCATCATGCAGCAGGCATCTGCACCTGCAGAGGATACATCGCTATCTTTACTCAAGGCCATGGAGCTAGGCTTCAGCGTCTCTGGGGCATGAGAACATTACTGATAAAGAGACTTGTTAGTTTCGGCCACAGTAAGCTGAGAAACGAAAACTGCTGTCTTAGTGAAATTCTCTATTCCTGCGGGAGGGGTAGATGAGCGAGTGAGGCTCGCGGGCACAGAGGGATACACAAAATGGTGGCACACAAGCTAAGCTAAGGAACTAATATCGTCACACATATATGGATAATAAGATAGCAGACGAGAATAATTCAACATGAATATGTATACGCACTCCATTAGTTAGCCATATGATGCTAACTTACATATGTCAAAGCAGATGGTTGGGGCATCGAAAAAGTGAATTCTATCAGAGTATTTATTTATTTATTTATTTATTTATTTATTTATTTTGAAAGTTTTATAGAGCGCGAACAAGATCCTTACGGATATCAGAGCGCTTTACACACAGAGGTTATATATACAACAAAGAGGTTAATTATACAATACCAATAAAGCAGATAGATCATGTAAACATAACATCTTGTGCAACGTTGAGCAAAACGGTGTAAGACAATGAAGACCAATTAAGTCAAGGCAAAGGCAACAATAGTGCCTAGGTGGTCTAGATGACCCTTGTCATAAAAGGAATACTGGTGAAGGTACGAGTGTTCTCAGGATTTCCTTAGCCTATATTCATGTGAATTCTGCCAAGAGAATCGATTTTACTTCCTTTTTGAAGGATGCCGTGGATGAAATAAGTCTGGTTTCTGGAGGTAGTGCATTCCAGATCCTGGGCGCCATCCCTGAGAAGGACCGTTTATATGTTTTTTTCTTGTTGAATCTTTGTGGTTTCAGTAGTAGGTTTTCTGCGCTTCTTGTGGATCTAGAACCACCAGAGATTATCAGTTTCTGAGTGAGGTATCTGGGTGCATTGTGATGTATGGCCTTATGCGTCATGCACGCTAAGAAAAATATCAGCACCAGCTCTTGAAGGAAGGGCAGATTGGATACCTTCTTTAATTAAGCGATTGGCTCTTTCGACAAGTCCATTAGAAGATGGACTGTAAAGAGCAACCTGCAGGTGTTTAATATCAGATTCCAAAACAAACTCTTCATGAGGGAAGAAGTAAAGTGTGTGCCGTTGTCAGTAACTAATTCTTTTGGGGTACCCTCAAGAGAAACCCCACCTCCATATCCATTATTTAATAGATCTAGTGTACTATCTGAGCTGGGCACCTTGGACTGACCACCACCTCCAAATATACCTCCTGATATAACTGTCAGTGACCAGCCAAACGTGACTGTTTGTGTGGAGGAACTATCAATTTGCCCTGATGTAATGGTACATATTGGGTCTATAGTGCATGCGTCACCATTTAACTATTTAACATCTTCCCAGGGCACCACCACACACACCATCTGACGACCTAACCGTTTTGAGCTGGAACATAGCGGGTCTCAATGCAAAAATGGAAATTAGGGAATGGATGGATTGGGTTACCAAGTTCGATGTCCTAATGCTCCAGGAAACTTGGTGCACTAGCCCCCTGCTCCAAGAAGGATACAGTTGTTTCAACCAAATTGTACCTATTCCGGCCATGGGCAGACCTAGTGGGGGTTTATCTGTCTGGGTCAAGATCGTGTCAGGAGTTAAAACTGAAATAATGGTAACCAATGATAAATCTTTCCAAGCGCTGATATACACCAGCAGGATAAAGCTATGTCTAATTAACTTTTATAATAATGATTTCACAACTCAGCCTAATGTTAATTTTATAAGATTATTTGATTTTATTGATGAAATTGCTGATGGCCAAAAATATGGTAAATTTGATGGTATCTGCATAGGAGGTGATTGTAATGCACATATTCACCCTAGAACTCCTAGCTGTAAAAGAGGAGAAGAATTGCTCAAATATTTAGCCACACGAGACCTAGTTAATGCTATGGAGATGGCAAATATGACCGTGAAAAACGGACCTGTGGCCACTTATGTAGGCCGTGGGAGTTCAACTACAATAGATTATGTATTTCTATCCTCTTTGTTAGGGGACCTCTTACTAAAGGCCGAGGTCATCAGTGCTCCATATAGTGACCATTACCGATTTTAATTAATCTTAAATCCATTAAAAAACAGGGGAAGCACAGCAAAATTGGGGCAAAACAATTGGTGGCTTCCACAGACAATCTAAGGGTGATCTGGAGGGGGATAGATAACAAGGGGGTCCTAACTCGTATAACTAAAAAATACCCCATATTAGTGTCTGTCTATCCACTGATAACCCTGAACATGCCATCATTGAGGCTTTCTCAGGTCTTTGTAAGGCCATAAAAAAGGAGATTTCCAAACCAGCCCTATCTAGTAGCCACAAAAACCCAAGGTGGTTCGATACATCATGTTCGAAAGCCAACCGGGAACTCAGGGCTGCCCTCACAGTAGATCCACGGGACCAGTCTTTGGTTAGGAGACTGAGGTCTAGTTATAAGCGTACTCTAAAAATAAGATCAGAGGAGTTAACAAAAGATCACTGGGACTCCCTTGTTCCCACAGCTTCGTTGAGAGACACCAGTGGGTTCTGGAGCGAGGTTAAAAACTTAAGATCAATGGGATCGAATATCACGCCCATAAATTGTAATATATCTGGGGATGTGTGGGTGGAGCACATCTCAAAACTCTGAGGCGCCTCCTAATTCTACGGGTGCCGCCCACCCTTTAACTCCACTGAATATCACATAACGGAGGTGGAAGATGCCATTTCAGAAAGCGCGGGGAATAAAGCTCCAGGGCCTGACGGTTTATCTATCGACCAAATTAAATCTGAACCTGACTACTGGGCACCTTTATTGTGGAACATCTTTAATAATATATCACACACCCCAGTCCCAGTAACATGGTCAAATAGCGTTATCGTGCCCATTTTTAAAAAGGCAATAGATTGGATCCTGGCTGCTATCGCCCGATATCTTTAATAGATAACACCCTGAAGATTTTAGGTAGGGTCATCTTCAGCAGGATCAGAACTTGGGCAGAGGATAATGCAATTTTACATCCATGTCAATTAGGTTTTAGAAGCAGTGTGGAAACTGTGGAGCAATGTCTAAACTTAAATTTATTAATGGCCAAATATAACATCGCCAAAAAATCCCCTTTGTACCTAGGTTTTATGGATTTAAGTTCTGCTTTTGATTTTGTTAATCGTTCTCGCTTTTGGTCAGTTTTGTTGAATTATGGTTTAGATGAGCCCCTGGTTTATTTTTTGGCCCATGGCACAGTGACTTGAGAGCCCGAGTTCGGTTGAATAATGATGGTGAAGTCTCCAGTGATATTTTAATTGGTAGGGGGGTCAGACAGGGCTGTGTCCTGGCCCCCCTGCTTTTTATCCTGTATACAAATGAATTAAGTAGTTTTTTGTATAAGCTAACAAGTGATGCCACGCACGTAAATGGTAAACCACTTCCTGCCCTCCTTTATGCGGATGACGCGGTCCTCATGGGCCGCACACCCAATGCACTGCGCACTTTAATATCAGGATTTGTCACGTACATGGCAGACCTTGGCCTCTGTACAAATATTAATAAATCATTCATGATGTCCTGCGGCCCCAAAAAACACAAAATTAATCAAATTTGGTCAGGGAATAATGTCTTAAAAAGCACTTGCACTTTTCCATACCTAGGCCTGTTGTTCTCTGACTCTGGATCATGGCAACCTCATGTTGCCCATGATTTGAATAAACTGGATAAAGCCATTAATTCTATAACCTCCCTACGCCAACCTAAACATGCAGAGATCATTATACCATTACTACAAATCTATAAGACTCAATGTTTACCCACAGGAACTATGGTGCTGAGGTGTGGGGATATTCGAACTGTACTAATATACAGGTCGAGGAGAACAGATTTTGTCGGAATGTTTTAGGGGGAGTAATTTCTGCACCAACTTTTGTTTGCCACATGGAATTGAATCTCACCTATACAGAGGATTTTATAAGATCTAGGCCTGCACTGTTTTGGTTGAAAATATGGCTGAATCCAGCGGCTTCTCTGACTCGTGATATTATCTCGGATTGTTTAAAAAGTGATCGGGCCAATTATATACCATGGCTTAGGGCTT
The DNA here is from genome assembly GCF_964263255.1 of Lissotriton vulgaris. NCBI lineage: Eukaryota > Metazoa > Chordata > Amphibia > Caudata > Salamandridae > Lissotriton > Lissotriton vulgaris. The sequence continues at coordinate 195,329 of NW_028255097.1, read as the reverse complement.
AGTAAAAAGGGCCTTATATGATCTCTACAGTAATGAGAGGAAAAAGAGTGAATTGGCAAAACCGGCCATTATAAGGTACTTACCTCTTTTGTCACTATGTGACAGGCCGTATCACATGCCTCAAGACTACCTGTGAAAAAAGATGGGCAAATGGAATAGGAACTTGCTGTTCCGGTTCAGAGACGGGAGCATTAAAAACCTCTTATGCTTCCCGCTGGGTATTAACAAAAATTTGGAAAACCTAAACTGCCCTTGTAACCTAGGTAGGAAACAAAGTCTTTTACATTTTATGTTCTTTTGTGGATTTTATGCAAAATATACCAAACATTATTTAATCCCATACTTTCAAAAGACCTGCCGGACGAATTTTAATTTAGCTTTTGAAGACTTACTGATGCTAAGCTCTGACGAAGTAATCTTCAGAGTCAGTTGCTTTCTTAAAGCTGCTGTTCGATCACGAGCATCATTGAATATGGCCTGATATGTTTTGCACTATTCCCTGCTTAGTTTGCACATCGCTCATTTGCACTAGTGGCTGTTTTCCTGTACTTATTATAGTCACTGACCTTGCACTTTTGCGTATTAAATTTTAAGCTTGTATATTTTGTGTAATTACCATTTTTTTCTGACATTTGTGTTTTATGTAATGTGTATTTATATGTAATATATAATGAAGGCTAATCATGTGATATTTTAATCAATTTTTTAATGATGTTTTTACTGTGTTTCATGGTTGATGTTGTGATTTACATGTACTTTTATGGATGTTTTTTTGAATCCGAATAAAGATCTTTGACTTGACTTGGCTTGACTTGATGCGCTAGAGGCTAATTTCAAAATATTGTCTCTAGGTATCAAAAAATAGATATCTTGTTCTCTAAGAATAGTTCTACATTAAGCAGATTACTCTGTGCCAAAAAAAGGTAAATATTTTGGTATTGAGAAAAAATTATTTTGTCGTAGTAAAAAATTGTTCCAAATTTTAGAAGTTCTGTTTATCAAAACTGAAGGCCGAAATCAAAGTTCAGGGAACGTTGTGTGCTAGTTTCTCAAGAGTTATTCTCGTTGTTAGGAGAAAACATTAACTCAGATAGGCTACCACAGTAGGGGAAATTTGGGTTGTTTCCGAAAAAGTAGAAATAGTGCATATGTGAGATGCATTACGGTCAGCGTGATCTGGATCAGTAATGTTCACAGAAGGTTGTACCTGTGTGCTGCTTTCATCTCGTACCTCACCGCCACCTAGTCGTAATGGTGAGGTCTCAATAAATGCCGTCATCAGAATTGGTAGCCGCTGGGGACAACACGTTGCATGAGCCGTTAATGAACCAAGCAAAGTATCGACATCCATAGGTACTGCTGATGGAAGTGAGAGACAGATGTCTAGCACGCATTATTCTCCGCAGAGCAGGCATCGTATAACAGGTAAGATGCAATCTTGCCAGATTGGTCTGAATGATAGAAACCATGTGGTATTCAGATCTCTTAGACGAGCCAAGCCGAGAACCTGTGTTATCCTATTTTGGTACCCCAGTGCCTGCATCGCTTGTTCCATAGTAACCTGGGAATCGCTGGTGACTGGACTTGCCATATCGGAGCAGAAGGAACAAAAATAGAATTCCTGCTATGAGTCCCAAAATGAGAGGCAGGCCGCCGAACACAGAGTGCACGAAATTCGGAAAAATGCTCAAGACTGCTTCAAAGGGTGCTAACACTCCTGAAAAAAGTGTCTTAAATACATGTGCGATGCCACTGTTATCTGACATGTTTAAAATTTTACCTAATATTTCTACGAAATGTACGGGGCAGTTTGTTGATAATGTATGTATCTCTGCTGAGGTCCTTGCAACTTGCAGATCATACGTTTCTCTAGACGAGGTCAAAGGCCCAGTTTTTTGTAAAAGAATGGCTTTCCTTCTGCTTAATATATCAATTCGAATAGAAGAGATGTTCAATGAAGGTCAAATTGTTGCCTCCTTGTCTGGCTTGCTGTTCGGATACAATACTTGCATACAACAAGTGATTCTGGATGTAACACTGACGAGATAAGGTGTTCCTGGCAACATGCCACAACAGCTGTGGTCACTTAACATAACGTAGCTATCGTTGGAAAGCTGCCTGAAAACAGGTTCTATTTGTGTTGCTGGAGTTCTGTGGAAGTGGCAAGAAAGATCATTAGATGAACCCTCACAGGCTCCATGTAAATTAATTTCTTGACATAGAAGTGTACCACTTAATGACTTTTCACAATTTTTTCCACTAAGAAATACCTCTTTGTTACCCCCACTCCAACATCTATGTGTGTAAGGTAAATTCCAGGTCGACTTGATGTATCCTTTACCCAACCTTTCATACAGGCCCGCTGGTATATGCTGTAGTCAGTATTGAAACTGGAATATCATTATTAGTATTGTTATGGTACCATGTATTATCCATTCAATGACAGGTTTCTCGGAAACTGTTAATGGTAATCTTTCTAATTTTTCAATGCTGTGCACCTTATAGTCTGCTCCTTTTTGTGCCAAAGAGATTTGTTTATCAGTAAGGTTAAAGATAGAAAATAATGACGTTGTGTTGATTAGACGCCAAGGCACGTAGCCTGAACGCAGATTTTGTAACGTCCAGCCTAACTGTACAATAGAACGTAATTGGGACTGGCCATGTTGTAACATTAGCATATCCTGTTCGATTATATCAATAGCAGATGATATAATGCTGTCCAAAGAATACATTCTGGAGGACAGAGGGGTTAACCCATTGTCCACTACAGACAGTGATGTTTCCAAATAAATACGATCAATTTCTCGTATTTTTTTCAGCAGTTTCAATTTGCGTCACTTTTCAAGCTTCGTTGTAAGCAGCATATATACCAGCGTATATGAAACGTTTTTGACGCTGTTTGCGAGGTCCCAATAAGAAATCCCGCAAGTCAGCACATTCTTTAAGTAAAGTCAAGTGTTGCTTAATTTCAGGTAGTGTGGATTTCTGTAGCCATTCAAGGCATAGTATTCCTACACTGTATGTTATTATCCCTGGATGGTGTCTCTGGGAAAATCTTGGGTCTGGCATGTTCTGTTTGAACCCCTGTGTTTTGTCCAGGAATCTATCTTAACAGTTATTAGTGTCTGTGGGCCAGATCAAGGATTAGTTCTGTTTTGTTGTAAAATATGGGACACGTCTAACCCCTCATCTGTAGTGCTATTTCTATCAGGCATAGGCTTTTGTATAGAAGGGTTGTTTAAATCTTTTATCTTAGCTAGGCCAAGACAGGTTGTTGGTTGAATGGTGTCATTCAAGAACATTATTTGTTCAGAGATCATGCAGGCTCTGAATAATGATTCTAATCCCTGTACTTGCCAATCTTTTGAACCCCAGATTGTTTTTGTTTCAAGAATTCAAAACCAAATGTAGACAATTGTTCATAAAATGTTGCAGAATATATCTGTTTTGTATTGGTTAACATATTTTTAATTCCTGTCTTATTCACATTTTTTAAATAAAACGTTTCTGGATCTGTGACATTAAACCCTGAAAAGTATGGAAATTTCTCATAAAATGTTTTCGAGCTGCCCTTTGGTGGTGTTGGACAATGTTCCCATTGATTATAGTTTAAAACATTTCTAGTTTTTGCAGATTTATGCAAATAGTGGTGCCCAAAATGATTAAAGCAATACATTTCTTCATAATCAGATGAACCTTCTAAATAATCATGATTTGTAAACTTTGCTGACATTTCTAAATCAATCAATCAATCAATCAAAGACATTTATAAAGCGCACTACTTACCCGGAGGGTCTCAAGGCGCTGGGGGGGGGGGGGGGGTGCTGCTACTGCTCGAACAGCCATAAATCAGACATCATATTATTAATAGTCTCAAAGTCCCAATCATCAGAGAAACTGCTCAGTGAGACAAAGTCACTTAATGAAACTTTGAACTGATGTGGATACTTCAAGAGTTCAACTAGGCCATGGATGTCGTAATCAGTAGCTTCCCATGCTACACAACCAGGTATAGGAATGGCTGTGATGTTTACTGATGACAGGTCTCTTTTTTCAACATGAGATGACTTGTGTGGCTTTAGGACGAGGTTGATGTTCTGACTTGCTGTGTCCATTGTACTGTATTTTCCATCAATCATTCTCCCCAAGCTTAAAACCAAAATGAGCCAGAGCAGGAGGAAAAGTACACCTAACACAATCCACAATTCAATCCATGGTGAAATCAGATATATTTCTCCAAGCTGATGAAAGAGTTCTGTTATTTTTTCTTTGAGTGTCTTGTTTGCTGGCTTTTCTTCATGTTCACCAGGATCTTCAGAAAAGTCATCAAAATTGATGAAATAGCCAGAGGCAGTTCTGTCAATTGTTTGAATCGCATCAGGATTGTTATTAATCTTTGTAGTTGCTTCTTCCTTTGTCATTTCAGTATAGTCAGAGGCTACATCATTGTAGACAGGTGTTTCTTGACGAACTGTGGCAATTTGCGTTTCAAGAGGCACAAGTTCATAGTCCTATTTTTTTCACTGCATGTTTATCAAATGTGATTAGTCTCCCAGTTTGAACCTCTTGAATTGTAGCTAGGTTTTGTCTTCTGCTACATCTTGGGAGTCCACTGGGCCTACTACTTATTATTGGCCACATGGTTGTGGTTTTACCAGGTTGATTGACACAACTCTGTTCTCCTTTTTACCAGCATGGGGCGGTAGTACTACTGATCTTGTTCCGTTGATTGCTAAGACAAGTACTGCTTTTCTGTAGGAAGGCCCAAATTCCTTCTTCACCGCAATCTTTTCTCTGACCAGATCCCCAATCTTTGGAATCCAGACAGGTCTTGCTGGGACAGGTGGTTTTTCTTCAGTGGCCGTTGGCTTTAGCTTTGTGTTACTCAGACTTCTTCTTGTTTCACTTAAGTCCTGTAAAACAGCCAAACGATCTTTGACATCAAAAGTTTTTTGTTTCACCACTGAAGTTTGACTATCGAGGTTTTCGATTATCATTCTAGTACCAAACAAAAGTTCATACGGAGTGATTCCACCCAGAGAATTTCTTGGCAGATTATTTAGACTAAGTTGGACACTTAGTAGATGTTTGACCCACCCATCACCTGAACCTAATACCCTCGCTGTTATAGATTGCTTTATGTCACGGTTTTTTCTTTCCACTACCGCATTTCCCTCAGGATGGAAGGAACTAGAGTACCGCAATGCAACGCCCAAGCTGGCCATGGCCTCCTTGTAAGCCCAAGAGCTAAATGCAGGACCCTGGTCAGAATGTAGAGTGCCAATTGCGTATGTGCCGATAAAGACTCTCAAATCTTTTATAACAGTTCTGGCGTCAGCCGAGCGCTGTGGCCACATCCAAATGAATCTTGTCTTAGCAGTTGTGTGGTCGCATTCGTCCATAGGGACGCCTGTGTGTAGACAGTCTAATGCTATCTAACAGAGGTGTCTGGGCTGGACTGACTGTGCTATTGTCAGTCCACTGGCCCGGTTCATGACTGCGATCTCTGTTGCAGTTTTGACAATCCACTGCAAAGTTATAAATTTGCACGCTCATTCCCGGCCACCAGTACTTTAGTTGTAATTCTATTAGGGACGTTAAAATCCCTTGGTGCCTAAGACCCACTACCATGTGTGTTTCTTGAATCAAGAAAACTCTCCACTTACTGTGTGAAAGTACTCTGTCCCCCACTCAAGGGATTTGAGCAAAAGAAAAGGAGTTTGCATCAATTATGTATGTATTTCCGAGTGGATAATTTAGAGGTAACTCCGCATAATTGCCTTCCATTGAGGCTTTTACTGCTAGTAGCGTTTCACCGTCTATTCTGTTTTTATAACGCTTAATTGTAGCTACGGAGCCGTGTGGATGGCTGCCTTTTCGGCTGCATCAGCCAATAAATTCCCTGCAACGTGAATGCCATCACATTGATGACTCAATGTATGACTCACGTGAGTCTTTCGTAGTTCTTTCTGTAAAATAACTACTTGTTCCCATAGCTTTTTATGCTTGATTGTGCCACCTTTTGCATCTTTGAAACAGTTTTAAACCCAGTTCTGTAAGTATTCATTGTAAGACTGGACGCAATAATACGATTCGCACACTATGAGTGTGGGGAATTTGCAATCATCATTTTCAAGCACCATCTTTAATGCCTGTAGTTAAGCTCGCTGAGCTGTACAGTTTCTGAGTGACTGAGTTTTAGTGACCATTGGTCTGAATTTACCTATGCGCCAACGATCTTTTACAATCGCACATGCTGCATTGTATACTTGTTTTCCCACAATCCAATGTTGCGCAGATCCGTCTGTGTAAATTACGCAGACGTACTGTTCGAGAGGCAGAATTTCGGTCGGCAGAGGAAATTCGTGTTCATATTCTAGATATTCTAGTTTTTTCATATTGAGATCAAAAGCGTGTTCAACGTCTGTTGCAGAAAGATAATTAACCCATTGTATCCTTCTTGGATGTAAAGCTTTAGCATTTGGAATGCTCGCTCTTATCACTGCCTCTAAGGCAGGTACAGGTTTAACGACTGCTATGCGTTTTCCCTGTGCCAGGGCTCCTTCTTTTGCTATAGTAGTTTGAACCGCTGTCAGAATTTTCTCAGATGAAGTGAATTTTATTTCAGCTTGTGTGTACAAGTGTGATTTGTAAGCTATTGGTACCGTTTCACCTTCGTTATAGGTCAGGTACGTGAATCCGCATCTTCCTGGGATGACTCGGATTACAAGGTTGCGTACGTTTACGCGTGTTTGTAGCTTTGTTTTAGCTAACATGTCTGTCTGTATTAAACGTGAAATTTCTGTGTGTTTCTGAGTCCAATTAGTTGGTTTGAAATCAGGTTTTATTAATTCGTAGAGAGGTTTAACCCTCTCTGCCTAATTCAGAACATAAGTTCTAACAAAATTCAGGAAACCTAGAATTGATTGTACGTTTTTCAGCGTTTTTGGTGCTTGGAGCAGCGCACATTTCTCTAAGAAATTGGCTGCTAGGCTTTTCCCTTCACTTGATTACTCATATCCTAGAAATAGGACCGTGAGGTGGTCAATCCGTGATTTTTTAAAGTTGAATTTGTACCCTTCAGATGCGAACCCAAGTATAATGGTGTTCACTCTTTTCAAGTGCCTGTCCAAATCATCGTCTGTTAGATAGATGTCATCGACATAAGATAATGCCTCATCATCATACATTTGTAGTAACTCTGTTACTCTGGCTGAAAATAATCCTGGGCTTTTCTTGAATCCCTGCGGGAGACGGCAAAATTGCCCATGGGCCCCCATACTTGAGAAAGCGGGCAAATACCTGCTTTCTGTTGCTATGTTTTGACAGAAGAAACCATTTGAAATATCTAATGTCGTTTTATATTTTTTGCGCACGATGTTATTCATCAGTGCTGCACTGTGTGAATTTTGTACTGCAAATGTTTTGCAACAAGAGTTTAAGTGTCTGTAGTCCAATACTAGACGATATGAATTGTCTGGTTTGGAGACAGGAAACAAAGGATTGTTAATTTGTGAGGTGCATGTTTCAATCACCCCCTGGTACTCAAGTTGATCTAAGTTCTCCCTGGCTTGTTTTTTAAGTTCTTGCTTAACAGGATACTGCCTTTGTGCAGTAGATTGATTTTTTAACTGGATTTTATGGTTAGGGGATTTCTCATCCCATCCACATGATTTTTATATAATGCAGGGGCTTGAGCCACTGCCCATTTTCTTGCATATGTGTATTTTTTATGAATTGGAATATGATTTGAGAATGCAGGCATAATCATTTCTTCGGCACGTGGGCACTCCCTAACAAATTCTGGTGGCCAGTCTTTCTCAGCTAGAAGAATATCATAGCCTTTAGATAGCTTCTCCCAAAAGAGAGTTCTTATTTTCCTAGTTATATCCCCTTCTATACGCAATGTTATTTCATATAATTTATGGGGTACACTAACTCTGGTGTCTGCAGTTTCCACCTGAATGTATTCATTCATGTCCACTGTCTCCAGAAGATTCATCAGGATCTTGCGAGCTATGGTCACTTCTGCTGCGCTGTCTAGCATTGTTTGGGCCCACTCCCTGTTCTTGAGTTGTGTCCTCAGGATCCTCAGCATGTTTTATCTTAATGCTTGCTACCTTCTTTTTGGGAAATTGAGATTTTTTACTTTGGTGAGCGGGTTCCTTGTCTTTGAACTTGACGCGCTCTTCTTTATGTTCTGACCGTCCTCTTCTTTCCGATTTCTGCGAGGAAGTCTGAAAAGAACGAGAGGGACGTCTTGATATCTGTCAGGTGTTTTCAAATTATCCCTATTTCTGAGGTTATATCTTTTCTCAGAGGGCTCCCATTGTGGAGACCTCCCAACAGCCGGTCTGGAGATCTATCTCTCCATTTGGGAGACCTTCCTCTGGACTGAAACTGTTTTTCTTTAGAAAGAGTCTGACTGGTAGTTTCCCATTTATTTTTAGGAGTAATTAAATTATTTTCAATTAAAGTCTTTTCAGGATTTTCTGGTAGTTGTGGTTTTACTGGTTTCCCACCCAAACTATCTCTACCTAATTCTTCATAGGATTTTTCAATTATTCTGGCAAGTTCAAAAGGCTGGTCTGCTATTTCTGTTTCTTTTCATTTTTGGCGGATCACCACAGATGCTGCTTCTCCTTTTATATTGGCTAATAGTATAGCCGAGACTTGCTTAAAGTCTTTCAGTAATTTCATACCTAGATTTAAAGCAGGCTCTGGACCTTATTCATTTTGAATCTGTCTTAGTACGTCTGGTATAACCGCCATAGACGGAACACCATGTGTTTTTGTGTAGATTGAAGCAAAGACTGTTCCCCAAGTGTCACAGTCCTCCACATGTGGTGCGATACCCATTGGTAAACAGATTGTCAGAATTCTGTGTTTTTCATGAGGTGTACTATCAGGGAATACTGCCTCTATTTGAGTAATCTTTTGAGCCAAGCAGAACAGAATTTGTTCCTGTTTTGCGGGCAATTTACCAATGACTGATTGTATAGTCTGTGGTGTAATTTTATTTGTGTTCCCCTGGTGAGGGGTGTGCTGTGGAATCATCAACTTGATGGTGTTCACATTGCAGGGAATTCATTGGCTGATGAAGCAGCAAAGGCAGCTATGCAAACGGCTTCCGTAGCTGCAATCACTCTTTCTAAAACGGAAATAGACCGCAAAATAATGCAAGCTGTCAATGCTTCAAACAAAGACAGTGGTAAAACATTACCAAAAGGCTTTACACTCAAATACTCATATATAACTGATGCAAATAATGTTCTTTTTGCTCAAATCCCTGGAGTGGGGGATAGAGTAATTCCAAACATGGAACATAGATTAGGACTAATCTTAGCAGCACATGAAGGGCTCGACTCTGCACGCGCAAGTGTTTCTGCTACAGTATCATTATGAAAACAGCAATACTGGTGGCCGCGCAAGAGGAAACAAACTAGAAACTAGGTTTTGAAATGCGAAATCTGCCAAAAGATTAAAGTCTCTAAATAAAACGTCCTGCGCAGACGCCCCTGTTAATTTCAGATAAACCATTAGCATGTGTTTATCTGGACCACTGCGTCCCTTAAAAAGGGATGGTAATTATAAATATATCATGGTCTCAGTGGATTAGTGCTCAAGATTCATTTGGATGTGGCCCCAGCGCTCGGCTGATGCCCGAACTGTTATAAAAGATTTGCGAGTCTTTATCGGCACATACGCAGTCGGCACGCTACATTCTGACCAGGGTTCTGCGTGTAGCTCAAAAGCTTACAAAGAGGCCATGGCCAATCTGGGCGTTGCATTACAGTATTCTAGTCCATTCCATCCTGAGGGAAATTTGGTTGTGGAAAGAAAAAAACGGGACATAAAGCAATCTATAACAGCTATGGTACTAGGCTCTGGTGATGGTGGGTCAAACATCTAATAGGTGCCCAACACTCCATATGAAATCCTTTTTGGAACTAGAATGATTGTCCAGGACCTTGATCATCACACTTCAGTGGCCGAACAAATACCTTTTGATATCAAAGACCGTTTGGTTGTTTTGCAGGACTTAAATGAAACAAGAAAAAGTCAAAGCAACATATTGCAGAAGCGAATGACCACTGAAGAAAAACCACCCGTCCCAACAAGGCCTGCCTGGATTCCAAAGATTGGGGATCTAGTCAGAGAGAAGATCGCGGAAAATAAGGAATTTGGGCCTTCATACAGACAACCAGTACCTGTGCTAGCAATCCACGGATCAAGAACAGTGTTAATGCCGCCCCTTGCTGGTAGAACGGAGAACAGGTTTGTATCCATTGACCTGGTAAAACCACATCATGTGGCCGATCATAAGTATTAGGCCAAGTGGACTCCAAAGATGTAGCACACGCCCGAATTTGGCTACAATCCAAGAGGTTTAAACTGAGAGACTGTTAACATTTGAAGACTCTGCAGTACAGAATAAAGGACTATGTAACAAAGCCATGGAACTTGTACCTCTTGCGACTCAAATAACAGTTTGTCAAGAAACGCCTGTCTACAAGGATATATCATCCGAGTATACTAATATGACAAGTGATCAAGTGGTTCCAGTGATTTCATCTAATCCTGAAGCAATCCCTACAATTGACAGAATTGCCTCTGGCTATTTCATTAACTGTGATACGTTTTCCGAGGATCCAAGTGAATCTGAAACGACGCCAGCTAAAAAATGTTTTTTTATTTTTTAATTTTATTTATTGATTTGAAAATCAGGGCAAAAAATACATTCAAAAGATATTCACGAGTGGCTGCAATCAGAGCAAGACATCAAAGCAACGCAACACGTTCCCATTTCAACAATTTGGAAAGAACAATACATTTGGCCCTCCTCCTTGGCATTACAGTCATGTTATGGGGATACATCATCTGCTTAGAGTTCTGGTGGGTCACAGATATTTCCTCTAAACTTATTCCATGCTCCACATACCTTCTCTCATATTTTGGGACAACCCCGATGGATAAAAAACGCCTTTTCGGCCACCATTGCCTCATCCATATCCTTGCACCATTTCCGGATCGTAGGCATTTCATCCGACCCCCATAGCATAACAATGTTGCGCTTAGCGAAAGTCATACCTAACATTGCCCAATCCTGTTCTTGGTGAGTGAGATCGTTTGGTTCCCACACATTTAATAGACAGTGTCTTGGTTCTCACAGTATCGAGATTTCCACCGTCTGAGATATGGTGCGCATTACCTTGGCCCAGTACGCTGCGATATGAGGACAGTCCCAGATAGTATGAAAAAATGTACCCTCCTCCCCACATTTCCGTAAACGGTTTTGGTGTTTGGGTTTCCCTATTGCATAAAGTGTCATTCTAGTGTGATACGTGCGGTGTAGCACATTGAGTTGGAACAGTCTGAGCCGTGAGATTATGGACGTTTCACGTGGTGATGATAGTGCCTCTTGCCATTCTAACTCGTCAAAGTCGCCCACAACCTAGGACCATTTTTGTCGCAACTTGGACGTCGGGTCTGGCAAATTGTTGACTAATTTACAGTATGTAAAGAACGTCACCCTTCTGTTCATATGTTCCGTCAGGAGTCTATCCTCCAATGGAGTGGCCTCTGGTATGGTAGTGCCCGGCGCTATGATTGCCTGAAGCGCGTGCCGGATTTGGAGATATCTAAACTTCTCTGTCTACGCCAAACCATACTGGGCTTCCAAGTGTGTGAATTCGACCACCGCACCCCTCTTCCAGAGATCGCCCACTGTGGAAATACCAATATTATCCCAGTTTTGAAACCCTTTACTGTTCAGGAGTCGTCCCAGCCTTTGTGAGTCCCACAGTGGCGTCATTTGTGTGATAGTTCATATGCTTTTTAATCGAGCCCGTGCTTGGTACCATATATGAATTGTTTGTGCCATTGGATCAATCAAACAGGGGGGCCTCCGTGTGCTATATAGGGCTGACATCAGTCCGCCCTCAGCTAGTTCTTGCCTATCTGCTTGGTAGGCAGGTTCGTCATGTGGGGCATGTATCCAGTAGTTGATTATTTTAAGATGCGCCGCACAGTAATACAGCTGCACGTTTAGAAGCGCTATCCCTCCATCGTACCAGCAGCGTACCAACTTGCCCTAGGCGATCCGTGCTGGTTTGTTCCCCCACAATGAACCGGAGACTTCAGCTGCTATGGCTTTGAAGTAGGCCTGTGGACTTGGAACAGTGTGTTTTCGAGGACATATAAAAAACGGAGGAGCGTCATCATTTTGTAAAGTGCTGCCTTGCCCAACAGCATGAGAGGAAGACTACGCGAGACCATTGCATCACGCTTAAAGCACTCCAGCGGAGGCTTTACATTTTTCGCATAGAACTCGTTAGGGTGAGGTGTCGCATAAATGCCCAGGTATTTGAAGGCCCAGGTATTTGAAGGCTTCACCGCAGTGGGCAATCCGCAGGCATCACTGGTGGTGGACCTTTCAGCACATACAGTACGGACTTTGACCGGTTAATAGTGTACCCTGACACTCTACCAAATTTTTCGCACACATTCAGGAGTTCTAGGATGAATTTTCTAGGGGAGGCTAAATATAGTAGCACATCATCTGCATATAATGATATGCGATCTTCCCAGGCGGCGGTCCACCGAAGCCCACGGATTGAGGGTTCCCATCTGACCCACGCCGCCAGTGGTCTAGAGCCAGTGCGAATAATAAGGGGGACAGTGGACACCCTTGTCGTGTCCCTCGGGACAGCGGGAAGTCCCTTGATATGTGTCCGTTGGCTACCACATGTGCCAGCGGATAAGCATAGAGCCGATGGATCCAGGCACAGAACTTTGGATCGAAGCCCAAGTGCTGCAGGGCTGCAAATAAGTATGGCCATTCCACCACATCAAACGCCATACTTGCGTCCAGGGAGAGAATGACTGCGGGTTCCTGATTGGATGACCTCCGAGCCAACACCACCTGTAAACGCCATAGGCTAAATTCTGTGCTCCGCTGGGGCATGAACCTGGACTGATCAGGATGTATTAGGGATGATAGATGGGGGGTCAATCGCAGTGCCAGTAGCTTGGCCATTATTTTGGCCTCAGCGTTGATCAGAGATATTGGGCGGCAGGGAACTGCAATCCTCCGGGGGTTTGCCCGGCATAGTGATCGTTATGATTGTAGCCAACCACTGATCTCGTGGCAGTTCTCCAGTTCCGAGGCTGTCTCTAAACATGTTCAAGAGGACAGCGGCCGTCAAGTCCACATTTTGTTTATAAAATTCGATGGGGATCCCGTTTGGCCCCACTGCTTTACCGGATGCTAGGGAGCCAATAGCCATCCACAGTTCCTCAACTGTAAGGTCGGCTTTTAAAAGTAGTGCCGCCTCTGGTGTGAGTTTCGGCATAGCAATATCTTTTATATACTCCTGTGCTTCCTCAACCATTAATGCTGAACGTGAGGCATATATATGCTCAAAGTGGTCAGCCAACGTTGCCTCTATGTCACTTGGAGCCGCCACCAGGGAGTCTGCGGGTGTACGCAGCTGCGCAATTGTTCTACCTGCTGCCTCCTTTTTATCTAGCCAGGCTAATAACTTGCCCGCCTTATCCCCTAATTAGTATACCCTGTGGCGTGTGGCCTGGAGTCTTGCAGTGACCATCTCTCTCTGGTACGCCACAAATTCACTTAGTTTAAGGTGCACCCTCTATGAGGTATGGGGCGTTGGGTGTTCTGCATGTTGAACTGTTGAAGCATCTAAGTCCGCTTCTATACCAACTAGTTCTGCCCATGTTTCTATTTTGTACCCTGTGATAGAGGCTATAGCCTGCCCACGCACAACCGTCTTATAGGCCTCCCATATAATGCTGGGCGATTCCACCGACGACGAATTTTCTTGAAAAAATTCCCAAGTGGTTTCCGTAAGCTCCTTCAACACCTAAGGTATGAGCAAATAACTTGGATAAATGGGAAAAATGCAGCGTTTCCCGGTCTGATGGCACGAATATGACAGCAGTATCAGTGAGTGATCTGATATACCTCTAGGGCGAATATCTACCTTGACCACCGCCCCCCAGGCTATCCGCTGAGACTAGAAAGTAATCAATGCGTGTGAGGCTGTTGTGAACCCCTGATTGGAATGTGTATTGTTTTGTATTTGGGTGCCTATATCGCCATTTGTCTATAAGTCCTAGGGCATCCAGTAGCCCGCTCATACGGAGACTGCTCGTTGCACTTGGTTTAGCGGGGTATCTGTCTATGGTTCCGTCCACTATGTCGTTAAAGTCGCCCCCAATCACCCTCTCTGCCTCCGGGAGAGCAAGCAGAAATGTATTAAGTGCAGGATGTGCTATCGCATGTAGGTATGGTGGAATGTAGACTGAGACTAGATTAAATATTTTCCCTTCCCATTGGCATGTGACAGCCGCGAAGCGGCCCTGGTCGTCTATTCGTGTCTGTTGTATTATTAGCTGGTAGTGCTTGTTGATTAGTATGCCTACACCCCTAGACCCAGAGGAGAATTCGGAGTGCGCCACCATTTTGTAGCCCCACCTATCCAATGCCTTACACGCCGAGCCCATCAAGTGCGTCTCCTGTAATAGAGCCACCGCAGGTGTGCAACTTTTCAGGTATTGCAATACTAGACCCTTTTCACCTTGTCCCCCAACCCCCGCACATTCCAGGTGAGCACAGTCAATGGGGTCCCCGGGGATAGCTGAGCCATTGGTTGCTTAGTGTCACGTTGGCTTTGTGCAGACATAGGTAGCAGAAACAAACTGTAGCGTTTTAAACTCAGTATGACAGTACAGCCCTGATATGTTAGCAGCCATTCGTTTCACAGTGTGTGCCCTTCTAAACTGTGCAAGAAAAAGCAAACAAACCCATAATAACAGTACCTTCACCCCCACCCCCATCCCTGCCTCCCTGCCTGACGGATTTAAAACTACCCGCCTCCCCAACCAAGTAGAGTGCTTAATCCCCTTCCCAATTCCCAGTGGACGTGGGTAAAGATAGCAACCGTTGCCCCCCAACCCCACACAACTCCATAGTGTAGCAGACCTCTCCCCATCCTCCCTAACCCAAGCCACTTGGCAATCTTGCGGAGAGATACATAAAACATAATGCCTAGCAACAGAAACTGTTCAAGAGTCCCCAGGTCTATGAGGCCTATGCAACGTACAACAAAAATATAGCCTAACAAGTCTCCCATACTTTTCTTGCACTTAAGGATATCCTTGGCAAAGTTCTTGTATCCTATCATTGTCCATACACTGGTATTCACACCATTGTGTCAGCATCACATTATGCAGTAACCAGTAGAGCAGTCCGTTCCTTGTGTCACTCACGCTCCTCACTCAATGCGCTGTCTCTACGCCAGCTGCCATTGTCACCATTTGGGCCAGATCGACCAGCCTTCCGCCAACCCTCCAGCCACTCCTGTGCTTCGTCCGGGGAGGCAAAAAGCCATGTCTTACCTTCTGCCTCCACCCGTTATTTGGCTGGAAAGAGCATAGAGTATTTGATGCCTTGGTCACGAAACGTCTTTTTGACCTCCAGACAGCCTCGTTGTAGCTTTGTGATGGCTGCGGTGTAGTCGTGAAAAATTGTCACAGTTGCATTGTCGATCTTCAGAGGGGGGCGGGGCGGGGGGTTGCGCGTGCAGCCTGCAGTATCGCGTGTCTGTCCCAAAAGTTAAAAATACAGGCCAGAATAGGCCATGGCGGAGCCCCAGGCCTTGGTCTGCCTCCAGGAACCTGATGCACGCCTTCCACAGAAAAATAGTTGGACAAACCTCGGGGCTGAAGATGGTTCATCTATCAGATCCTCCACAAATAGGTCAAGGGCTGGACCCCCGGTCTGTTCCAGCTCACCAATAAGGCGGATATTGTACCGTCGTGATCGCCCCTCCTGGTCCTCCAGCTTGGCTGCTAGTATTCTGTTTTCAGCCAGCAGGTGATTCATCTGTTTTTTGAGCGTGGTGGTATCAGTTGTTAATGTTTCCATGACCGATTCGACTTCAGTCATTCTCGTCGACATTTTACTGAAATCGGCCCGGATTAAGGACAGATCCATTGCAAGAGTTTCAATGCGGGAGTCCACCTTATTTAATGTTGCCATAATGTCGCAACCGTGTCACCTCCTGCTCCTCGCCGGCAGTCTCGCCCTTCGATGGTGAGGCATCCTTATCTGGTGTTGCTGTCTGCGCCTTGGCAAACTTGTCCAGCTTTGTCAGGCTGGTGCCCTGTCAGGCTGGAGCCCTTGGCGTTCCTGCCGCTCATCGTAGCAGGTTACTTGCGCCCGTGCCAAGTCCAGCGGTATGGCCACTAATTGCATTCACCAGTAGTGGGCTTCTTCAGATCAAACGGAGTTTGCAGTTCAGGT
This sequence comes from Lissotriton vulgaris, assembly GCF_964263255.1. NCBI lineage: Eukaryota > Metazoa > Chordata > Amphibia > Caudata > Salamandridae > Lissotriton > Lissotriton vulgaris. The sequence goes on along the minus strand of NW_028255097.1, from coordinate 178,999 downwards.
AGAGCACCCTGACGCCAAAAACAGGGAAAGTCACACACTAGTACTCCGAGCAGTAGAACGCTATGCACCACAATCGCTCCTCAGCTTCTGCCAGGCATACGATATGGCGCAGCTCCCTGCGATACTAAGGTGCCTCAATGGAGCGTTCCTCTCCACACATAGGATCCCCTATCTTTCCCGAACAAGTGTAGCAACACAGGAACACTCCGTCGGTATGCAAATGCACTGCTGATCTCCCTGTGGGCAATTTCGTTTTGAAATCCAGCAATGCCAGCAAGAGTATGGATCTAGGCCATCAGTCACTCCCTGCCGCCACTTCAAACAAATGGTCCCTGGGCAGCCGCTAAACTCGAGGCCCCGGCTCACACACACTTCACCAGGCCTCACTGATCCCCCACTCTCAGCCAATTCTCATGCGCTTCACTGGGCCATAGTATGCAATTCACCTCCAAGTACCGTGTCAGTACGCATCACAGCGGCTCCCAGCCTTGGATTATGAGAAAGTGCGGCGCCTAAAAAAACCTTCAAAGAACAAGCAACAGAACTGTTTCACTAACTGGAACAAACATATCTAATTTCACCATTGGTTGAAGTATGGATTGTCTTAGGTGTACTTTTTCTTCTACTTTGGTTGACTCTGGTATTTACCTTGGGAATGCTGATCAATGGAAGATATAGTACAAAGGGCACAGTAAGAAAGAACATCAACTTACTCCTCAAGCCACACAAATCATCCCATCGTGAACGAAGAGACTTGTCGCAGTGAACATCACAGCCGTTCCTATACCAGGTGGTGTAGCTTGGGGCAGAACTGCATATGACATTCTTGGTCCGGTGGAGCTGTTGAAGATTCCACACCAATTCAAGGTTTCCTTGAGTGACTTTGTTTCACCCAGCACCTTTTCTGATGATTGCGACTTTGAGACTGTTAATAATATGATGTCAGACTTAGAAATGTCTGCAAACTTTACGAAGCATGAATACTTAGGTTTATCAGTTTATGAACAAATGTATTGTTATAATCACTATGGTCATCATTTCTTGATAAATCTGCAAATCCTGGAAATGTATTAACTTATAACCAATGGGAACATTGTCCAACGCCACCGAAGGGTAGCTCAAAAACATTTTATGACAAATTTCCATACTTTTCAGGTTTTAATGTTTCCGAAACAGAAACATTTTACTTTAAAAATGTTAGTAGAACAGGAAAAAATAGTATGTTGATGAATACAAAACAAATTTATTCTGTGGCCTTTTATGCTCAGCTGTCTTTGTTAGGTTTCGACTTTTGGAAAGACAACATTGAGACAAAAACTGTCTGGGTCACAAAAGACTGGCAGGTGCAGGGATTAGAAGCCTTATTTTGAGCCTGCATTATCCCAGAACAAATAATGTTTTTGAATGACACTGTCCAACAAACATCTTGTCTTGGATTAGCTAAGATAAAAGATTTAAACAAACCGTCCATACCTACACCTACATCAGATAGTAATAACACTACAGAAGGGGTGGTTGACGTAAAAACTATTTTACTTAACAACAAAACAGAACCTGATTGGAAAAAATGGTTACTCTGGCCCACAGACAAAAACAACTGTCAAGATAGATTCCTGAATAAGACACAAGGGTTCACATTCACTAGGCCAGATCCAAGATATGTCCAGAGACAACATCCAGGGATAATAACATCATACAGTGTGGGACAACTGTGCCTTGAGTGGCTACAACAATCTAGACTAAAGGAAGTAAAACAACACTTATCTTTACTTAAAGATGGCATTGATTTAAGGGACTTCTTACAAGGACCTGCAAAACCACATCATAATCGTTTATATATGCCGGTATCTATGCCATTTATAATGAAGCATGGAAAACAACGCAAGCAGAGACTGCAGAACGCATAGGAGAAATTGATTGTATTCATTTAGAGAAATCTCTCTCTGTAGTTGACAATGGGTTAACGACTTTGTCATCCAGAATATATTCTTTGGACAGCATAGTATCCTCTGCCATTGAGATAATGGAACAGGACTTGGTCATGTTACAACATGGTCAGTTACAATTGGGTTCTGTAATGCTATTGGCCTGGACCTTACAAAACCTTCGTTCAGACTATGTGTCATGGCGTCTAATCATCACCACATCTTTGTTTTCTGAATTTAACCTTACAGATAAACAAATCACTTTGGCACAGAGTGGAGCAGACTATACGGTGCTGAGCATTGAAAAACTGGAAAGAGTACCATTAACTGTTTCTGAGAAACCAGCAACAGAATGGATAATACACGGTACAATCACTCTGCCTGTTCCGATTTTCCATTTTCAGTATTGTTTAAAACATATACCAGCAGGCGTATATGAAAGGTTGGGTAAAGAATACATCAAGACATCCTGGGATTTACCTTATACACAAAAATGTGGGAGTGGAGGAAAAGAAGTGTTTCTTAGTGGTGCAAATTGCGAAAATGCAGTAAGCGGTTCACTCTTATGAAAGGGTATTAATTTACACTGGGACTGCAATGGTGCCTCGAACAACTTATCCTGCCACCTGCAAGGTTCTCCAGCTGCAGTGATAGATCCAATTTGTAGGCTGCTTTCTAATGGAAGTTACATTATGTTGAATGATCACAGCTGTTGTGGCATGTTGCCAAGAACCCCCTATCTCGTAACTGTGCCAGCCAGGGTCACTTGCTGCATCCATCGACACCCAGATCCCCTTGGAGAACAACCTCCTGGCAATGAAGTGTCGTGACAGCATGATACAAATACTGGGCTTGACTCGTTTAAGAGATTTGAATACCACGTGGTTTCTATCATTCCGAATTAAATGTCATTTATATGCTTTGAACGAAACATTGCTTTTAAATGCGTACAGCACAAATGCTCTTTTCGTGTACAACCATTTCGAATGCATTTTTATGTATTTTGGGTGGGGTTTTTAACCCATCATGTTTAGATATGTTTTATGTGTTTTAGAACTTAGTAATGTCATACATAATAAAGTGGAGTGGTGTTGTGTGGCGTTTTAGGCTCTGAGTGAATTTTCCTGATTCATGCCCTTATATAGGTACAATTCTCATTGCCCTAATATAGGCATACAAATCAATCCCTTATTTAGACATAGCTTATGTAGACCAAATACAGGAATGGCTACTTCCACCCGTACCAAACGTCACAACGATTTATTGGAAAATCGGCTTAAACAGTCAGGGACCTTCTCTTGCTTAAATATTGATTTGTCCAAGAACTCATGTACTTTACAGAGAACTACTATTCCCTAGGAGTTCTTTCCTGAGGTTATTATGCCCGACGTTACGTCAAACCAGACACCTTCAAAGTATAAATATGCTTTCACTTGATCTAGCAAGACACGGTGGTTCGGAGCAGTTCAACTATCTACTTGCTCGACGCAGCTCGCTACAGCAAATGCCGACCCTCCAGCTGACGCACTGATCGAGAGGCTTGATTTTTAGCCACTGTTATTTATGTATGTATTTATATATGGTATAGAAACCATACAATGCTCTTACAGTATTATTTTATAATATTGTTCTCGCTGTACGGATTATACTTTGCAATCTGCATTACGATTGTAGCAGTTCACTTTACTTGCATGAGAAAGAAGACTGTTCCATAAAACCTTTTAATTGAAAACGCTGTCTCTCTATTTCTCTGTACCTCTGTAGAAACGAAGCATGCACAAGCGACTAGGTGAAATACTTATCTATTGTTTCCACGACTCTAGAGATATATTTCTTACTCTTGGGAAACAAAGTTGTCATGTTTATGCGGTTGTTGGAAACTAATCCCTTCTTGTGAATTCGAGAAAGTTTCTAGTGACCTCTGAGCTAGCTGATACTCACTATTAAGTTTAATATATTCGATAGAGACCTAGTCGACCTCAGTCCTACGTCTAATCTATAGGATATATTATTCCAATGCGCAGAGCCTATTGGAAATATAGGAACTACACTACAAGAGGTAGGAGTAGAAAAGCCTCATTTGTGTGTTTGTTTGTGTAACCCTAGAGGGAACAGCTCTGCATAAGAGCACAGTGTAATAGTCACTTTCCGGAGGTAATACCAGAGGATATTTCTTGAATGCTGTTAATTCAACTCTGGATTGAGACTTTGTTTATGCATTTACATTTAAAGACTCTTTGAAGGACCTCACTTATTCCCCGTGATCACTTGTAGAACCGGTATGTATTCGGAGGTCAAATGAATGGCGGGTGCTGTTGTTCTAAGATTGTACAAGGGTATAATAACATGATGTTTTTGCACCTTATAGAATTCACTCCACGTTTGACTGGTTGTTTTCCTGAAGCAAGGGACTGCTAGGATACACATTTGAGTAGATAAGGTAAATAAGCAATTAGTGAGATCATTTAAAGTAGTGTTGCATGTGCATGTATTCATTACAAGTGTTCTTTGTCTTTTAGGTTCTTTTCCTTGCTGTTCCCATCCTACCCTTCCCTCACTTGATTGCCCAAATACTCCGTAACATTCAGTTTGAGTTGGGGATGTTAAGGGGTGGACCCCTTATTGCATCAGCTGAACCATGAAGAGTAAACGATCTTGAGGACTGAGATCCTTGCACTATTAGTAGAAACTACACAACACCATGATTTATGGATTATGATTATATCAGTTGTACCCAGGCGCAAAAGCAGCATACCAGTATGTCTGCTAGACTCCTCTGATCTGTGGGGGATATATAGGGTTTGTAGGTTCTTCAAGAACCTGAGGTATTAAGAGCCAACAACTGGGTTACACCTTTGCTCATTTTGTACCAAGTACGGAGCAATTCAAATGGACAAATATAAAGAGTAAGAAATAGATATGAAAGAAACCTATGTATTTTTTAAATATACAGCAGATGATGAGTTGAGGATTAGTGGTTATCTGTACATCTCTAAATTTGTGGGTAACCATACGAGCATGTGAATCAAAGGGCATTTTGCAAAATCTCTTTTCTACCAGTTTATCTTTTGTTGGGATGCACAAATGCAAAGAAATCCTTTTGTCAATAACAAATGTTCTACTATTTTGTAGTGCCACTTGTCTCCTAATAAAAATGGTACCCAACTTGTGTGGTTGGGTCTAGCACCTGCAACACAATATGCCCCATAACATGACCAGGTGGCATCCTATTTTATCCAACAGATTCCATACTTATTTTTAACTACTTGGATACCTGCAGATTTGAGCTCTAGCTCAGCCGCCACCCAGGAAAACCTACCAAACCCAGACCTTTCTAAAAACGAGACATCTGGAAGAGTCTAACGTAACATGACTTGCATGGCTCTCAGCAGATTATTTTACCCAGAAGACCTTGAAAACCTTAAAGCTTGGCTAAAAACAGACATTTTCCCCGCAATTTTATGACTGAAAGTTCTGGAATCTGTGGGAAGCCACAAATCTACTATCATGCAGTTTTCCCCAACCCTCCCAATAAAAATGATACTTCACTTGTATTGATGCCTAGCCCCCGTGACAAGAAAGGGCTCCGAACGCAACAAGTACACATCACCTTTTTCCACTGAACCTGACCTTTTTTTTGCAATTTTGGTGGATGTGGATTTTGGGCTCTGGCTCAGGGAGCACCTAGGGGAACCTACCAAACCTGAAAATTTCTGAGGAGGAAAGTTCTGGATTCTGCAGGGAGTCTCAAAAGTACTACCACCCAAAGTTCCTCCCTAGTTTCCCGGAATCGGCATGGAATCCAGCAAACTTCCTACCCCAAAGCGGTACCTCAATTTTCCCGATATAAACGCTGCTCCACTTTGTCGCGTTCTAATCTAGGACCCTGATCAATACTGTGACCTTATGCCCCTACACGGCTATAAATCCATATATTCCCTATATTGGCATAACCGATCAAATGCAATATTCAGAAACTCGTCTCTGGCCTCACACGAACAGAGCCACATTTCAGAATCGCTTCCTCTGCAACTTCCTTTGCAGCTCATTAGTGCAATGACATAGCAGAAGTTACTATCTAAGATTCCTAGATTAACACTCCGAGTTCTTCAACAAGATAAAAACTCAGCAACCTGGGAAAGCCCCGCTCGCTATGTTTTGATTAGTAATAGAACTCTAATGAGCACTGATAGACGATCACTTCCTAGTGACATCTTTATTGACGTCTTATGTCCAAAAACTTACGTCAAACAAGGCACCTTTCAGGTATAAATATTACCAACGTTGCCTTAAGCAAATGCTGCTGCTGTTATGCTGAAGCTATCGCTGTCAAGCTAATGCTGACACTATCGCTGCTAACGAGCGAACAATGGTGTGGTGAACACAGGAGCTGAACAGCCGTCCCCTGCAAGAGCCCAGCAGATGCAAGCTGCCCGCGGACGCTGCCCCTCCTCCTCGACGTGCTGAGAGAGACGCTGTCTTTTCTCTTGCCGAGAAAATCCAGCTCCGGCGCTTCCAGCCCACTCTTGCGAGTGACTGGGATATTGAGTTCCCTGAAGGAGATACCAGACCTCCAGCATTATATTCCAGAGGTATGGTGTTGACTAAACCCTTAGAGAGAATTCTTGAAGCAAACCTTGGCAAAACCAACTTAACTTAAAGCTACTTACTTACTCCCCTCCCAAGTATTAGGCTTAGGTCAGGTACACTGGGGTAGGCGTAGTTAGAAGCACCAGTTGAGTATTTTAGCCTAATGTATATATGAATGTATATATGTTTTATTCATTTTAAACCATTGTATGGCTAAGAAACCATATCAATGCTTTTACAGTATTATTTCGCAATACTCATTTTACTGTACGTAGTTTTTATAATAACAAGTCTTGCAATTGTGGCAATTCATTTCTCTTGTACGAGGAGAAAGACTGTTCAATAAATGTTACCCTTTATTGACAACGCCCGTCTCTCTATTCTCTACATATTGTGAAAGTAATCTGCACAACAACTGACTGAGTAAAATACCTGTCTATTGTTTCACACGACCCTAGAGATTGACTCTTATCTGAGGAGCAAAGTTGTCATGTTGCACGGTTGTTGGAAAACTGAATCCCTTCTTGGCTGTGCCAGGGAAGCTGATCACTTCCTATTCAGTCAAGAAAGTTTCCAGTGACCTCTGAGCTAGTTGGTAACAAACCCAATTAAGTTTAGCAAAGTCAGTAGAGGCCTGGAAGATCCGCACTTCTACGTCGATACTACTGTTTATGTTATTCTAATGCACAGGGCCTATTGGGAAAATAGGAACTACACTACATGGCGCCCAACGTTTGGTAAGGCGATAAACTAACGCAAGATGTTAGAGTAACTCAGTCGTGCATTTTTCACACAGACCCCTTTCTCCCGTAAATACTCCAATAGACGTCTGGAGTGGGTGAAAGGTTAAAATCCGCCCGACTTTAGTAGGAAGAGATTCCTATGTAAAGCTCTGGTTTATTCAACGTTGAAGGATACAGTGTTCCAAAATATTGTGCACCTAATCTTTGTCTCCTTGAAGACCTGCTCTGCAAAACCTGAATTTATAAAATGCCAATAGAAAATTACGGAACTGATGCCGCAGCAGATGCGAATCAGCAGGGTCCCGACGGGACTACTGAACCGGGTGCAATAATAATCCCGGCACATTTAAGAAAATCTATAACGTTAAAACTTATAGAAAATTGACTGGCCACACAAGATGGCACAGTTGTCTTCGTGATAGAGGCACACGAATATCGGCAGACAGAGGTATTCTATTTATGGATAAAATTTCCAGCGGCAAACGCCGCAACACATGAGTTCCACTATTATAAAATAGAGGATCCACCGGAGGAGTACGCTCCTTTCAATGAGACTGAAATCCAATTAAAATACCAAGAACATTTACTTTGGTTTAAAGGTGCCCTAAAACATAATGATCATATTACCAGGCTCGGTCCACTAGGTAGACCAGGAGCAACGTGGCCGGTTCTAGCCAGCTACACACTACATCCGGACATTGATAAAATGTCAAGTGAGGAACTAATAGTTAACATAAGAGAATTAACAAAAGCATATAGAGAGTTAGTAAAATTATTTATTAAAAATAATTCAAACACTCCTAAAAAGAGCTAGGATGGAAATAAACAATCCACTCCCAAAGAAAAAGTTTTCCAGTCCAGAGGAAGGTCTCCTCGACGGAGGGAAAGAACTCCGACTCGAGAACACCAGTCTCCCCAGAGAGAGCCCTCTGAGAAAAGATACAACCTTAGAAATAGGGATAATTTGAAGAAACCTGATAGATATCAAAGTAATGATACACGTCCCTCTCGATCTTTTTCTCAGAAATCGGAAAGAAGAGGACGGTCAGACCCAGGAGAGCACACCAAGTCCAAAGACAAGGAATCTGCTCAGAGTAAAAAATCTCAATTTCCAAAAAAGAAGGGAGCCAGTATTAGAGTAATCAACCATGCAGAGAATACTGAGGACACAGTTGAAAAATGGGGAGTGGGCACGGACAATGCTAGACAGTGCAGCAGAAATCACTATAGCCCGCAAGATCTTGATGAGTCATTTGGAGACAGTGGACACGAATGAATACATTCAGGTTGAAACTGCAGACACCAGACTTAGCGAGCCCCATAAGATATAAGAAATAACATTGCGTATAGAGGGTGGTAAGAATAGGAAAATAAAGGGTCTATTTTGGGATAAACTCTCAAAAGGCTATGATATTCTGTTAGCTGAAAAAGATTGGCCCCCAGAGTTTGTCAGGGAGTGCCCTTGTGGCGAAGAAATGATTATGCCTGCCTTCTCGAATCACATCCCGATTCACAAAAAAATTACTTATGCAAGGAAATGGGCAGTAGCCCAGGCACCGGCATTATATAAAAATCATGTATGATGGGATTAGGACTCTCCTCCTCACAAAATCCAGTTAAAAAGTGAACCAACTGCACAAAGGCAGTATCCCATTAAGCGAGAAGCTAAAAAACAGGTCAGGGAGATCTTAGATCAACTTGAATATCAGGGGGTGATTGAAACATGCACCTCTCAAATGAACAATCCTTTGTTTCCTGTCTCCAAGCCAGACAATTCATATTGTCTAGTTTTGAACTACAGACACCTTAATGCATGTTGCAAAACTTTTGCAGTACAAAATTCGCATAGTGCTGCACTAATGAACAACATAGTTAGGAAAAAATATAAAACGACATTAGACATATCTAATGGTTTCTTTTGTCAAAACATTGCACCAGAAAGCAGATACTTGACCGCTTTCTCAGTAATGGGGTCTCAGAAAAATTTCTGTAGGCTCCCACAGGGGTTCAAGAACAGCCCAGGACTATTCTCAGCTAGAGTAACAGAGTTACTACAAATATATGATGATGAGGCATTATCTTACGTAGATGATATCTATCTCACAGACGACGACTTGGAGACTCACTTGAAAAGAGTGAACACCATTATACTTGGGTTCGCAGCAGAGGGTTACAAATTCAACTTTAAAAATTCTCGAATTGCCCATCTGACAGTATTATTTTTAGGATACGAATTATCAAGTGAAGGGAAAAGCCTAGCGGACAACTTCTTAGAGAAGTGTGCTGTACTCCAAACTCCAAAAAACGCTGAAGAATTTACAATCGATTCTAGGTTTCCTGAATTTCGGGAGAACTTACATTCTAAATTACGCAGAGAGGGTTAAACCTCTCTACGAACTAATTAAACCTGATTTTAAACAAATCAATTGGACTCAAAAACACACAGAAATTTTGAGATCACTGCAAACAGACATGTTAGCAAAAACAAAATTAGATACACGTGACAACACACGCAATCTTGTAATCTGAGTCATCCTAGGAAGATGCGGATTCACGTACCTGACATCTAATGAGGGAGAAAAGGTACCAATAGCTTACAAATCACATTTGTACACAAAGGCTGAAATAAAATTCAGTTCAACGGAGAAAATTCTAACTGCGGTTCAGACTGCTGTAGCAAAAGAAAGGCCCCTAGCACAAGGTAAACGAATAATAATCGTTACACCCATACCAGCTTTAGAAGCGGTAACTAAAGCAAGCATTCCTAATGCTAAAGCTTTGCATCCGAGATGGATCCAGTGGGTTAATTCTCTTGCTGCAACAGACGTAGCTTACAAATATGATCCTAATTTAAAGACACAGGAATTTTTACAATATGAGTATGAATGTCCTCTGCCAATTGAAATCCTGCCTCTAGAAGAATACGGAAGTATTATATATACTGACGGATCAGCACAACCCGCAGTTGGTGGCAAACAAGCTTACAGTGCTGCATGCGCGATTGTTAAAGGTCGTTGGCACAAAGGAAAATTTAGACCAATGGTCACTAAAACACAATCTCTAGGAAATTGCTCAGCTCAACGAGCTGAATTGGTAGCATTTAAGATGGCGCTAGAAAATACCGATCGCGAATTCCCCACACTAATAGTGTGCGATTCTTATTATTGCGTACAATCTTATAATGAATACTTGCAGAATTGGGTGGAAAATGGTTACAAAGATGACACAGGTGCCACAATAAAGCATAAATTGCTCTGGAACCAGGTAGCTCTTTTTCAGAAAGAACTACGAAAGACTCACGTGATACACGCACAGAGTCTTCAACGTGATGGCGTTCACGTTGCAGGGAATTAATTGGCTAATACAGCCACAGCGGAAGCAACTAAATCGGCTTCCGTAGCCGCAAAAAAGCGTTCAGAAAAATACATAGACGGGGTAACCATGCTGGCAGTCAAAACGTCCGTAAAAGGCGACTGTGCAGCACTACCCTTGAACTATCCACTCAATTATGCATACGTAATTGATGCAAACTCCGTTCCTTTTGCTCGAATCCCTGGAGTGGGGGATAGGGTAATTCCAAACATGAACAGGAGAATATTTTTAATAGCAGACGCACACATGGGATTGGGTCCTAGGCACAAGAAGATCAAGGAATCTCTGAAAGAATTACAGTCAGTGTACTGGTGGCCGGGAATGAGCGTGCAACACCAAATATATGCAAACAACTGTGAAAACTGCAACAGGGATCGCAGTAGTGAACTACTCTACCGGCTACCAATCAGAAACAGCGTAACGCTGTCTACATCCCATCCTGCGTCCTATTAATCAAAAAGGCTAAACACACTTAAAAAATGTGGCCACAGCGCTCGGCTGACGCCAGAATGGTTATAAAAGATCTGCGAGTCTTTATCGGCACATACACAATTGCCATGTTCCATTCTGACCAGGGTCCTGCTTTCAGCTCTCGAGCTTATAAGGAGGCCATGGCCAGCATGGGAGTTGGGTTGCGGTATTCTTGTCCGTCACACCCCGAAGGGAACAGTGTGGTAGAAAGAAAAAACCGGGACATAAAGCAATCTATAACAGCGAAGGTATTAGGTTCGAGTGCTGGGTGGGTCAAACATTTAATAAGTGTCCAGATCAGTCTTAATAATTTGCCAAGAAATTCTCTAAAAGGTTTCAGCCCATACGAACTATTGTTCGGAACTAGAATGCAAGTTCAGGACTTAGATAGTCAGGTATCAGTGGTACAAGATAAGAAAACAGACTTTGACAACAAAGATCGTTTGGCTGTTTTACAGGACTTGAATGAAACAAGAAAATCCTTAAGCAACATAAAGTTAAAGTAACAGCCAGCTACCACTGACGAGGCACCACCAGCAACAGCCCCAGCAAGGCCTGTCTGGATTCCAAAGATTGGGGATCTAGTCAGAGAAAAAATAGCGGTGAAGAAGGAATTTGGGCCTTCTTACAGAAAAGCAGTACCTGTTTTGGCAATCAACGGAACAAGATCAGTAGTACTACCGCCCCTTGCTGGTAAAAAGGAGAACAGAGTTGTATCAATCGACCTGGTAAAACCACAAGCATGTGGCCTATAATCAACAGTAGGCCCAGTGGACTCCCAAGAAACAACAGAATACCCAAACTTGCAACAATCCAAGAGGTTCAAACTGAAAGACTAATCACATTCGATCAGCCTGCAGTGCACAGAGAGGGACTAGGCAATAATGCCATGGAACTCGTGCCTCTTGAGACACAGATTGAAACAGTTCGTCAAGAAACACCAGTCTACAATGATGTGGCATCTGAATGTGCTACCGAAAGACAAATGGAAAGAACAATTCCAACAATTGACAAAACTGCCTCTGGCTATTTCATCAACTTCGACAACTTTTCTGAGGATCAAAGCAACCCAGAAGTGATGCCAGAAACAAAGACTTTTAAAGAAAAAACAACAGAACTTTTTCATCAACTCAAGAAAATTTACCTTGTTTCACCATGGTTAGAGTTCTGGTTTGGTCTAGGTGTATTTTTCCTCCTGCTTTGGCTCGTCATGGTACTTTGTTTGGGAAAATTCATTGAGGGAAAATATAGTACAATGGACACAGCAAGTCAGAACATCAACTTAGTCCTCAAACCACACAGATCATCCCAAGTGAAGAAAAGAGAACGGTCAACAGTAAATGTCACAGCCATTCCAATACCCGGTGGGGTAGTATGGGAGAAAACTGATTATGAGATCTATGGTCCGGTCGAGATCCTAAAGTATCCTCATCAACTCAAGGTTTCTTTAAGTGACTTTGTAAAACCTAGTACATTCTCTGATGATTGGGACTTTGAAAGTATTAATAACATGATGTCTGATTTAGTAATGTCAGCTAGATTCACAGAACATGATTATTTACAAGGTTTGTCTAGTTATGAACAGATGTTCTGCTTCACACATTATGGCGATCATTACTTGCATAAATCTACACAGCCTAGAAATGTTTTTAAGTATAATCAATGGGAACATTGTTCTACACCACCTAAAAGCAGTTCTAAAACATTCTATGAGAAATTCAAGTACTTCTCAGGGTTTAACACCAGTGATGCAGAAACGTTTTATTATAAACTGTTAGATAAAACAGGATTGAAAACAATGCTGACAAATACTAAATTGATATATTCAGAAGCATTTTATGAAAACATGATGACATTTGGTTTTGATTATTGGAAAAATAACATTGAAACAAAAAACATCTGGGGGACAAAAGATTGGCAGGTACAAGGCCTAGAAGCACTTTTTCGAGCCTGCATGATCCCAGAACAAATGATGTTTTTAAATGACACATTTCACCAAACATCCTGTCTTGGCCTAGCTAAGATTAAAGACCTTAACAAACCGTCTATTCCAAAGCCAATACCTGAGAATGCAACAACAGATATTGAGATAGACCTATCTAAAATTTTACATTTAAACAGAACACATCCTGATTGGAAAAAGTGGTTAATCTGGCCTACTGACACAAACAACTGTCAAGATAGATTCCTGAACAAAACGCAGGGGTTAAAAATGACCAGACAAGACCCTAGATACTCCCAGAGACAACATCCAGGGATAGTAACAACATACAGTGTAGGGAAACTCTGCCTCGAATGGCTAGGACCACCCACACTGGCTGAAATTAAGCAACACTTGTCTTTACTTAAAGATGGTGCTGATTTGCGCGATTTCATTCTTGGACCACGCAAACAGCGTCAAAAGCGTTTCATAGCGACCAGTATCTATGCGGTATACCACGAGGCTTGGAAAGTCACACAAATTGAAACAGCTGAAAAAATACGAGAAATTGATCGTATTAATTTGGAAAAATCACTTTCTGTAGTGGACAATGGGTTAATGACTCTATCCTCCAGAATATATTCGTTGGACAATATTGTATCCTCTGCCTTTGATATAATAGACAGAGACTTGCTAATGTTACAGCATGTAATATGAGCCCAAGGAAAACCCTGAGCTACTGATGGCACAGCTGTGAGGACAATAGCCTTTATGAATCTAAACCCATATATGTGATTCTTTATGATTTATTCAGTGTTATTAAAGGTGTTCATCATAACAACGGAAACAATTATTAATTCACACTGTTTTCATAAAGGAATTCATTGATCATGTTTTTGACTTGAAAAAACATGGTTCAAAAAAACCCATGGTGCAAAAAAATCACATGTTAATGTTAATGTTAATGGGTGACTTATATAGCGCACGGCTACTCCAAGGAGTGTTCCGGCGCTTTCTGACCCATTACTGAAAAAAAGGACAACAGAAACATAGCAGAATTACTAATGAAAAAGCCAGGTTTTCAAGGCCTTTCTGAAGGCAAACAAATTGGGAGTGTGGCGGAGATCAGCGGGAAGGGAGTTCCATAATTTGGGGGCAAGATATTTAAACATCACATCTTTCAATGAAACTGACAACCAAGAGTCATATCTTCATATCAACAAATGGGCATACACAGAACTAGTTCTCTACGTATTCGAGCCGACGTGATTTCAAACAGCATATCGGATAGGACGGCGTAGGTTGGATCTCATTGTGAACACCGGACCATGAGGATTTACTTTCAGATACTGCCTGCGCGCACATAAGCAGATCGTGACGAGCAGCCCTCATCTATTTTCAGAGTCCTGGAAAATCTTCAACTTCGAAAGTCAACATCTGCAATTCATGATTTTTGTTTTACTTATATACCCCCTGAAGAAGGGTTGAGAGTCAACCCGAAATGCATTGGAATTGTTGATATGAAGATATGACTCTTGGTTGTCAGTTTCATTGAAAGATGTGATGTAGAAATGTAAATGTGATTTTTTTGAACCGTGTGTTTTTTTGAACCATGTTTTTTCAAGTCAAAAACATGATCAATGAATTCCTTTATGAAAACAGTGTGAATTAATAATTGTTTCCGTTGTTATGATGAACACCTTTAATAACACTGAATAAATCATAAAGAATCACATATATGGGTTTAGATTCATAAAGGCTATTGTCCTCACAGCTGTGCCATCAGTAGCTCAGGGTTTTCCTTGGACTCATATTACATTGTCGTTACGCCTTAGGGAGCAGGGCACGCCCCCTTATCACTGATGTGCACGCTAAACTTGAAAATTTGAGATTACTCCGATAAAACTGAAAAACAACGGTGTGCAGGTTCACCTTACATTATAGAATGTTACAGCATGGCCAGTCGCAATTACGTTCTATTGTACAATTAGGCTGGACGCTGCAAAATCTTCGTTCAGGCTATGTGCCTTGGCGTTTAATCAACACAACGTCATTGTTTTCCAGCTTTAACCTTACTGATAAACAAATCAGCATGGCACAGAAAGGAGCAGACTATACAATCCTGAGCATCGAAAAACTTGAGAGATTACCTTTGA
Organism: Lissotriton vulgaris; assembly: GCF_964263255.1. Classification (NCBI taxonomy): domain Eukaryota; kingdom Metazoa; phylum Chordata; class Amphibia; order Caudata; family Salamandridae; genus Lissotriton; species Lissotriton vulgaris. The sequence continues at coordinate 163,821 of NW_028255097.1, read as the reverse complement.
CAATGTCAGAAAGTCCTGTCATTGAATGGATAATACGCGGATTATCACAATTCCGATAACAACTTTCCGGTTTAAAAAGTGCCTTGAATACATACCTACTGGCCAGTATGAACGATTGGGTAAAGGATATGTTAAGTCAGCATGGAAATTACCATACACACATTCATGCTATAGTGACAGCGACAAAAATGTATTTCTTAGTGGTGAAAACTGTAAACGTTCACTAAGCGGTATACTTTTGTTCCAGGGTATTAATTTACATGGAGCCTGAGAAGGAAATTCTAACAACCTTTCATGCCACCAGCTTGTCACACCTGCAACGCAGATAGAGCCTTTCTTTATGCAACTCGCGAATGAGAGTTACATTCTAAGAACCGATCACAGATGTTGTGGCCTTTTGCCAGGGAAAGCGTATCTCGTGAGCGTAACTTCCATGGTCAAATGCTGTATGCAAGCATTGTTTCCGAGCGGCCCTGGAGACATAGAGACTCCCATCTGGCCTCGTCTGAATTTCTCTTCTATACAAATTGATACTTTAAGCAAAATGAAGTCTGTGCTATTGCAGACAACAGTGCCCATCACGTCATCAAAAGAGACGTATGATCTCCTAGTTGCAAGGACAGCTACGGAGGTTCATGACCTTTTATCAACAAATTGCCCCGTGCATTTCGTAGAAATGCTTAGCCAACTCCTTAACATGTCTAATGCCATAGGCATCCCAGGCATATTTAAGACGATTTTTACGGGACTGCTAACTCCATTTCAAGCAATTCTGGGAATCATTCCCAATTTTGTCCATTCAGTCTTTGGTGGCATACCCCTATTTTTGGGACTTGTAGCAGGGATTTTGTTTTTGACCCTCCTGCTCCGATATGGCAAGCCACAGCTCAGACATGACTCCTATGGGAATGGAAGAAACAATCCTAGCAGTGCGCTACCTGGACAGAATAACTAGAGTCCTTGGATTGGCCAGGCTGAGAGATCTGAACATGACCTGGTTCCTTTCATTCAGACCTATATGGCAAAACTGCATCTTACCTGTGCTACGATGTATGCTATGCGGAGATGAGTGCGTGTTGGACACCTGTCTTGCACTTCCATCAGCAGTACCAATGGATATCGATACTTTGCTCAGTCCGAAAACGGCTCACGCATTGTGTTGTCCCCAGCGGCTACCAATCCTGATGACGGCATTCGTTGAGACTCCTGTGCTACGACTAGGTGGTAACAGTGGAGCGAGTGACAAAAGCAACATCACCCAGATACGACCCTCTGTGAACGTTGCTGATCCAGCCGTTGATGACAGCAATCATTCTCACACCTGCCAAGTTACAGCACTATCGAATTTGGTTGAACTGTCACCTGATTATGTAGACCAATTCTTTGAGAGCCTGTCTGATATGATGTTCTCACCCGAACAGAAACAATAAATTTAGAAAAGCATTCCGACACACAGCGTTCCCATGAACTCTGAATTCGGCCTTCAGTTTTGAACAACAAAAACTGCTAAAAGCGTTGGAACTCTATTCCCCCGTTCACAAGGAAATATTTTTTGGATTGAACTATTTTTCATAATATGTTCCCCTTTTTCTGGCACGAAAATTCTTTGGTTAAAGTAGACCTATTCATAGAGAACAGAAGCTTCGTCTTCTATTTAGGTAAATCTAGAGACATAATAACTTTCAACCAGCCTCTAGCACATTTTACTGAAATGCATTTATATGTGATGAAATTATCTCGCCCTTCTTTTCTGTATTCAGAGATATTTCTTGTGTAATTCTTTTGCAAAATCGTTCATTGATTGCATATGCTCTAATTTGAATGATTTCTATGCTTCAAAGACGTACAGTACCTATATTTTCACGTATTTCAAATACGCCTATTTCAAATGCATATATGTATTTTGGGGTGGGCGATGTTACACATGCATCTTATTGCTCTAGTTTTAGTAATTTGATGGACATAAATTCGTGGAGTGGGTGTCGCGTTCTAATCTAGGACCCTGATCGATACTGTGACCTTATGCCCCTATACGGCTATAAATCCATATATTCCCTATATTGGCTTAACCGATCAAATACAATATTCAGAAACTCATCTCTGGCCTCACACGAACAGAGCCACATTTCAGAATCGCTTCCTCTGCAACTTCCTTTGCAGCTCATTAGTGCAATGACATAGCAGAAGTTACTATCTAAGATTCCTAGATTAACACTCCGAGTTCTTCAACAAGATAAAAACTCAGCAACCTGGGAAAGCCCCGCTTGCTATGTTTTGATTAGTAATAGAACTCTAATGAGCACTGATAGAAGATCACTTCTTACTGACATATTTATTGACGTCTTATGTCCAAAAACTTACGTCAAACAAGGCACCTTTCAGGTATAAATATTGCCAACGTTGCCTTAAGCAAATGCTGCTGCTGTTATGCTGAAGCTATCGCTGTCAAGCTAATGCTGACACTATCGCTACGGCTATCGCTGCTAACGAGCGAACAATGGTGTGGTGAACACAGAAGCTGAACAGCCGTCCCCTGCAAGAACCCAGCAGATGCAAGCTGCCCGGGACGCTGCCCCTCCTCCTCGACGTGCTGAGAGAGACGCTGTCTTTTCTCTTGCCGAGAAAATCCAGCTCCGGCGCTTCCAGCCCACTCTTGCGAGTGACTGGGATATCGAGTTCCCTGAAGGAGATACCAGACCTCCAGCATTCTATTCCAGAGGTATGGTGTTGACTAAACCCTTAGAGAGAATTCTTGAAGCAAACCTTGGAAAAACCAACTTAACTTAAAGCTACTTACTTACTCCCCTCCCAAGTATTAGGCTTAGGTCAGGTACACTGGGGTAGGCATAGTTAGAAGCACCAGTTGAGTATTTTAGCCTAATGTATATATGAATGTATATATGTTTTATTCATTTTAAACCATTGTATGGCTAAGAAACCATATCAATGCTTTTACAGTATTATTTCGCAATACTCATTTTACTGTACGTACTTTTTATAATAACAAGTCTTGCAATTGTGGCAATTCATTTCTCTTGTACGAGAAGAAAGACTGTTCAATAAATGTTACCCTTTATTGACAACGCCCGTCTCTCTATTCTCTACATATTGTGAAAGTAATCTGCACAACAACTGACTGAGTAAAATAACTGTCTATTGTTTCACACGACCCTAGAGATTGACTCTTATCTGAGGAGCAAAGTTGTCATGTTGCACGGTTGTTAGAAAACTGAATCCCTTCTTGGCTGTGCCAGGGAAGCTGATCACTTCCTATTCAGTCAAGAAAGTTTCCAGTGACCTCTGAGCTAGTTGGTAACAAACCCAATTAAGTTTAGCATAGTCAGTAGAGGCCTGGACGATCCGCACTTCTACGTCGATACTACTGTTTATGTTATTCCAAAGCGCAGGGCCTATTGGGAAAATAGGAACTACACTACAACTTGAGTCCTCGATGACTCCCGTAACGCTGATTTGATCTGTCCCTATCAAGGGCAGTAGGCATTCTCCGCCCCCTTTAGCTTACACTGAAGCAAAAGCAATTTCAGACGGAAGCCAGCTAAAATAAAGCTGATTTTGGCTCCAAAATTAGGAGTCTCCAGCTTGAATCGGTCTATCGGCATATAAGACACTGGGGTGCAGCAGAGCCAGGAAGTTCGAATGCCTTACATCTCGTGAACAGACACGAACTGAAAAAGTTGTTTTGTGACTCTGAGCAGCCAATAGGAGCAGGAAACAGAACAGTAATCTGAGAGCAGACCCAAGGACCTATTTCGGGATTCAGTGAACCACTGCCTCTTTCGAGGCAGGCTTTTACTAATCAGAGGTGGGTCTGGCAAGATTCTCGTGTCACTTTGAACTGTATATAAACAATTAGAACTCGTTTTCCATATAGCGGTGTATACTGCTTTTTTACGGCTTCTAGGCGCTTTAAATAAGAGACATTGGGGAAACAACCTTTACAACGAAACTTTTACGACGCAGAGCGATTACAACGCATTACACTGGGGGGCGCTCTAGGATAGGGAATAAGTTTAATTTACTATCCAACACCTTCCCTAGTGTCCACGGGGACTGCAGTTGGAATAGTAAATTAAACTATTCACTATCCAGCACCCCAAAGTGTAATGCGTTGTAAAGGTATGCATAGTAAAACCTGCGTTGTAACAGCATGCGTTGTAAAAGCATGTGTTATAATGTCATACATCCGAGACATTGTTGTTACTGATCTTTCTTACCCATTTGTATGATATCCAGAAAATAAAAATGGACTGAAGCGATTATTTATTGCAATGGTATCCTAATGGGTGGTTTTAAGGCAGGCATCCTGTTGCCTAGAATAAAAACCCTGGGCTAGGCCCTGAGGAAGATGACCAGAGCACCCATGGGCGTCCGCAGACATTTTTCCAGGGGGGGCAAAATGTTAACATCATCACCATCCTCCGACATGATGTGTGCCAGGTGGGGCACAACGAACACTGGGGCGCAGAACTGGGATAGACTCAATTAAATGCCAGGAATCCAGGACATGTGACTGACCCTGCCACAGGCCAACAAACACTGCCTGTAGGGAAAACGCTAAACTCTCTGACAAGCTGATTTATCTCTGTCTGCTAGGTGTGCAGACTTCCGGGTCGTCGATCCAACACCAATCAAGGCTGTCTTCAGCACGAATCGATTTTTATCAGAATACTTTAAAACAGTCTATGATTAAAGCACCAGATTAAATGTACTGTATGCACAGTGTATGTTAGGGATTATTTGTAGCCCACATATTTACCAATATTGGCGCAAGAATTCATGATAACTTTTTTCCAAAGTTAAAGAACAACGTTAAGGTTAGTAATAAATAATGCAGCAATCACACACGCTAGTAATTCGCCAATGGGTACTCCCTTTACTAGAATTCCCCGGGCATTGCTAAATTTTACACACATTCAATTAATTAATACAAAACAAATTGAATAGGCCCAAATGTTAGCTATATTTTTTAAAAGAAACTTAGAGTCCCTCTACGTGTAGTCAATGTCAAACTGACAACGTGCGCAAGTTAGGGTTACAATAATGTCCAGCTCCCTTATGCGGAAGCCCGGCGCCGTAAATGTGTGGCACATGCAGCGCCTGCAGCGGCGGCACATCGCAGGGATGCTGAGTCTTACACAGTGGTCGAAGTGGGCGGGAATAACCCAAGGATTGGATCTGTGGGTGGAGCCAGTGGTGTGGCCAGAATGCGCAGACATCCCAATTTTTTGTATTTGTTTGGCATTTCACTGCCCAGTTTAATCAACCAATGAATACACATGATTATTTAGGATTATAATGAGTTATTGACATTAAAATATGTTCACAAAGTGGGATATGCTTCTAATCACAGAATGTACCAAATACGATAAAATGTGGAAACACAAGCCATTTGTCTCCGAGCCATGGAGTTTCTGTCATCAGCACTTCTCCCTTTTTCCACAACAGCAGGTCAAACATGAGTGGAAAAATATCCTAGTTTGCAAATGTTTTCTCTAAAATTATGGCTCTGCCATATTTGCCTCATAATGCAAGATCTGCTGCATGATCTGACCATTTAAACTAATAAATTGTTTGTAGCTCAAGCATGTCAAAAGTTAATATAAAATGTTACTCGTGTTGCTGCGGAGTTGATGGCCTTTTGCAAAGGTTGACTGGTCACCTTTCTCACTGCTGCGTTTGTATGTTACACTGGTACTAATAAGGTAAAATCTTTCCAGAAACTGTTAGCATGTGTACACACATCAAAATAATAAAATATCTGAAAATATACTGCATTACGCTGCAACCTTTTTTTAATGCATAATTTAGTCAACACTACGACATAATGTTGTCATCCATTGCTGCATAATTAATTCCAGTGGTCCCATAGCAGGCAGCACATGTTAAAAGTGCTTGTGAATGAAGCAGGGAGACTGTGAAGTTTGCAAACTTAGTTTGGTGTGCGTGCAAATCCTGCATTGCCAATCCCTGGTGAGTTGCAGCTACTACTGCTGAAACAAGGCCAATGGAGGTACCTATGGGTGAGGCAGACTGGCCTCAAGGGCAGGGCCAGCCATAGCACAAGTGGTGTCCTGTGCATTAATGTTTGTTAGTGCCCCCCAATGACCACCTCTGCCATGGATTCCCTCACTACCACCCTTTAACTGTTCCACCCAAGTGTCCATAACCACTCTCTCTCAGATGCATTTAAATTGATTTACAGTGCCACTCATACCATTGTAGGGTGTCAGAGCACTTTACATAATACACATTACACAGAGAAAATCAATATGAGTGTAAATCACTGTATAGAAAATGTTACATAAGACTAAGGTCTACAAAATGTAGGAGTCGCATGACAACCATACTAGTAGCCTGTATAGTTTTATAGTGATTGGTCTGGAGAAACACAATACCCGGAATTTAAAACATAATACCATGGTTGGGGGTTCTCCTTAATAATCAGAATTGATTTCTGTCCAAAAGAACACTTTTTGGGACATTAGGATAATCAAAGACTGGGAGGGGGGAGGAACATAACGCTCTAATTTATACCTTGCAGTTTCTATGCAGCTCTTAGATGACAGTTAATAGCTCACTGTTCTAAATTAGGATTTTAACTTATAAACTGCAAGTAACTGCAAGTAACAAAAGGATCTCTCTGACAAAAGCAGTAGCCCATTGCCCTATTTACATTATGTGCACTTTGTGATCTGCCTGGCGCATGTTCTTTGCAGCTGATACAGTAACCCTCTGAGCTACCTTTCCATGAGTCAAAACTTCCACTGCACAACATTCTGATCTCTCTCTAGGAAGAACATGAATTACCAGAGTGATCATGACATTTTTATTGTTGCCGAAAATTGCTGGAGGCCAGGAAGGATCATTGAAAACAATGGGGTAAACCCAAATAATCAATAGGACCTGGGTAACAGTAGTTATGTAGAGAAGGTGGTCCTAGATATAAGTTTTTAGACGCGGCTAGTGATGTAGATGTTATTACTTCATAATCAACAAAAGATCAGAATGAATCTGAATATACAACCACATGGAGATGTAATGCAAGCTTAAATCAATTCAAAAAATGCAATACATGCAAGTAACCCAACACAAACAATAAATTCAACAAATGCGACTGCAGTTTATTTACAAATTTATAAAATTCAGCAAAGGGAAAAAATTGAAAGGAAAGGAAGTTGGTGCTCAAGTGAAGGAAAGTAAAGGGATAGATTTAAGGGTGATTAAGTGCAACAGAAGGATTATTTATACATTGCACAAGTAAAGCCTACCCATTTGCAATCTATATACAATTTTATATACAGGGGGACAGGGAAGGGGCGGTGTAGGCTTGGAAGAAATGATGGGTGGGGGGATCGTCAGGCCAGGAAGGAGGCAGCAAGCGTTTTTTTTTTAATATTTATTTTTATTGAATAAAACAAGCAAGGCAAACACAATATACATAGCACTTCGTTCACATGAGGTCAGGTAGACAGTACATCAAATAATAAGCAATCATTGTAGGGAAGGAGGCGCACAGGGGAGAGACAATAATCAGACGATATTGCAAACAGTGAATGTGGGGTCAGGGGGAAAGTTGGATATCGATGTCATCCACTGCAGGTGGTGTACATATGTCACCTCGAAACCTATTCCACTGCCCCCAGATTTTTTGCCATTTCCAGGGGCAGCCCCGTGTCAGATACACTGTTTTTTCCCGAAACATACACCAATCCATGTTTTCCTTCCACATCTCCACCGTAGGTGGTCTTTGGGACCCCCACAGTTGTGCGATATCACGTTTAGCAATCATGGCCCCCAGGGTCGCCCACTGGGTCTGGGCCACGTTGTAATCTGTGGGTTCCCAGATGTTTAGCAAACAGCGTCTGGCCTCCGGTAGGAGAGGCACACCCGTAACTTCTTCCATGACATCATACACCCCATTCCAATAAGCCACCACGTCAGGACATTCCCAGATAATATGTAATAAAGTTCCCACCAGACCCCATCCCCGCTTACACAAACCCTCCTCGGAGAAGCCCATGTGAACCAGACGGGGGCCCGTGACGTACACCCTATGAAGGATCTTAAGCTGGACCAGCCGAAGTCTCGCTGGGATAGCAACCTCCTTGGGAGAGGAAATCACAGACTGCCAGTCTTCATCATCTACTTCAAGACCGTCCCGGACCCAGAGATCACGCAAGGTCAACAGAAGATCTGAACTATCATTAATCAGCTTTTTATATACAAGGGAGATTGTACTATCCGGAACGTGGCCATCTAGCAATCTATCTTCCAGCGGGGACGACTCGGATATTGCCTCTCCCACCGAAAAGACAGACAACAAGGCATGGCGGATCTGAACATAGTGGAAATATTCCGAGTTCCCCAATTTAAAGTCCTTCTTTAACGTATCAAACTACTTCACTTGTCCTTTGACCCATAGGTCTCCCACCTTGCTAATGCCAATGAGGTCCCATCTATCGAACCCTTTTGTCTTCCACAGAGTACCAAGCCTATCTGAGTCAAAAAGTGGGGTCGCTGAAGTCAGGCGGTCCTTCCAACCCATAGAAGCAGTTGCATCATGCCATACACGAACCGCCGTCCTAGTAGGCCCGGACAATGACCTGACCGCTGATTTTGAGTACGGTGCCCTATAGTAATTGCCCCCCCGGCAGCAACCATTTGTCCATAGTAAATGCGGGATTCAGCTCAGGTCCATACATACCGTGGTTAATGGCCCCCAACTGAGACGCCCAATAATATCGCTTGATGTCCCGGAGGGCGATACCCCCATCGTACCACGGGAGCGTTCGTTTGGACAGCGCAATGCGAGGTCGACCGTCCCACATCAATTTCCTCTGGAGACCCTCAATGTTACGAAAATAACTGGCGGGGACTATGTCAAGCGTATTTTGGAGGGCGTATAGGAAGCGAGGCAAAGACATCATCTTAAAAAGAGCCGCGCGTCCCAACGGCGAGAGTGGAAGCCTACGCCATCCCGCGACATCCAGCCGCAATTGAGTTAAAGGTGGGAGAAGATTCAGCTCATACCGGGCTGCAGGGTCTGTGGAGACCCAAATACCCAGATATTTCAATCCCGCTTGTGTCACCTGGATGGGGCAGTTACGCGGGAGGAGGGGGACATCGCCAGAAAGAACATATAGATAGGATTTTGCCCAATTGATAATTAAACCTGAGTTTCTACCGAGGAGGTCAGGACATCACAGAAAACCATCAAAGATTTCTTGGGCGAGGTGAGATATAGCAATATGTCGTCAGCATAGAACGAAATGCGATCTTCATAATCAGTGGGTGTAGAAAGGACATGGTCCCTACCTTAGCGGAGCGGCCGCCTCGCGCGGGGGCCGACTTGTCTAACCCCGATTACACCTTGTTCCCTTTCCCCAGGAGTTCTTCTCTCTCTCATCCCCTGCAGGTACGCCAGGACCCGAGCACGGAAAACCGGATACCGGAAGCAGTTCTCCACGATCCCGGAAGTCCCGCCCCCAGTTACGGCCCGGAAGGTAGAAAAGCCGACGATCCCCCAGGAAGGGCGTTCCAACCAGCGGACTCGTGGCAGGAGGCAGCAAGGAAGGAACCGGAGCTGAGAGCGAGGAGCGAGGAGTCGGAGAGTAGAGCTGAAGCAGAGGAGGAGGACGCCGACGGCGACGTGTGGTCTGAGGACTGGTGGAGTCCTCAGGAGGTGGCTGGAGAGCGGCCGCAACTCACCAGGGAGTTGCGGCGGGCCACGTGAGTAACCATTATCCGTCTCCGTGTGTCTCTTGTAGATAGTTGTAAATATTGTATAAAGCTGCACAACCCTGAGCACTATAGCACTATATATATATATATAGGTCCCTTCCACCCCGTGAGCACCCTGTTCACCCCTTGTCCCCCCTATTGTCGGTCTCTTCCACCTCCCCATCCACCCCTCCCTCACCATCACCTCTTCCGTACCCTCACCTCCAGGTGTCGGTGGTAGTACGTTGCTTCCCGAGAGCGGAAGACTAACGGCCCTGTTTTTTCTCTCGTCCCAAACCTCCGAGGCCCACTGGTGTATGCCAGGACGCGACGACGCAACCGAGAGTGAAGGTGTTCGCCGGCCTGACGACCTCAGCCCAACAGCGGGAAGTCACCTACCATACATCCACATCGGACGTCTTCGGTCCTCCGGATACCATCAAGGACACCAGCGGCCCCCTCCCAGAGACTATATATCACCCCCTGTCTGAGTCAACAATAAAACCAGCTAACCATAGCGCACTATATCTGGCCTCTCCGCTTGTTATTCCGGCCCGCCGAAGCCCACACTCCACAGGTGGTGTCAGAAGTGGGATCTCCCAGAGGCATGGAGGCCGCCGTCAAGAAACTGGCTGAAAGCCAGGAACAGCTCGGACAAATGTTGGAAAGGTTCATGAAAACCGCTGAGGATGACCGCGGTCAACTGCACGATGTTCTGAAGGGACAAGGCACGGCCCAGGATCAGGCCCTCGGGAAGCTCACGGAGGCCATGGGACAACAAAGACCAGTGGCACCCCTACCGTCGGTGGTCCTACAGAAATATGTAACGGGAGAAGACCCCGACTTCTTTTTCACAAACTTTGAACGACTGGCACAGGCAGCAAATTGGCCTGAAGATCGCTGGGGGCATTATTTGGGACCATTGTTGACTGGTGAGTTGCAGTCTGCCTACCAACAGGCCAACCTGCAAGGGCAGACCACGTATGCTGACATCAAGGCTTGCATCCTCGAGCGATTAGGGATAGATGAGGACTCCTACCGGATGCGCCTGAGACAAGTCCGAGAAGGGCCACAAGAAACACAGCGGGCCCTCTCCTACCGTATCCAGGACTTAACCACCCGGTGGTTGAAACCCGCTACGTCCACTAAAGAAGAGATAGTGGCTAAAATCAATCTCGAACAATTCCTCGCTTCCCTTCACCCGGCCACCCAAAAATGGGTGCGGCAGCATGCTCACTTGACACTGGACAGGGCGGTTGAGATAGCCAGCGCTTACAGTAAAGCTCAAGAAGTGCAGAAAATAAAAGAAGAACACCTCCCTCGGGGGCCACATAGTAGTCACCTCCGCTCCCCACGACCACCTGTCCCCAGAAGGCCGGACCCAGTCCCTTTTGTGCCCTATCCAGTAATGCCTCGACCAAACCCACCCGGACCGCAATGCTATCACTGTGGTGGTTTCGGACACATCGCTCGTCATTGTCCGCAAAAGGAGGAACTCATGGAAGTGGGTGTGACCCAGAATTATGTATGCCTCACGGCAGGAGCGTCACCCCCACCATTTAGATGTCCAGTTAAGATCAACGACCACCCCCTGATGGCACTAGCTGACACCGGGTGTAGACACAGTGTATTGCGCCCTCAGGACATGCCGCATCCAGTCGGTCCTATCACGGGGTCCATGGCCATCAAATGTGTACATGGAGACACCAAGAACTACCCCACTGCAAGAGTGACTGTACGAAATAGCACCGACCATGGAAGTGCCCTGAACGTGGGACTGATCCTGAACTTACCGGAACAAGCAATCCTGGGAAGCGATTATAGTGGTCTCCCCCTCCTTCTACGAGACACTACATGTTCCCTTGAAAAATGGTGGAAAGAAGCCCCGTTTGCACAAAACCAAACATCGAGTCACTCTTCAGTGAAACAGATCAAAACCAAGAATCAAAAGAAAAAGGAAAGAAGAGGGTACGTTGGAGCATATCCAGTACAAGAAGCACTACATCCCTGGGAGACAGACCGCGAATTTCGAGCAGCACAGCAGGAAGATCCAGTGCTACAGAATGCCTGGGGACAGGCCAAAGACAACGAGGACCCGCTACATGTAGGTCCCTACTTCTTCCGGTCTAGAGGCTTGTTATACCGGAAGGCTGGACCACAGCAAAAACCCCAATTAATCATCCCAGGTCCATTCCGGGACAAGGTGTTGTTCTTGGCCCATAGCCATCTCCTGGGAGGCCATTTCGGTGAAGAAAAGACAGGACAGGCAATTCTCGAAAAATTCTACTGGCCCGGAGTATATAGCCAAGTCAAACAGTACCGTAAAGAATGCCCCATATGCCAAAAGAACAGCCGCTACCGACCTCCTAAGGTACCCCTCCGTCCTCTTCCCCTCATTGATGTCCCCTTTAGTCGGGTGGGAATGGACCTTATAGGTCCGATGTTGCCTTCTAGGAGCGGCTGTAGATACGCTTTGGTGGTGGTGGACTATGCTACGCGCTTCCCGGAGGCGGTAGCCCTAAAACAACCCACCACCCAAAACATAGCGAAAGCATTGGTGTCTATCTTCGCCCCGGTGGGCTTTCCCCGGTAGATCTTAACCGATCAAGGGACTCCTTTTGTGTCTGCCTTAATGCGCCAGGTATGCTCCCCGTCAGGCATTAAGCAGATAAGAACCTCAGCATACCACCCACAAACAGACGGTCTAGTGGAACGCTATAATGCAACACTGAAAGCCACACTTAAGAAATTATTGGGTTTAGAAAGCAAGAGGTGGGAAGAGATGCTACCTCTGGCTTTATTCGCCATCCGGTGTAAAACCCAAAGCAGCACCGGTTACTCACCGTACGAACTGTTGTATGGGAGGCCTCCCCGGACATTGCTGGATATGGCTCGTGAAGCATGGGAAGCAGAGCCCGACCGTACCCGACCCTTGCCCGAGTACGTCAACAACCTGAAGACCCACCTCGCCCAAATCAGAGACATTGTACGACAGAACCTGAAAAACGCGCAAACAACCCAAAAACAACAGTACGACAAGGGAGCCAAGAAGCGGTCCTTTGCCATCGGGGATCTGGCATTGTTACTCCTACCATCCTCAGACCACAAGCTCTTAGGTCAGTGGCAGGGTCCGTTCTCCGTCATCAGACAGGTGACACCTGTTACCTATGAGATAGAGACCGAACCTACTCGAGGGGTCCGTCAAATATACCACATAAACCTCCTGAAGAAATGGGAGGGCCCCCAGCCCGTCCTATCCAATGACCATGCGGGTACCACGCTACCCTTTGAGGGTTGCCTAGACCCGGACCTGCCTCCCATGATGAAACAGGAACTGAGACGAGTGTTGTCCCCCATACAGAATGTCTTCTCCTCCCTTCCCGGACACACTAACCTAGTGGAACACGCCATTAAGACTGAGCCTGGAATAACAGTAAGACAACGGCCATATCGTGTCCCGGAAGCCCGCCGAAACATCATAAACAAGCATTTACAATGCAACGGTCTCGCCTTTGCAAAAGTTAGCGCTTTTGGCATTGTAAATGACAAATGTTTTGTTTATGTGTTGGTTTTGGAAACAGATAAATAAATGGCATTGTCATGAGCAGTAGAGAGTGAGTAGTAGAGAGTGAGTAGTAGAGAGAGTAGTAGAGAGAGTAGTAGTGAGTAGTAGAGAGAGTAGTAGTGAGTAGTAGAGAGTGAGTAGAGAGTAGTAAGTGAGTAGTAGAGTGTGTAGTAGAGAGTAGTGAGTGTGTAGTAGAGAGTAGTGAGTGTGTAGTAGAGAGTAGTGAGTGTGTAGTAGAGTGTGTAGTAGAGAGTGTGTAGTAGAGAGTGTGTAGTAGAGAGTGTGTAGTAGAGTGAGCAGTAGAGACTAGTGAGTGTGTAGTAAAGTGGTGAGTGTGTAGTAGAGTGGTGAGTGTGTAGTAGAGTGGTGAGTGTAGTAGAGTGTGTAGTAGAGTGTGTAGGAGAATGTGTAGTAGGGAGTGTAGTAGAGTGTGTAGTAGAGAGTGTGTAGTAGAGAGTAGTGAGTGTGTAGTAGAGAGTGTGTAATACAGAATGTGAAGTAGAGAGATTGAAGTAGAGAGATTGAAGTAGAGAGATTGAGGTAGAGAGATTGAATTAGAGAGATTGAGGTAGAGAGATTGAAGAAGAGAGTGTGGAGTAGAGAGTGTGGAGTAGAGAGTGGAGAGTCTGTAGTAGAGTGTAGTAGAAAGTAGTGAGTGTGTAGTAGAGTAGTAGAGAATGTGTAGTAGAGTAGTAGAGAGTAGTAGAGGGTGTGTAGTAGAGGGTGTGTAGTAGAGGGTGTGTAGTAGAGTGTGTAGTAGAGCGTGTGTGTAGCAGAGTGTGTAGTAGAGTGTAGTAGAGTGTGTAGTGTAGAGTGTGTAGTAGAGAGTGTGTAGTAGAGAGTGTGTAATGTAGAGTGTGTAATGTAGAGTGTGTAATGTAGAGTGTGTAATGTAGAGTGTGTAGTAGAGTGTGTAGTAGAGTGTGTAGTAGAGTGTGTAGTAGAGTGTGTAGTAGAGTGTGTAGTAGAGTGTGTAGTAGAGAGTGTAGTAAGTAGTGACTGTAGTAGATAGTGTGTAGTAGAGAGTGTCTAGTATAGAGTGTGTCGAAGAGAGTTGTGGCTGTAGTAGTGAGTGTGTAGTGAGTGTGTAGTAGAGTGTGTAGTAGAGAGTAGTGACTGTAGTAGAGAGTGTGTAGTAGTGTGTAGTAGAGAGTAGTGACTGTAGTAGAGTGTGTAGTACAGTGTGTAGTAGAGAGTAGTGACTGTAGTAGATAGTGTGTAGTAGAGAGTGTCTAGTATAGAGTGTGTCGAAGAGAGTAGTGGCTGTAGTAGTGAGTGTGTAGTGAGTGTGTAGTAGAGAGTAGTGACTGTAGTAGAGAGTGTGTAGTAGTGTGTAGTAGAGAGTAGTGACTGTAGTAGAGTGTGTAGTACAGTGTGTAGTAGAGAGTAGCGACTGTAGTAGAGAGTGTGTAGTAGAGTGTGTAGTAGAGTGTGTAGTAGAGAGTAGAGTGCGTAGCAGAGAGTAGTGACTGTAGTAGAGAGTGTGTAGTAGAGTGTGTAGTAGAGAGTGTGTAGTAGAGTGTAGTAGAGAGTAGAGTGCGTAGCAGAGAGTAGTGACTGTAGTAGAGAGTGTGTAGCAGAATGTGTAGTAGAGAGTAGTGACTGTAGTAGAGAGTGTGTAGTAGAGAGTGTGTAGTAGAGAGTGTGCAGTGATTTGAGTTTTACATCAAATTAAAAACGGGAACGGAACAAACTCATCCTATACATTATTGTGGTAGGTGCCCACGCATATAGGGTTAAATGATGCGTTAGATGCCACAGGTCCCACCAACACGCTTCCTTTATGATAGGAGAATGCCCAACATCGCGGAGATTTGCTCTCTGTTCTTCCCGGATATTTGTATTTTCAAATGTATAATGTTATCCTGCTAAACGAAGACGATGCTCAAACTATAAAAGAAGAGGGTTTCACAGATATGTTAGTCCTTCCGGGCAAACGAAATGACCCCAAGAAAGATCAAGTGACAGTTTAGAGCTCCAAGTGAGTCTTAGTAAAATCAGTGTCTGGAACGCATAGCATCAAAAAACGAGCGGGGCATCAAACTGCAGTCATTCAATCAAAGCTTCAAGGCTTCTGAGCGCTAGCCGAGAATTATTTTTTGTGAAGCACTAATCACTGTGGAAGGTGCCCCTGCTATCCCAGATGTGAGAAGTCAGTCTGATATGAAAATAAGCAGTATTTGGAATGAATGCATTTGGCAGGGGGAAGGTGGGGCGGCGCAAGACCGTACTGACGAGTGAACAGGAGCCATTTTGTACCGAGTGATTCTGCCTGTGTGCATGTAGACAAACCAGGCAGCAGCATGAGCATGTGATTCGGTAAAATAACAAGCATTTACAATGCAATGGTTTTGCCTTTGTTAAAGTTAGAGCTATTGGCATTGCTCTTGACACTCTGAAGCTCCACTCTGAAGCTCCACTCTCCACTCTGAAGCTCCACTCTGCACTCTGAAGCTCCACTCTGCACTCTGAAGCTCCACTCTGCACTCTGAAGCTCCACTCTGCACTCTGAAGCTCCACTCTGCACTCTGAAGCTCCACTCTGAAGCTCCACTCTGGAGCTCCACTCTGAAGCTGCACTCTGAAGCTGCACTCTGAAGCTGCACTCTGAAGCTCCACTCTGAAGCTCCACTCTGAAGCTCCACTCTGAAGCTCCACTCTGAAGCTCCACTCTGAAGCTCCACTCTGAAGCTCCACTCTGAATCTCCACTCTGAAGCTCCACTCTGCACTCTGAAGCTCCACTCTGCACTCTGAAGCTCCACTCTGCACTCTGAAGCTCCACTCTGAAGCTCCACTCTGCACTCTGAAGCTCCACTCTGAAGCTCCACTCTGAAGCTCCACTCTGAAGCTCCACTCTGAAGCTCCACTCTGAAGCTCCACTCTGAAGCTCCACTCTGAAGCTCCACTCTGCACTCTGAAGCTCCACTCTGCACTCTGAAGCTCCACTCTGAATCTGCACTCTGAAGCTCCACTCTGAATCTGCACTCTGAAGCTCCACTCTGAATCTGCACTCTGAAGCTCCACTCTGCACTCTGAAGCTCCACTCTGAAGCTCCACTCTGCACTCTGAAGCTCCACTCTGAAGCTCCACTCTGCACTCTGAAGCTCCACTCTGAAGCTCCACTCTGCACTCTGAAGCTCCACTCTGAAGCTCCACTCTGAAGCTCCACTCTGAAGCTCCACTCTGAAGCTCCACTCTGAAGCTCCACTCTGAAGCTCCACTCTGCACTCTGAAGCTCCACTCTGCACTCTGAAGCTCCACTCTGAAGCTCCACTCTGAAGCTCCACTCTGAAGCTCCACTCTGAAGCTCCACTCTGAAGCTCCACTCTGAAGCTCCACTCTGAAGCTCCACTCTGAAGCTCCACTCTGAAGCTGCACTCTGAAGCTCCACTCTGCACTCTGAAGCTCCACTCTGCACTCTGAAGCTCCACTCTGAATCTGCACTCTGAAGCTCCACTCTGAATCTGCACTCTGAAGCTCCACTCTGCACTCTGAAGCTCCACTCTGAAGCTCCACTCTGCACTCTGAAGCTCCACTCTGAAGCTCCACTCTGCACTCTGAAGCTCCACTCTGAAGCTCCACTCTGCACTCTGAAGCTCCACTCTGAAGCTCCACTCTGAAGCTCCACTCTGAAGCTCCACTCTGAAGCTCCACTCTGAAGCTCCACTCTGAAGCTCCACTCTGCACTCTGAAGCTCCACTCTGCACTCTGAAGCTCCACTCTGCACTCTGAAGCTCCACTCTGAAGCTCCACTCTGAAGCTCCACTCTGAAGCTCCACTCTGAAGCTCCACTCTGAAGCTCCACTCTCCACTCTGAAGCTCCACTCTGAAGCTCCACTCTCCACTCTGAAGCTCCACTCTGAAGCTCCACTCTGCACTCTGAAGCTCCACTCTGAAGCTCCACTCTGCACTCTGAAGCTCCACTCTGAAGCTCCACTCTGCACTCTGAAGCTCCACTCTGAAGCTCCACTCTGAAGCTCCACTCTGCACTCTGAAGCTCCACTCTGAAGCTCCACTCTGAAGCTCCACTCTGAAGCTCCACTCTGAAGCTCCACTCTGAAGCTCCACTCTACACTCTGAAGCTCCACTCTGAAGCTCCACTCTGAAGCTCCACTCTGAAGCTCCACTCTGAAGCTCCACTCTGAAGCTCCACTCTGAAGCTCCACTCTACACTCTGAAGCTCCACTCTGAAGCTCCACTCTGCACTCTGAAGCTCCACTCTGAAGCTCCACTCTGAAGCTCCACTCTGAAGCTCCACTCTGAAGCTCCACTCTGAAGCTCCACTCTGAAGCTCCACTCTACACTCTGAAGCTCCACTCTGAAGCTCCACTCTGAAGCTCCACTCTGAAGCTCCACTCTGAAGCTCCACTCTGAAGCTCCACTCTACACTCTGAAGCTCCACTCTGAAGCTCCACTCTGAAGCTCCACTCTGAAGCTCCACTCTGAAGCTCCACTCTGAAGCTCCACTCTGAAGCTCCACTCTGAAGCTCCACTCTGCACTCTGAAGCTCCACTCTGAAGCTCCACTCTGCACTCTGAAGCTCCACTCTGAAGCTCCACTCTGCACTCTGAAGCTCCACTCTGAAGCTCCACTCTGAAGCTCCACTCTGAAGCTCCACTCTACACTCTGAAGCTCCACTCTGAAGCTCCACTCTGAAGCTCCACTCTGAAGCTCCACTCTGAAGCTCCACTCTGAAGCTCCACTCTACACTCTGAAGCTCCACTCTGAAGCTCCACTCTGAAGCTCCACTCTGAAGCTCCACTCTGAAGCTCCACTCTGCACTCTGAAGCTCCACTCTGAAGCTCCACTCTGCACTCTGAAGCTCCACTCTGAAGCTCCACTCTGCACTCTGAAGCTCCACTCTGAAGCTCCACTCTGCACTCTGAAGCTCCACTCTGAAGCTCCACTCTGAAGCTCCACTCTGAAGCTCCACTCTGAAGCTCCACTCTGAAGCTCCACTCTGCACTCTGAAGCTCCACTCTGAAGCTCCACTCTGAAGCTCCACTCTGAAGCTCCACTCTGCACTCTGAAGCTCCACTCTGCACTCTGAAGCTCCACTCTGAAGCTCCACTCTGCACTCTGAAGCTCCACTCTGAAGCTCCACTCTGAAGCTCCACTCTGAAGCTCCACTCTGAAGCTCCACTCTGAAGCTGCACTCTGAAGCTGCACTCTGAAGCTCCACTCTGAAGCTCCACTCTGAAGCTCCACTCTGAAGCTCCACTCTGAAGCTCCACTCTGAAGCTGCACTCTGAAGCTCCACTCTGAAGCTCCACTCTGAAGCTCCACTCTGAAGCTCCACTCTGCACTCTGAAGCTCCACTCTGAAGCTCCACTCTGCACTCTGAAGCTCCACTCTGAAGCTCCACTCTGCACTCTGAAGCTCCACTCTGCACTCTGAAGCTCCACTCTGCACTCTGAAGCTCCACTCTGAAGCTCCACTCTGAAGCTCCACTCTGAAGCTCCACTCTGCACTCTGAAGCTCCACTCTGAAGCTCCACTCTGCACTCTGAAGCTCCACTCTGAAGCTCCACTCTGCACTCTGAAGCTCCACTCTGAAGCTCCACTCTGCACTCTGAAGCTCCACTCTGAAGCTCCACTCTGAAGCTCCACTCTGAAGCTCCACTCTGAAGCTCCACTCTGAAGCTCCACTCTAAAGCTCCACTCTGCACTCTGAAGCTCCACTCTGCACTCTGAAGCTCCACTCTGCACTCTGCACTCTGAAGCTCCACTCTGAAGCTCCACTCTGAAGCTCCACTCTGAAGCTCCACTCTGAAGCTCCACTCTGCACTCTGAAGCTCCACTCTGCACTCTGAAGCTCCACTCTGAAGCTCCACTCTGCACTCTGAAGCTCCACTCTGAAGCTCCACTCTGCACTCTGAAGCTCCACTCTGAAGCTCCACTCTGAAGCTCCACTCTGAAGCTCCACTCTGAAGCTCCACTCTACACTCTGAAGCTCCACTCTGAAGCTCCACTCTGAAGCTCTACTCTGAAGCTCCACTCTGAAGCTCCACTCTGAAGCTCCACTCTGAAGCTCCACTCTACACTCTGAAGCTCCACTCTGAAGCTCCACTCTGAAGCTCCACTCTGAAGCTCCACTCTGAAGCTCCACTCTGCACTCTGAAGCTCCACTCTGAAGCTCCACTCTGCACTCTGAAGCTCCACTCTGAAGCTCCACTCTGCACTCTGAAGCTCCACTCTGAAGCTCCACTCTGCACTCTGAAGCTCCACTCTGAAGCTCCACTCTGCACTCTGAAGCTCCACTCTGAAGCTCCACTCTGAAGCCCCACTCTGAAGCCCCACTCTGAAGCCCCACTCTGAAGCTCCACTCTGAAGCTCCACTCTGAAGCTCCACTCTGAAGCTCCACTCTGAAGCTCCACTCTGCACTCTGAAGCTCCACTCTGCACTCTGAAGCTCCACTCTGCACTCTGAAGCTCCACTCTGCACTCTGAAGCTCCACTCTGAAGCTCCACTCTGAAGCTCCACTCTGAAGCTCCACTCTGAAGCTCCACTCTGCACTCTGAAGCTCCACTCTGAAGCTCCACTCTGAAGCTCCACTCTGAAGCTCCACTCTGCACTCTGAAGCTCCACTCTGAAGCTCCACTCTGAAGCTCCACTCTGAAGCTCCACTCTGAAGCTCCACTCTGAAGCTCCACTCTGAAGCTCCACTCTGCACTCTGAACGGTCAGACTCCAAAAATCGGCCCTAATCACAATAGTATTATTTCACCTGCGTGAATATAAGTCTTTGAAATTCTGGCCAGTGGTAATACACACAAGTAATATAAAATTGTTGTTCCAAAGAGCATTAAATGGAAATAAAACAAGTACCAGACCCATTGACGCCTGCACCTTAAAAGTGAAACTGACTGAAGCAAGCGCCCGGGCCACGTTGAAAAAAAAAGCCACACACATTAGATGCAGTCAAGGCGCGCTCACGAGGTCAGAAGGCACTCCACAGGAACAACTACCAGACACATTGTTTCATTTCACTCTGAAAGTGCAGGCGTCAAAGTGAAACTGACTAAAGGAAGCGCACAGCCCATTAGATGCAGTCAAGGCGCGCTCACGAGGTCAAATCTCCAAAGGAGAAGCTCGTGACAGCCTGACTACAGCAGAAAAAGCTCGTAACAGTCTGATGTCCACAATATTCCCAGAAAAGTGGCAACATAAGTTGTCTCGCATAGACAGCAAAAGCTTCGCTTTTGCTTTCGTCTAGGCGAGACCTAAAAAGGAGACAGAACAAATGCTACAGATGGGTATCATCGAGCCGTCGGTTAGTAGTTGGAATTCCCCAATAGTCCTGGTTCCTAAACCCGATGGCTCGGTGCGTTCCTTTATTGACTTTCGGGAAGTAAACAAAGTCTCTCGTTTTGATACCTATCCCCTCCCGCTGGTTGACGAGATGGTGGAACGGATAGGCGCAGCAAAATACATCAGTACCCTCGACTTATGTAAGGGGTACTGGCAGATACCCCTGAAAGAGGACGATAAAAGAAAAACAGCTTTCTCAACCCCTGATGGCCTGTTTCAATTTCGGGTGATGCCTTTTGGGCTACACGGGGCTCCCGCTACATTTCAGAGGGCCATGAATCAGGTGCTACAGCCCCACTCCAGATATGCGGTGGCGTATCTGGACGATATAGTGATCCATAGTGAAACATGGGAACAACACATGGGACATCTCCGGGCGGTGGTATCCTCTCTGGGTAGCCACGGCTTCACTATAAACCCCGCCAAAACAATGTTAGCTGCTCAAAGTGTCAAGTATCTGGGCTATCTCTTGGGCGAAGGTCTCATTCGCCCCCAAGACAACAAAATAGAAGCCATTCAATCCATTCCGTTCCCACAGACCAAGAAAGAGCTCAGGGCCTTCCTGGGGCTTCTGGGCTACTACAGACGTTTCATCCCTAACTTCTCACAAACTGCTGCTCCCCTAAGCGATTTACTGAAGAAGGCCACCAAAACCGAAGACGAACTTCGCCATCCCTCCTTCTCTTTGCTACAGTCTTTTGAACACCTAAAACAGGCCCTGGTGTCAAGACCCATCCTTGTTAGCCCAGACTATAGCCAACCATTCATTCTGCAAACGGATGCATCCGACCAAGGGTTGGGCGCCGTCCTATCCCAGAGAGACCCCCAAGGGAACGAAAGACCCATATTGTACCTTAGCAGAAAACTTTATCCCAGGGAAATGAACTATGCCTGTGTCGAAAAAGAGGCTCTGGCGATCAAGTGGGCAGTAGACAGTCTCCGCTATTACCTCGAGGGACGAGAATTCGTACTGTATACGGACCATGCCCCTCTGGAATGGATGGCCCGAAATCGAGGCCACAATGATCGAGTCCTCAGATGGTTCCTTTCCCTTCAACCATACCGTTTCAAAACCGAACACAGGAAAGGGACAGAACAGGGGAATGCAGATTACCTTTCCCGTTTCCCTTGCTCTGCTACCCCTACAAGAAAGACAGCTAGGGAAAGGGGATGTAGAAAGGACATGGTCCCTACCTTAACGGAGCGGCCGCCTCGCACGGGGGCCGACTTGTCTAACCCCGATTACACCTTGTTCCCTTTCCCCAGGAGTTCTTCTCTCTCTCATCCCCTGCAGGTACGCCAGGACCCGAACACGGAAAACCGGATACCGGAAGCAGTTCTCCACGATCCCGGAAGTCCCGCCCCCAGTTACGGCCCGGAAGGTAGAAAAGCCGACGATCCCCCAGGAAGGGCGTTCCAACCAGCGGACTCGTGGCAGGAGGCAGCAAGGAAGGAACCGGAGCTGAGAGCGAGGAGCGAGGAGTCGGAGAGTAGAGCTGAAGCAGAGGAGGAGGACGCCGATGGCGACGTGTGGTCTGAGGACTGGTGGAGTCCTCAGGAGGTGGCTGGAGAGCGGCCGCAACTCACCAGGGAGTTGCGGCGGGCCACGTGAGTAACCATTATCCGTCTCCGTGTGTCTCTTGTAGATAGTTGTAAATATTGTATAAAGCTGCACAACCCTGAGCACTATAGCACTATATATATATATATATATATATAGGTCCCTTCCACCCCGTGAGCACCCTGTTCACCCCTTGTCCCCCCTATTGTCGGTCTCTTCCACCTCCCCATCCACCCCTCCCTCACCATCACCTCTTCCGTACCCTCACCTCCCGGTGTCGGTGGTAGTACGTTGCTTCCCGAGAGCGGAAGACTAACGGCCCTGTTTTTTCTCTCGTCCCAAACCTCCGAGGCCCACCGGTGTATGCCAGGACGCGACGACGCAACTGAGAGTGAAGGTGTTCGCCGGCCTGACGACCTCAGCCCAACAGCGGGAAGTCACCTACCATACATCCACATCGGACGTCTTCGGTCCTCCGGATACCATCAAGGACACCAGCGGCCCCCTCCCAGAGACTATATATCACCCCCTGTCTGAGTCAACAATAAAACCAGCTAACCATAGCGCACTATATCTGGCCTCCCCGCTTGTTATTCCGGCCCGCCGAAGCCCACACTCCACAGTGGGCCACCAAATACCCCTTATCGAGGGCTCCCAGCGGATCCAGGCAGCAAGGGGCTCCAGGGCCAGGGCAAACAGGAGCGGTGATAGGGGGCATCCCTGACTGGTACCACGCCCGAGACTAAACGGCACCGAAATTCAACCATTGACTACGATCTGCGCAAGCGGGTATTCATAAAGGAGCCGGACCCAGCCGATAAAGCCGGGGCCGAAACCAAATTTAGCTAATGCAGCCCGCAAATAAGGCCACTCAATAGTGTCAAAAGCCCTCGTGGCATCCAAGGACACCAAGATGGCCGGCTCGCGCAACGTCCCAGCCCTCGCGAGTACTCCATGCAGACGCCTGAGATTAAACGCAGTGTTACGATGGGGGATGAAACCGGACTGATCCGGATGGACCAGGTCACTAATGACAGTGATCAAGCGATTAGCCAGCACCTTTGCAAGAATCTTAGGCTCTGCGTTCAAAAGAGATAAAGGACGATACGACCCACACTTGTCCCTTGGTTTCCGTTCTTTATGTATAACAAAAATCGTCGCAAGTCGCTGGTCTCGGGGGAGAGACCCACACTCACGAGACTCCAAAAACATATCTCTCAAATAGGGAGCTAACTTATCGGGTCGCAACTTGTGTAGCTCTATCGGCAGCCCATTGGGACCCATGGCCCTACCAGACCGCAAGGAGCGGATTGCAAGGGCAACCTCATCGGCGGTTAGTGCGCTGTCCATTCGCTCTCTATAAACGTCTGAGAGACTAGGCAATGCAATGTCACGCAGCAACAAATGAGAGTCCTCCTCCGGCCGAACCGACACGGGGGAGTATACCGGCTGAAAGTGATAAGGAAAGCACTCAACAATCTCTACCGGGTCAGAGACCTGTACACCACTCACCCTCTCAATCTCAGGCACGACCCGACTAGCCCTGTCCTTCTTGTCCAACCATGCTATCAATTTACCTGCTTTATCACCCACGTCATATAGACGACCCTGTTGCTCTCGACTCATGGCCTTAGCAGCATCTGTAACTAGGGCCCTATATTCCAACTGTTTCAATCTTAACATATGTGTCTTCGCACGGGTTACCTCCTGTTCCAGGTCTAGCTCAAGGTCTGCTATTTCAGTTTCAACATTCACCACCGCCTCATTGTTCAGTTTTTTTAACACCAGCGATCAAAGACAGGGCTTGACCCCTGAGAACTGTTTTAAAGGCCTCCCAAAGCGACACTGGGGACGAGACAGAGCCCTCATTTTATGAAAAAAATAGATCGATCATGTGACTTTATCAAATTGTTACGAGTTTAGGGATTACAGAGATACCAAGGGTTGATCGGGGCCACCCTCCCCTCGGTCCCTGATGACAATTCAGTTCGAAGCCACAGAGGAGAGTGATCAGAAATTCCTCGGGCCATATGTTTAAGCTCAGCGATAGAAGTCACCTGTGCAGCAGGCACCAGGACATAATCAATTCTCGAAAGGCTACCATGGGCACCGGAGTGGAAAGTGTATTGCAGCTGAGTGGGATGCAACAGTCTCCAACAGTCTACAAGGCCTAAGGTATCAATGAGACCACAAAGCCAGTTCTGCGCCCCCTTAAGGTCTCTAGGTGGATGTCTATCAATAATACCAGACACAACTGCATTAAAATCACCACCCAATATCAACAACCCCTCAGGGAGAGCCAGGAGAACCCGTCCCTGATCTGCGAAGGTGGTTGACTGCAGACCAGGAGGGACATATACGGATACCAGGGACTGGGTCCTACCCTCCCAACGACCAGTAAGGACGACCTAGCGCCCTCTATCATCGAGAACCGTTGCATCTACCTCCAACAGGAGAGAGTTCTTCATAAGAATACCAACCCCTCTGGAACCTGAGGAAAACCCTGCATGAGCGGCCAAACAATACCCCTTCCTATACATGGCATAGCATGTATTGGCAAGCGTTTTTAAAACCATAATATACTTGCAAACATGATGCCTCCACCTAAAGTCAGCACCCGGTGCGGTCACACTGGTTGCACCGCCCGAGAGCTGGCCCTTCTCAAGGGTCCTGTGACCTCATTGACTGTTGTTCTAGGGTGTGCTGCTTTATAGGCCTGCCCGAAAGACTGGAGGTGAACTTCAGTGTGGATAGTGGTGGACAAGCCTTGAAGGTTAACCTACACTTGTCATGCTAGGGTCCACCTGCTGGTGAGAAGACACCAGGACTTCTAAGGTCTTGCGGAGCCTTCCAAGGTATAGCATGTGATTGTGCTCTCGCAGGAGAGTGGTCTGGTGGACTGGTTATTAAGTCTGAACCTGGTTCCCAGTTCCAAATTCAGCAGCTCTGACCATAGTGTCACATCCTTTACCCCACTGAACACCGTACTGCCCCACTGAGAAAAACTCCCACTGTCTTCAACTACAACCCAATTGTTGCTCGCTATAAACACCTGGATGCGGCTCAATTTAAATTACGCACTAGACAAGAGCAATATGGGCCTACAAAAAAAAAAGTAACAACATCCTGGAAAAAACAAACACTTATAGGGAATGAAAAATTTAGCAAACCATGGGAAATGTAAGCAGGTACAACATGGCTACCTTAATGCTTTTACACTCACTATTCAGAAATAAGTGAGTGCTTTTGCCTGAAAAGTTAAGGACACGACTACAGGGCCCTGAATGGACCCATTTCAATGGCCATTCTTATATCCTTACAAAATGTAAGCAGTATGGTAAAAAGACCACATCCCTGGGCGCAGAGCCCCAGCACACATTTTGTTTTCCAATCCACACATTGCAGTACCTCCTGGATTGGTGCACTAGTTCCAAGTCCAGGGAAAACAAAGACAAGGAAACAAAATAGCGCTTCACTGTCAAACTCTGTAAACGTGGCTGTAATGTGTTCCAGTGTGAAAGAAATCAGATTGGCCAGTTTGCTATCACTCTGTCTTACTTTATTTAGTCATTTATCTATTTGTCATATTTTTTGCCTTTTATTCCCAATGCTGCACTATGGAAATAAAATGTTAGAAAAAGACGACATTTCCAGCAAAAGCGTCTTTCTTTTTTGGATCCATTTCACAGGGAAGCAAATAAAAGAAAGGAGAGGAAAGAGAGTGAGAACCCCGTCTTGAAGTGACGCTTTTCACGGGCGTCCGCAGGGGGGGGCAAGGAGAGTCCTTCTAGGGGGGGGGAGGGGGGCAAGCGCCCCCCCCTTGCCCCACCCCCTGCGGACGCCCATGAGAGCACCACTCTATTGACACTACTCGATGAAGCTGAGCTAGAGAACGTCACCTGCAGGGCGTTTTAAGAGACTTAAGTGCTGACCGAGGAGCCAGCCCACTGCCTCACCAACACGCCCATGAGAGCACCACTCTATTGACACTACTCGATGAAGCTGAGCTAGAGAACGTCACCTGCAGGGCGTTTTAAGAGACTTAAGTGCTGACCGAGGAGCCAGCCCACTGCCTCACCAACACTCGTAGCCAGAGAGGACCCCACACTCGTGCAGATGTCCCCACCCCCACTTCTGGCTGATGAGAGGCTCACACAGGGGGGTCCTAGAATAAGTTCACTAGAGAAGATGAAATGGTCAGAAAAGCAGGTGTCACCAATGGGTCACATCCTGACCATGGCTCTGGGAGAGGTCCATTCATCTCTCTTTACCTACCATGAGAGGATTGATATCTGTACATCCACTATATGGTCCAGCAGTGGTACCAGGAAGAGCTACCAGAATGGGCATACGTGATTGACAAGCATATCAATTTCTATGATATTAATGCAAGAAGAACTTTGAGCTTTGTAGAGAGGATGCACTAAAATTCTGCACACAACACGCACTTGCAGACGGCTTTGTGCACACAGAAAAAGACAGAACATCCTGATGGGAAACAACCTTTTCCTTGGTGACAGTAAGGTACCTTTAAGGAGCTGGGTGCTGGAGAATCTGATCTCTGGGAACGCTCTGTGCATAGGTTTGTTAATTTTCCAGATACCAGAATGGGGAGTAAATTGAACAGTCATTGGCAAAGCCAAAAGGTCTGGCTTTAATGTGCCATCATTAAACTAAGGCTCTTTAGCACACTTTAACCTGACCTATTACCTTTGCTAGTGCTGGGAAAAAGTAGCAAGCAAGCATAGGCAAAGCCAAAAGGTCTCACCTATATAAGAGTAATTGGTTTTGGCAATGTGTTTTGCCGTGTTGTACACTAGTGTGGTGGCTATTCAGCATGGCTAGAAGTTAGTGGTGTGGAGTTGAACAGAGTGGAGAAGAGAGAGTAGAGGGCCGTAGACTGAATTTGTTGGAGTAGAATGGATTAGAGTCATAAAGAGTGCAGTGTCCTAGAGTGGAGTGTCATAGAGTAGAGTGCTGAAGAGTGCAGTGTAGTGGTATGGAATGGAATAGGATAGTTTGGATTGAGTTAGTTGGGTGGATTGCATATAGGCATAGTGGGTTGGATTGAGTGGAGTGGGAAGGAATGGAGTGGGTGGACTGGATGGGGTGGTGCATATTGGAGTGGGGTGCATTAGATGGGTTGGGGTGGATGGGATTAGAGTAGGGTGGGTTGGAGTGGGGTGAATTGGAGTGGAGTGGAGGGGATGGGTAAATTGGACTGGACTTGAAGGGGTGGAGTAGCTTAGAGTGGGGGTATTAGAGTGGAGGGGGATTGGACTGGAAAGGTGTGGGTTGGGGTGTGGTGGCTGGATAGATTGGATTGATTTGAGTTGGGTAGACCTAATTGAGGAGGGGTGGATTGGATTGGGGTAGTGTGGGTTGGGTTGAAGTAAAGTGGGGTGGGTTGGACTACAGTGGAGTGGGGTGGACTGAATGGGGTGGATTGCATTTGAGTGGGGTTGATTGAAATGGGGTGAGATGGATTGTGTGGAGTGGGGTGGATTGGATTGAATTGGAGTAGAGTGGGGTGTAATAGGTCGGTATGGGGTGGATTTGAGTGGAGTGGATTGGACTGCTGTGGGGTGGTAACCCATCTAAGATGACTAATGGATGAGCAGTCTGCCCCTTGTCTGCTATCCCCTCACCCTGGATGGACAGAATTCATGTGCCATGTGATTGCCATGTTTTTGTGCAGCATATCTTAGCCATTCAGGACTCACGGTAACCTAGCTCGAGCTATTGAACCTTGGTCCAATGTTAATTTGCAATTGCCATTTTTACGTATATATGCTTACTTATATTATTAGTCAAAGCATGAACATGGGGATTTTGTAAAGTAGTCAGCTGCAAGTATTACTTTGTGATGAAAAAAAAGACTGCCTACTTGTTTGTCCAACAAACTGAGCTATTATTCTCCTTCTCGACCATTAGAAAAATCTTCAGTTTCACCAAAAATAGCAGCATTTCACCAGATGGCAGCCTTGTCTATACACGAAGCAGAGGGGAAAGTGATGGTGTATGGCGTTCCATGTGTGGGTGCTGGAATCATGGCTTTCAAATGCAAACTTTAACCAGCAGCTCAGACTGTGAATGCAGTGAGGTGGGACTGGGAGTGCTGCAGTTGGCCTTATGACCACAGTGTAGCTCTGTGAACGCAGTAAAGGCAAGTGTGACTTGGGGTAATGAACAGACATGATTGTCTTAGCTGGTAGAATGACTGTGGTGTCTCTACTGATATGTGCTTTTTTTTGTGTAAGATTGAACGCCTCTCTCATGAGTAATACCTACTGCCCAAACTTGCCTTTGGGTGGCAGAAATTAATCAGTTTAATGTATGTTGTATTATAATTTATAAGTAACTGTTGTTGTCCTCATCACAAAATTAGACTAAGAGCGCCATCATGTGGAAGGCTGTCATAAGGGCCGATGTTGACAATAAAGTGCCGGTGCCGAGCACCGGAAACCACCGGCTCAAATTAAGCACTGCCCGATGATGATGTCAACCGCCTAAGTTGTGTTACATCGCTGGTGGCTGACCAGCACCATAATCACGCCTTTGGTCACATGACTGAAGAATTACACACGAGTGAGAGGTGCACAGAGATCATTCTTCAGAGTCTTGCTTTGTTGAGTACTAATTATGAAAAACGTAGTAATGAAAAACACCATGTTATGTTATGTTAGATTAGTTTTGTAAGGAGCACAGCTACCCAACAAGGGGTTCCCAGTGCCGGCCTGAAGAAAAAGAAGCAGCAGAGATTAAAATTACTGATTAAACAACCACGTTATTAAAAGTTTACGAAAGTTTGAATATGTTGTTTCACCGCAAAGTATTATGGGGAGAGAGTTCCACAGAGATGGACCCAAGTAAGAAAACGTAAGTCCTCGTAAGCTTGACTCTGGGAATCGAGAATTTTCCCTGGGTAGAAGAGCGCAATGAACAAGAGGGTTGGTAGGGATGTACCAGATTTCGCAGATACTGGGGGAGCTGTACCGGCCTTGATCTTGAACATATATACCAAGGCTTTAAACTTGGTACTGCTTTCGATCCTAAGCCAATGTAGATCCCTCGGGGCACTAGAGGTGGAAGATGTTTTAGGAATCTGGCAGAGCAATCTTGCAGCTGAATTTGGAACCACCTGAAGCTTCCGTATTACCGCCTTATTAGTCCACCAAAAAAGGATGTTCCTTTAGTCCAGTCTGACGATCACAAGCGCCTGAACAACATTTTTTGGGTATGACTGGGTAGCATCCAGGTGATTTTTTCTCAACCATTTCAGAGTGGTTAATTACATCTTAGGAAACACATGTTAGGGTCTGGAATTACCATAATCTAAGTCCAAGCAGTACCTGAGGAAGATTTGGTGCAGATTTCTGATGAAGCTATGGAGTCTGCCAAGCCAGAGGGCTCGGTTATTAGTGAGCAGGAGAGTGTATGTGTGTACACCCATGGGCATGAACATTACTCATTTAGCATTCAGAGGACACCTCTTTCCTGGTGGTACCTCTCGCCCACAGGTTATGAGATTCAATCTTCAGAAAGTCAGAGCATCTGGTCTTCCAATGCCACGACTTACAACTTATCTACAATGGGGTTTTCGTATTGGGTGCCTTCCTAACCCTATCTACTTGTGTTTCCACATGGCGGGAGTGAGGAGCACTGGCTTTACTGGGGCTTCATACAGAGGGGCATTTGTACAAGCCCCTCTACCACAACGTCACTTTTTCCGACGTTGTGGTGGCGATAGGCGCTTAGCCATATTTACAACGCAGTGTTAAGCCAATTAACGTGGCTTAACGCTGCCTTGTAAATAAGCCCCCCTTCCACACTATGGTTAGCGTGAAAGGGGTGGGCAGTGGGTGATACGGTGGGCGTTCCACAGCAACACCCATTAATGTTGATGCTGCACCCTGTGAACAAGGGCAGTGTACAAAGGAGGCTGCGCCAAAATTAAGACCAGGGAAAACATAGTCTTAACTTTGCGAAACAAGGAGAAATGCATTATTTCTCCTCTTTTTTGCTTTCTCCATGTGTGCTGCCTTGTGCAGCACACATGAAAAAAGCAAACTGCCATGAATTGTTTCTGTACAGGAAGGTCCCACTTCCTGTACATAAACAATCTGTAAAAAAAAAACAATTTTGTGACTTTCATGTGTGCCGCATGAAGCAGCACACATAAAAATGGCAAAATGGCATTTTAGGATTGTTTATGTGCAAGAAGGGACACCTTCCTACACATAAACAATCCTCCCCTTGTCCCGGGTTCCTATCGTTCCATCACTTTGATGAACGCGGATGTCAAGATATTTTCAAAAATACTGGCTAAAAGGCTATCAAGAGTGGTGGAATCACTGGTAAGCCCGTCTCAACATGGGTTCATCCCGGGTAAAGGAACGACTCAACATACGAGTCAGGTAATTACGGCATTTGATGCAGCAAGTATTCTGGGAGACCCTATGGCAGCTTTGTTTCTAGATGCCGAAAAAGCATTTGATAGGGTCTCCTGGGGGTACTTATGGGCAGTTTTGAGGTGGAGCGGCATTGGGGTGGGATTTATTAAGGCCCTGCAGACACTGTATATAAACCCTGTGGCTAAGATAAGGGTTAATAGAGGGCAGTCAACCACAGTTAATATCAATAGAGGAACGAAGCAGGGGTGTCCCTCTTCTCCCCTGCTTTTTGCGCTGTACCTCGATCCATATTTACGCAGGTTGGAATGTAATGATCAGATTCCACCACTAGTATTGAATGGATGCCGGATTAAAACGTTGGCATATGCGGACGATGTTGCCATCTTGTCTCCGAATCCTGCAGATGCTATTAGGGCAATTGAAGGAGAGGCTAATCGGTTTGGGCAATTCTCGGGGTACAGCCTGAATAATACTAAAACCCAGATAGTTAAAAACAGCTTTGTAGTATGTAATGATGATAGAGTTGTGGGGGTGGCAACCTATCTAGGTGTGCAGATTACATCAGAAGTAGATAAGATAGTAAAAGATAATATGTCACCCTTAATAGCCCAAGTAAAAACGGATCTAGAGAGGATGAACAACCTACATCTGTCGCTGGAAGGGTGTACCAACATCATCAAGATGATGGTTCTTCCTAAATTTTTGTATTTCTTCAGGGCCATTCCTCTCCTGTTTGAAGCCAGCTGGTTTAATGGTCTAGATGCCAAATGCAATAGGTTTACCTGGGCACACGGTAAGACCCGGAGGGCCTATAGGTTTATGACACTTCCTAGGGACAAGGGGGGTTGGGGTGCACCAGATTTCCCTTTATATTATTTGGCATCTGTTTTGCAGTATATGCAGGGATTAATTGGAGGGAATAATGATGATGAAAGGGTGAACAACTTTTCCACTGGGGTTTATGCTGTTGTGCTTGGGGCAAATGTTGATAATTGTTTTTTAAATTGTATTGATTTTGGTTATTTTAAGAGAACTCGGTTTTGGCTGTAGTAAGTGTGTGGAATGCCTTTCTAAAGAAAGCCAAGATGGGGAGATACAATAGATATGTGTCTCTGATTAACAATAGATCATTCCCCAATGAAATATTTGCTGATCAGACAATAGCAGAGTGGGCAGCAAGGGGGATCACGCAAATAGGTGACCTGTTTTGCCCTGACGGATTTGCACAGTTCTCAGACCTACTAGATGCATATGAGCTGGACAATAGAGGGTTTTTTAAGTATCTACAGGTCAGGAGCTTTTTCAAAAATAAGGTGGGAGGTCCCGCAGGCTTTGATAAAAATGAAATAATGGAGAAAATTAAGCTGATGGGGGATCGCACAATTAGGTCATTTTATGCAATTTTGATAAAGGGAAGGGTGGATGATCTGGAGAAATTTAGCACGAAATGGGCGGAGAAATTGGGAGATGAAAACACCCTATTTCTCGAGTCTCTGAATTTAGGACGTACAATTTTGTGTCTAGCCCCTCTGCAGTCTCAGCACTACAAGACATTATATTTTCTTTATTATACTCCGGCGAGGATAGCAAAATGGGGTGGTAATACAGGAACTACCTGTCCCCGATGTAATTCATTGGAGGCGGATAGCATACATATTTTTGCAACTTGCCCTCAACTACACTCATTGATTAAAGGGATAGAGGGGTTTCTAACGAGATATTTGGATATACAAATTACTCTTACACCATCTTGGATTCGGCTAGGGGTTAGTAAGGGTGAGCAGGAACAGCATGCTGAATTCCTATTTGTTGCTATGGCTGTTTATAGACTGGTAACAGCTAGGGCTTGATAAAAATCCCCCAGCATTTCAAATGTGGCTGGCAAATCTGTTATATTCATATAATATTGAGAAAAATATCTATGCACGGAAGGGGAGGAGAGGAAGGTGCTTAGGTATAAGGATTTGGGAGCCCTTAAGTAAATGGAAGGAGATGCAAAGTAGTGACCAATAGGAAAATCTCCCCCTTTTGGTGTTTTCTTTTTTTCCTCTTTTTTCTCTTTGCTTTGTTTTCTTGATTGATTGAAATGTTAAAAAATCCTGATTATTTTTATTTAAATAGGTAAAGGAATGACAACATGATGAATTATGTATTGCATATGTATATGAGATCTGATTTGTGAAATATGGATTAATGAAATTTGCAGTTAAACCAAAAAAAAAAACAATCCTCCCCTGCACGCTGACACCCGTGCAAGGGTGCCTGCGTTGGCGCTACACTGCTAAGTGTAGCACCATCGCAGGGGGAAACGCAAGGCTGCACCATATCATTGTAAATATGGTGCTGCCTTGTTTCAGAAGTGGCGGAGTGAGGCTTTAAGCCACGCCGGATAACGCCTCACTCCTCCACTTCCTCGTACCTATGCCCCAGAGTGTCTAGAGGGCGACAATCAGAGGGGTCTGTAAAGAAAACCTTGTGCAAAAAGGACTCTTTCACCTTGGGCATAATTTCCACATCTGTTCAGCCAGCCCCGAAGAGTGTGAATGGTGATTGCCATGCACCTCTTGTTCTGAGCGATTAGAATGCTGTATTTTTACTGAATGGATTGTTTCATATCTTTCCAAACTTGACGAAAAGCATACTTTATTTTCTTTGTCATGTCAGTACATAAATGCATGCAGTCTAGCTTGGCTTGTATTAACAACTTCTCGCTAAATCAGGTTAATTCGGCATAAGCGTCTATCCCAGTGTGAGCAGCCCTCCTTTTGGAAGCCAGCAGAGACGGCCAGTTTAGGGTTCAGGGCAAATTTTGTATTTGCAGGTGCACTGGTTGAAGATCTTGAGGTCCATTAGCACCACTTGGCTGTCATCTGGGCATTCCAGCTGTACCCTCTTCGTGACGACGGTCGCCATGACTGGCACGCAGCAGCCACAGTTCTCGTTGATCATATCAAACGAGGCGTCGTACCTTTTCAGAAATAGACAAAGAGACATTGCGTTAGGCAAACACCCGCTTGGAACAGTTAAGAAGGGACATTGTAAAGGGTAAAACTGTAGACTTTAGACCATATTATACGCAGACAAAAAAAAGAAGAGGAACATCAAAAAACCTCCAATGCCCTAGGGAAACGCTCAATGGTTTTAAAATTGCCCTTGCCCTCTAATTAGTGCCATGCTTCATCATAGGGGGTGCTACAACACTCCAGCGCAGACCAATGCTCCTCTCTGGGGGTTGGTCTGCGCCGGGGTGCTGCAGCACCTCCTATTATGGAGCATGAAACGAATTAGTGTGTGAGGGCAATTTTAAATCCATTGAGCGTTTCCCGTAGGGGTTTGGGGTATATTTCAGTTTCCTTTTTTTGTCTGTGTATTACATGTGCTTAGGGAGGTGAACGGAAGGGCAGTGCCCCTCTCCCCTTAGTGTGTGTTAGACTTTCATCCATAGTCTACTTTAATGAAAATTTGCCAAAGCCCTGCCTTACTTTCTGCAAGTAACCCTACCAGATGTAAACACTAGGTCCTACAGAGGCATACTGAGGCGTCTGGGTGTTACACCCCCCTAATAAATGTATTTTCTGATGAATAGTTGGACACAGGTGTAAAGTAGGGATCTTTGGGAATAGCGGCTCAATTTGTGCGGGTAAATTGTCCTTGTGCAGCAAACAAGCCACTGCCAGCTGGTTGCAGGCGTGGGCTATCCAAAACTGTTGCTTTTTGCATTTAGTTAGTTCTCTTGTTTGCAGTGTTTTCGTGCTTGTGGGTGAGAGTCATGTGGTGTTTGTATAATTGTATTTTGTGAGTTGGGAATTTCTTCGAAACTAGTAAATGCTTGGGTGTGATCAGTAGTGCATGTGGACTGCCGGTCTTTCACTGTGCACCTAGGTCTGTGGCATCTTGGTGCGGTTGTTTGCGTGTGTCTTTTCTGTGCAAGGTGAGCAGCATATGCATGTGAGGTAAATGATGTGCATGGGCTTCATTAGTATTGATGTATGAAACAGCACGCGCCTCCTAAAATACAATGAGTCCGTTTGTTGTCTACCACTGCGCGCCAATGGGTTTTACTTTTTGGATAACAAATACCTGTTGGATCCTAATTCATGTAGGGCTCTTCGCCTTTTGTCACTGCACCGACGACGAACAGCAGCTGGAGTGGCAGACGGCGGTGCAGTGGTAACTGCTGTCCCATCAAAACAAAGCCGGAGGAGACTCTGGAGAGTCCACTGGCCTCAGGTGGGTGGTAAGATGCATGGGACTGAGCTCATGTGATGCATAGATACACAAGGGCAAAGTGGAGTTTGGGAGTAGTTGGTCAGTGGTGAGCCTCCAGGTTGTGGACGCGGAGCAGGCTGCGGCCACTCAACAACAGGTGAATTTGGTGTTGGCTATGACCAGCATATGTCAATCCATTCCAGCGCTCCATATTCAGGGAAGATAAGCAGCTTTCTCCATAGGGACAGGCCGCGGTTACCAATCCAATTATTGGCATTGCCAAGGAAAACTGGCAGGAGGTTGGTTAACTCTGTGCACATACTATCATGAAATAGTGCTGCATACTTCTTCAAACACACATGGAATGCCAGTATAAAAAGGGCAATTTATGAATTCAAGTTTCTCTTTTTAGAATGTTATTTTAGAGGACTATGCAAAGAGGTCCTTCAATGACTGAGCTGGAGGCAGCTGCTCTTACTAGTCATGTGTGGAAATATCTACGCTGCCTCCCAAACAAGGATTTGTGGTACATGAAACAAAAGCAGAAGTAGTGACTTTTTTTTTTTACTAATTCCAATCGGTGTCCACAGAGGTGCAGTGCTGGGTAGACTTAAGAGGCAGAGATTTTTTGGAGAAGCTCAAGAGGTCTATTATTGATCTTTCAGTTGCGTAATTGACAAAAAGTGGAAAAATGACTGAATTCCCCTTTAGACTTGCGGCTACTTCCCTCAGCGCATCCTCCTTTGTCCACCTTTTCTTCCATGTCCCAAAGTTAAGATTCTTACCATGTATTAGAGGGGCACATTCCTTTGCATGTGACCAGGGTAACGTTTAAAGAACATCCGTCTTTGGTCACAGTGTGCTCATACTGCTCCGGATAACAAGGCGCTATTAAATTTGAAAATAAAATAAGGATGTCACAGGTAACGTAACGGAACAAAGTTCTGAGTTTCAATTATTATTGCTTTCACACCAATTACCCACCATGCCTATATGTTCGCTCCCCCAGGTCTTGAACTACATCATCAGTCGCAAGCAGTCACTCGGCACTGTTCTCAGCAAGCCATATGAGTTCCTGCTGCTCAGTCATATTCTCTCAGACTCCTTTTTGTAAGCATTCCTCAGAGCTCTGACCTGTGCCTTTCTGATGGTCTTACTTTACTCCAAGTCCCTGCGCCATCATACACAATTTTTAAATCTTTTGTATGCTATAGGATGAAGACACATACATTTCCCTTTCCTTTCCATCACTCATTCCTCACCTTCACTGTAATATATCCAACTGGCTAACTGCTGCCGGACATCGGACTGCCCAGTGGAAAGCCGTGCCTAACATCCCAACAGAGAGTTTCTCTTTAAAACCATTGATAACTATACCGTCTATACCTCTTTCCCTGGCTGTGCTTTCTTCCCTCTTCCACGCAGTACATAGTCTTGGACCACTGTTGAGTTCTCTGATTCGTGTCTAGATTGCCGAGGTTGATTACAATGTGGAACACTGCAACATGGGGAGCATGTAACAGCGCCACTACAAGCTCTAAGGAACACGCTACCAAGCACTCCACCAAGCAGCTCTCCAAAGTTGTGTCACAGCTATGAAGTTCTTGTTTTCAGGCCTGGGATCTCTTTAATGTCCTGGGATAAATGTAATGCAAAGTCTGTAATTTGTTCCAGAGGCAGTCAGTACCATGGTGCCTGTGAAAGAGGCACGCTTTCTTTCTGAGGTGCATTCTTGACTAGACACCCCCAAATTCAGTATGACCAACAAGTACTGTTGAGCAGTACTTTCAGGCCAGGCCACCTTTCACCGGGTGTTTTCCTTACAACGTTTGTTGCCAATACAGGGAGCAATGTGACTTTATGAAGGGGTCAAGAGGCCTCTCTGTTGAGGACCAATCCCCCTTACGCCGCTACCTTTGGTCCATGAGTCGCATCTTACCGACTGTGATAGTTGGACGCATCTTCAGTCTCAGGGAAGTTAGTAAATGGATGTTCTACAAGTGTCTACAGGTGTAACAATATATGTGTGCAGTACCAATTTAACTGGCTTTCTCATGATTGACACACGCATACGTTAGCCAGCCTGCAGGCTGGATAAAGAGTCGTGAACGTCACCAGTGTGGCGAGTGTTCTGGTGGTGGCACACTAGCCCAGTATTGGGTATCTCCAAGAGTTTGTAGCCACATATACGTTGTATTTGAAAGTACCCACCATTGACTTTGATAGTGGGACAGTGATATAGACATAGCTGGAGAGCTCTGGAAGGTTTCAGCCAGCAGAGCCAATCAGCTGCCAGGTGCGACTGACGCAGAGCTCAACAATCCTGGACATTCACAGATAGCAACCTGTCGAGAAATCTCACAGCCAGCCAGCTAGCCTGTTTACAAAGACAGGATAGGATCCTAGTATATCTTTGGAGGGAAACATCTGGTCACTGCAGACACCTCAGCTGTAACTCTCTCCACCCCCTCCCCCGTGAGCACAGAGAACCTCTGGTGAAGACTGAATTCCATAGACACACACATTCCACAGTCAGGCAAGCTTTAAAAACACGGACGATCACGTCGCCTCGTGATTGACCGCTCCCATTCCTTGATTTATACACACGCGAGAACAAGCATGACCACCAGCGGAGAAAACCGAAAGACTAACCTGGAGGTGGCGAGGTTGTCGGCGTTGTGCTTTCATCAAAGCCTGAAAAAGAAGAGTA
This sequence comes from Lissotriton vulgaris, assembly GCF_964263255.1. NCBI lineage: Eukaryota > Metazoa > Chordata > Amphibia > Caudata > Salamandridae > Lissotriton > Lissotriton vulgaris. Next base: position 126,311 of record NW_028255097.1, on the reverse strand, counting down.
AATGGGAGAAAGTTTAGCATCAACAGGTAATGACAGGTCACATAGCCAGAGAGCAGCTGTCACTCTTTTCACTTTGGCTTGTCACTGCTTCATCGTTCTTTCGGCTACTCCTAGTTCTTTCGAACGAGAAACTCTGGGCAGCTCTGTTCTGTCAATGCTGCAGCAATGGATGCTTACAGCATTTTAACTTCACTGCGTTTTTGCACGTTAAAGCCGCACAGGTGACTGGTGTGTGGAACCGAAGCTTCTAGAGATCCAATAACCCTTTCATCAACCATAGCTACCGAGGCCTGAGCTTAGACGTGCCTACTACGTGCACTACCAAGCAGAGAAGGCAGCCAACCCGCTGGCTAGAGCCCGTGCTACCACACTACCGTATTTGACATATTCACAATCACTGATCGCTGTTGAATACTTGTGCCTCGCCCCCGTCAGACTTTTTAACGCTTCCCATGAATAATTGTCCTAAATGGTTGCTAGTAAAGGCCCCCTCACCCGATAAGTGCCAAAGCGTGTGTCAAGTAAGTGTGTGTGTGACACACGATGTTAACGCCCTGGTGTATATGACCGCAGGCACGCCACCCCTGGAAGGAAGAGTGTGGTGCAGGCTGTTTAAAATCATGCTTTGCTCCAATACAATTTATGGTCTAGCCAGGCACGGGTAATCGGTGCAGAGTGTAATGAAGTCCATGAAATCCTATTTTTCTTTTCAGAACCACTGTGTTTTTTAAATACCTTTTTTTTTCCTTACACAAGGTTAGGCTGAAGTGATGTACATTTGTATTCACCAAGCTTGCTTATTCACGCGTGAGGCAATTTCAGGCCTCCTTGTGCTTTAAATCACTTCCTGTTTAGGGCAGGTCAAACACTGCCAAGGGCACAAGGAGTGAGATCTTTCATAACAGGGAACCGAAGTAGAAGTACTGCCTGCTACTCACCTATATGAACTTTCATCAGCTTGAGACGGTAACGGTTGCTAGAAGGGGACTTCTTTATGCCATTTTGAACCTTGCCTCTATTTTGCACAGTATTTAAGAACTTCGTTCGTTTTAATAGCAGACCTGCCGCTTGTTTTTAAGTTGCTTGTCAAATTTTGTTTTTAATCTGTGGGCTTAGTTACTTTTTGTGTGTTCTGCTCTGCCCTGTTCCACAGCAGCTCTTCTGGGCTGTTTGAGTGGAGGGTGGACCAGCTAGGTTCAAGCGCTCTCCCGCCTGGCCATTTCATAGCGGCAATTACTGGGGTTGAGGCTCTAGTTGCTCTAACCGGTGCTCCTCCCCTTCTGCATTTAATCTGGGGATGGCGCTGACGCGCAGCAGACGCGCGCAGCGGGCATGCCTAAGGCAAGCTCGTCCACGCCCCAGAAGCAGCCAGCGCCAGCCACGCTGCCCGTCCATCTCCAGGAGTGGTAGGGGGGGCGCCTGTGGTATACCAGGGATCAGCTGTGGGCTCCTTGCCGTCAGTCCTGCTCTCAGCAAGGGTCCTGGGATGTAGCGGCCTCCCACCATACCACATGTCCAACTTGCTGCTTTCAGCTGGGGGCGGGCCCTGTTGCTTTGACCCCTCTTAATGCCATGTCTCGCTGTGGTCCATCCATTTCCGCTGCATTCATTAATGTCTGGTCTCTCAGGAAACATGTTGATTTTTTTGACTTACTTGTCAACCGTCCTGCTGACCTGCTGTTTATTACAGAGACCTGGCTTGACTCTGCGTCTGATCCTATTGTCACTCTAGCTACACCTGAGGGGAGGTGGGGGAGAGGGGGGTGGCGGGGTGGCCATTATTTACATGGAGAAGTGGGACCTCTGCATGGGCATTGCTAATTCATGGGGCAACTGCGAGTCCCTGGACTTCAGTGTTCACTTCTCAGCCCACTTCACTATGGGAGGCTCTTTAATCTATAGGCCCCCTTTACTTTACTCTTACTTTTATTTCATTTGTATAGCGCATAAATCACCCGAAGGTCTCAGAGCGCCTGCAGAGGAAAGTCCTATCAGAAACCTAGACCAGGCATAGGCAGATCTAAAAGAGCCATGTGTTTAGCTGTCTACGGAATCTCAGATAGTCAGGTTCTGTCCTAATCTGGAGGGGCAGGGAGTTCCATGCTTCCGGAGCTGTTTTACTGAATGCTCTGTCACCGTTTCTGGCGGTACAAACTCTGGGGACACTTAGGAGGAACTTGGTGGATGATCTAAGTGTTCTCACCGGGTGGTAGACCTTAAGTTTTTGTTCTAGGTAAGCTGGGCCATGCCCATTGATGGATTTGTGGACCAGGCTACATAATTTTTAATACGTTTTTGTATTGGGAGCCAGTGCAAGGTTTTTAAGCAGGGTAATGAGGGGGTGCAGGAAGGAAGGTCAAGCACCAATCTGGCAGCGGTGTTTTGTAGGACCTGTAGGCGGGCCAGCAAGGTCGTATTTGTTGAGGCCAGGAGTGCGTTCCCGTAATCAATTCTACTAACAATAAGTCCCTGAACTAGAGGCATACGAGCTGAGAGGGGGAGCCATTTAAAGTATTTTCTCAGTCTACGCATGAGGCCATAGCTGGTGCCTACTACTTTGTTGATATGTTCAGACATGGATAGTTTATTGTCAATTGTTACCCCTAGATTTCTCACTGAGGATTTGGGCGTGGGGCATGGGCCAGGGGAGGTTGGCCACCAATCATCGGACCAGAATTTATCTGCCTTTCCAAACAGGAGAACCTCCGTCTTTCCTGCGTTCATCATTAAAAAGTTTCTGGTCATCCAATCATGAATGTCTACCATGCAGTTTTTAAAACTCAGTTTGGTTACGTCCGGATTCTGATTGATAGTGATCAGTATTTGCGTATCATCCGCGTAGGACACGGTTCCAAAGCCGTGTGCTCGAATGACTTTAGCAAGAGGGGATACATACAGGTTAAAGAACGTAGGGCTCAATATGGATCCCTGTGGGACGCCCTTATCGTTGTCATAATAGCAGGAGGAGTGGGCACCAACTTGGACCTTGGACCGTCTGTTGGTCAAGTAGTTTTTTATCCAGCAAAGTGCGGAGCCTTCGACACCAATCTCAGCCAGACGTTCTAAAAGAATGTGGTGCGAGATGGTGTCGAAGGCCGCAGACAGGTCGAGCAGGACCAGTATGGCTGACTGGTTGGGGTCTAGTGTCAATCTTATGTTATCCACAACTTCAAGGAGGGCAGTCTCGGTGCTGTGGAACGCCCTAAAACCTGATTGTGAAGGGTCCAGGAGCTTGTTTGTCTCCAGATGTGATTTGAGGGGTGTTTATTAAGGATTCCATGATCTTACCAAACAGAGGAAGAAGTGAGATGGGCCGATAATTAGGGAGTAATTTAGGATCTGCAGAGGTTTTTTTTAAAGATTGGTCTGATTACTGCTTCCTTCCAGTGTAGTGGAACAGAAGAGTAAAGTAGGGACTGATTTAGCATTTTTGTTAAAGCCGGGATCAGAGCAGGGGCAACTTTATATAAGATTTGTGGAGAGGCAGGGTCTCCAGGGGATCCCGACTTCATATGTAGTAAGATTGCCTCAACCTGTGCTTCAGTGAAAGATGGACATTCCCTGAGTGTGGGAGTAGGGTTGTTGGGGTCATTGCAATTGCTGGTGGACAGGACTGCCTGACAGGTTGGGGGTAACTGAGGAAAGCGTTTATGAATTTAATTAATTTTGTCCTGAAAATATGCTGCCACAGACTCTACCCATTCTTTTGATTCATCGAGTGGCTGTTGGCTGGCAGTGGGGTTGGTGAAATCTTTCACTATGTTGTATAACTCTCTCTGTGAGTTAGATGCCAGAGATATCCTGTTACCAAGATATGTCTTCTTCGCCTCAGCGATTCCTTTCATATATTGTCTGTGGGCGGTTTTGTATTGAACCCTGTCATTAGAATCCTTAGTTTGGCGCCATTTCCTTTCAGCTACTCTGTGTGTTTAATTTGTTCCAACTCTGGCGTGAACCAAAGTAAGTTTTTTGTAGGAGGTTTTGATGCTCGGGCTGGGGCGCTGTGATCTAATGCCGAAACTATTGCACATTCCAGCTCTCTGGCAGCTATATTGGGGTCAGTCTTGTCGGTAATGACTGGAGGTGAAAAATGTGCAGAGAAGGATTCTAGGGTGATTTTGTTCCACGGTCTGCTCAGTTTTACTTGGGTGGTTTTCCGGGGTTCGAACTGAGGGCACACAATTTTAAATTTAATAACATAATGGTCGGTCCACAGGACTGGATCAATTTGTATAATTTTAACTTTGGGGGAATTTGTGCATATAAAGTCCAGTGTATGTCCCGCTATGTGCGTTGGGCCTGTCGGGAGTATGCTTAGCTGTAAGGCCTCAAGGTTGGTAGTGAGGTCCACAGTATGGGGATCGTGAGTTTGGTCCAGATGATAATTTATGTCTCCCACCAGGAGAAAAATATCTGTAGCCAAAGCATAAGGTGCAATAGCTTCAACGAGCTTCTCTACAAATTGAGTTTGGCATTTGGGGGTCTATAAATGAGGGCCACTTTCCATGACTCTTGATTTCCTATTGTCAAGGTGACAATACACATTTCACCCCAGCATTCTAAATAGGAGTCATTGATGTGAAGCTTAACATTAGATTTGTAGATTATTGCCGTTCCTCCTCCCTGCTTGCCCAGGCGGTCAAGCCTATGTATTTTAGGGCAATTGAGATGTCTGGTAAGGAGGACTCATGTAACCAGGTTTCTGTCATGAAAAGTACATCAGGACTGTCTGAGTCCAAGAGTGCCCATATTTCTAAGGCATGTTTAGGCATCGATCTAGCATTGCAGTACATGCAAGATATGTGAGGCCGTGGGGTGGGGCGATTCAATGCTGTCTTGGTTCTCCTATCTCTAGCGTCATTACTAGTAATGTGGGCAGCAGTGGAGGTCAGCCTGTCTGTATTTAAGGAGAGGAGCTCCTGATTTGTGTAACGATAATGCCCATTGTGGATAGCCAGTTCAGGGGAGTAGAGATCCGGGAAGGAGAGTAACAAACAATGGGGAGAAAAAGGTGCAGGGTACCTGGTGTCTGGAGTCGGCCGGGAGCGGACGGGCGCAGACGGTCCGGTCCGGTGGGCTCCTTTCTGGAAACATAGGATGATGCTGCCATCTCCAGAGCCTTGAACTTCACTCAGTATATGGTGCTAGGAGACCTTAACATCCATTTTGACCAGGTTGACAATAAGGACTCACTTGATTGTTTGGAGTCCTGCCACCTGGCTCAGCTGTCTCAGTGGGTCAATCTGCCTACTCATAAGGCAGGCCATATATTGGATCCTATATGCACCAACTTTCCCATAGTAGTGGAGGAACCATGTCCGGTTTCCTGGTCTGACCACTTCATAACACATTTTACTTGAAAAGTCACTAATTGTGAACCAATAGTACGCACTTATGTTAAGCCAGCCTTTGGTAAAATCAACCCTCTGGCACTGAGCCAAGCCCTGGAAGTCTTTAGACCCTCCTTCGTGGGAAATCTCGAGGGTCGACTTGCAGATTTCACTAACTGGTCAAATATTTTAAATAAAATCCAAAGAACGAATAGAGTTGGTACTCAGTGAATTTCATTACTAATTATTGATGGTCTTTTAGCTTCAATTCCAAACTTCTAACTCATTGAGGAAGAAACTCAGTGCAGAATGGAGACGCCAAACCTCCCACATATTGAAACTGATTGTACTAAAGATACCAGGCAGCAGCTTTGTTTTGTGATGGGCCAACACCCTCATGTGAGGGCCACCTTGGGAGTTCCAGTGCCAAAGCTGTACGGTGGTGCTATGCTAAGTTAAGGACCGGCAGTCCCCTGCACCATCAGTGGAACGTCTGCAGCACTTGGGCATAGGAAGACAGTTCCTGGTATAACAAGCAAGATGGCGAACAGAGGGTTGCATCTGCTGTCCTTAGCACCTGCCCCCTCCTTAAATGCAAAGTGTTCTGCTACCTATTTAGTCTATCATCCAATCGGCTTTCTCCAACTGGTGCCAATTTTTCAGGTAACTGAAAGCCCTTTGGCGGGTAATATGATGTTTACTTCGAGTTTACTATTTTGGGCATTTAAAAAGTGATGTATTTGATGTAGTAGGTAAGCTAATAGTTATTTTTAGCACACGTCAATCATCTTTCATAGTTTAATTTTGTGCTTCTTTTTAGAACTTGTATTTTTCCAGGCATTTTGATGCAAGCTTCTGAGTCACCTGTTCCTTATTTCGGCTACAATCTGGTGCTTATTATTGATGATATAATACGTATTTTTGGGCAACCTATTAGATATTTTGGAAAACTTGTAGCTAATTTTGATGACATTCCAATGCAATCTTTAAGGATTGTGTGGGTTCTGATTCTTATATCGGAGACAATGTGGATGCTTATTTTAGATGCCATGGGGTACTAAACTGATAATGAAACTTAATTTCACTTTAAAGCCAAACTGATTTCATGATGGGGGCAATGTTATATCAAAATTGCAGCTATTCCAAAATACTTAGATTGAGTGCTCTCATGCTTCTTTTACAAACTACAATGATTGTTTCAAAGGCAGAATAATACTCATTCTGCAGAAAAGTCAATGCTGTTTTCTGGTACTCGGAATAATCTGATGGTCACTTTTTAGACGACGCAAACATTTTTTGTGGGACAGTTCACACTCGACTTAGATCAAATTCATGAGTATTTCGCAGAACGTTCACGGTGGTACAGTATGTACCACCACCAGTATTGTAATGATTCGCTAGATTTAGAAGTAATGAAGTGCAATTGCTTATTGATAACTGGGCCAATACAATTCGTCTGTGGTTCACACGCCACACTACTCGAAGGCAATTTCAGAGCTCAGATGGGGTATTTCAAAAACTATTTTAGAGGTATTTCATTATCTTTGTGTTTGAGTAATTTGCTAGAAAAAAAAACAGAGCTTTTCTTTTGTCAAAACTATTTCATCGTGATAAAGCAATCCTTCATTTACAATTATATGTAAAATGTTCTAGTTTCCCAAAATGTTTTAGATATTATTTTGTGTTTTATGGAAATACTCAAGGGAAGTGCGCCAATCGTGCTTTATAATCACTACAAAATGTGAGCCCCTTAACAAAAAGGTTCGACCCAAAGTGTACACTTTTAGTGATTTTTTTTTTTTTTACCAACGGCCCAAAGTTCTACTTTATTATTTATTGAACTAATAGGGGACAGAAGAACTGAAAAAAAGATTGAAAGGATGAAAGAGAAGGAACGAAACAGACAGAAAGGAGGAGGGATGGATAAACGTGTAGAAAGAAGGAAGAATGAAAGAAGGACCACAAGGAGAAAGAATGTAGATGGAAAAAGAAAAAAGGACGGAGAAAAGAAAGAAGGAATGTATGAATAGAGAATGAAATAAGAAATAAGTAAAAAGAAAGACATGAAAAAGAAAGAAAGCCACAAGGAAGGGAGGTGGTTAGGAAGAAGGAAGCTAGGTGGGAAGGAAGGAAGGATGACAAAAAGAAGGAAAGATGAAGAGAAGCAAAAGAAAAATAAGGAAATTAGAAAGTAGAGAAGGATGGAAGAAGGGGTGAAGGAAGGACAAAAGCTAAGAAGAAAGAAATAAAGAATGAAAGAAGAATGGGCTTGTAAAGAAACATGAAAAGGAAAGAAAATGAAAAAATATAAAGAAGAGATTGAAAGATGAGTGGACAGATGGAAAGGAAAGATGAAAAGTAGGTAAGATGGAATGAAAGTCGATAGAAAACAATAAAAGGAAGAATAAAGTAAAGTAGGAAAGAGAGAAAAAAAAGAAGGAATAAAGGAAAAGATAGAAAGAAAGAGGGAACGAATCAAAGGGGGAACAGTTTTTACCGGCCTTCACAGAATGGGTCAGGATCGCTCACTTTCCTTGATCACAGTGCCATATGTTGAAGGGAAGGGGGTGCTACTTTAATATTTCTGGCGCCTCCTTTGTCCCTCAGAGTACGGTTTCGTACTGGCACATTATCTCTGGTGAACACCTGCTTAATATGAGATTGACATTATTGTCCACTCGGAATGGGGAATAACCGGGAATTCTTATTTAGCACATCCAAGATCTAATTATTACTCATTCCAGCTTGGAATTTTATCCGGAGTTTCGGGATGCTTTGGGGGAAACTATCTGGGCACGATGGGTCTAGTAACTCGGGTCCATTGGATATTACTAGTAATTCATAGTGGTGTACGAGATGGTAAAAATCAGATCTGTAATCTGTTGTGCAAGCTTAAGGTATGGATTCATTTTACTGCTTCAGAGCAGCAGAATTTAGCTTGGAATTGAAAGGAATGCTGTGTAGATTGAGCTGACGTGATTTCGAGTGGCCACATATTTTGCTGCAATGTTTCCACGGTTTGAGGAATGCATGAAAAATATCAGTCCTGCGCACTTTGCATGTTCTCCATGCAGACTGCATTACAGCCTGCGTGGAGAACATGCCCAGGCCCTATTCCCTGGCTGAGCGGGGATCCACGGCGCTCAGACCAATCACAACACTGCATTGTAGTGTTGTGATTGGCTTAGACAAGGGAGCCTGGCTGCTCCCTGTTCTGGCCCCGTAAAGGAGAGACTGAGACGGCGTGCGGAAGAGCAGTGAGAAGGTAAGGTTTGTTACTTTTTTGTTTTTTGTTTAAATCCTCCCTTACCCTCATCCCCATCCGACTGCCCTGCTACTCGGGATCAGTGCCGGCCGCTGACCGATGGGGCACACAGTTTTTGCAACAGCCCTTGTTGTCAGACTCCTGCCCGCCCCATAGACAGGCCCAAGAAGCAACAAAGGGCACCTCAATGGATACCAGGCGCGCAACACCTGTTGGACTGCCCGGGCTTCAGCCCCCCCCATTCCCCCTCCCCTCCCCCCCCCTCGTCTGTGGCAGCCCGGGATGAGACAGATCCCAGGCGCACACACAGCCCACAGGCGCACCCGAACGTTTCGCAGGTCTATAAAAGACCATTTGAATGTTAATTAGGCCTTGCAGTTGTTTCACCCCTTCTAAGAGCCCCTGCAGCTCCACTCTGCCTACTGATTAAAGGTTCAACCCCCCATGCCCCCCCCCCCCACCTCCGCCCCCGAAATTTGTCTCTAGTTGCGCATCTGATGGATACCCTCCTTCAGCCATGGTGCACGGTGTGAAAGAAGCAGGCGTCAGTCTGGAAATACATTACTTTACCTGTCACCCTCGTTCGAGGAGAGGTGGTTTCTGTTTATAAAGAAAAAAGAAAACTAGATTAACAGGGTTCACACGCTCATCTGCACCAACCCATAATACCCTGAACTACCAACAACATACATGCCAATTATTTAGCTTTTTTAAATGCCAGTACACCAATATCAACCTTTCAAAGCTTAATTCAACATATTTATCATAATTGATAGCATGGATTTCAAGGACGGCCTCGGTTAGCAGTGGTAATACTGTTGACATCTGTTGGTGTTAGCAGCTGGTAGTCAATGTAGGCTGGCCGTGTCAGCACTAGGTATTCTCATAATGCTGACTATGTAATGTTTTAACATTGGGTGTCTTCAAGACCTGCAGTGATAGAAGTGGCTATGCATTTCTGGGTTGCTTGTGTTGGCACTAATTATACTGTTCAGAGTTGGTCTTTTGAGCTGTCGGTTTACTGCAGAGGACTGACTGTGATGGGTAAATATCTGGTATACTCATTTGAAACCCTTTTGGTGGATGATAGTAGAATAGTCCAGTGTTTGTAGTACTAACAGTTTAGTTGCTTGTCGCAGATTGTCCTGGCACCAACATAGAATCAGTGTACAAATATCTAATTAGAGGTGATACAGAGAGTTAGACTGATAAAATACCTTTTGGTCAAGGGAAGGTGCCAAAGCTTACAAAGTGATGCTTCTGTTATCACATCATTTATCCATATTTAATTTCCTACCCTCTGTGGTCCTCCTGGACCCCTGTCAAATGTTGGAGTCAGACCAATAAAGAGAATTTACCACCAAAAAACGTAAACCATCTACACTTTGCATATGTCCCAAGCTAAAAAAGGTGAAAAAAGACTGGTGAGAATGCCTGGAAATAAATGTTGACAAATAAAAGAGGAATTCTTGAACCTCTAGTCATTCTCAGAAGTAAAAAAGGGGAACACTCTAAACTCTCCCTCAATCCATTAGTATTTATAAAAATATTTCAGATTTCTGTGTGTGCCATAGGAATCAGTATAATCCCAACCACCATCGTTGTAAAAGAAGGACAACATTTTCTACATATGTCGCACATAGATCTCCTAACAAATGACTTGCATTTAAAGTCATTTATCGAAGTGCAGTAAATGTCTTTTGACCATTTGGAAATCGTTGTTTGATAATAACCCCATGACAGAGAAATTGCTAAAATATTGCACCTTCTCCTTTTACATATAAGGTTTCATTTAGGGATCGGTGAGGCACCTGCATGTCTTCCACCATTTGCTAGTGGTCAAACCACTGATTGTGCAGCAATGAGCCTTCCCCAGCACTGCCTACACAGAATCATTTGTGGCAGCCTGTTTGCCACTGGGCTTCTCCTTCAAGTGCAAAAAGAACAATTGATGGATAGAATACCGAACAATGTCAAACATTCCCCCCAGTGCAGAAATCTGGGATTAAATCCATTGTTTTTTGTTCACTATGCCACTCCAGTTTGGACCTAGCCATATTATTTCAGCATGGTTGTCACTGAGATAATCAATCAAAGAAGATAATGGTCGGAAAGGCGCACAGAAATAATTATAACATTAAAAGCTGCATCAGAAATATCTATATTACTGCTCTAATATCAATCAGAACATGGAATTTGCACATGGTGGTGGACAGGCGCTCACCACTGTGACAGGGTCACAGCAGGTTTACTCTAGCTGCTGTTTCACAGAAAATCTTTCTCTAGAGTTTGATATGGGGGCATGGGGTAGAATCATAGATTCAAACTGCTTTACAATATCACACATGTATGGCGATGTCGGTAGTGCTTAGCCTGTTGTTCGGTTAGTACATGGGGCGACGAGCAGAAATTGGCATTTTGTCCATGCTGGACAGTTATATAAAATTCGCTAAACCCAGCAACCGGAAACAAAGTCACCTGCACATTTCTACAGTCTAGATAACCTCAAAAGACCACCTTCTCAGACTTAATAAGGCCATTAAAAGAATTATAATGTCGCATTAAATGTATGTCAACTGGTTGCCTGCGGCATGAGGTGGGGTGATCGCAGTATTGGAGGCCCTGTTATATTATTGCTCCCTATTAGCTGTAGTGGTCTATGCGAAGCTCCACTCTCCCTCATACAAACCAGGTGAGTCTAAAAGACAGCTAACCGCTATTGGAGGTCTCAAGCCTTTTGTGTTTGTCATCGAGGGTCTGTGGTTATCAGATATAGTCACACTTCTTTTCTCTTCTTGATGTTGCGCCCTGCTAGTTGACACATACATCATGACCCTGCTTTCTAATTGGAATTTGTTTCTGATTTTTCTAAACGCAGGTGGTCCAGCATATGGTGGAAGAGACTTTGAACAAAAAACGAGTGATCCGCAGACAGTTTTTGGGATGCCAGCTTTCTTTAACATCAGACCAGGTAGGATGGTGGTCGTCAGCAGTGCCTACGTTCAAGCATTCCCAATTTCCCTTGGGATTTGTTTCACCACTGTTTGCATTTTTTTTGACTGAGGTATGACTTTTTGCAATGCATTAACGCTCTGAGGAAGATCTTATGTACACATGTCACTATAGACCCAAACGTCAGTGTCTATTCCGTATCACTTTGGGCATTCTAAAGTGCAAATCAAAGATTTGACAAAGGACGTTATCAACACTAAACCATTTTAAGCTGAACCTCACATATATGTTGCAAATATCTCTATTTTGTTGTTTTGGGTATATACGTATGCGTACTTTTTCGGATCCCTTATGTTTTGCTTCCCCTTTTTTATGTACTGAAAAAATAAATTCTTTCATAAGAGCGTGCACGCCATTAATCATTTGAATGCTTATGTGCATATGATTCTTCCCAGTAATACATTTCGTACAGGCTTTGATGTTTTATACACCTCCGCTTTGATTGATTTATTATTTGAATGATTTGTTGAATGTTTAAATTTAAATTATTTCTTACGGAGCACTTGTGTATTATTTGATATCTACCCAGTCTCCCAAGGGACTATAGGGTTGCTCTATTGTGCTATGAAAAAGCCTGGAATTTCTACACCACGCATCTTCTAGCAATGAGTTTGTAATACCAATGAATGAGAGATAACTTTGCAAATCTGTACATTTGCCTGGTACTACAACATATTCTAGTCTTGAAAGCAGTGGGGTAGAGTGTGCCACATGTAAGGTGGAGAGGACAAAAAGAGAAATACATAAAAAAACGATAATTCCGAGTCACCTACAGATAATAAGAAAAGTTACTATTCTAAGGGTGAGGACTTTGGAGAACATTTTCCCATTTGAAATGTTTCCAAAACGTAGGCTGTTTTTCTTCTTTCTGGATAATTTTCAGGTAGAGCCTTCAACTGTAGTGGTCCTTGCACGGATATACTTCTTGTCCAACTTCTTATTAATTAAATTAAGAGGATTATCCATAGGCTTGTGTTAGAGTACCTCAAGATCTACATCAATCTGCATTACTTTGCCAAGTTCAAAAGATGTTGTGTGCCTGAGGACCTGACTTTTTGAAGTAGAATGTGCAGCGGTTAGAGCTGGGCTCTGCTGTCCATAAGGAAGCCATGTAGGAGCTTAAGAGATAATTGAATGCAATCCTTTAGTCTAAGGTTTAGTTTTAGTTTACCCACCTTATCCGGTATTAGGTTAAAATGGCCCTCTATGGTAACTTGATGTACACGGAAGGTCCACCAAGCAGACTAGCTGGTACACTGAAGACCTCAGAACCACTTGACATTGAAAACACCTGGAAAGAATATGGCATAGCAGCAGCAAGGACACTGCCGAAAAGACTACCTTCAAGACAGCCCTCAAACTCTACCACAGATATTTGAGAGAATCGAAGAAAAAAGCATTCTTCAACATTGTCAAAGGATTCTCCAACCCCTTTAGCTGCAACAAACACCATTACCCGCTCATCGAAACTCTGTGACAACCTTGCAAACTTCTTCCATGACAAGATCGCCAACATGTACAGAAACTTCAAACCGCAGCACAAGGCTGCCAACTTCTTCAAGCAGCACAACAACCCAGCTACCCACACAGACATCCGACTAACCAAATGGAGCCAGCTTGCCCCACAGGACACTGCCTTCACCATGACCTCGGTTCACTCAGGGGCCCCAACTGACCCATGCCCTCACCACATCTTCAGCCTCTGTGAAGCCAGAATCAGCCAGGTACTCACCACCTTGTTCAGCACTTCAATTGCCACCTTTCCCGAGGACTGAAAGAAGCAGAAGTCAATGCCCTACTAAAGAAAGCATTGGCAGACCGCAGCGAACTGAACAACTACAGACTGTCTCTCTGCTCCATTTCCTGGACAAAGTATTAGAAAAAGCCATCAACCAATAATTCTCTTCATATCTGGAATGGAACTTCCTAGTCAACTCCTCCCAATCTGGATTTCGCAGCAACCACAGCACTGAGACAGCCTTCATTGTGGCTACCGTTGACATCCGAGCACTACTCAACCGAGGAGAGACTGCAGCTCTGCTCCTCCTAGACCTTTTGGCACCCTTCGATAAGGTCTCCCACCACACACTCATCACAAGGCTGCACAACATAGGCATCCAACAAGTGGCTCTCATATGGCTCGCCTCTATCCTCACTGGAAGAACGCAAAAAGTTTGCCTTCCTCCCTTCATCTTTGAACCCAAGGAAATTATCTGTATGGTACCACAAGGATCCTCGCTCATCCCCACCCTCTTCAACACTTATATGACACCCCTGGCTTGCATTGCCAAAACCCAGAGACTTAAAATCATATCCTATGCCGATAACACACAGCTCATCCTCTCCGAAGACACTACCAGAAACAAGACCAGCTTCCACAACTGCATGACTGATTTCGCCAACTGGATGAAGGACAACTGCCTGAAGCTCCACATGGACAAGACAGAGGTACTGATTTTCGGAAACAAAAGCTCCCTATGGGCTGCATCCTGGGGATCCTCAGAACTCTGAACTAATCCTACCCCCACTGACCATACTAGGAACTTAGGCATCATTCTGGACAACAAGCCAAGCGTGATGACTCAGGTCAACTCCATGTTCTCCTCCTACTTATTTATCCTCTGCATATTCAAATTGCTACCCCAAAGCTCAACACACACCATCAACCAGGCCCTCATATGCAGCAAACTGGACTATGGCAACGCTCTCTACATAGGGATCACAGGTCACCTCCTCCGATGGCTACAGACTATACAGAATGCTGCAGCCAGACTCGTCCTGGATCTTCCCAGATGAACCCACATCACCCCATACCTCAGGGAACTCAACTGGCGCCCTGTACAGAAAAAATGCCAGTTCAATCTCCTGACTCACGCATACAAGGCCCTACACAACTGTGGACCCGCCTACTTGAACCACCACCTGAACTTCTATGATACGAAGTAGCAGATGCGGAAGTCGCTCCTTCTCCTACCTAGCAGAGAAGACATGGAACAAGCTAACCTTTCATCAACGGACCTCCCCATCTTTTCCAGAGTTCTGAAAGTCCCTGAAGATCTGGCTATTCAGCTAATCAACTTGACTCTGCCAGCGCCTGGATACCCTCACTGGTGACAGGAAGCACTCTACAAATCTACTAATTGATTGATTGATTGATTTGCTATAGCGAAGCCTAGAGACAATTATTAATTGGATTAGTGAGGCTCCATTGTGATGGATAGAATTTACAGGATGGTGCTTCTTGCTTTAACCTCTTGCGTGCTGATGACGTGCTCAACTCGTCATGCAGCAAGGTGGCGCTGTGCTGATGACGAGCTAAGCTCGTCATGACCTCCGCGGAACGCTCACGCGGGGATAGTTCCCCCGCTGTGCTGGGCGTTCCATTGAGCGGGCGTGACCATGACGAGCTCAGCTCGTCATCAGCACAGCTCCACCGTGCTGCATGACGAGCCGAGCTCATCATCAGCACCACGGTGCCGCGCGCGGCCCCTCTCTCCTCTGCGCCATGGGGGAATTAGCCCCGCGGCGATGGGGTTAACATGACAACTGGATATTTTCATGACCTCTGGTACTTAAGAATTCAAGAACACTTTGTGGTTAAATTGAACGACAAGGAATCAGAGTAGCAGAGTATTGCAGGGATTTCAGTGGATCCTGTGTCTACGTTTTCAGTTTTCACCAAGATCAGACAATCTTTTTTATGCATCCTTGGATAGTCAACCTTTTGATCCTCTCACAATGCAGTGGCAAGCCACGTCCTTCAATATATAAAAGTGAATTGACTGTAAAGCTCTTTTAGAAAAAAAAATATTTTAATGTTTTTATTGATGCCAGCTTTAGGTGAGTATCAAGGGAATTCTGTTGGATTTAAACTTTATATATTAGGGTTTTGCCCTGTAAAATCGAAGTATTGAACTTGTATGCACACAGGAGTATAAGAAATCTCTCCAGAAGAAATCAAGTCACCACCCTTGTCAAATATGAGGGTTTATTCATTCAGATAGCTAGGTAAGTCGGAGAAATTTGAAGTGCCCATCGATTATCACCAGAAGCCCCTATAGAGCATTCAATGCAGATGTGATAAATGCCTGTTGTCTAAGACATTCATCCCACCTACCTGCACAAAATTTAAAATATCATCCGAAGGAAACTATGAAGCCGATCATCTATAATAGCATCCTGATATTCTGTACCATAACACTAAAACTAGAAGGCGTATGCCAAATGATAAAAGTCCAAAGGGGATGGTTACAAGATCTCAAATCAAAAGGAGCCCTCTGTGAGCAATGGACAGTGTAGGTGCAGTTTTAAAAAGAGAATTGAAATCGAGAATATGTTTATTCTACTATGTATAACATTATTTTTTGAATGCAGAGTTACCAGTAATAATAATATTATATTTTATAAAGCACATAGCTACCTCACATGAGGTGTCCGAGCGCTAAAAGCAGGACTCTGCACACTACGCAACACTCTAAACTCTCAAGTCTCCTGCGTGAAAAAACAGCTTTAAGTCTCCTCCTAAAATGATTGCACCTGATGAAGCGACAGGGGCAAGCAGTTCCATAACGTTGGCCCAGGTAACCAAAAGAACTACCTTCAGAGCGAACTCTCTTTACCATAGGAACCATCCCCAGCATCTCCCCTGTCTCACTCTGTAACAATCCCTCGATGTTTAACCTGAATGATCAGCTTTGCACTCCCTCCCAGCTGTGCAGGCCAGGGAAAGTGAAGATTCCTCATGGGGAAGAGTGTGCCCTGTCACTAACCGTGACTTTAAACTGTTGTACGTTTTCTAATTACATTCAATCTTCATTGTCAAAGTAAGAACAGGTTATGATGAATTACCTAGGTGGACTCCGACAGACATTACCATCATAGAAGGGTGATTCGCACTGTTCTTTATCCATTCTTTAGAGTGTACTTACCTGTTGTGGCAAAGATATGATCGGTGATATAGTTTGTTCCAGGCGTTTGTCACCAGTAAAGGTGACAGTTTGCCGAGGCTGATTGAACTAAAGTAGAGAGCAGCGAAAAACCCCACAGATGGTGATCTGTGAATACAATTTATTGGCTACCATCTAGATTCTAGATACATTACCAAGGGAGTACCAGATACCTTCCTCTTCGGGCCTGGACTTGCTAGGTAAATCAGACAGTTCTTGTCATGAAACACTGGGACAGCTGCCCACCAGAACATAAGGACAGAACAGTCACAGTGATTTTCAGGAATTCTATGAGCTTGCCACAATTCTTTTTCAGGCTCTAGAACCCTAAGCTGGATGGTCACTTCTGCAAATCCATTTTAGAAGGTCAAGAAAAGTTAACCGTGCTACAAGATTGAGAACCACTGAATACTTTTCAGACAAGAGCCGGGCCCAATGTATAAGACCAAGTCTAAACAAGACCCTGAGCCATCCCAGCATCTCTTCTTCATTTCACCGCTGCCCTGCCTGCTACTGTTGCCAACATGCCTTGAAATTCCAAGGCATAATTCAGAGATAAAGGCATAAACCCCTCTTTTTTTACCTGTTTGTGTTGATGTGGTAACTGTACCTGAAAAATAACCAGACAAAGACACACTTTAATGTGACTAAGGATTACATCAGCTGAACATATAATAGTTGCTATGGCCCTAACAATAAATGTCAACATGTACCATTCACAACAATTACTTGGAGATTACAAAACAAAATTGGTTCAAACATAAGTCTTTAGGTTTATTAAAATGTGTTCTTCAGCAACTGGGAATATCTTTAGTTTCACAATCTGTTTAGCTTTTAGTTTGGATGATGTAGGAGGCCCAGAATGAAACCCCCCAAAAGAGTACATTAATCTTACAGATTGCCAAAAATTTGAAAGGAAAATTCAACGGTCGTTCACAAAAAAAGCCCACACAATTTGAAGTCCGTCATGAAATGCTCTACGGATTTTTGTTTACAGCTTTTATAACACCGTTTTGTCCTTTTCAGGTGAAAACGTGTGGTGGCAAGCGAGACAGTGAGTGAGTTTTGCTGGTCAAGACTTATCTATAGAGTAATATAGCCCACCAATGTTATCAGCCTCCTCGGATCATTGCTGTCATCAATATGACTCGAGGGCTACAAAGGAGGCCAGCGATGGCAGCCAATCATGAACCGCGGCTATATCCAAAATGAACCGGATGGGCTTTCTCGGTTTGCTTGGCATTTGGAGAGTGAACGCCTGTGAACCAGCAACACTACAGACGGGGCTTGGCTGTACAGTCATAAAATTAGAACTTGTCATGTTTTGGACTGGCTATGGCTACAGAAATGCTGCAGTAAACTCGGCAAACATCTTCCTTGTACAAGCAATAAATGTGGCAGAACTATATCTTTTCTGGAAATAAGTGACATGCATTGTCTTGCATAGTATGGGTTTGATATTATTCATAATTATGCATTCTGTGCAATACTTATCTAACAAGATGGAGGATAGTTGAGTTGTGCCGTTTGATGTTTTACATGGTAAGATACATTGATCAACTGGAAAGATCGTTCTGTGTTCAAGAAAATAAAAATAAAAAACAGCTGCTTCCATTCAATGGATTTTACAGTGGGTACATTGAGACATCTGCATTTTCCAGGGTAACACACTAAGATTGTTATTTTATGTCAGGTTTCTAACATCTCGTTACAACGCATCCTGGCCTTTCTAGAAAGGCAAAGTTGTAATGGACTCTATTTGCTGCAATGGAATACAATGCAATATGCTGTAAAAAAGTGGTCAGGATATTGACTGGAATCTCGAAAAACGGGCGAGACGCAACAATTTACGCATTCTTGGCATATCGGAAGGCATGGAGGGAAGGGATACTCGACGGTTTATAGTGGACTTATTTACAGCGGCATTCCCCGACTTAAAAGACTGGGAGTGGGAGAAGGCAATCATAATGGCTCATCGATTTCCTTTTACCTAGAGAAGAGATGCGGGTACTGATTCTGGGAAACCAAGAGCAATACTTATTTGCCTCCATAATTATTTACTGCAAGAGATACTGTATGATCCAGCCAGGCCTACACGCCTGCGGAAAGGTATTGGGTGCAAATTTTTTGTTCGCCCGGACTTCTGTCAAGTGACTGTCCAACAACGCTGGAGGCTGCGGCAGTTAATTGCTCCTATACAGGCACAAGGGGGGCAGGTGTTTCTATTAGATCCTGCGAAACTGAAGATTATTTAAAAGGAAAAAACATTTTTTTTGTTTCAGAAATTAAGGCACAGGAATTCTTAGATGCAATATAGTATGTGAAATCTTTAACTGCCCCATCGGAGGTTATTGATGATACGGTTAACTTTTTTTTTTTTTGGGGGGGGAATGTTTTCTCTGTCTTTTCTGCTGAGATTTCCTGTTTGGTTTGTGATCGGCTACAATACGAGAGGGCTAATGCTTATGTTCTTGTTAGACAAAGCAGCTTTGGTATTTTGAAGATAGTTATGTCTGGCAAAGTGGAGGGTGGTGGACGACTGTTGACTGTGATCATTGTGACCACACTTTGAAATGGTTGGGTCAAGTACAGGGGAGCTCTTGGTACACAACCTCACACCATCGCTGAGGACTATGTCCTTATGTCTCTGTTGGGTGGGTTCTGTGAGGGTGAGAGGGTGATGGGTAAGGGAGGGAGAGATGTGGGGTGGGTTGAGACTGGGTGACAGGGGCAGGGAGAAAAAAGTAAAAGAATGGTCTTGGTCAGTAGTGATGCAAAAGTTATGTTGCTTCGTGTTTTTCTTTTTTTTTGGTGAGTTTGTTTTTTTTGGGTGCTGCAATCTTGGTTTTTCTGCAAGTGCAGTAAACGTGATAATATGGGAAAATGGGTAAGATGACCATTTGTTCTTGGAATGTGTGTGGACTTAATGATAAAAGGAAAAGGGGAATACTAGCTCAAATGGTGAAAGTAATGAGAATGGATACACTTTATATTCAAGAAACGCATGCCTCATGGAAGAATAGAGGTTGGCTGAAGGACCTGGGCTTAGAAGTTGTGGGATGCTCACGGCAAGGATCCACGATAAGAGGGGTTGCTATTTTGAAACGGTATGGGCTGGGTCAGATTAGAAGAGTGAAAGAAGACCTGTTGGGCCGATGGGTAATTGCTGAGATCAAATTTGGTGGTATTGTATTGACCCTTTGCACAGTGTATGGATCTAATGTTGACGATCCCACTGTCTTAAATCAATTAAGTATGGAGCTAGCCTTATGGTCTCCCTTGCTAATACTGTGTGGAGATTTTAACCTACACCTGGATGGGACTTTCGACATATCTAGCAGCAATCCTTATATAGGTAGAAAGAGGAATGTGTTTAAGGCAACTAAAGGCATTACTCAGGAATTTGGCTTAATTGATGTAGGACATTTAATGTCAGGGGGTACATGTGGTAGCACTTTTTTCTCAGCTCAACATCAAAAGCACGTTAGGTTGCATTATTTTTTTGCTTCGAGCGGGCTTATTATTAGTCCGGCTAAAGCACGATTTGAAATTCTTCCTAAAGTGATATCCGATCACAATCCCAATAACCTTAGTATAGAACTACATACTACACAATCGGTTAAGCCATGGACATTTGAACGTAAACTTCTAGATGATCCTTGTTATATTGCTCATATGAATAAATGGATCCCGGAATTTTTTAAGATTAATACTGGGTCTGCTTCTGTTGGGATTGTATGGGATGCATTAAAGGCCGGGGTGCGTGGTGAAACCTTAAACTACTCTTTGAACAAGCAGAAGGAAGCCAGGAAGAAGGAAGAAGCAGAAATGTACAAGCTTAGGGAACTTGAGATCAATTTTATGGATGCGTGTAGAAGGGGGTTGGATCTCGGGAAGATTTCTAGAGATCTAGTGGTGCAAAAGGCCAGGATTTATAAAGTGTTTGCTCAGAAATTAGCGCAGCAATTGGCTTGCTATAGAGCAGAAATTTACGAAGATGGGGAAAACTCAGGAAAACTCCTTACTAAAAGACTACGACAGAAATCAATCTCAGCCAATATCGATAAAATGATGAATAGTTCAGGGAAAATACATGATAATACGGCAGAAATCTTGGGGGTTTTCACTGATTTTTATAGCAATCTTTATATGGAGGAGATTACTGATGATGGGAATGGAAAGATGGAAGAATTTATTGATCCTATTCTCAATGTGGTATTACCATTGGACGATGTTGAGCAATTGGAGTTACCTATATCTTGGGAGGAAATAGAGATTTCACTTTTGTCATTAGCAGCTGGTAAAGCTTCAGGGCCTGATGCTATCCCCTTAGAATTTTTTAGGGTGTTCCGTTTTACCCTTACGTTTGAATTAGTTAATTTATTTGTGACAGCACAACAGGAGTGTTCACCTCCTTCTTGGCAAGAGTCTACAATCATAGTTCTTTTAAAAAAAGATAAACCACCACTATCCCCTTCTTCTTATCAACCCAGATCGTTGATTAATGCAGATTGCAAAGCCTATTCTAAGATCTTGGCCTTGCAATTATCTAGCATTATCTCCGCTTTAGTATCAAAATATCAGCATGGCTTTATTCCAGCAAGAGATACGGCTGACCACATCCGTCGCCTGATTGTGTTTTTGGACTGGGCCCAGGCCACCATATCTGACATCGGACTAATATTGTTGGACGCTGAAAAAGCGTCCGACAGGGTGGCCAGGACCTATCTATGGGATATCTTATCTAGAAGGGGGTTTGGTGCAGGATTTTTAACAGCTCTTGGTACGTTGTATGCCGATCCCAAAGCTTCTATTCGAATCAATTCTCAAATTTCGCCCTTTTTTCCAATTACTCGGGGCACTCGTCAAGGGTGCCCGTGCTCCCCCTTACTTTTTGCTTTTTATATTAATCCCTTAGTTGACCGGTTTAATATGGAGGAAAGAATAAACCCAATCACTTTAGCTAACGTTAACTACCGGGCGTTAGCATACGCCGATGATATAGTCATTGTAACAACCGATGTTCCGACAGACTTACCTGCTATCAATGATTTAGCTGCTCAATTTGGAGGTTTTGCAGGGTACAAGTTTAATCTGACCAAGACTCAGATTTTATATTCCGGGGAAAATCCTCCGGTTAATATACCCTTGGCCTCTGAGGTGACGTTTCTGGGGATCAATATTTCCCTGCCGATCTCTAATATCCCTGAGCAGAACTTCAATCCAATTCTTGCCAAAATAAGCTCTCAGTTAGAACGTCTAGATAATTTTCACTTATCATTGCATGGTAGAAACAATGTCCTTAAAATGCTGGTCCTACCGAAGGTATTATATATGTTTCGCACAATTCCGTTAGACTTTCCGACCAGCTGTTTTAAGAACTTGGAAAGGGTAATATCTAGATTTTTGTGGGGGTACAATAGACATCGTAAAGCGTATAATAAAATAATCCTCAGTAAGGAGTATGGAGGTTGGAATGTTCCATATTTTTTTTTATTATATTGCAGCAACCCTCCAGTTTATTAGTCCACTGATTATCGGGGATGGGGCCAGAGTTTCCTTCTGTAATACCCCATCCATTTATGAACTACACATGGGTGAGGGGAAGAAAGCAAGTTTCCTTAGAGTGATTGAACCTAGTTACCACAAAAAAACGGGGTTTAAGACGGTCAAAGCAGCTTTTAATGTATGGCAAAGAGTCCGGCGACATTTGGGGGTAGCAAATTTGAATGTATTCACACCCTTCTCGGCTTCTAGATTTTTACCAGCCCCCATTTTTTCAGATTTAGGGACTATGAGGTGGAGTATGAAAGGAATTCGTCACCTAGGAGATCTGTTTGATGAAGAGCAGATGGTTTCTTTTTCTGTATTACAGACTAAGTTTTCCCTTACCAAGAACGATTTTTTCAAGTTTTTACAAATCCGTAGTTTTTTATTAAGCCCTCGGCAAGCAGCAGATAGTAACATGAGGAGGATTCCTATGTTGGATTTATTGGGGAAAGTAACATCGATTGGCACACTGTACCAATGCCTGATACAGGAGTTCCCGGATGATTTAGTGAATTGTCAAATAAACTGGGAAAGGAAGCTGGGAACTTCGGAAATTAATATACACAAGTCGGTTATTTTAGCTAGCAGGTGTCTTATCACTGGTAGGATGAAATCGCAACATTTTATGAGTATTCATGATCTTTATTATACTCCCAGTAAAGTGTCTAAATGGATCACGACAACAGGGACTAGCTGTAATCTCTGCGGTCTTTTTGGCGCGGATGCAGCTCATATGTTTTTTTACTGCCCTAAGTTGTCAGAATTCTTTTCCCAAATTGACTCCTTTTTTGTTGTCATTTTAAAAAGCAATATTGATATCAGTGCTGAGATGGTACTCACTGGTTTAAGCTCTGCAACGCTAAGGCCGGAAGCGTTATCAGGCTTTCTTTTTATTTGCATGGCAGTAATACATGCCTGTATTACCAAAGATTGGTTGAATCCTGATCCCCCTTCCTTTTTCAATTGGCGTGAAAAACTGTTATTTATGTATAATTTGGAGTTAGCAATTTATATATATATATATATATGTAAGAAACTGTAGCTTTACTATTTTTAACTCTACTCTTCGTGCCTTGATGAAATATATCGTCAAGGAAAGTAGATGTGGGTGTGTGTGTGTGTGTGTGTGTGTGTGTGTGTGTGTATATATATTTTTTTTTACGGAGCCGTGAGGCGAAACGCGTCTGTTATGGGGGGGTTCTGCGCTAATAAAGCACCAAGCTTCGGATTCTTCGCGTGTGCCTTCCTTTTTTCATACTGAATGAAGGTGTGACGTTGAGACAATATGCCTCCAAGACCTCTGGGGTTGCACAGTCTACCAGCTATGTTGCGTCTACCTCTGCAACTGCGCCACCTGAGGGCTCTTCAAGATCTGATCTAAGCTCAATGTGTGATAGCGGGTCGGATGCTGATACAACAAGAAGCAATGAACAGTTGGGGTTTACCCGGTTTTCGTTGGCGCAGGAAGTAGATTGCCTGCGCCAAGATCGACGCGATACTTTGCGTCCCAGGAGACCTATGCAGCAAGGCGGAAAGCAAACAACACCAAGCGACAGAAGTGCAGGTAAGCTCGCAGCAGGCGCTATTCCAAAGAAGAAACCGTTCCAAAGGAGATGGAACAACAAGCGTCAGTAGCATCGATTATCCTTCAAAATTAATTGTCAGTCATGAATTTGACTGAAGTAGTGCTGAGCAAGTCCGATTTGAAAATCCTATCATTAGGACTATCTTTCAGCCCTGTTTGCAACTTTGACTATCCCAAAACAAGGATGGACTTGTTCAAATTTATTCGTAAATTAAAGTTGCAAAAATACTTCACACACAACAAAGCCCCTTTTTCCACTTCATCAATGGCGGCCAATAGCAGTACAGTGGACCTAAATACACATGATTTACGAGCGGTGCAGAATTTGGAATCATTAAGATCAGAACAATCTAGCTCGCAATGCACAGAGGAACCGATTGGGTACAGTACTGCAGGAACCACTAAATTCAAACCCCGGTCTACATATACACCGGTGATGATTCATGATAATATAGATATATTTCATGTTTTGGCCACCAAGGAAATCAAGAATCTACATGTTAAAATCCTGAAAACCAATCGACAACATGCTAGGCGCAACAATCAGTATACCAATCTGATTAAGAAAATCGAAGGAAATAACAACATAATTGTCCGCCAGGCTGATAAAGGCGGCAATGTCGTACTTTGGCCTCGTGTGCTGTATTTACAAGAAGCCTACTCACAATTGAATGATCCACTGTGTTATCGGCGGTGTGATGTTATATCAGTCACCAAGTCACAGACTGAGTTTTACTCCTTGCTAATGGGATGGCGTAGCATGGGGTTACTGAGCATGGAGGAACTGAAATTCTTAAAAAATGAGCATCCTGTCATGCCAGTTTTTTATCTCATACCTAAGATCCACACAAACGCGATCATACCTCCAGGCAGGCCCATCATTTCTTCCTGTGGAGGGTTATTGGAGAATACCACCATCTACATTGATTCATTCGTACAAGACTTTGTGAGTGGCCTACCTTCCTTTATCCAAGACTCTGGAGATTTCCTTAGAAAATTGAGTAACATCAGTTGGGACCCTGATTGCTGGCTAATAACATTGGATGTTACATCGCTCTACACGAGCATCCATCATCAGGACGGTGTGAGAGCTATCCAATACTTTCTTGATTTCAGACCGGCAATCATGATCCAGCACAATAGGATGTTAATTGCCATGATTAACCATTGTTTGAACAATATTTTTTTTTTATGTTCAATAAGCAATACTACCAACAGGTCAGGGGGGTTGCCATGGGGGCCTGTTTCTCTCCCAGTTATGCCTGTCTCCATATGGGCTACTGGGAGAGGCAGGTCCTCCATGGTGATTTCAATGACATTTGCTGCAACAACATTTTACAGTGGTTTCGATATATCGATGATATATTTTTAATCTGGCGGGGATCATTGAAAGAGGCAGAGGCATTTGTAAAGAACATTAATGTCAATGCTTTTAATCTAGATTTCACTGCAAACATCAGCCGTACCTCAGCTTATTTCCTCGATGTAGAAATCATGATTGTAGATGGCCACATTCAAACTAAACTGTACAGGAAACCTACGGCCGGCAACACTTTGTTGCATGCCACAAGCCACCATCCACCCCATCTCATACGTAGCATCCCCTATGGGGAAATGTTGTGTATAAGACGCATTTGTAGCACAGAACAGGAGTGTGTATCCGCTCAGCGAGCATGCCAAAGTAGATTCCTGGCGAGAGGCTATAAAGAGAATGACATCAGTAATGCAATTTGCAAAGCCAATGCACTAACTAGACAGGAGGCTCTTATTTGTAAAAAAGACAGGAGCAAGACCCAAGGTGAACCTCAGCGGCAAACCAGATTAATCTGGTCCTTTAACAAGCAACATAGGGCTCTGAGGAAAATTGTTAATAAACACTGGAGCCTTATCCGCAATGATCCAACTATCGGAGAGAGCATGCCAATGAAACCTTTGATTACCTTTAGCAAAGCCCGTTCATTGGGTGATGCTTTGGTCAAGTCTATCCCGAAGATTAGTGCCCCTGTCATTTGGCTTAACACCAGTAGAGGTTTCCGCAGGTGTGCGAAATGCAAAGCCTGCAAGCATGGGATCAATAAAACTGTGGTACTCACCCCCTTCTCTGAGATCCGCTTAAAAATCACAAAGCAACTCACGTGCAAGACCGAGTTTGCGATCTATGTGCTGGAGTGTCCTGTGGCCTGCATTATGTTGGTAGTACCAAATTGCAGGTCCACATGCGGATACTCCAACACATTAGGGCCATCAATACCGGCGACGCATCATATCCGGTCGCACAGCATTTTAAAGAGCATCATAACAATAGGAGTGAACTCTTACAGTATTATTTTATTGATGCAATTGGCCCATTAAGGAGAGGGGATGACAGAGAGGCACTCCTACGGCTGACAGAGACCAAATATATCCTGAAACTGGACAGCAAGACCCCTGGTGGCCTTAATGCCACAGAAGATTTCTACACTTGCCTTTAAATTTCTTTTTTGGGGATACAATATCTGCCTCGACTAGATGTAAAAAACACGTCTCAGCCTATGGTTAGGCAGTCGAGCTAGGTGGCATGACTCTTTAATCCCTGTTAGTTAGGTGTACATGGCGCATAACCGTCTTTAATGATTTTCCTCATTGCTGCGTCTATAAGCCGCAGTCACTCGTTCAATTTGTTCATTAGAAAACAAGGAGTCAACATTAAGTTATTGACCTTTTTATGTAAAAATAACACTCACGTTCACTTTACACAATTGTTGCACTTTTGGGGTTTTGCACAAAGGTCTATAATGGGGAAGAGTCCATTTGGGCATCAATCCGCTGGCAATAGTGAAGCCACTTATATATTTGCACTTTATTATCAAATCAAGTTTACATGCCAAAAATGTATTTGACAGCACGTTACTTGATAACAGACAATTTGAGTTGCATTAGCACTTTATAGATTGGCGGATTTGCACAATATTGAAATCGTTGGTTAGATTTGATAAATTACGGAATTTTAATATTTGTATGCATTTTGTATGAAAAATATTTTTTTATCCGGAAGATTTTATCTAAATTTTAGATAACCTTACTTCTCATTTATGAGGGGATTCTTGTGCTTTTATTAATTTTTACGCCAATTAATTTGTTTATTGCAACATTGACGAACATTTCTACATTTATGTGTTTGTTCAGTCCTCTTTCTGTGGCTTATGTGACCCAATTATGTTTGAGCAATGGCCATCCTTCAATTATTCACACTATCACTTTAAATATTTCTCCCTCCCATGTTTGCGTCATGTGACCAAGGCCTCAGGGAAGGCTGAAACGTTATGATGGCAGGGCAAGCTTCACTGAATAAAATCTAAATTGCTCACTGCAACCTTGTGTCCGCTCCTCTTTCCTCGCCTTGATGTGCTGCGGTCGATGCGGAGTTTGAGGTTTAAGGATTGGGTATTCGAAATATATATATATATACATATATCTATCTATATATCTATATATATATATATACACACACATGAATATATATATATATATATATATATATATATATATATATATATATATATATATATATATATATATATATTCATGTGTGGGTGTCTAGAGAATGCTTGAAGGGTAACTATGTGTGTAATATGGTCCTATGTTGCTGTCGGAGGGTTCTTGTGACATAAACCAACAGGCAGAGGGCATTGTGGGTTATAAATGCTATCCGAACCCCAATATGGCAAAATAGGACAATAATACACCTTAATCGGTATGTATTGTTTATATTGCATGATTAACTAATTGATTTGAATACTCTTTGGGAAGATTTGGAGCATCTGAGTGTCATTCTCATTTTCATTTCTAATACTCATTGTTTACCTGAGTCTTCACGTATGTCTCTCAATGCTTTGAGAAAGAGTGATTTTTGTTGGGGCATATATAACATGCTGCTATTTAAAAAGCGTTTGATGCAACAAAGTGTATGATATAAGTGTATATGCTTTTCTTTTTGTGGCACATTGATACTATCCAGTAGATTTATCACAACTGAAGATGGGAAAATAACGTTGAATTTGGGCTAGTGTATTTTTAACTTTATGTTGACTGGGTTCTATGTTTACAATGTTTATTTTCAAACACTGGGAAAGATTTGTTGCCCCCCCCAAAAATAATATATATATATATATATATATGTCTATGATTATCTATATATATAAAATATATATTTATATATATATATATATCTATCTATATATATATCTATATATATAGATATATATATAAATCCACAAGTTGCTTGTAAGCAAAGACGCACACTCAGGAGTATGCAGCAAGTTTTCTTTTATTCCAAGATTACGCTACGCGTTTCGACACAAGCTGTGCCTTGATCACACAAAACGTGTGATCAAGGCACAGCTTGTGTCGAAACGCGTAGATTTATTGGAATTTTCAGCTGTAAGGTCCGCAGAACTAACGCGAACTAACGCGCCACCCGACGTAGAGAGAAAGGATTCCGGAAGGACCCTTGTCGTTTGTATATATATATATATATATGGTCCAGTGGAAGGCTAGCAGTAGCCGAAACGCGTAGGCCGTACATATCTATGCACGCATATTTGCACATGGTGTGTGAATAAAAAGAAAACATTTGTAAACTTTACCTGTCTGCTGTGCCGTGACTTCACCGTTTGAGGAGTAGCGTGGAGAATCCAAGGAATATATATATATATATATATATATATATATATATATATATATATATATATATATATATATATATTCAACAACAAAGTCCATGTCACGGAGGGCGCACTCATTAGCTGGTGCTTGAGGTAAGGCTGGACTATTCCTCAAAAATGTATTTATCAGAATTTCAAAACATCACGCAGCACTCTCCTCTGGGTTTTCTTTTTTTTTCTTTATTAAGCCATCTTACTCCACCCGAGTAATATGGCTTAATAAAGAAGGAAAAAAAAACAAGGAGACTGCTGCATGATATTTTGATATGTATATTCTTGTAGGTAAATATGTAAAAACAGTATTATAAAAGAACATTTTCGGGACTTAGCGCTATCTCAAGGGCTAACAATATTGGCAACCACACTAGAAAGGCAGGTATATACATTCATTTGTTTAACGCATCCACATTTAGCATGTGGCTCCACTGCTTCATTTCCTGTTATAGGCATTTGTTGTGTTTGACCAATTTGCAGTTTAGCCTTAGAAAGGGCTTTGAATGCCTCCATATTTTGAGCACATCATTCTTCATAGATGCCAGAACAAGTTCTATAGCTAAACATCCACATAAAAGTATCATAACTTTGAGAATATGTTTGGCATATGACAGTAGTTAAACATTAAATGTGGCTATGAAAATCTTTTAATCTTGTAATTTTGTGCCAGGGATTTTTAGATCATTTGCAAAATTGTTCATATTTAGACCTTGTTGCTCATTAATTGCTTAGGTGCAAAATATTTACAACACAATCATGAATTGCACGTAGAAAAGGGTAGACTCTTGGTCAAAATTCTTAAAGGAATTACTAATGGCGATTCACATCTACGTGTTTAAGTAAGAATAGATCATTTTTCAAGATCAAGCAATATTTAAAGGGGCGAAATGCTAGTCTGGTACAGTGACATTTGTAAATTATCATACTTACTTGACACTGTTGATGATGTGGTTGATGTTATTCTTGTGGTGGGTGTTGTAGTTGGGGTGGATGTTGTGCTCCTGGTGGATGTTGTGGTTAATGTGGATGTCCTGGTAGTTGGTGTTGTAGTAGGTGATGTGGATGTGGTTGGTGTGGATGTTGTGGTAGTTGATGTAGTTGGGGTGGATGTTCTGGTGGTTGGGGTTGATGTTTGTCTTGTGGTGGGCGTTGTAGTTCGGGTGGATGTTCTGGTGGTTGGGGTTGATGTTTGTCTTGTGGTGAGTGTTGTAGTTGGGGTGGATGTTGTGGTTAAGGTGGATGTCCTGGTAGTTGATGTTGTAGTTGGTGATGTGGATGTTGTGGTTGGTGTGGATGTTGTGGTTGGTGTGGATGTTGTTGTAGTTGGGGTGGATGTTCTGGTGGTTGGGGTTGATGTTTGTCTTGTGGTGGGTGATGTAGTTAGGGTGGATGTTCTGGTGGTTGGGGTTGATGTCTGTCTTGTGGTGGGTGTTGTAGTTGGGGTGGATGTTGTGGTTAATGTGGATGTCCTGGTAGTTGATGTTGTAGTTGGTGATGTGGATGTGGTGGTTGGTGTGGATGTTGTGGTAGTTGAAGTAGTTGGGGTGGATGTTCTGGTGGTTGGGGTTGATGTTCGTCTTGTGGTGGATGATGTAGTTCGGGTGGATGTTCTGGTGGTTGGGGTTGATGTTTGTCTTGTGGTGCGTGTTGTAGTTGGGGTGGATGTTGTGGTTAAGGTGGATGTCCTGGTAGTTGATGTTGTAGTTGGTGATGTGGATGTTGTGGTTGGTGTGGATGTTGTGGTAGTTGATGTAGTTGGGGTAGATGTTCTGGTGGTTGGGGTTGATGTTTGTCTTGTGGTGGATGATGTAGTTCGGGTGGATGTTCTGGTGGTTGGGGTTGATGTTTGTCTTGTGGTGAGTGTTGTAGTTGGGGTGGATGTTGTGGTTAAGGTGGATGTCCTGGTAGTTGATGTTGTAGTTGGTGATGTGGATGTTGTGGTTGGTGTGGATGTTGTGGTAGTTGATGTAGTTGGGGTGGATGTTCTCGTGGTTGGGGTTGATGTTAGTCTTGTGGTGGGTGATGTAGTTCGGGTAGATGTTCTGGTGGTTGGGGTTGATGTTTGTCTTGTGGTGAGTGTTGTAGTTGGGGTGGATGTTGTGGTTAAGGTGGATGTCCTGGTGGTTGATGTTGTAGTTGGCGATGTGGATGTTGTGGTTGGTGTGGATGTTGTGGTAGTTGATGTAGTTGGGGTGGATGTTCTGGTGGTTGGGGTTGATGTTAGTCTTGTGGTGGGTGATGTAGTTCGGGTGGATGTTCTGGTGGTTGGGGTTGATGTTTGTCTTGTGGTGAGTGTTGTAGTTGGGGTGGATGTTGTGGTTAAGGTGGATGTCCTGGTAGTTGATGTTGTAGTTGGTGATGTGGATGTGGTTGGTGTGGATGTTGTGGTAGTTGATGTAGTTGGGGTGGATGTTCTGGTGGTTGGGGTTGATGTTTGTCTTGTGGTGGATGATGTAGTTCGGGTGGATGTTCTGGTGGTTGGGGTTGATGTTTGTCTTGTGGTGAGTGTTGTAGTTGGGGTGGATGTTGTGGTTAAGGTGGATGTCCTGGTAGTTGATGTTGTAGTTGGTGATGTGGATGTTGTGGTTGGTGTGGATGTTGTGGTAGTTGATGTAGTTGGGGTGGATGTTCTAGTGGTTGGGGTTGATGTTAGTCTTGTGGTGGGTGATGTAGTTCGGGTGGATGTTCTGGTGGTAGGGGTTGATGTTTGTCTTGTGGTGGGTGTTGTAGTTGGGGTGGATGTTGTGGTTAAGGTGGATGTCCTGGTAGTTGAAGTTGTAGTTGGTGATGTGGATGTTGTGGTTGGTGTGGATGTTGTGGTAGTTGATGTAGTTGGGGTGGATGTTCTGGTGGTTGGGGTTGATGTTAGTCTTGTGGTGGGTGATGTAGTTCGGGTAGATGTTCTGGTGGTTGGGGTTGATGTTTGTCTTGTGGTGAGTGTTGTAGTTGGGGTGGATGTTGTGGTTAAGGTGGATGTCCTGGTGGTTGATGTTGTAGTTGGTGATGTGGATGTTGTGGTTGGTGTGGATGTTGTGGTAGTTGATGTAGTTGGGGTGGATGTTCTGGTGGTTGGGGTTGATGTTAGTCTTGTGGTGGGTGATGTAGTTCGGGTGGATGTTCTGGTGGTTGGGGTTGATGTTTGTCTTGTGGTGAGTGTTGTAGTTGGGGTGGATGTTGTGGTTAAGGTGGATGTCCTGGTAGTTGATGTTGTAGTTGGTGATGTAGATGTTGTGGTTGGTGTGGATGTTGTGGTAGTTGATGTAGTTGGGGTGGATGTTCTGGTGGTTGGGGTTGATGTTAGTCTTGTGGTGGGTGATGTAGTTCGGGTAGATGTTCTGGTGGTTGGGGTTGATGTTTGTCTTGTGGTGAGTGTTGTAGTTGGGGTGGATGTTGTGGTTAAGGTGGATGTCCTGGTGGTTGATGTTGTAGTTGGTGATGTGGATGTTGTGGTTGGTGTGGATGTTGTGGTAGTTGATGTAGTTGGGGTGGATGTTCTGGTGGTTGGGGTTGATGTTAGTCTTGTGGTGGGTGATGTAGTTCGGGTGGATGTTCTGGTGGTTGGGGTTGATGTTTGTCTTGTGGTGAGTGTTGTAGTTGGGGTGGATGTTGTGGTTAATGTGGATGTCCTGGTAGTTGATGTTGTAGTTGGTGATGTAGATGTTGTGGTTGGTGTGGATGTTGTGGTAGTTGATGTAGTAGGGGTGGATGTTCTGGTGGTTGGGGTTGATGTTTGTCTTGTGGTGGGAGTTGTAGTTGGGGTGGATGTTCTGGTGGTTGGGGTTGATGTTTGTCTTGTGGTGGGTGTTGTAGTTGGAGTAGATGTTGTGGTTAATGTGGATGTCCTGGTAGTTG
This sequence comes from Lissotriton vulgaris, assembly GCF_964263255.1. NCBI lineage: Eukaryota > Metazoa > Chordata > Amphibia > Caudata > Salamandridae > Lissotriton > Lissotriton vulgaris. Next base: position 94,074 of record NW_028255097.1, on the reverse strand, counting down.
ATGTTGTAGTTGGTGATGTGGATGTTGTGGTTGGTGTGGATGTTGTGGTAGTTGAAGTAGTTGGGGTGGATGTTCTGGTTGTTGGGGTTGATGTTCGTCTTGTGGTAGTTGATGTAGTTCGGGTGGATGTTCTGGTGGTTGGGGTTGATGTTTGTCTTGTGGTGAGTGTTGTAGTTCGGGTGGATGTTGTGGTTAAGGTGGATGTCCTGGTAGTTGATGTTGTAGTTGGTGATGTGGATGTTGTGGTTGGTGTGGATGTTGTGGTAGTTGATGTAGTTGGGGTGGATGTTCTGGTGGTTGGTGTTGATGTTCTGGTGGTTGGTGTTGATGTTTGTCTTGTGGTGGGAGTTGTAGTTGGGGTGGATGTTCTGGTGGTTGGGGTTGATGTTTGTCTTGTGGTGGGTGTTGTAGTTGGGGTGGATGTTGTGGTTAATGTGGATGTCCTGGTAGTTGATGTTGTAGTTGGTGATGTGGATGTTGTTGTTGGTGTCGATGTTGTGGTAGTTGAAGTAGTTGGGGTGGATGTTCTGGTAGTTGGGGTTGATGTTCGTCTTGTGGTAGATGATGTAGTACGGGTGGATGTTCTGGTGGTTGGGGTTGATGTTTGTCTTGTGGTGGGTGTTGTAGTTGGGGTGGATGTTGTGGTTAATGTGGATGTCATGGTAGTTGACGTTGTAGTAAGTGATGTGGAAGTCGTTGGTGTGGAAGATTCTGTAGTTTCTGTGGTGGGGGACTCTGTTTCGGTAGGTGTTGATTCTGAAGAGGTGAACTCTGTTTCAGTTGTGATCTCAGTTGTGGAAGAGGTGGGTGGGGTTGAAGTTGTGGTAGATGTGAGTGTTGTGGTGGTGGATGTAGTTGGGGTGGATGTTGTGGTGGTTGGGGTGGACGTTGTGGTGGTTGGGGTTGATGTTCGTCTTGTGGTGGAAGATGTAGTTGGTGTGGATGTTCTGGTGGTTGGGGTTGATGTTTGTCTTGTGGTGGGAGTTGTGGTTGGGGTGGATGTTGTAGTTGGCTTCGTCGATGTTGTCGTTGGTGTAGTTGAGGTCACTGTGAAAGAAAAAACAGAGCTTGAATGGACATAGCATTGGTGGTTGTTTTAAAGACAAATGAGCTTGGAAATATTGTTTTTAGTTATGCTCTATTTTCTTTTATGCCCTGTTTCTCTTCAAGATCTTACCTTGGTTCCAGGCCTTCAACTGAATATAGCTATGCTGTCGGACCCTGTGATAAGTAGTTTCCACTATTCCCAATGGCTTATGTTAGTCTGAGGCACCTATCTGTGCAGATATAGCTCTGCATGCCCCTTTTGCAGCTTTTTTCTCATTTTGGGAGGGGTGTCTATGCCTTCCTGCTTTCTCATTGGTCATCAGTGATACTGAAAAGGCAGGCATATGATGACAGTATTTCTATTCCTCTGCAGTGCCAGTAACACCAACTTACATTTGAAGCATAGAGATTGTAGACAACGAAGAACAGAAAACTTAGCTAGCTTATGGCCTGACATATCAGAGGAATGTTGGAAGTATAATGGAGACTTTTAAAGATATCTGAGGTGTATCAGATCCAGGAGGTGAGTATGTTAAAGCAGAGGCATGGCTCCAGGACAAGGTATTGGAAGTATAATAGGCAGGCAAGTGAAAAGACTGGGCGGCGCAGGCAGCCCTCCTAGGCTGCCAATATTGATGTTTATGTTGAAAAGCAACCCAATTTAGTAGCTACAATGGCCTTGGCACTCCTGTCTATATACCCCCTAGTCTGTTTCTGCCCAACAAAATTATTAGCCCCAGTTTCTGTTTGTTTATATATTAACACCATTGCCCTCTGCCAGGATTCTAAGCAGGGTTTTTGGTTTCAACATGCGGTTGACTACCTCTCATTAACCCCTTATTCCAAGGCTGCTAAATTCCTCAACAATTCTCTGCTACTGAGCTAACTCAACTCCTGTGATAACCTTCCACTAAACTACTACACATTTGATTGGGTGCTTAACTTCACCAAAAAAGCCTCTACAGTGCAACCAGACATGTTGCCATCTAGTCCAATAGGCACCAAGCTGAATAAAAATATTAAGCCCTTAACAAATTCCTAGCTCTGGATGTAGATCCATCCATGGCTCTTACCCATTTTACTCATCACCATCATGGACTGTACAATAATGAATGATTGAATGAATGAATGTGGATCTTGTAATGCGCAAACTTAACCCAGAGGGCATCAAGGCGCAGACAACAAACAAACATAGGGTCTCAGCAAAGAAGGTAGCACAGAATTAATAGACCTGAGAAAAGATCCAGGTCTTTAAAAGTTTACGGAAAATCCCCAGTGAGGGCTGATTGGAAAGTTCAAGGGGGAGAGAATTCCACAGTTGAGGGGCCAGGATGGAAAAGGCTCTTCCTCCCCACTTTGCCCTTTTAAATCTGGGCACAGAAAGAAGATTCTTAGAGGCCGAGCGAAGGGTTCTGTTGGGAGTGGTAAATATTACTTTTATTTGATTTCATTAAAAATCATAAAAGCATGAGAAAAACACATCTTACATAATAATTAGCTAAGGTTAAAAATCTATGAAATATAGACGAGTAAAACCAATGTCCTTTCGTAAGCTTTGGTCACTGCGACAGTTTAAGCGATAACCATATAAGAAGTTCATTGCAGTTCGATGTGAAAAGAGCAGTACTTGATACCTGTGCAGATAGGCAGTTACCGGTCAGTCATATGCCTTTGCCATGTGGACTATTGTCTTTTTTGTCCAGTTCTTTAGCCGCTATTTTCCAAAAGGTGATCGCTCGACATGACAGCTGGATTGACAGTCCACCAAGGCATTGTATCACTGCAGCTCTGCACGATCTCAATTGGTGCTTCCTGAAAATCTCCAGAAGAATTATTTTACGATGTTCCAGTAGTGCAGGGCAGATGCATAAGAGGTGTAATAACGACTCTTCTCCTTGGTCACACAGGCGACATTCTCTCGTGGGCCATGTAAACTTCCATTTCGGGGTTAAATCCTTTATAGGGAACGAACCCAACCGCAGCAGCGTCAAGTAGTGCTTTTTGTGATGCGAGAAGTGTTCGGACAAGTACGGTTGGGGTTTCAAAAACTGGTATGATTGAATCACTGCCCATGCGTGTTTTTTCTTAGCTAAGGCAATTTTGTCCGTTAGTAGCGAAGTTCGTTTTATTGCGCTGTTCACCATGTTTTTGAACCCTGAATATGACGTTGTTGTGTGCCATGCCTCTTCAAGATGTAAATCAGCGAGTGATTCTTTTAGGATTGATGCAATGGAATTTTTTTGCCTCGCCTGATTTTTAATTTCTTCCCAACAGCAGTGGGCTAAAGTGTCGTCTTCCGCTTGCCTCATCCGCCAGTAATATTTAACCATCACCCCTTGTCTTGCTGGTTTCTGATTTTTCAGCCCATATTCCAGTCGGACTTGCGCCTGAGAAATATGTCGAGGAATTAAAAAGAGGCGCTTGAAGAAACTCGTTTGGGCTAGATTTAAGGCGGCTGCATCTTTGGTGTTCAAAATTTCCGACCCATATGATATTGAGGGTAAAAATTTGGCTGCGATTATCTTAAGCAACTGGCCTGTTGGACTACCTTTTAGCTTCTTCTGTAAAATGTTGAAGGCGTACAGGAGTTGTTTTGCTTTGGTATTCCCTTGGTCCAAATGTAGCTTGTATTTAAGTGAGTGGTCAAGTTGGAACCCCAGGTATTTGTATGAGTCCACCTGGGATATTGGTTTTTCCTCCAGTTTCCAGATGAATTTTCCTTTTGACCCTTTTTTGTGGTGATTGCTGAAGCATAATACCTTTGTTTTCTTAAGGTTTATTATTAGTTGAGCAGAGGTGATATAAGATCCTAGTTGTGACAATGAACGCTGCAGGCCTATTGGTGTTTGTGCTAGGAGCACAATATCATCTGCGTATTGAAGGCTCCTGATCGGTGTTTTGCCTAATTTAGGTGGGTCGATTTGCACTTGTTGGAGGCACTTCTCAAGATCAGCTGTGTAGATGTTGAATAAACAGGGGGCCAACACACACCCCTGTTTTAGACCGTTTGATGTTGTGATCTTGTTTGTTATAGTGCGGCCATCTCCTTTCCTTATCTGCACCCACGTATTTGAGTAAAGATTGATTATTGCCTCCAAAAGTTTGGATGGTGCCCCCCAGGTTTGCATTTTGGCCCACAGCTTCTTTCTCGGGACCTTGTCGAACGCTGCTTTAAGGTCGATAAAGCATGCGTACAAGGTTCGAGATTTTGCGTAGGCTTGATTAGCTAGTAATGTTACAGCAGAGATATTGGTAAGGGTGCCCATTCCGGCCCGAAATCCAGTTTGGGTATTCGGTATCAGGTTTATGCGTTTGACCCAATCCTCTAGATCTGCCAAGAGATTTGCAGCATATATCTTGGCCTCCACATCGATCAGTGCAATCAATCTATAGTTTGCAGAGTCTACACGTGAACCCGTTTTGTATATAGGATTTAAAATACTTCCTCGCCATGAGTCGGGGATCGAGCCGGTTGTTAATGCGTACGTAAACAATGGAGTTAGAGTGCCAGTCCAAAATGGAGGGTCGTGCTGGAATAGTGCATTTGGCAGGCCATTTGGACCTGGTGCTCCCTCAGATCTTAAATTTTTTATAATTTTAAGAACCCGGTCTTGTGTAATTTGTAACGGAGGCTCTGAAGATTCTAACTTTTGTGTTTTAAGCGTGGTTTCTAAAGTGGGAACTTCCTGCTTTGTAGCATCCAAGAGTGGGGTAGCGTTATATGTCTGATCAATATGGTCTCTCCAGGTATGTTCCGTTATGTCTGAATTAAAGTGCCGGTTCTTACCATTTGTTAACTGGTTGATAACTTCCCAGAACAGCTTAGAATCTCTCTGCTTACTAGCGTAATGAAGTTTCGCCCAGAGATTTTCGCTATATTCATTCTTGGCCACCTTGATGTCTCTTTTTAGCCCTTTTCTTGTTTTTGAGATTAGGGCAAAGATGTCGCGATTGGGATCTGGGCCTCTGAGTCAAAGTTGTCTTAAGTATTTGTTTAGTAGTCTTTTTTGTTTCCTTAGGCTGTTCGTGAACCAAACTGCCCCTACTGGGGTTCTACTTTTGCGTCCATCACCTTGTCTTGAGAATTCGTTGTTTAGGTCGTGAGTGAAGGATTCCCAAGCCTTTGGACACAATGGTTCAGTTTTGAAATTCTCGAGAAGAGTAATGCATGTAGCCATGATATCATCTATTTTCCCCTTATTCCAAGTGAGTCGTTTTAGATTGTAGCATTGCGTTGGTAAAGAAATTGCATTGTCTCTTATGGGATTTGCCATGCTTATAAGCAGGGTGAATGTTTGGGGATAGTGATCACTTTCAGCTCTCTCTTTTATTAGATAGTTTGCAATATACGGAAGGATGTCCTGATCTGTAAATGTGTAGTCTAGGATTGAGCCTGATTTTTGAGTAACCCTGGTGTATGCTGGGGAGCCTTCTGGCAGAGCTTGACCGTTGAGCACGCACAATGAGAGTTTTTTTAGCAGGCAAGCACATCTGTCACCGTGTGTGTTACTTCGTTTTCTTCGTTGTGTATAGCCTGCTGATTTTCCTTTCCTGACATTTAAAAGGTTCATGTTGAAGTCTCCGGACAGGAGGATGTTAGCATGTGGATGCGCTAGTTTAAGGGTGGCTATTGTTTCTGTTAGTTTCTCTATCCTTGACATCTTTTGTTTGAATGAAGGATGGATGTAAATATTCAGTATAATGATACTAAAAGAAGATGTAGCCACTAATTTGATGCATAACATCCAGGTCGTGTCGAGGTCTACTACGGAGACATCCCAAGAAAGGTTGGTCGAAGCGAAGATGGAAAGACCTCCTTTTGCTCTGCCATACTTGGAATCCCTCTTTGCTGGGTTGAGATACTCTTTATACCCCACGATTGATGTTGGATTTGTCTGCCAAGTCTCCTGGAGGATGAGTAGGTCATGTTGAGTTATGAATTCCAAAAAGTCTGGGTCTTCTAATTTTGCACTTAGGCCATTCACATTCCAAGAGCAGATGCTACAGTAGTTTGCTGGTTTTGGTGTTTTGGATGGGTTTGTTCATGCTGTGCCATAACTGGTTCCAGTTTGATTCCTCTGCCCGTGTCCCGGGGGATTGTCTGCTGCGGGGTGAGCGATGGTGATGGTAATTTTCCTACCGGTATGAACTTTGTCATTGCTTGGCTAGGTTGATCCGGACCTTTCGCGCCTCTCAACATGCCCTTCTGTAGATTTGGTAGTTGTAACGGTGTTGGGTAACGCAGCGGAGCAAGCTTTTTTATCTCTATACCCCATTCGGCAAAGGCATCTTGTTGCTGCCAAATCTGCTCAGCAATGGAAATGTCGGAAAAAGTTACTCTAGTGATTTCATGACCCGTTGACTCAGAGTTGTTTCTGAATTCTATACTTTACAATTTACAGGTGTCTATGTGACTCAGTGAAGGAAGTGCCTTGAATAATTTTAAAAGTACGCCTCTGTTGAGAATATCTTGAGTTCCCCTTGAGACATAGTGGGGGATAAATTCCAACTTAATGTTGTGATCGGCCTTATCCGGCCTTTGTTTGCAATCTGTGCTCATTTCACTTTGTTTCACCTCGGCAATATGCTTCGGGGTCGTTCCGCGAAATTGCTGTATGTTACGTGTATTTCTTAGTGGATGCGTGTCCATGGCATTTGCCGGTGATATCAGGCGACTTCCCAGATGGTATCTGTTTGTTTGTTCAAGGTTACTCCCCTCCTCCTCATTTTCCCCCTCCTTAGGCAGGTTGACTTGTTTTACACTAATAGCAGTAGAGTTCATCGTGCTAGGCCCTGGTGGGGGTAATGTTCCTATAAGTTGTGTGGCCTGAGTTGTTGTGAGCCGTTTCTTTACCTTTTCTGAAGGCTTAACTATGCTATAGACTTTTGATGTCTGGCAATTTTCCGTTGTAGGTTGACTGAGATTTTTCAAGATGATGGGCTTTTGAGTTGATACGATCGGATGAGCCACTGGGCTTGCTTTCTCTACGGTTATGTTTGTTGCATTTGTTTCGTATTGTGTTGCTTCTGGCTCTGACGTAGTGTAGTTTGCATTTTGGGCCTGTCTTGTATGTTTTCCCTTTCTGGCCTTTCTCAGGCGTTTTCTCTCTCGCTTGCTTAGAGGTGCCGTGCTGTTTGTTTGGTTAGCCTTTCGCTCGTGACTGTTATCCGCTTGTGCCAAGGAGTGTATCGTGTCCGTAGTGTTTGATTGCTGTGGTGTATTAGTAATACCCGGTGTTTGTGCTGCGTTAATCTCTACGACTCCTGCATTTTCCTCTGTGCAACGGCTCTGGTGGGCCTGATCCTCTTCCCTCTGTGTTTCTTTTGATCTTTCTGTTGATGGGTTGATTTTTGAAGGGGTCGCCCTAATAACCCCCAATAATTCAGTCATTATGGTCGGAACTGTAGCTAATTGGTCTATTATTTGGGCGCAATGGCAGTGATATGATTGAAAGGTTGTTTCTCTGTCTGCCTGCACACTTGTGATCATTTCGTTAAACTTTTGCAGCTTTTGTTCCACCCCCTGAACGTAAATAGCAAGCGTGTTTAGGAGATCCACTTGGGTATCTAATTTATCTGCATGATAAGTCATAGCTTTACCAATGGTATGCAAAGTGTCTAGCAGGTGTATCCATACTGTTGGTGGTGGAGAGCTTGTTCTCTGATCCTGAAGGCGGTGGACGTCTGGAAATGAAAAAACCGGTGCGCCTGAAGGCTCCCTTGATCGAGCCCTTCTTTGTGACAGTGGCATCGTCAAAGAATTATCAAGGTTCTTGTCATCGTACTGATACATGAGCTCATGACTATTTGGATGGTGTATTTCCAATAACCGAGATGGCAAGGCGAATTGGTCTTGCATGTTTGTGTGCAAACCTGCTCTTTTACAGATTGTATCTCTGACAGAAAAGGATTATTATGGATTAGTACCTCTGTTGTCTTTGCATTGTGGCTTTGTCTGCTTTCTTGGAAGGCTGTGGAAGTTTGGAATTGCGTGCCTTGAGCTTCAAAATCTAGTATGCATCAAATATCTGGTTGTTTCTCCCCGAGCTCTTCGATTGAGGATTTGCTGCTTTTTTTGTTTATATCTCGGAAGACATTTATTTCCGTTAAGTTTTGAACTTCTATGATTTTGTTATTGGGATTGAGATTTTTGTGATTTGAGCCTATTAGATCTGTTGAAGTATTGGGGTCGTTATGGGCTTTGATTTCCTTATTTCCCTTAGTTGTTTTGATTGCCACATTTAGGAAATCTGTGATTAATGACAGTCTACTGCTATTGGGGCATGAGTGGTGACTTGATGGTACTGGTGTGGCTGATGGAGTTCCTTTCTTGCCTCTGTCTTGGGAGACATGAGGGGCTGATTCCGTGACACTTTTGCTACTGCTGCGGGTGATTCGCTTCACACTTGCCGAACCAGGGGTTACTGAGATAACGGACGTGACAGAGGTAGAGACTCCCGGCGCCTGCGGCCTGTCACCGTCTCCGTCATCTTCATCATCAGCTTGCCCCCGTCCTGCATTTGTCCCCTCTGGAGTTGCTCTGGGTGTGATTTCTGGTGTGAATTTAAGTGAAGTACTGATATCCGCCTTAACTGGCTCTGTGAGTTCATTCAGCATCTGCTCCTTCTTTGAACTTGCATTAGTCTTTTTGTCTTTTTTTTTAATTTCCCCATCTCTAATTGTTCCTGATCTCATGACGAAAAGTTATAAGCAAATGCACTTCCCTGGCTAGACGGCTGAGGTTTAAAAACTTTGATTGAGGTATGAAAGAGGAATGTTCAACGATAAAATTGAGTTTTAGCCTCCTTTTTTTTTCCTCTCTAAGTAGCAATATGCAATATGCAAATGTAATGAATCAAGTGTTGAGTCAGTCAGGCTATATGCAAGGATAATTAGTTAGTTGGTTAATTGGTGTAATTTGGTTTGGCCTTGCTTGAAAGACAAGCTATGGAGTCTGAGAAGCGAAGGTGGGGGAGGGGGGTGCAGCCTGGTCTGAGTCAGAGCCCCTCACAACGCCCCCCACATCAACTACTCACCAAAAATTCCGAAACTTGCTCATTGTCGGTTTTGTGTGTCCGTTTGTGTGGCTCCGTGCCTTTCCTTGCTTACATTGAGCTAGGCTGTGCTAATCTGTGTTGATCTCCTTGCCGGGGCTCTGCAACTCGTGCTTTTTTACGGGGTCTGGCCTCTGGCCTCTGGTCTCTGGTTTAGCCTCTGCCCCCCCCTCCACTGCCTCCATACTCCGGTACTCCCGTGGGGGCCAGGGTAGGTGGGGCGGGCCGCTGGTTCACTGGTTCGCTGGTTCACTGACCGTGGCTCCTGCCCAGCTGCTCCCTGCTCTCACTGGCCGCTCCTCTCACTGGCCGCTCCTCCTGCTTCCCGTCCAAGTCTGAGTTCCCTCCGGGTCCCGGGCTCGCTACTCGCCACACCTTTGCTGTGCCCCCGGTGCCACCGTAAAGATGTGGCAGCCGTAAACCTTTGGCAAGTGGGCGGCTGGTGTGCGGGCGGCGGGTGAGCGATGAGCGATGAGTGAAGCGCGGTGTGCGGCGTGCAGGGGTTCACCAGGTCAGCAGCTCGACAGTTTGGGGGCTCTGCACTCCCACTCAGTCGGCTGTGGTTAATTCCAAGTACCCCTGTCCCCCACAGGGGCACTGCTGGAGCCTGGACCCCGCTGGAGCTGCCGCTTCTCTCTCTCCTCGTGTCTTCCCATTTTTCGTTTGGCATTCGCTGCTCACTCCTGAACACTAGAAGTCGCCCTCACACAGCAACCAGCAGGAATACTTCAATGTAGTGTGCAAATATGGAAGTTGGGAGTGTAGGGGCTGACAAGGGACCTGATACCTTCAGAAACTGATCCAAAAACCTGCCCTATGGGCCAGGCAGATATGCTTGAAAGAAATCCTGGCCTGAATCGGTAGCCAGCGGAGATCTTTCCTGGCCTGGGTTGCAGATGCAAGCCTACGGAGGATCAGAACCATCCTGACTGCGGCATTCTGCACCACCTGGAGGCGATGGAGAGACTTCTTATTAATGCCACCTTAGAGCGCATTACAATAGTCGAGCCTGGAGGAAACCAGGTCAACTGTTGACTGTTTGCTGGCTTCAGGCGACAGATATGGGGCAATCTTTTTAAGCGTCCGGATGATGGCACAGCAGGTGGACACTGTTCTGTTGACCTGAGGGTCAAAGGAGAGGAACTGATCTATTAGTACGCCCAAATTCCTGGCTGAATGGATGGGGGCAATCCCCCAAGGAGGGAGGCCACCAATCCCAGACCAAATGTCTTGGTTTCCTCCAAAAATCAAAACCTCAGTCTTTTCCCCATTTAATTTTAGATAGTTTCGCACCATCCATTGCGAGACTGTCTCCATACATGCTCGAAATTTTACTCTCTGGTGTCTCTGGTGAAGGAAAGAGGACAGGAGATTAAGGGCAGTGCCTCCCACCCCTATCCCTTCCAGCCTATCAACCAGGATTGCAGGGGACAGAGTATCAAAGGCTGCAGTGAGATCAAGCAACACCAGCCGCGTAGTCTGTCCCCTGTCGACCTCACATCGGATGTTGTTGACCACAACTGTGAGGGCAGACTCAGTGCTGTGGGCAGCACGAAACCCATGTTGGGAAATGTCCAACAGCTTCGCGCTCTCCAGATGGGAAGTTAGATGGTGATTGAGATGGGCCTCAAGTATCTTGGCCAGGGCAGGGACCAGTGATATGGGCTGAAAGTTTTCTTAGGACACCCGGGTCCAGAAAGGCCTTTTTTAGAAGAGGCTTAACAACTGCAGTTTTCCAGGGTATGGGGAACATCCCCTCAATGATGGCAGTGTTCATGACCTCTAGAAGAGGAGGAAGAACAACCTCTCTGCATGACTTTTTGAAGGACAGGGGTCGAAGGGCGAGCATGACTTGGTGGCGTCGAGAAGGTGATTTAATTCTTCCAGGTAAAAAGAGGAAAGCTAGTAAAACCGGACTTGGAGCTAGATTCAGAAGCCTCATCCTGAGCAGGGAAAGGGGAGGAAAGTGGGGAAGCACAATTAGTATCCAGCTCCAGATTGGAGATTTTAAGGGAGTTGTAAATGTCAGCAATTTTAGAGTGAAAGTAGCTCACGATTTTATCACAGAGCTCCTGAGTCTCAATAACAGAGTCGGTAGCTTTAGGTGTCGACAAGGTGTCAAAGATTTTAAAGAGCTCTCTCGATGAATTTAGCGAGGCGGTGATAGTGCTAAAGTATTTCTTTTTTTCATCGACTATGGCCGTTTTATATTCCCTCAAAGCTAATTCATGTTGAATTTTCCCAGAGGAGTCAGGATGTGCCTGCCAGGATCTTTCTTGTTGTCTGCATTTCTGCCGTAGGAGTCTTAGACGATCCGAGTACCAAGGCGACAAGGGACTCTTCCTGGCCGAGTAATGTTTCTTAAGCGGCGCTAGGGTGTCCATCGCTTTAGATAAGGCGATGGACATACCAAGTGCAGCAGCATTGGGGTCTGACATGGAGAAGGAGCTAAAAGCCGTCATGAATGGGGCTAGGGAAATGTTACAGACCTCTCTATAATTTCTTCTAGTTTCCCAAACATTCCTGTTCCCTTGATTGGGGGCACAGAGAGAGGTGTTGAGATGGAAAGGCACTGCCCGATGGTCAGACCAGGCTAGAGGAATAGGAATTCCCATCGCCAGTCTTGTGTCGTTCGAGAAGACGCCGTCTAGCGTTTGCCCAGCAAGGTGTGTAGGGCCTTCAACCAGTTGGCTCAGCCCACAAGCAGTCAAACCCTCAACCAAAGACATCGTTTCTCTGCCATCTGCCAGCTCAAGATGAAAATTAAAGTCGCCAAGAAGAGTTAGGTTGTGCTGGTTAATAAAGGGCTCTAGCAGTTTGAGTATTTAATGCGAAAAAGGGACCCTGGGCCCCAGGGGCCTGTAGCAGAGGATGCCGGAAAAGAAGGCTTTAGGGGCAAACTGTATAGAAAAATACATTGCCTCAAAATTATCTGAAGGAGACGAGAGGGGATCAGTACGACAGGTAAAGCAGTCTCTACACAGAATTCCCAGCCCTCCACCCCTCCGCTCGGGTCCGATCTATTCTGATCAGGGAGTATCCCTCTGGAATGGCATCGACCAAGTCTGGGCCAGAGGAATCAGAACCCCAGGTCTCAGTTATAAAGACCCAGGGGGGTTTCCTCTGTGCTACAAAGTCATTGAATGCTACGTTATTTTTGACCAGGGACCTGGCATTAACAAGAAAGCCTGCCTCATTTGGAGGGTTTTCTAAAACCTTAGCTGCCCCAGAACAAGCCCGATGCTTCCTAAAATGCCGAATATGAGCAGGTCTAGGTGCATTACAAGCACAGTTAATAATAGATATATTATCAGGAGATAGGGTATGATGACATATCATGGGAGGGGGTCTAATAGAGAGCAAGGTAGAAAGTGTATAAAGCTCACGATCAGCAGAACGTGGGAAACGGGGCCCAGCCCGTCTGGCCCGAGGCACGCTCTCAGCGCAGACGGGCTTAACTTTGGCGCGCTCCCGCTGTGCGCATCCGCTGTGCGCGGAGAGAATCATCCAGACTAAAAAGGGCTGACCCCGAGACTGGCGTCCCACCTGACCTAATCCAGCCAAGGGGAGCGGGGACCAACTGTTTGCCGACGCGCCCTCCACGCAAACGGGAACACCCGCGGTGGAACGCGGCACTAGGCAGAGGAGGCAACAAGCGGTAAAGCAACAAAATAGTAAGTAATCAGTTTAAGAGCCCAAAATCATGAAGTAAAGTGCAGAGTTAAAACATGGCGAAATTTTTAAAAGAGTAAAGAGTAAAATATACAGTACAAACATGAAGGAACCAATTATAAAGAATTGAAATACAGGTAATATGTCTTCAGATAAAGTCCTGGTAAAAGAGACAGCAATCTAAATAGTCATTGGTACAACAGAATGTGAATACATATAAAAAGCTAAATAAAAGATGGTGGCTAACGCTATCTAGCCCTTCTTCAGACATCGCTCATGTGGTTACCACACTCTGGAAAGAAATTAAGAAACACCAAAGACCAGTATGGGGTTGATTATGTAGTAGAAGTACAGCATGGCATCCCTTGCACACCAAATGCACATAGTTAGGAATAGGGTTTAAGCAAGTCTTTCCAGAGGCAGCCAACCAGAGATCAGAAAAGAACAAAATGCACAACAGTCTTAACACTGCTGGTGGAGCACATATATGTGCATTCGTCCAACGGCTTCCCCTCTCATAAGATGACCTTGTTAGACTTAGAGAGCTAGTCCATTCAAAAGCATCCTTGAGAGCTTTGTAGCTCTTTAAGTCATGTGATGACTTCTGTTAGGGAAAAAAACTAGGCATTGAACACTGGTAGTAGCCTGTGCTCCTCCTCCCTCAAGGCCAGGCTTTTAGTAGCTTTTTGTATCCTCTGCCAATCCCTTTCGACACAAGAACTAAGAATTAAATCCCAAAGCCCCAGAAAAGATCTTTAACATAGATGAACCAAGGAGTCTGTTCAGCCTGGCCTAGTAAGAACCTCACACACAGGGAGTCTAAAGAAGGGACCAAACTCGTTGCACTAAAGGCTAAGCCACAATAGAATGGCTCTTGCCACTGCTTGCCTGGTGAGTCTATATAAGCCATAACAAGCCTGCTGAAGAATGGCACCCAATCCCAGCACCTATAAATATCTTGCCCAGGACGTGCTCCCACTGTCGAAACTCAGTACCAAAGCACCTAAGCCTGTGGAATTAAGGCACCACAGCATGTGAAATCCTCCAGCCTAGTCTAGTGCTTTCCAAGCTGTGGGTCATGACCCGATTTTTAGTGGGTTATGAAAGTCCAAGCAATAAATAAAGATGCCTTTAAATTCTATATTTATGTTGTCACCTTTGCTGTCCTACAAAGACAGAGGTCAAATGTCAGGCTATATGTTCTGAGAAATTGCTAATACTTTCTATTTTAACATGGCGACTTGAGCTTACAAACTCTTCTCACTTTGCTGTCAGAGAAAGAAAAGTAAAGTCACTTATGTGAGAATCTTGCTGGGTGTAGGGAGTGTGAAAGGAAAGGGAGTGGAACGTCATTTTTTGGAGTAGACAACAAAATGTAAATACCCATAAAGGAACTGTACACATTCAGCAGTTAAGAAAGGACAAATGAAGCACATTTGTTTTGTAATGCTGAAGTGTGATGGAAACATAGATTTTAATAAGGTCAAAACCAATCAAGACACTGTACATAGGCAAATGGTACGCTTTCACTGAAACTCGATTTCCACACATCATTTGTCTACATCTGTGCGAATTTAGTGGCCATTTCAATGGAAAATATACTATTTGTAAATGACAGTGGACTACCACATAATGCTTTAGCTAAAATACAAATGAATTGAGGTGCATCCAGGTGTTTGTAACTGGGCACAATTGAGTTGTGGCTGAAGGCAGTGGGAGAGTGGGAGTTTCTCTCAGTGTCTGTTAGATGCACAAAGATGTTCAGAATACATGATCTTGGTCTCTCCGCAAAGCATGCAGAGCAATGATCATGTATTCCAGTTGCAGTTGTAATTCTATGCAAATTTGTGGGAAAGGGGCACTCTATGCAAATTTGTAGTGTATATGTTTAATCCACGCCCTTAATTATACATGCCCACCCTTTTCAGGGAACCCCCTACTTTTTTAATCCCACTTGAAGGCCTGCCTGTTGGTTCAAGGGGAGTGGAAGACACAGATGACAGATGGGCTGGGAGAGCAGCAGCTTCATTGAGGGGGTACAGGATCTGACGATGCCTGGCTAGGGATGCCTGCTTGTGTTTGCTTGCCTGCTCAAACTTTTAACCTTGGTGGCAATTACAATTGACCCTTTTCAGATATATTCTATACCATTATATCCCTTCAGAAGAAAATTTTAAAAAATCGAGCCTATGACCCAAGTGGCTTCTGAAAAGGTGTGTAATGAATGGACATACATGGCCGGAAAAAAAAATCTGCCTTTGCTTAAAGCTTTTCGTAGGGCCCTTGATTTACACCAGTGGTATTGGACTGTGAAAAAAACATTGACATGTCCAAGTAGCGCCTGCATATGTGAGAGTGATTTGGCTTTGCTAATATTTTTTTTTTTGTGGCAGGATGGGAGGGGCGGGCATGCAACACGTAACAGGTAGGGGTGGATTCTTGAGCAGCAGCTTAAGTAAACTAATAAAAAAAACAAAAAATAAAGTTAGGAAAAAAGCGCTATGATGCAGACAGTACTGACTGCATCATTTTGCTATTCATGCTATATCCAACATATACAGCAGGAATAGGGTGACAGGGGGAAAGCAACATGGCAACTTAAATAATTAAAAAAGTAAGAGTGCCTCCGAAAGTGCATGGCCAGTGGAAGGGCACCATTAAAGAAATCAATCAGTACTTGGCCCATGTGCCACAGAATGGACAAGCATGCAAAGAGGAAGAGGTAGTTAAGCTGGCACGTGCTTATCAATGAAAAGCAAGGACATGAGAGTGACGATGAAGCCAACCAGTGGTGAGCAATGGGCGGGCTCTCAGCCTCCTATATGTAAACAAAATGTCTCACAAGCAACAGGGCAAACAGAAACCTAAAAAGGCGTGGGTCAACACACAGCCCTGAAAACCATCTTGTTGACTGGGAAACTAACTTGTCAGCGACCCCTCTCCTCCAGTAGTGGACATTCGCTGAGTTGTTTTCATGAAGGGCTACACGGGTTCCCAAAAGCAACTTTTCGGACCTAGCACCCGCTGTGTCACCCACAACGGGGTCGATATATGGCACCACAGGCATGACGCAAGTTATAGGATGTGAGGTAAACAGGGCAGTGCTTAGTCTGAATCAGTTACGTTCAGTTCTGGTCTGCACATTCTCTGCCCTCATTCAAGCCTGCTTTGACAGCCTATATTTTCCAACTAGTGGAGCAACATGGCTGATGTTACACAACATCGAGTTCATCTTATCGCAATCCCTTCTGTTGCCTGGTAGCTACCCTGTTCTACTCCTCTCATGTGAGTATGAATTTTAAGCATATTATATTATAATGCCAGAGACTGTAGCACACACCATCACCCTACTTTTTGCAATGACTTCTAAATATATCCATCTAATCTGTAATTCTGTTCAATATATTGGACAAGGAGGGTTCTGGTAACCCTAAACCCACATCCCAGAAGGCTGTCCCAAGAAACATGAGGGCACTCTTCATCGACAGTTCCTCTGAGGACAGTTGCGATACTCATGCCAGAAGTACCACAAAATTCAACGGAGTGACTGCTTTGAGTATCACCATTTTAGAAAATCTGTAGAAAATGGTGACGTCCACACAACAAACTATAGAAAAACATATACCATTCTTAGACTTAGAAATTACTTTATTAGGTCTGTTTTGTGATCTAAAGATCATAAAAGTACGAAAAGCTATAAATACATTTAAAACCATATTAAGTTAAATAGATCGAATTTAGGTACAATCTGACAAACTAATTGGTCAAGGTAAAAAATCACGACATCATCTAAATCTTTTAGAAACCACTTGAAAATATGTAAACATGTTAAATAACAATTTTGATAATAAAAACAACATGACAATCAATCATTCACATGTAATCCTAAAATGGCCCATGCATAGTTATCCATTAAAAATACCTAGCTTAACATGTTTTATGTGCAGTGAGAGCCATATGTTTCCTACTTCTTATGCAAGCTAGCAAAAAAGAGGCTGTTGTAAAACAGATATTTGGATCCTCGAGTTGTTTTATATACAATAATGCCAAGCGGCATTGCCTAAAATTTAGCTTCTTTAGGATTGGGAGGATACATCTTTCTCTTTCCTTCTTGTAAAGCCCACAGAAAAAGAAGGTGTGATGGTCTGACTGCCCCAACTCCCTATCATTTGGGCATGCCGAGAGATCACCTTCTTGAAGGATAACCTAGCATCAATGTAGTTAAGTTTAAGCGGAATCTCAGCAAAATAAATCTGTGTATTTTATTTCCAATGTTGTTTAAATAGGAGAAATCCCCCACAATTATAGGTGGTAATTGGAAATATAGAATTACTGATTTCTTTTGCCGATTTCCTACCTGGCACTCGTATGCCACCTTTGAGAAGAAAATTTCCTTTAGTTTGTGCTTCGGAGTTATTCTACACAAGTTGGGACTGGTGAACAGTTCCTCTAAACCTAAGCTATGTTTACCCTCACATACTGAAGCCAAGGAAATGTACATGCATTTTCCAAAGCAATACAATTTTTAATTATAAACTGCGTTAAATCTACAGTATCTCTGCCCCATATTGAGTGCCACAAAAGTATCGGGCGATCTTGATAATATCTGTTATATAAGGTAGTCCTGCTTCCGTGTGGCAAATGTAATTCGAACACGATCTGGGGAGAGAAAGAACTTTCTTAAAAAATCGGTCTTAGACGATGACTTACCGGGACCATCCCCATATACCTGCCCCATATGGGGCTGCAGAGAGTGTCTTTGCCTGGTTTATTGACTTTATAATGGCTAATGGTTTTGTGTCCAGTCTGCTAGCGAAATAATGTATAGGTTCCACGCTCGTTTCCATCCCCAGAGCTCTATTTTCCAACATGTTAGCCCAGGACTGTTTTTTATCAAAATGGACCCCTAAATATGAAAAAGAGCCAATCACCTCTGGTCTCCTAGGGCCTAGAGAAAAGGATTGCGAACTCTCTAACACAGGGGTACCTACAATAACAACAAAGAACTTTGCTTCATTTACTTTTAGACCCACTGAAGCCATATGGGAAGTATAAGCAGTTATCAATCGTTGAAGGGCCTATTAATTCCACGTCATCCGCATATGTGAGAATCAACATTGTTTGGTATTCAAAAGTGCGCAGTCTGATATTGCTCCAGTCAATGCGGCACCAATCCTGTTTGTGTGTAAAGAGAATAGGAAGGGAGCGAGAACGCACCCCTGCCTATTGCCCTTTGCGATCTGAAATAAGCGGGTGCACTCCCCATCCTTCCCGTACCTAACACTGGCAGTCGCATTTGAATACAGCTGCCGAATAAAACAAGTGAGTTCTGGGTCCACCCCCATTTCCTCCATTATCTCCCACAAATGAGGATGGTTTACGCAATCAAAAGCAGAACTTAGGTCCATAAAACCCAAAAAGATCTGCCCTTGTTTTGCTCTAGTATATTTATCAGTCAGTTATCATAGCTAGGTTGTGGCCCTGGTCTATAGGGCCTATACAAGGCAGAAAACCATATTGCACCTGCATCAGGATCTTATTCTCCTTTGTCCACTCTTCTAACCGATTTAATAATAGGCGTCCCATTAGCTTTCCCGTGGTATCCAGTAATTAAATGGGTCTGTAGATCTGTGGTTTTAGTTTGTCTCCCTTTTTATATATTGGAACAATAATTCTAGTGTTTCATGAGGCTAGTGGGTTGGGTTTAGCAATTTCATTAAGAACATTGGTTAGTAGAGGGGCCCATAAGTCCTGGTGATCGAGAAAGAAATCTATGGGGACACCATTGGGGCCTGGAGCCTTTCCAGTAGTGACTTACCCAGTTCCCTAGTAACCTCTTGTACTGAAAAGGTCAGATATTCATTTATTGGTCTTTCTAGGTCAGGACCATTAGACCCAGAGATGTTATTTGAGTCGAAAATCTCTTCAAAATGGGCTACCCATTGATCTTCGCTTACATGAGTATCTAGAGATGGGTCGCTGTTTTTTTTTTAAATAAGGAGCATTGATCACTCTCCAAATGTTTTTTAAAATCTTGGAGGTGGCTGCTATCTCCAGTTGTTCCCATGCTTCTTCTCTTATAGCCTTTTCTCTATCCTTTCTGGCCACCATGTATGCCCTACAAAACAGCTTGATCTGGTCCCTGTCTTTTGGTTGTTCTTTTAGGGCCTTATGCAAATTCCTTAGAGTTTTGCACATGCACGATCAAAGCACCCTTTCTCTTGTGTTTTTGATGGGGTTTCAGTACTTGTCAGTGCCAGTTTTATTTTCTTCAGTAGGGTCTCAAAAGAAGAGGGCAAAAGGAAAGTATTGCCATCCTACTCTAGGCATTTTAGGGCAAGCACCTTATTCTCAGTTAAGAATTGAGGTATTAATTTAATCTTGTCTACTTGTGCCCACTTTAGCTGGTAACCATTTTGTCGAGCCAAGGTAGGTTTCTCTATTTTTTGGGCCAACTTTTCCCCCCTTAGATTTATCAATAAAGAAGTGGGGAGGATAGCATGGTCACTAAAAGCAGTAAATTGTATTGCTAAATGGGCAATCCTACCCCGTATTTGACCTGACACGATAATATAGTCTATGGTTGAGTCATAATCGTTTCTATTGAAAGACAGGACATTTTTCATTTGTTGTGTCCAACTCATTTATCATTTTCAGATTCCTAGTATGGAGGAGTCTATTTAAACAGTTTCCATACTCATAATGTGTAAATTGGAATACATTTTCACCCTGTATATCTTCAAGACCACAAATCTTGTTTGATTAGAGCTTGCATGGCTGCAAGTTAAAATCTCCCAGCCACACTATATTTATATCTTTTTCGTCTTTTCTATGCTAACTTTTCCTAATTCAATTTCTAAAAGACTCACCAATGTTTGAGGGTCTCGAAAGTTATTATTATAAAATTGTTTTAATAGCCAATCCTGATCGCTATCTCCCTTTATCAGTAATACATGAAAATGTGGGCTTGCGGACACAATTTTTTAATTTTAATACACAATGTATTTGCTATTAGTGTTAGCAAGCCTCCTCTTGCTCTCTCTGCTGGGGATGGAACTACGTTTGTTTGATAAGATCGAAACTCGTCTATATGAATGTTTTCCAGGGCCCAATTCTCCTAGAAGCATACAATATCATGGTTTTGCCACAATGCCAACCATGAGTAATTATTCAGTTTTTTGTCCAAACCTGCGAGGCTCCAGGAAGCTATTTTTGCAACAGTTTTGTAACCCTTGCTCCCAAAGGATATGGTATTCTTTTTGCCTTGCTTAGGAGACAATTGCCCCTTCAATAATTGGCCTTGCAAGATTTGTCAGGCATCGTTAGTCAATCACAGGCCTCAAGGTCTGTGAGGAGTGTGAATCTATTTCGCATTGTTCACTCCACATTTTGGGTCACATTTACCATGTTCACTAGATTTGGGTTGTCAAGGGATCTTACACTAGTAGGTCTCGCCAGGCGTTTAACGTATGGAGGTGTGTATTTGTAGAAGTACTCCAAGGAAAAGGAAGAGATCTGTGACCTAAATAGTGCATGATCTTTCAACTGCACCAGTAATAGTCTAGCTACTGTTTTGTTGTCGAAGCTTATTACAACACAATCATGGATACACTTTGGGTGAAGATCTCACCCATCCAATTCTCATGGCCATTATAATATGGTTGAACAGGCCTTCAGGTGTTCTGTCATAGTGATCAAGTTGGTTATTTATCCAATGTAAAGACTTGTCCATCAGCAGTCTTGTTGATTCGCTGTGATCTCCCATTAAATTAGGCATGTTTACCAAAACCAATACTAATGGTGACGCGGCAGGTGGCAGATCCAAGAATTCAGACCGTCTTATCTTACTGTATTGGTTTCCTACATGTGGAAGTAAACCTGGCTGATCGACTATGGGTTGGCTTTCCAAGACCCTCGCGTGTATGGTATCTCGATTTGATAGACTAGAGCGGGGCAGTTGCGCATCTGGTAGGTGGGGATGTTTATGTTTCTCCTTTTTCGGATGTTGGAAAGTGTCTTAAGGGTGGGCCTTACCTTCAAATTGGTAATCTAAGTGTACATCGGGATCTTCTTGCTCTATGTTCTCCTTATTTGGGTCTCCCCCACTCCCCTTGCTCCGAGCCAACTTAGCCCTGCCCTTTAAAACCCACAATCTCACTGGTTGTTAGCATGCCTCCAAGCCTCTCTTCTATTTTGCTTAGTCTGTTCAGTATAGGCTGTAATGAGTTAGCAATCAGTTTTTCTATTTCCCCCCAAAGTGCTTCATCATTCAAAGAATGGGAGAAAGTTTCCACTGGAGTGCCCTTCGTGTAAGGTTGTATGCCATTCAATTTCTCCTGGTCTTAGAAAACTGACGTGTGAGGCTGCTCCAACCTCACCACCTCAACCCCTCTCCATATTGTTCACCCCTCCTTTGCAATTTGCCACTCACAAAATTACTTGAAATGACAAAACATGAGTCAGAGACAAGAGTACTGCAAGTCACCCCTCACCTGGTTTTGTTGACGTAGATGGTGTACCTGAAACACAATCAGAAAAAAATGCTTAATTACTTAAAACTCTTTTTGGCACTGAAGAGTTGGTCACCTGACAGTGAGGACAGATTGCACAGTAGGTGCCAATATCTACGACTGAATTTGCTGAATACAACACCAATGTGATGCAGTGCCACGAGATTTTGCCCAGTTCTGTTCATCTATAAAATGGGAAAAAGTTGCTTTAAATGTACCACTCTTTTGCTGCAGAGGAAAATCATTTTGAACCTTTTCACATCCTTACTACATCTGCACTCAAACCTTTAACCTGCAGCATGTTTTTTCTCTCTAGAACCTAGAGTTTCCTTGGGGTGGCAACATCTCAGTTATGGCGCACACAGTATGTCGAACACAAAATGCACCTTTGCGTTCCTTATTTTAGTGTGTTGTTATTTCAAGTGTAAAGTTTGGGCTGTTGTTCATAGTTTAGTAGGAACCCTCCATCCCATTCCATGAAACACTCGTAGGATTGCCATATGGCTTATTGTTGACTAGCCTGACAGCACTTTTCATTCCTAATCTTTTTTTCTAACAAACCACTTGATTCTGCCAGTGTACTACAGGTTGGCTCTAGTTCCCACAACTCGGGCACATACACATCTTATGTTATGCTCTTAGAAAAAGCAAAGCGGTTGGATGAGTGGTATCCTCCTGACATGGAGGGCGCTGGTAACCCAGAACCCACAACTCTGAAGGTTGCCCCAAGAAACATGAGGGCACTCTCCATCCAGAGGTCCTCGTAGGACAATTGCAAAGGAGGTATTTTAACCCCCCCCCCCCCCCCCCCCCCACCACCACCCTCCCAATTGAACTACATGATGTCACGCAATATGCTTCACGGCCACACTCCGAAGCAACAGCAATGTTACAATGTCTTGCAAATAATAATAATCATAATAATAATGATAATTAAAAAAACTATGTTGGTGAATGATCATCAGATTTGAACACCGAATGAGTGCCTTGCTACCAAGACCATGGTTCAGCACTTCACATATGTAAGTTGTGCAAAATATATAGTCCGAAATACGAGTTGGCTGTTAAATGCTGATATGTTTGGTATCAGTAATCACAAGTATTGGAATACAATTTGCATCCCCAGATACATTACAGCAGGTCAAAGCTGATTATAATTAACAGGTCAGTAATGACTGTTCAATACTGGGCCACGAGCATTGTAGTTCCGTAGGCATCCAAGTCTTCAAGTTAGCCCCCATTTTAAGGAGAAAAACTTGTAATTGGGTGGTATTTATCGCAACCAATAAATTTTGGCCCAATGAAGTCTAATTTTATGATGTGCGATAAATATTGCGCCAATTACCTGCTCACACGTGGTGAGAGTCATTGTGTTTGCACATTTAGGGCCTCATTTATTAGTTTAGTTAGTGTCCATCGTAAACAGTGCATTCCTGTCCTTTTCCCCTGCGCTGGCACACAATGGGCTGCCGTGCGCCAATGCAGGCACCTTTGCATCATGGTGCAAGGGTGTCTGCATTGCGGGGATCATTATTTTTTGTAGGAAGGGAACCTGCCTACACAAAAACAATCAAAAGAGGCTTTTTCCCCTTCCTGAATGTGCTGTAAATAATACATCCGGTATTTGTAAAGAGTGAACTACTCATTCCTAAGGGTCTCAGGGCGCTGGGGGCCGTCGGAGAGAGTAAGTGAGCTATTGCCCAGAGTCACATGGTGCTGAGCTGAGCTGCCGCCGTCGATCAAACCATGAGCCCTGAGCTCCACACCTCAGAATGCAACACACAAAAGGAAAAACAAGGAGAAATATAGATATTTCTACTTATCGTGCCTGCCTTATGCCCCCCTGTGAAGGCATATGTTTTTGGCACAGCCCCAGGGTTACGATTTCTCGTAAATCTGGGGCAGTGTCAAAAAGCCATAGATGTTGCTGGGCACACCCCCAACAACACCCATTGCACGCCTCTTTAATGTAGAAAACTGCGTTAAAAGGAACAATATTTACAAGCCAGCATTAAGCAAAAAGAGTGCTGCCTGGTAAATACGGAGCAAGGTCCTGCACCACCGGAGCGTCACAAAAAGTGACACACCTGCGGCGTAAAGGGCTTATAAATAAGCCCCTTACGATCTTCCACAATCAAGGTCATAGACCAGGAACTATTGCCATAGGGTCGGAGGCTAATATAGCATTAATTTTCTAAACTGCCCTGTTTTATAAAAAAATATTTATTTAGTTCAATACACATATAACCAATTGTTTTCTAATAAGAGAAATTGAGACTGTTTGTACTATTGTCATGTGGTGATTTTCATATAGTTTAGTAGACATAGATATAATGACCATGGGGGTTGGGTACCCTGGCGCGGAGCTTGTGTGCTCAACTGCGTGAGATTGGGGTGAACAGTACACTGATGTTGAAGCAATTAAAATGACTTTAGGTAAATGAGTCATGAAAAAGAAATAAGGTATGGGTGGAAACAGGAGCTGCAAATAATAATGTGACAGCTGTGATCAGAGGAAAATTAAACAGACAGTGATTAGAAAGAAACTGAAAAGTTCATTCTTAATACAGGACAGAGGATTAAAATAAATCACTCCCAGTCTTAAAGGTGTTAATTGATATATAATATGAGCGCATCTGAGATCATAGGAGAGATATGTACAGACACGCAAGACAGAATAGACGAGTATGGGCTAGATGGAAGAGGGAGGAAGTCTGGGTCATTTTGGAAAAGAAATGATGTGAAAGCTAAAAGAAGATATGGGACCAAGAGATGACCTTTAGAAAGTGATACAAAGGGACCAAAAGTGAGGTTTGTGTAACACCAACTTAGGGTAGAGTAAACATATATTAAATGTTGACAGAGAAAAAAATATATTTGGAAAGGTACGACTGTCCCTGCGAACATACATACATTGAGATGCCAGATGTAGATATAGGGTCCGATTACAATGAGGCTTGCAAGTTGGAGGCTTTCCGAGCTTCATCGAGGCTTCGGTGAAACCGCCCGGTCACTTCAGCTGGATTCCGACGGGCTCAAGGAGTCCGTCGGCTAGTCGGAGACCGGCACGTAATCTGAATGGACAGAATTTCGCTCGTTGGGATTACGATGTCGGTCTATGACAGGCTTTCCATGTCGGGCTTTCCGACATGCAAAGCCCGTCAGAGAACGACATTGGGGGCCCCTTAGCAGGTCCTCCGGCTAGGCGGCTGAGGGGTCACCTATGGTGCTCCCGTGTGAATCGTTATGGTACCGGCCACACGGTGCAGGGATTCACACAAACTCAATTTATCTATGGGAGCCTGTGCTACATCCGGTTTACGGCCGAAGCACAAGCTCCCATAGGGAAATGGGAGCTTGCAACATCATCATGTGCCGTCGCATTGTAAATAGATATGCAGAACCGCCGACCAATGGTCGGGCAGTTCCCATACTGATATAGTGTTGGGAGGATGCAAGTCCACCAAATATTGTAATAAGGCTTAGACTAAGGCCAGATGTAGGTAAATTAGATTTATCGATTTTTAATTACCAAATTTTACCGATTCGGTAATTAAAAATCGGTAAATCTAAAGGGTGGATATGTAGGTATTTCCAGATGTGGAAATACCGTATCTGTAACAATCGGTATTTACCGATTCTGTAAATACAGAATCGGTATTTCCCATTGATTCCTATGGGCTTTGAGGCCCATAGGAATCAATGGGAAATACCGATTCTGTATTTACAGAATCGGTAAATACCAAATTTTGCAAGGGTGCAGGGGGTGTCACTTTGACACCCTCTGGCACCCCACAAATAGGCATGTGCGCCATGTGGCACACAGACATGCCCTAAGGGCATGTGTGTCTGTCACATGGCTAGGTGTGCATGCACACATGTGCATGCACACCTGAATTCAGTATTTTACCACACAATAGGATTGTGTGGTAAAATACCGATTTTGTAGGGCCTTTGGGACTCAGAAGAGTCCCACTTACATCTGAGATTTACCAAATCGGTAAAAATACCGATTCGGTATTTTACAGAATCGGTAAATTTACCGAATCAGTAAATTTACTGATTCTGTAAAATTGTGCCCCTACATGCCAATTCTTGAATACCGGTTGGTAACGGCCGAAAATACAGATTTTCGTCCGTTACCGACCGACCTACATTGGGCCCTTAGTGTCAAAAGAGGAGTGCTCTACTGTGAATAAAATCAACGGCAGCACAAAGATTTCTGAAATTAATAAAGAATCACATTAGTAGTAATTTGGCTAAGAAATGGAATTGTACACATGAAAGAGAACAGTTTTCGTAGAGGTTGGTGGCAAATACTTAATAATAAAGAGAGCAAGTCATCAAGAAAGCGGTAAAATAGGAAGGAACAACCATTCTCAAAATAGATCAAGAAATGACACATTAAGATATAGGAGCTTAAGATTATATGGGGTTGTAGTGACAGACAGGAAATATGTTCTGTTTTAGGAAATACATTAATCAATTAAGAGTACTTAAATAGAAACACCATTGAAGGGAGGAATACAAGAAGGGAGAAGAGGATGTGAGGGAAAAGAGAGAGGCCAACAGCAAAACTGAAATTAAACTTCATACCAAGAATTCAGATGAAGAAATTGGGGTAAAGAAGCACAAGAGGAACTGAAGAAGAACGAAAACAGGAGTGATGGCCAACACAGGATTTCATGGCTGAGAAATGGGGTTTAAATGTTAAAGGTTGTAAGATGAAGATGGTGGAAACGGAAGAGTAATTACAAGTTAAGGTAGAGAAAGGTAGGTGAGGATGAAATGATGCGGACAAGATGAGCGAAGAGAAAAGATATGTGATTAAATAGAAGGAACAGAAATGATCATCAGAATTAAAAATGTGATAGTGGGTTAAGTTCGTAGGCTGGACAGACTTCTTCCAAGTTTGCTCTGCTTTCTGGAAGTGGGAAGGTCGCAAGTACAGAAACACATTGTAGATATAACAGAAGGATACAGTAGCAAACCTGCACAGAGAATAAACAGAAGTACGGAGTAAGACTGATCAGGGCAGCAATGCTGACCACCAGAAATGGAAAAAGAGGAAGAAGAATCATGATATACAAGCTGTCAAGATAAAGGGGAGAGTAGGAGACAGTGGTTTATGCTGTGAACAGATAGAAGTGGCTGAGGAAAATTGAGAAGAGGTGGAAGAGCAATGGGGGACTAAAGAAAAAACAGTCAAATGGGGAAAAGGGGAAGGAAGGGAGGAACACCAAGACTAAAATATTAAAATCCTTCAATAAGTTCATCAAATGACTGGCCAGCAACAACTTGGAAGAAGTGCTAAGGTATAGTGCAGGTTTTATTGTGTCATTGCTTTCTCCATGTGGATTAAAATAAAGTAATTTTTGGGAGATTAATAAGGAAAACCAGTTGTGAACCTGAAATCCATTGTTGTGTTATTCAAATACAAAGCAAACAGTTTACTCTGTTGGTGTCAACATTGTAGGGAAACGTTGATATTAACATACCATTCAGTTGGCCATATTAGTTAAGTCAGAAAAAGAACATAACTTGCCTGTTGGTACATAACTAAGCTAACGTATTGGTAAATACTTAGCCCAATAAATGCAAACTCTCTGATTTCAGATTATGAAAATACAGCATGAATACACCTAAAAAAAGAATCTTTATTGTGCACACATAATCTTATTGGATCAGCCAATTTCCAGACTCTAAGCCCCAGGCGTAGTTGAATGGAAGAAGATGCCTGCTTAACAAAACACCTACAATCAAACTTACGTGAAGATGTTGGTGATGTCCCTGTTGATACTGCAGTTCTTGGACTTGTAGTTGAGATTTCAGTAGTGCTTAAGGTATGGGTTGTTTGTGTGGAAGAACTTGGGGGTTGTGTTATTGACTTAGTAGTTGACGTATGGGTGGATGATGTCGTTGTTGGAGTGCGAGTAGAGGGTGATGTAAGTGTCTGGCTGGTTCTTGATGAAGTTGTAGTCAGAATTAATTTAGTTGTTGGCATCTCAGTGGTGACTGTTGTAGTTGGGATCTCATGAGTGGTTACAGTATGTGTTTGTGTGGTAGTTGGTGTAGAAGTGGTTATGGATGTTGTTTTTGTTGTTGGTGTATGGTTTGATGAAGTAGTGATTGGGGTTTCAGTTGTGATGGTTGTGGTTAGTGTGTGAGAAGTAGATGATGTATGAGATGTTGGAACTGGGGTTGTGGTTGGTGTTTGGCTAATTGTCGATGTGGTAGTTGTAGTGGTTGGTGTTTCAGTGGGGACTGTTGTAGTTGGAGTCTCAGTAGTGGTTACGGTATGAGTTGTTTGTGTGGTCGTTGGTGTAGAAGTGGTTGTGGATGTTGTTGTTGTTATTGGTGTACGGGTTGGTGAAATAGTGGTTGATGTTTCATTTGTGATGGTTGTGCTTGGTGTGTATGTAGTGGGTGATGAATGAGTTGTTGTTTGAATTGGGGATGGGGTTGGAGTTTGGTTAGTTGCTGATGTAGTAGTTGTTGTGTGAATTGACATAGTAGTAGGAGTCTTAGTTGTGACTGTTGAAGTTGGAGTCTCACTAGTGGTTCCAGTATGAGTTGTTTGTGTGGTAGTTGATGTTGAAGTGGTGGTGGATGTTGCTTTAGTTGTTGGGGTCTGTGTTGATGATTTAGTGGTGGGAGTTTCAGTTGTGATGGTTGTGGTTGGTGTGTGGGTAGTGGGTGATGTACGAGAATGTTGAATTGGGGTTGTGGTTGGTGTTTGGCTAGTTGTTGACATAGTAGTTGTAGTCTGAGTCAATGCGGTTGGTGTCTCAGTGGTGACTGTTGTAGCTGGAGTCTCAGTAGTGGTTACAGTATGAGTTGTTTGCTTAGTAGTTGGTGTTGGAGTGGTTGTGGATGTTGTTTTTGTAGGTGTATGAGTTGATAAAGTAGTGGCTGGTGTTTCAGTTGTGATGGTTGTAGTTGGTGTGTGGGTAGTAGGTGATGTACGAGATGTTGGAATTGGGGTTGTGGTTGGTGTTTGGCTTGTTGATATTGTAGTCTGAGTTGATGTTGTAGTCGGAGTCTTAGTGGTGACTGTTGTAGTTGGAGTCTCACTATTGGTTACAGTATGAGTTGTTTGTGTAGTAGTTGGTTTTGAAGTGGTGGTGGATGTTGTTTCAGTTGTTGGTGTATGTGTTGATGATGTAGTGGTTAGGGTTTCAGTTGTAATGGTTGTGGTTGGTGTGTGAGTAGTGGGTGATGTATGAGATGTTTGTATGGGGATTGTGGTTGTTTTTTGGCTAGTTGTTGATATAGTAGTTGTAGTCTGAGTTGATGTGGTTGGTATCTCAGTGGTGACTGTTGTAGTTGGAGTCTCAGTAGTCATTACCGTATGAGTTGTTTGTGTGGTAGGTGGTGTTGGAGTGGTTTTTGTTGGTTTCTGAGTTGATGAAGCAGTGGTTGGGGTTTCAGTTGTAATCGTTGTGGTTGGTGTGTGAGTAGTGGGTGATGTACGAGATGTTGGAATTAGGGTTGTGGTTTGTGTTTGGCTAGTTGTTGATATAGTAGTTGTAGTATGAGTTAATGTTGTTGGCGTCTCAGTGGTGACTGTTGTAGCTGGAGTCTCAGTAGTGGTTACAGTATGAGTTGTTTCTGTGGTAGTTGGTGTTGGAGTGGTTGTGGATGTTGTTTTAGTTGTTGATGTCTGTGTTGATGAGGTAGTGATTGGGGTTTCAGTTGTGATGGTTGTGGTTGGTGTGTGAGTAGTGGATGATGTATGAGTTGTTGGAACTGGGGATGTGGTTGGTGTTTGGCTAGTTGGTGATGTGGTAGTTGTAGTGGTTGGTGTTTCAGTGGGGACTGTTATAGTTGGAGTCTCAGTAGTTGTTACGGTTTGAGTTGTTTGTGTGGTCGTTGGTGTTGAAGTGGTGGTGGATGTTGCTTTAGTTGTTGGGGTCTGTGTTAATGATTTAGTGGTTGGAGTTTCAGTTGTGATGGTTGTGGTAGGTGTGTGGGTAGTGGGTGATGTACGAGATGGTTGAATTGGGGTTGTGGTTGGTGTTTGGCTAGTTGTTGACATAGTAGTTGTAGTCTGAGTCAATGCGGTTGGTGTCTCAGTGGTGACTGTTGTAGCTGGAGTCTCAGTAGTGGTTACAGTATGAGTTGTTTGTGTGGTAGTTGGTGTTGGAGTGGTTGTGGATGTTGTTTTTGTAGGTGTATGAGTTGATAAAGTAGTGGCTGGTGTTTCAGTTGTGATGGTTGTAGTTGGTGTGTGGGTAGTAGGTGATGTACGAGATGTTGGAATTGTGGTTGGTGTTTGGCTTGTTGATATTGTAGTCTGAGTTGATGTTGTAGTCGGAGTCTTAGTGGTGACTGTTGTAGTTGGAGTCTCACTATTGGTTACAGTATGAGTTGTTTGTGTAGTAGTTGGTTTTGAAGTGGTGGTGGATGTTGTTTCAGTTGTTGGTGTATGTGTTGATGATGTAGTGGTTAGGGTTTCAGTTGTAATGGTTGTGGTTGGTGTGTGAGTAGTGGGTGATGTATGAGATGTTTGAATGGGGATTGTGGTTGTTTTTTGGCTAGTTGTTGATATAGTAGTTGTAGTCTGAGTTGATGTGGTTGGTATCTCAGTGGTGACTGTTGTAGTTGGAGTCTCAGTAGTCATTACCGTATGAGTTGTTTGTGTGGTAGGTGGTGTTGGAGTGGTTTTTGTTGGTTTCTGAGTTGATGAAGCAGTGGTTGGGGTTTCAGTTGTAATCGTTGTGGTTGGTGTGTGAGTAGTGGGTGATGTACGAGATGTTGGAATTAGGGTTGTGGTTGGTGTTTGGCTAGTTGTTGATATAGTAGTTGTAGTATGAGTTAATGTTGTTGGCGTCTCAGTGGTGACTGTTGTAGCTGGAGTCTCAGTAGTGGTTACAGTATGAGTTGTTTCTGTGGTAGTTGGTGTTGGAGTGGTTGTGGATGTTGTTTTAGTTGTTGATGTCTGTGTTGATGAGGTAGTGATTGGGGTTTCAGTTGTGATGGTTGTGGTTGGTGTGTGAGTAGTGGATGATGTATGAGTTGTTGGAACTGGGGATGTGGTTGGTGTTTGGCTAGTTGGTGATGTGGTAGTTGTAGTGGTTGGTGTTTCAGTGGGGACTGTTATAGTTGGAGTCTCAGTAGTTGTTACGGTTTGAGTTGTTTGTGTGGTCGTTGGTGTTGAAGTGGTGGTGGATGTTGCTTTAGTTGTTGGGGTCTTTGTTAATGATTTAGTGGTTGGAGTTTCAGTTGTGATGGTTGTGGTAGGTGTGTGGGTAGTGGGTGATGTACGAGATGGTTGAATTGGGGTTGTGGTTGGTGTTTGGCTAGTTGTTGACATAGTAGTTGTAGTCTGAGTCAATGCGGTTGGTGTTTCAGTGGTGACTGTTGTAGCTGGAGTCTCAGTAGTGGTTACAGTATGAGTTGTTTGTGTGGTAGTTGGTGTTGGAGTGGTTGTGGATGTTGTTTTTGTAGGTGTATGAGTTGATAAAGTAGTGGCTGGTGTTTCAGTTGTGATGGTTGTAGTTGGTGTGTGGGTAGTAGGTGATGTATGAGATGTTGGAATTGGGGTTGTGGTTGGTGTTTGGCTTGTTGATATTGTAGTCTGAGTTGATGTTGTAGTCGGAGTCTTAGTGGTGACTGTTGTAGTTGGAGTCTCACTATTGGTTACAGTATGAGTTGTTTGTGTAGTAGTTGGTTTTGAAGTGGTGGTGGATGTTGTTTCAGTTGTTGGTGTATGTGTTGATGATGTAGTGGTTAGGGTTTCAGTTGTAATGGATGTGGTTGGTGTGTGAGTAGTGGGTGATGTATGAGATGTTTGAATGGGGATTGTGGTTGTTTTTTGGCTAGTTGTTGATATAGTAGTTGTAGTCTGAGTTGATGTGGTTGGTATCTCAGTGGTGACTGTTGTAGTTGGAGTCTCAGTAGTCATTACCGTATGAGTTGTTTGTGTGGTAGGTGGTGTTGGAGTGATTTTTGTTGGTTTCTGAGTTGATGAAGTAGTGGTTGGGGTTTCAGTTGTAATGGTTGTGGTTGGTGTGTGAGTAGTGGGTGATGTACGAGATGTTGGAATTAGGGTTGTGGTTGGTGTTTGACTAGTTGTTGATATAGTAGTTGTGGTATGAGTTAATGTTGTTGGCGTCTCAGTGGTGACTGTTGTAGCTGGAGTCTCAGTGGTGGTTACAGTATGAGTTGTTTGTGTGGTAGTTGGTGTTGGAGTGGTTGTGGATGTTGTTTTAGTTGTTGATGTCTGTGTTGATGAGGTAGTGATTGGGGTTTCAGTTGTGATGGTTGTGGTTGGTGTGTGAGTAGTGGATGATGTATGAGTTGTTGGAACTGGGGATGTGGTTGGTGTTTGGCTAGTTGGTGATGTGGTAGTTGTAGTGGTTGGTGTTTCAGTGGGGACTGTTATAGTTGGAGTCTCAGTAGTTGTTACGGTTTGAGTTGTTTGTGTGGTCGTTGGTGTTGAAGTGGTGGTGGATGTTGCTTTAGTTGTTGGGGTCTGTGTTAATGATTTAGTGGTTGGAGTTTCAGTTGTGATGGTTGTGGTAGGTGTGTGGGTAGTGGGTGATGTACGAGATGGTTGAATTGGGGTTGTGGTTGGTGTTTGGCTAGTTGTTGACATAGTAGTTGTAGTCTGAGTCAATGCGGTTGGTGTCTCAGTGGTGACTGTTGTAGCTGGAGTCTCAGTAGTGGTTAAAGTATGAGTTGTTTGTGTGGTAGTTGGTGTTGGAGTGGTTGTGGATGTTGTTTTTGTAGGTGTATGAGTTGATAAAGTAGTGGCTGGTGTTTCAGTTGTGATGGTTGTAGTTGGTGTGTGGGTAGTAGGTGATGTATGAGATGTTGGAATTGGGGTTGTGGTTGGTGTTTGGCTTGTTGATATTGTAGTCTGAGTTGATGTTGTAGTCGGAGTCTTAGTGGTGACTGTTGTAGTTGGAGTCTCACTATTGGTTACAGTATGAGTTGTTTGTGTAGTAGTTGGTTTTGAAGTGGTGGTGGATGTTGTTTCAGTTGTTGGTGTATGTGTTGATGATGTAGTGGTTAGGGTTTCAGTTGTAATGGATGAAGTTGGTGTGTGAGTAGTGGGTGATGTATGAGATGTTTGAATGGGGATTGTGGTTGTTTTTTGGCTAGTTGTTGATATAGTAGTTGTAGTCTGAGTTGATGTGGTTGGTATCTCAGTGGTGACTGTTGTAGTTGGAGTCTCAGTAGTCATTACCGTATGAGTTGTTTGTGTGGTAGGTGGTGTTGGAGTGGTTTTTGTTGGTTTCTGAGTTGATGAAGTAGTGGTTGGGGTTTCAGTTGTAATGGTTGTGGTTGGTGTGTGAGTAGTGGGTGATGTACGAGATGTTGGAATTAGGGTTGTGGTTGGTGTTTGGCTAGTTGTTGATATAGTAGTTGTAGTATGAGTTAATGTTGTTGGCGTCTCAGTGGTGACTGTTGTAGCTGGAGTCTCAGTGGTGGTTACAGTATGAGTTGTTTGTGTGGTAGTTGGTGTTGGAGTGGTTGTGGATGTTGTTTTAGTTGTTGATGTCTGTGTTGATGAGGTAGTGATTGGGGTTTCAGTTGTGATGGTTGTGGTTGGTGTGTGAGTAGTGGATGATGTATGAGTTGTTGGAACTGGGGATGTGGTTGGTGTTTGGCTAGTTGGTGATGTGGTAGTTGTAGTGGTTGGTGTTTCAGTGGGGACTGTTGTAGTTGGAGTCTCAGCAGTTGTTACAGTTTGAGTTGTTTGTGTGGTCGTTGGTGTTGAAGTGGTGGTGGATGTTGCTTTAGTTGTTGGGGTCTGTGTTAATGATTTAGAGGTTGGAGTTTCAGTTGTGATGGTTGTGGTTGGTGTGTGGGTAGTGGGTGATGTACGAGATGGTTGAATTGGGGTTGTGGTTGGTGTTTGGCTAGTTGTTGACATAGTAGTTGTAGTCTGAGTCAATGTGGTTGGTGTCTCAGTGGTGACTGTTGTAGCTGGAGTCTCAGTAGTGGTTACAGTATGAGTGGTTTGTGTGGTAGTTGGTGTTGGAGTGGTTGTGGATGTTGTTTTTGTAGGTGTATGAGTTGATAAAGTAGTGGCTGGTGTTTCAGTTGTGATGGTTGTAGTTGGTGTGTGGGTAGTGGGTGATGTATGAGATGTTGGAATTGGGGTTGTGGTTGGTGTTTGGCTTGTTGATATTGTAGTCTGAGTTGATGTTGTAGTCGGAGTCTTAGTGGTGACTGTTGTAGTTGGAGTCTCACTATTGGTTAGAGTATGAGTTGTTTGTGTAGTAGTTGGTTTTGAAGTGGTGGTGGATGTTGTTTCAGTTGTTGGCGTATGTGTTGATGATGTAGTGGTTAGGGTTTCAGTTGTAATGGATGTGGTTGGTGTGAGAGTAGTGGGTGATGTATAAGATGTTTGAATGGGGATTGTGGATGTTTTTTGGCTAGTTGTTGATATAGTAGTTGTAGTCTGAGTTGATGTGGTTGGTATCTCAGTGGTGACTGTTGTAGTTGGAGTCTCAGTAGTCATTACCGTATGGGTTGTTTGTGTGGTAGGTGGTGTTGGAGTGGTTTTTGTTGGTTTCTGAGTTGATGAAGTAGTGGTTGGGGTTTCAGTTGTAATGGTTGTGGTTGGTGTTTGAGTAGTGGGTGATGTACGAGATGTTGGAATTAGGGTTGTGGTTGGTGTTTGGCTAGTTGTTGATATAGTAGTTGTAGTATGAGTTAATGTTGTTGGCGTCTTAGTGGTGACTGTTGTAGCTGGAGTCTCAGTGGTGGTTACAGTATGAGTTGTTTGTGTGGTAGTTGGTGTTGGAGTGGTTGTGGATGTTGTTTTAGCTGTTGATGTCTGTGTTGATGAGGTAGTGATTGGGGTTTCAGTTGTGATGGTTGTGGTTGGTGTGTGAGTAGTGGATGATCTATGAGTTGTTGGAACTGGGGATGTGGTTGGTGTTTGGCTAGTTGGTGATGTGGTAGTTGTAGTGGTTGGTGTTTCAGTGGGGACTGTTGTAGTTGGAGTCTCAACAGTTGTTACGGTTTGAGTTGTTTGTGTGGTCGTTGGTGTTGAAGTGGTGGTGGATGTTGCTTTAGTTGTTGGTGTCTGTGTTAATGATTTAGTGGTTGGAGTTTCAGTTGTGATGGTTGTGGTTGGTGTGTGGGTAGTGGGTGATGTACGAGATGGTTGAATTGGGGTTGTGGTTGGTGTTTGGCTAGTTGTTGACATAGTAGTTGTAGTCTGAGTCAATGTGGTTGGTGTCTCAGTGGTGACTGTTGTAGCTAGAGTCTCAGTAGTGGTTACAGTATGAGTTGTTTGTGTGGTAGTTGGTGTTTGAGTGGTTGTGGATGTTGTTTTTGTAGGTGTATGAGTTGATAAAGTAGTGGCTGGTGTTTCAGTTGCGATGGTTGTAGTTGGTGTGTGGGTAGTAGGTGATGTATGAGATGTTGGAATTGGGGTTGTGGTTGGTGTTTGGCTTGTTGATATTGTGGTCTGAGTTGATGTTGTAGTCGGAGTCTTAGTGGTGACTGTTGTGGTTGGAGTCTCACTATTGGTTACAGTATGAGTTGTTTGTGTGGTAGTTGGTTTTGAAGTGGTGGTGGATGTTGTTTCAGTTGTTGGTGTATGTGTTGATGATGTAGTGGTTAGGGTTTCAGTTGTAATGGTTGTGGTTGGTGTGTGAGTACTGAGCGATGTATGAGATGTTGGGATTGGGGTTGGTGTTGGTGTTTGGCTAGTTGTTTTTGCAGTAGTTGTAGTCTTAGTTGGTGTGGTGATAGGAGTCTTAGTGGTGACTGTTGTAGTTGGGCTCTCAATAGTGGTTACGGTAGGAGTTGTTTGTGTGGTAGTTGGTGATGAAGTGGTTGTGAATGTTGTTTTCGTTTTTGATGTCTGCGTTGATGTAGTGGTTGGTCTTTCAGTTATGATGGTTGTTGTTGGTGTATGAGTGGTGGTTGATGTATGAGATGTTGGAATTGAGGTTGTGGTTGGTGTTCGGCTACTTATTGAAGTAGTAGTTATAGTCTGAGTTGATACAGTGCTAGGAATCTTAGTTATGACTGTTGTAGTTGGGGTTTCAGTAGTGGTTACTGTGTGAATTGTTTCTGTAGTGTTTGGTAGTGAAATCGTTGTGGATGTTGTTGTTTTAATTGTTGGAGTCTGGGTTTGTGAGGTAGAGGTGGTGGTTTCTGTTATGGTTGTTAACGGTTTAGTTATGTGTTCAGTTGTGCTGGGTGTTTGTGACGTTTCTGTTGTGGATGACATTGACACTGTAGTTGGTATCAGGATGGTAGGTGATGCTGGGGTTGATTTTGGGGGGTTTGATGTTATGGAACTGGTGAATAGGGTCTGGTTGAGAGTTGTAGATGGTGTCCATGTGGTAGTTGGAGGGGTCTCAGTCGTCATGACCACAGTTGGTGTCTCTTTTATGGTTGTGAATGTTATTGTTGATGTTTGTGATGGTGAAGGAGGCATGCTAGGTGCTCCCGAAGTTGTTTTCTCCACTGTTGTTACTGTTGACACTGTTGGAGTAGTTTGTTTAACGGTATGTGTCTCTGTCATCATAGTTGCTTTTTTGGTTGTGCTCGATGGCGTATTTGTTGCTATGAGAAATAAAATATAAATGATAGGCATAATATAATCAGTATGATTCTCAAAACTCAGAATATATAAAAAAAATTAAAATGGTCAGTTTGGCACTACCTATGCACTGTCTGAGTGAGCAATATGTGTCTTCCAACCATGGAGGCGATGTCATAGTCAGGAATATTTGAGAATCGAAACTTTTATCTTTGCCCAATTTGAAATGCCCTTCTTCCTTTAGGTATTGCATATTTTGTCCTAAGCCCAATACCATTCACAACATAAAATGTTGTAATGACAGAAGCATTATCTAGTGTTCACCCCACACAAAGAAAAGGTAGAGTTATCAGTTACCTCAAAAGTTCCCCCATGCGACTTTGCTCACTTTCTTTGTAAATGTATTTATTTAGACTTTCTTACCCCTTCAAGATGAGATTTCCAAAAAGGATGTAGGCAGTGGCTAACAGTGTGGCATATGTAGCAGTCATCTTGTCCAAAAGACTTCGTTTTTTCTTGGGTAGCAGCACATATTGTAGCATCATTGCACCAGCCGTCCTGCAGGTAATAAATGTCGACCACGTTTTGCTTTCATGTCTGTGTGTAGGTCTGCTACCTGTGCTTCAACCTGTCAATGTTGTTTACTGGCTGGCATCTTTCAGTTAAGGTCGCATTTTTTAAATTCCACTTCACGATGGCCTTCTTACACGAGTTAAGGGATCTTAACGGCTTTAGCGGTTGATGTTGTTTGTCTTCTCTGATGGTCCAGATCGGCAGTGGCTTGCGGAGGTTCTTGAGCGTCTGGTATTTTATAGGTGACGTCGATCTTTTCAGTGCAGGTGCATAGGCCGCTGAGAGGCTGGCAAGAAGATCTCTGAACGGGTGTGATTGGTATTTAAATCCTCTGAATATCCTGTCTGAGTTTTTGAGTAATGTAATGTGAAGAACAAATCGTTATGAAATAAGTTCGAAGAATTACACATTTTACAATGGAAGCCAGAGACGATCATCCATGTAGTTCTGCATCCCAGCCAGCAACCTTTGCTGCCCCCCATTTGTTGGGAGGAGTGACCAGTGCCAAGGAACTCCCAGGGCTTTGCAGTGAATAAAGGATGTTGGTGAGCAGCCCAGGGCGAATCAAATGCTTTGTCTGGAAATACACACCTGGGTCCCCCTAAGCCACAACTTTTTCCCATTTTTAGATCTCCATACTTTGTAGTGTGAGACGTTCGATAGCTTCTCCACTTGGAAACATTCAAAACCCTGCAGTGGCACTTGAGTTGGTGACTCAAACACAGGCCACAAGATTTTGATTGAGCCTCTGTGGGGTAAGGTTGAACTTGACCCTGGTCACTGTCCTGTGATGCAGAATACGAAGGAATCTGATCGCCAACACACAAGATAGAGAAAAGGAGATAAGAAATAGTGAGTTATTTCCAAAGGTTACTGCGTGGATATTACAAGTGCCTGATGGCTCGTCGAAGAACTTTTTTTCTAACATGTAGTTTGAAATTGAGGATGTGCAGGGTGTAAGTTAGCTTTATTTTGGCTATGTCAACTGTGATGATAGGTTGCCCTGGCGTGCCTAGGCGCAGCATGCGAGAAAGTTATTCGTTTACATGTTAGAGGTTTTCCTTATGTCTGATTTTTGACACATAAATTGCATACATTGATTTTTGTTGTTGTCTGTGATTATAATGGTGATGTGATGTTATCAGTGCAATGCTATGATTTGGTATAACGAGTAGTTTAGTTAAAAGCAGTGGCCGGAGTGCATGTGGCGACTACTTAGCATTGCCTCTGTTTAGTAGCACAGCGCCCGGCGTGTAAGAGCACATCCCTCAGTTCTATTTAGGTCTGGCTGAGAGGGGTATTGCCCTCTCATCACGTGCTAAATGCTGTTTTTGTATTATTTAGCCTCCTATGGAATCCTTGCATTGTAATGCATAGGGACTATTCTACGTTTAATAAGTACACCAATTTATCATACATTCCCTTCTGTATGTCATAATGCCTATAGCATTCCATTTATGCAGTCCTCCCTCCAGTTCGAAACCAGAAAGTCAATTAACGCTACAGAGTATATAGAAAGGGAAAGGGAAATCAAATTCGGCCACCCCTAAACACCCTCCCCCACAGATCAGAAACTATTTACAACGTATTCTGCCAGTCACATTTGGGTAAATACAGAAAGCATACAGGCTTAGAGCAGATTTCCAAAATCCTAATAAGTTAGCCAGTAACAATTTAAACTATCATAACATTTTTTTTTGTATTCAAATCTTCATTCTTACAACTGTTTTGTAAACAAAGCTAGAAACATGAG
This sequence comes from Lissotriton vulgaris, assembly GCF_964263255.1. Classification (NCBI taxonomy): domain Eukaryota; kingdom Metazoa; phylum Chordata; class Amphibia; order Caudata; family Salamandridae; genus Lissotriton; species Lissotriton vulgaris. The sequence goes on along the minus strand of NW_028255097.1, from coordinate 55,947 downwards.
GTTGAATGGACTTTGGCATGTGGCAATAATGATATAGTAACAATGTAAATAATCCTTAAACAACGTTGAGAAAGCCATTAGCTCTGACTTTAATGTACTAATACATGCAAGGTGTGCATATTATAGCAAATACACATTTGTGCATGCCTTACTTTGGATCTATTGACTTTGCCAATGGTTGTTGGATTAGTTCCCTAATAGTGTTGCTGGAAACTTTATGCCCACCATTTTAGAACCTTTCATATTGTGTGTGTCTTTTTATCTTACTTGAGTGTGAGCTAATGGAAGCTTGGCCACTGGTGAATGTCTCTAAAACTTTTAGTGCAATGTGGGAAATAGTTGTGTGCTGCTGCGACTGTCAACAAAGAAGACAAGCATTGGCAATGCCAATAGGACTGGCTTTAAAGGAATGTTGTATGCTAACGGGAAGCATTGCGAGTATTAGGCATGGCAATGGATATGTATTTGTGTGGAGGCAAAGAACCTTTAGAATAATATTGGTGTAGGTTAAATGGTCAGCCAGTTGTACTGTCAAACCAGACCTAAAAATCCATGTAGGTTAATGGCCGCCGTCCTCCCATCTGTGCTACTGCCAGAGAAAGACCACCATATATTTTCTAGTTGTCTGAGACACTTTAATAGTTTTGCAATGTCTTGTGTGTGCCCCTGAAATTTCCAGCTCATGCAGCCATATAAATAAACAAGGATTACAGCTGCATGGATATCAAGCAGTTTTCTTGTGGAAGCACGTAACTTCTGTAAATTCGAAACATGTACATCTGGCTCCCAACATATGGGCAGAGCCAAAGCCTCTCTCTAGTGATGCTCACATAATTGTCTGGTGACAACTGCACTATCAAGCCAGACCATAAAAAACACGAGCAAGAGGACTTTAAAATAGTGGACAGAGGAACGTTTGCATTGCACTCTGTTTTTTTTAAGGCTAGGTTCAACTTTAACATATTTATTAAAATGTCAAAAGATGCAAAAAAGACAACCGAACAACTTGTATATTGCCTTTTTTAACTTGCACCTGAGCTGAATTGAAAATGTGGCCATGGTTCTTGACGATTTTGTAACACTCCAGACTACACCTTAATTCCTAGTGATATCACTAAATCTCAAACAAGGTCCTGTGTGCTACCTTTTATTTAGGGAACCCAGGCACAGTTACTAGCAAAGAGTTACTCATTTGTTCAGCTTTCCTTCACAACACAGGTGCTAGAGGGAGCGGCTTAACGGCCAGAGCTGCCAACTTTGGAACTGGTGAACCAGTTTTAAGCTCTATGGGGACTCAACATCCTGTGATTCTGGGCAACTCTCTTAATCTCTCGCTGCCTGAAAAATGAACGTGTAATGTAACAGGTGCTTATGTAAAGCACTCCAACACCTTTGGTCGAGTTTGTGCTATATAGAACTGCAAAACAGAGTGTTTTCTCCTCAAAAGTAGTTACCGTCTGTACTTTGTTCGCACTGATTCAGCTTCAATGACTAAACTCACATATAAACACAGTCACATAGAATGACTTGAAACTATAATAGAGATTTATTTTCAGTATTTAAAAAAAAATAACAGGTAGGTAAACAGATCTGTGATTGTACACAGATCTGTGAGTGTCCACAGGTCTAACAATAGCTAAAAAAAAAAAATCCAGTGGAACTGGGAAAGCAATAAAATGTTCACCATCGAAAGTTGGCTCAATGGTATGCTATCTCAAGCTTCCTTTGACAAAAATACCTCCAGACTGCAAGAACTGTATAACAACTTTCCAAAATATTTTGGCAACTACCTCAAGGTATATGCAGAAATATGAATTTTAATTTTGACAATAGAAGACTGCAGAAGCGATGTTAACTTTAAGGTAGAGCCTTGCTGTTGCATTTTATACTCCGCTGCATCTACTGCAATAAGTGTTCTGCAATGTGTGGTTGGACTTTAGCTGATTTATCACCGAGAGAAGCCTCTGCCTTGTCCTTCTCATTGCATTGTAGCTATGATCACAACCGCATTCATTTGCTTGGGTATGGAGTGTGTGGTGTCAAAATATGGGTATAATGTAGGAGCACTTGGTGAAGGTTTATACGAATTTCATATAGATGTGCTGCAAAGTTGATCTTATGGTTTATGTGTGTAATACCTATTTCTAAAGTGTTGTGGTCCACTAACATCAATGACAAAGAATGGTTAAAGCTACGTTTTTCTTTTCAAATAAAAATGTCTTTACATTTTGAATAACTTAGGTAGACTGGGGGGCAGATTTACAAACCCCTTGCTCCACTTTTGCGTCCCTTTTCCCATGTTAAAAATGACCCAAAAGTGGCGCAAGGGGATTGTAAATCTGCCCCTGGGTGTTTGAGTAGTGACATTGTATAACAAATTGGTGTATTTAATTGATCATAGTGATGGATGCTATACATCTTCTGTAAACAACCCCTACAATGATATTACTTTATATTGTATACTCTTTGCTGCTAGTTGGTAATATAAATCTATTTAGCTTCAGGGTTTTACATACTGTGGAGGAACCACCGGAAAAAAATTCCCAGCATCTTCTGCAGTCATGGAAATCTATAGCTCTCTCACTGTGGTGATCATAGGAATTTTACTTCGATTTGCCTGAATGTGTTAAAACTTAATTTTGGTGTACCCCACTACCTATTTAGCATTGAATTGTCTGCATGTATTAAAGCTTAGTTTTGGTGAACCCCACTACTTTTTAAACACCAACTTATCGTATGCTATTTAAGTTCCTTGTATTGTACTTTTACCTCTGACCTCAGAAAGAGTCCAGAGGGGTTGTGTTTAGAATAAATACATATATATTTGATATATACCTTGTGTGGTGTTCTTTCATTTGATCATTCAAGAGATTATAATTGGTAAAACAACTAGCTTAACTCGCCTCTAAGTCTTAGCCTGAAGGCTGCTCTCCACAGCTACCGCTAGGATAGCTCTCTATAAGGTTGACTTTACAACCTAGCACCAATAAGGGTCTTTTGGACTGGTGCAAGGTGAACACTAGAATAGTGGACATCATATACCAGGCCAACTTCTCACAAGATCTGCCTACAAAATTGCCTGCATTAAACGCAAAGCCCTTCACCTAAAGTCCCCGTCCTCCTCTCAAGTAAACTCAAAATAGCAGGCTGCTCCCATCTGATGAGAAGCACCAACACGCACCTCCTCGTCCCCCTCTGCAAAAAAAGAAAGCCTCTCAATCTCTTTCCTTCTCTGGTAATGCTCCCAACATATGGCACACCCTACCCATAGATCTACGCTGCGACCCCTCTTACTTCAGCTTCAAAAAAGACCTCAAACTGTACCTGCTCAACAAATATTGGGGCTCTTAAACCTTCTCTCTCCTCTTGAGTTTCTCCCTCTCCCCCCTTCCCACCTATCCACCTCCCCCTCCTCCCTATTTAACTTATTCTCCCCCTCTCCCTTACCCATTCTGGCCCTCACACCTCCCCTCCCCTCACATCAATCCTGCTCCTAATATACACCGACCATGCAGTTAATCCTCTTGTTGTAAACAATGTGTAAACTTATATCTTTTCCTTCAATCTATCCCCTCTGTCGCCTATCTTCTAAAGTAAATCTTATGTTTATTATGTTCTCTATGCTGATCTCATCTAATTATCACACTTTTCTACTGTATTGTTACTTTACAATGTGCATTTCTTTTGATACTTTTTGACTGTGCTATCTTCATACTTATGTGAAGAGCTCTGATACCTATGGGTGTAGCCAGCGCTATATAAAACTTTTCTAAATAAATAAAATAACGTCTAATTCTAGAAACTGCAAATGTGCAAAGAAACCAGGAAATAGTAGGTTATTTTAACATGCTTTTAATTTTAGGAAAATATGTGTGAATAGTCATTTAGCCCAAATCCTGTACACCTGAAGAAGCTAAAGAAATGAGCCTTAAGTGTTTATATCTAACAAAAGTATTGTAAGAGGGCACATTCACGGAATGTGTCACAATATCTCACGGCACAGTAAAAGCAAGAGCGGTCAGAGAACATAACATGGATTATTGCCACCATTTTCACAGTTTCCTTGCAGTTGCCTTGATACAGTGATACTTGCCTCAGGTTCAGAAGGTCCACAAGCCAGGTGGTACTCCATCAGTTGCATACCTTGGAGTTTCCAAAATGGCTTCTACCTCTTCTGAGGCAGGAGGAAGATTCCACTGTATCGACAACTTGTTTGATTGGTTTACACAACATGAATCACGATGAGATGTAATTTTGTTAGCAGATCAAATTCATCTGCATCTGGATTTTATATCTTTACTTTTTTTACTTAAAACTATGAACTTGTAATCTACTTACACATGCACAGATAACCTTTGTTCATTCACTGCACTAGTCCTCACTCACCCAGAGTGGTTGTACACCAGGAGGTACGGTTGTGGTATGTGGAAAAGAGCTCAAGGAATTGAACCGCTGGAATCAATGGGTGTGACTCCACACTCAATTGCCCCATGAGGTCATCGGTCATTATATTGAAACATGGTGGTTTAATTGTGTCTGTGTACACACACTACTGATATAAAAAGCTTATAGTGGAATAGACAGTATACAAAACAGCCTTGAACTTCGCCAGTCTGTATTGTGGTCAGTTTAAATATGCTGTTGGGAGGTCAGCTGGAAAGCTTATAAACATATATTCTTAGAGCTTCCATAGGGAATGAGAGCAGGTCTCAGTAGCAGTAGCAGCTCCTCCGATAAGGCGGAGGAGCGGAGCCCCACTGCTTTTAAGCAGTGTCACTAAAGGAAAAATACAATGATAACTCTGTTATTATAATTTTATGTTTTCCTTGTTGCAGTACCTTTGCTGGTGGGATGGGGCGGGGCTGCTATGCTGACAGAGCAGGAGAGGGGAGGAGTGGTTTGCACTCTCTAATGTGCGCATGATTGTTTGGCCGGCTGATAATGCAGCCTGCATGGAGATCAAGCACAGCCTCCCATTCTCTGTCTGAGTGCCAATCCACGGCGCTCAGACCAATTACGACGATTGGCTATTGGGAGTCTGCGTCTTGCTTCTTGCCCTGGATGCGGGGAAGAGGACCGAGAGGAGGCAGCAGCGGCGGCAGACAGGCAAGTGCGTATTTTTTATTTTATTTAATTCCCTCCACCTACCCCCGCGCCTTCAAATACCAGCTGCCACTGCTCAGTAGCTAAGCAGTCACTCATCAATGGAGAAGCCAATCATTCCACCGGATCATGGATCCCTATTACAGGAAAGTATGTTACTATGAAGTGGCTATTGGGAAACGTTTTGGAAAAAGGGGAAAGAAAGTTTGACCTGCACAGAAAGCTTGATACTTCAGAACGAAACCACAGTTTATCACCACTTCCTTTGCCAATTGAAGTGTACACAAATACTATTGTCTCAGCTCTATGTTTTTCAGGAAAAAATTATTTCAAACGCGTTTACAATGTTGGTATCTTTGGTGCAAGGATTTCCATCAAAGAAACAAATGGACTGGTTTAATTGTGGTGCCTTGAGACATAGTGGTAGGGGAAAGTGACCCACATAAGTGATCCCTCCATACACTATGACTACTTTTGAAAAGATAAATTGGCTGAAATCAAATGACATGGTTTAAAGATGCATGTGTAAGGATTGTCTGTCACCAGCCAATCATTGGATGGAGCAGCACAATCTCTATGAACCAACGACTCTTCCATTGTGCATCCATCACATTACAATAGATGAAGCTCTTGTACACACATTCATATTAAATAAGATTGTAACTCAATCTGAATAAATACCTGGCTATTATAGTGTGCCGCGTAGCCCTAATTTATTTTAATTTGATAGATACTTGACTAGCCAAGGACAAGAAACCCTTGTGAGGTTTGTTGTCTCTCTGGTTCAGGTAAAAATAACTGTTTGGATTCAAGTGAGCAGGATTAAGCTGTTCTATGAATGTGTAGATGAATTTCTAGATCGCTTGATGATCTTAATAGTATCTGACTACTGCCGAATTGTTCCCCTTGTTGCTGGTATTGTACACAGAATAGAACAATTTAGATTAACAGATTTCAAATAACTAGCTGCTGAAGGTAACATTTATGTTACTTTCTGCTTTTTTAATCCAACAGCTCGATACATTTCAGGGACTTTGGTCTCCCATTGTAAAGAAACCAGAAGACATGTTAGTCCTATTAAACAATTTGAGAAGTCATTGAAAGCTGACGTTGGCATGCCAACTCCATCCTTACCATTGGCGGCTGACCGAAAATTTGCACTTAAGATGTCGTCATTGTCTTACCAGACATCATTGTATTGTGTTCTCCACCTTGTACTAACCAACTAAATCACTTTAGTGCACTGCTTTTAGAAACCAGACTAGCCTTTCCGTGCTCAAATTTGAATCCAAACAAAATGGCGGCGGGTTAATACAATTTGATCACTTGAAAGGGAATTTTCATCATGAATCTGAGACTTCCAATCTGTAAAAGCATGCATTCTTTGCAAAAGATCTTACCTTTAAAGAGCGGCCTATTCTTCCGTCGATGACTCTTACCTCCATCAATGAACGTCAGAGCTGACGTGTGTGGTTGCAGGGTCCTACTGATGCACACAGAGCCTTCGTCGAGAGGTGAGGCTACCGTGCAGTTTAATGGGGCCAGGGATTTAGCACAGGTGGGGTAAGTAAAGGAACCCCTCGGCCCTTTTGTCAGGCCTGACGTTTTTACAAGATGTCTTCTTTCACCCAAGAGTCTCGAGAGCAGGGACACTTGCATATTTACTGGAAGCAATGGCTTAAAGGATACAACGTGCACAAGGCCTCGAGAGCTTCATGTAACAGATGCAAGAGACAGGAAGTGACTCGGGGCAGTCAAGCATTGTCATCATGTTGTATCTCAGAACGCTGCTAAGGGGTTCAATTACTGAGGGAATTGTACCCCTGAAAGTGAGCAATATCCCCCTCCCGTGAACATCTAATCTACGAATCATATTAAACACAAATCAGTGAGGGCTGGCACTATAAAGTGGTAAACTACAAAGGACATAAATTTGCTTGCTTCCTGCTTACTTGTAACAGGAGTTGTCGCTGTTCTTCTTGTTGTCGTGGTCAGTGCACCTGCAAAAAAACATTTACCGAGTGTAAGAGTATAGATGCCATTCAGAATGCAGCTTCGGGTGGGGAAAAACAGTTATGGCAGAATCCACCATTAATTTACAACATTGACGGCCTATCAGCACTTATTTTATTTCCAAAAACAGACTCCACGAGGACCGTGCCTTTGTTTGAACATAAGAGAACAAGGGTCAGATGTACTAATACTGGAAAGAGCAATTTCCAAATTGAGATTTTTACCTAATCACGATTTGTAAATCGCTATTCCTAATGTATGAAATAACGATTCCTAGTAGGTCGCAAATTGACCTCCCTCATGAATAGTAATGAAGTAGGCTTCAGTTTGTGACCAATTAGGAATGATAGCCAACACCGGGATGGTGACCTACTGAGGTAAGCAGACCACCATGTTTATGATTGCTTATGAATAAATCAATCATAAAAAAATACCCCTTTTTCTTAATGGAAAATGGGATGCATTTAATAAATAAAAATAAAAACTGTAATTTTCATTTTTTAACACTTTCCATGCTCATGACGAGCTCAGCACACGACCACCGTGGCTCATGACGAGCTGAGCTCGTCATGAGCACCAGGGCGCTGCGCACTTTCCCTCCCCAGCACAGCGGGGCAATATGCCCCGCAGGGAAAGGGTTGAGAGTGACCACTGACTACTTATAAAAATATCTATTTTAACATTCTCAAAGGAGAAAGGGTCCCTTGTGGACCACTTCCCATTTGTGAATGGGTTACCATCTCCTTTGAGGTATAGGTAAAATATTAATGTTTAGCTACTGCATTTCAGTTGCAAAATATTAATACATACCACTACGAGTCGGTATTTGGAAGGGACCCCCTAAACATATTCCTTCCAAATGCCAAGCTGCAAACCTAATTAGCAATACTGTAGAATCGTAGTTTGGTGTTTTGTACATAAAAAAGTATTTTTGTACTCGCAAACGGTCTGATTTGCAACACATCTGGTCTCAAATGTCCCCAATGCACTGCAGGTTTTTTTCTAGTCCACGGGGGACATTTCTGGCATTATTGTACCAGAATAGACGTCAGTTTTCTGTGTGGCATAGGTGGCTGTAGCTCTGCAGCTGCGAAGACCTTTTTCCCCAACCTGTACAAAAAGACAGGGGAACCAAGAGGATTGCACAATGTACAGCTACTGATTGCCCTGTTTTAGGTCTAAATAATTTGATATTTCAATTAATGTGAGCTAGTGGCTGAATGTTCTATGGCATCTTTGCATTTAAAGAACTGATCGACTGCAACAGATGACTCTGTCACAATATTATGCCCCGTGCCAGTCGTTTATTGTTACTTATTACAGTCTGCTACTTATTAATGATTTGTGAACTTGAATTCAATTAAACAAAATCAAGGAACTGCTTTCAACCAGGATTTCTGGAACCTATCAAACCACTCCTGAGACAGGTTCTTGTATAGTGGGCTAGTAATTAACAAGTCAAGTATAACTTTTATCCACAGAAGTTAGCACTGCCTCATATCTGTCTGTAAGTTCTGAATAGCCCAAGTCTGAGCTGGGTCTGCAGCTAAATAGAAGCAAAGATGAACCCTTCTTACTGGCAGATTTTCTACCTAGCTTGCATGGCCAGAAGGTGTGACCCATATGTCAACCTAACGCCACTCTCCTTCAATTCACATGGCAATGCATTGAGTAGACCAGATTTGTATGAGGAAGAAATAATATTTATTCCTCACCTACATTTTAGGAATAAAAGAGAATAGCTTAGGTAATTTCACTTTCCACAGTGCTGCACTCTGTAGGTCCAGGATGCAGTTGCATTATCAGAGCTGAGCAATAGAGTGCGGAAGAGCAGGCAAAGGAGTGGGGTATCCTACCTGCAGGAACAGTGCGAATATTTCTGGTGTCCTTTCTGGGCGTTGCCCCTATTTTCTTGGCGGTGGGGCCACATTTGTTATTTCTAATGACAATCTGATTCCCCCTCTCTGAGAGGCTACCTAGTCTTGCCTTACTGTGGCACCGGTCCTTCCCGTCAGGCTTTGCCATCTTTTGCCTTGCCCTGCAGTAGATTGTTGGTGCCAAGATGGGGAAATGGGGCTGACATTATGAACCAAGAAGAGTAGGAGTGTTTGTGGGTAGACTCCAGCAAAAAGATGAACAAACCCCAAAAATTTAATTTTGAGCACAGCATACGCAAGGCATAGGCAGCAGCCCACACTCCCTAAATTTGTACCCACTTGGAGGACCACGCTGCCTGATCTTGTGAGGAAAATGCTGTGTGGCCTATATCGTATCAGAAGGAAGGATAATGTCATCCTCACTTACCACAGGGCACACATTTCCCTTCATCTTCATCGTAGTACTCCTCAGGTGTGCACCTGTAACATCCTGTTTGGGAGAAAAAGTAAGAGTAAGTCAAAACGAGAAGGCAGAAGCTAAACAATAGGAAGAAGTAAGAAGCGGTCAAAAGAAGTGTACATCAACTAGCTCCCTCATGACCTCTTTTCCTGCCATCCAGTGGTGGCTCCTCTATAGGGGCGTTTGGTCGCGGCCCCCCTGCTTTCTCTCCATGCGAGAAGGCAGAAACAAACATAAATGGTAATAACTACCATTTGTTTCTGCCTTCTCGCACGGCGAGAAAGCAGAAGTTCCTGGTTGGGGGTGGGCGGTCCTGCTCGAGGGCAAGGGGGAGTGGTTTGCCCACTGTTGTTTACACTGACGTTAGTTTTTGGGCAGCCTGTGGCCGCCCAAACAGTCAGTATGAACAACAGTGGGCAAGCCACTCCCTTCTGCCCTCGAGCAACACCCCTCACTCTCCCCGTTCTTTATGTATGCTGCAGCATACATAGAGAAAATGACCCTGGTGGGGTGCGGCCTCACCAATCACAACGCTGCCATTGCAGCGTTGTGGTTGGTGGAGGGGAGGGAGGCTGCCTTCCTGGTGACGAACACCGAGTCGGGAGTCTCAGGACAGTGAGTTTTACTTTTTTTTTTTTACATTAAACCTCTTCCCCCCCCACCATCCCCTCCGCGGAGCGACGCCCCAGTTCCACCTCCCCCCACCCGCCCGTAATCCCGGCTGTGACTGGAAATACGGTGTATTCAGTTCATTATTTTCTACTGTTAATATACCATATAGCATGCACCATACAGAAACATTTGCTGTGCCTTTCTTTTGTAGGTGCCCTTCTTTTCGCTTTGCTTGGTTTATTCATACATTTGCGTTGCTATGTTCATGTAAGGTTGACATTGCCTCGAAAGCTGAAGTAAAGCTAGGAATTACGTTTATGGTTTTTAGTCCCTTCTTTACAACTCAACAAGTTGAAAAATAGGGATGATTGTCAGTGTGGCACGACGCTGGCTGTATAGTCTCGGGAGAGTCTGTGGATTTTCTGTATGGCTTCTTGTACTGGGTCAGTCATGAAAAAAATGGTTAGGAGCACACCCTTCTTATGTTTCTTCTTTGACCGAGAAGGCTCGCATTGTTTCAGTAAGGGTCAGAAACGTGGAGCCCTCTACTTTCCGCAGGCAGGTCATTTCTCCATTATCAGCTAAAACTTTCCATTCATAGCATTACATCAGAAATCGGTTTTGTGATTGGCAATCTGGATTAATTTTGTTCCTTTTGATGCATGCTTAAGTCTATTGTTGAACCTGGCGGGGTATCTGTCTTGCTGGCCACCGGGTACTTGTCAAGAACTTTTACGCCCTCCACTTTGAAATATTACCAGCCGCCACTGCTACCATCCTGGAATCGTGGGAGCCATGTACCCTTGATTATTGTGCTAATGTCGTGTGAATGTAGTCCGATGAATAGACATGTAACAGACATGACAATTAAAAAAAACATCGCCAGGTGAGGAGTGGGCGGAGCTTCATCCCGACAAGTGTCACTTTTAGTACTTAATTTGTAAAAAAAACATAAGTATCAGGGCCCTTATCAGGAGGTCAATTCCGCCTGCACTGCTCACAGTCAACTACTGTAACATTACAACTACTAACTATCACACTCCTACAGTTGTGACAATTTTGACTGTTCCCAGCCCCCAAAGAATGGCTTTGAAAGCAGGAATTTATAATTTTTAACGTATATTGAATTAATAAACAACAGTTGTTGTGCTCGTCTCTAAATTAGACAAACATTGCCACCGTGTGGCAAACTCACATAAGTAACGGTGTTGACAATTTTAGTGCTGGTACCGAGCACCAGAAACCACTGGCTCAAATTAAGGATGGACACTTCAGTCCCCTGCCCTGACTAACCTCCTCCCTCTCTGAAAGTAATAAAAGCTTACGAAGTCTGCCGCTGTATTGGCTGCTTGAAGCCTCCAAAGGCGAGCTGCAAACCCACTCAGTGCAGGGGTTTCCAGCTAGCCTTCCCCTGCACTGTGTGATACTAGGTTTTCACTAGGCGAACATGTGAAGAAAACCAATAGTGTATTGCACACACTAAGGCACCTTTTGAGTTTGCAGGTCTGATGTAATACATCACTCTATATCAAGGAGGTGCGGGAGAGGTGTTAAAAATAATCATTGGAGAGTTTTGGTAGAATAAGTTAGCAACGGGGCATATGCCATAGCGAGCAGAGCTAGTGCCTCCTTCTTCATGATGTATGTTGCACACATGATAACATTTCCTCTTTGCTAAGAGGGAGTTGCTGCTCAAGGCCGGCACTGTATATGGTAGCCATTCGAGAAATGTACACATGAGGAGATACAAAGAGAAAACATTTATTTTAGGCACAGTCTACAGATTGAAACAAATTTGTTCTAGAAAAAATTATTATGAGGATTTCGGACATATGCATGAACACATTTTCCCATAGACACAGAATGGGCAAAACCCTTTGATGCATCTGGCTCTTAGTTACAACAGCTTTTTCAAAATTGACTAAAATTATGCCATTTCAAAAGCATCTGTGGCCCAGTTTGTTGAGCATTGGAGATATGATTTTCGTGCTCAAAATAATTGCGAATTTTCAAGCCAGCTTGCAATTATCAGGGGGGATCCCCACGTATAAAAATATTTGTTTACAAGGCACTATGGCGAATTTTCAACACTCCCGGTTCTTGTTGATTAGACTGTTAAAAAAGAAGTATATTATGGAAATAACATTTGCATTGTTAAACATATTCATCCCTTTGAATTGCCATGGGAAAAACCTTGAGAAATACTTAAAATCGACCAAAAATGTCCCCATGATATTTTTTTTATTTTACAGAGTTTTATATAGCGCAAACGTGACCCGAAGGTAATGGGTATCAGAGCGCTTTACATGAGCACCAGTTGAGTTACATGAGGACACTTTTATTTTTGTTAGGCACAGGGAGATTAAGTGATTTGCCCAGAATCACTTCACAATTGCTTCACAATCAACATGAACTAGTAGAGTTAAATATTTTTTTCCTATTAGTGACACAAAACCTTGACCATGAGTGACACACACTGCTGCTTCCAAGGTCTTTATAGGCTAGCCAGTGATTGCCAAATCATCTCCATCAGTAAAACTGAATAGAGCCTAGTTGTGCAACATCATGCTGTTCATGAATGTTTTATGACATTACCGTGCTCATACCTCGACATGGAAGACCACCCGCTGCTGATGAACCTCATTGCGGCAAGATTCCTGAAAGTATGAGGAACAACCGGGCTTATTAACCTCCCTCAACCCAAATGTTAAAGTGACGCCTGCAAGGGGAAAGGCCACAGTTGATGCTCTATTCATATTTGAAACTCGGCTTCTGGGGAAGCTTATGAGTGACGGACAGTATCAGTTGGTGGTGCATTTGTGTTACCTTTCGAATTGCCCTCTAGTAAAAACAATGGGTCTTAGGAATTTAAGCCAAGTCGGCCACTTCTGTTGGCAGAGTAGATTCCATTGCTCTTGTTTGATTCGCCATTTAGAGTGTACCTCAACCTATCTCAGGGCTGCTTGTAAGAAAGGGGCAATGTTGCGGTGGTATTAGCACCAAAGCAACAATCAAACTGCAGAGAGTTTATTATTTTATGACCTGCAAAGTACCACGTTGTTCCGCTTTAGGTCTTCTCTTATCTCATCAGAAAGAGATCTAAAGACCTCATCGGCGTGAATGGAGAGGACTACTGAGCCTCTCCAGGATCGCGGCGTTTTACCTGCTGCTCAAACACCGGCATTCGAGCAGTGGAGGGCAGGTAAAATGCTGTGATCCTGAAGAGGCTCAGTAGTCCTCTCCTTTTTGCGCTCCATACTGATGAGGCGAGCCTTTACTACTCGTTGGGGTTGGATTTAGGAACTCCAAGTGGTCATTCCCCTACAGGTGCATTGACGCCCTGACAACACCTGAATATAAGTACCATGGGGTGAAATGAGTGTTGTCATGTCAGACGCCTATTCTTCACTTTTTTCACATTCGGTCCTAGTGAAACACCAACGGATCCACTAGGGACCTCTTATAGGCATGAAACATGTTGACCTAATTGATTCACCTTCCACTATCATTACCACTACCAGAAAGCAGAAGGAAAATACTAATTCCTCTGACAACTAGATCAAGAGGCCTTCTCTTGTAACCTTTTTTAATCATACTACAAGGACCCCCGAATAAAGTTTTTTGGGGTACCAGTGCAGTCTTTTTAATTCACTCACTCTCTTTTCCCCTCACACACCTGCATTCACCACTGTAGCATTTCTCGCAAAAATATCTCTGATAAAGATCCCTGTTTCGGGGCCCGTGGGGTACTGCAGTGCCTACCCCACGAGGAGCAATACCCGATGATGAAGCATGGCACCCCCAGGGGTGTGTGAGGGCACTCTTTCTAAAAGGAGGAATTCCCCCGCCTTATAAATTTCTTCCATCCAACCCTGTCTGTGGGAGAGTATCTTTCATTAGCACTCTTAGCGACCAAATAGGCCCGCTTTCTCTACCCTTCAGGAACAGTCACCCTCCATTGATTAAAAGCACAATTACTCCCCTAACATGAAACTAGTGCTTCTGCTGTCTCCAAACTTGCCTCTGCCTGAATGCTTGATTTGTTCTAAATCTTACTGCTCTTCCATGTCCTCTCCCACTTTTCTTTCGTCGTGCCTTTGTCTACCAGTGTCTCTCTTCTACCACGGTCTCTCACTATCTTTCTTTCACTCCCATCTCTTTTTCATCGTCCCAGTTTGACTCTCCCAGACGTTGTGTCTCCTAACCCTTCGTACTCACCTTACTCCTTTACGTTTACATAATGTCTCTAACTCTTGATTTTCATTGGCTCCTGTTCGCCTTAGTCCCTCTTTCTTCTACCAAACTATGTCGTCTTTGGAACCTGAATTCCACTCCTAACCCTAGTGTCTCTCCAGATGCCACACTCTCTCAGTTTTCAGTCTTGTCCCAATAAAGACTGCTGGAAGTAATTTTCCTCTCCTCAACTATATCTGGCTCTCCACTTTTGTCCTGGTCCGAACAGCATTCAACTTTCCTTTCCTTAGTTTGAGCTTGTTTGTGCCTGTCCCAGGCCATCTCTCTCACAGTAACAGAAAAGAGTGTACTTTCATTCAGAAATTGACAAATATAAGGTGCACCTAAGAAAACACACCTTCCGCCTGTCATCCTCTCTGCCTGCGTGTGGCGCGTACACATGCACTTAGGAATAATCGTGGATGGCCCACTCACCTTCCGTGTTGGTCCATGGGTACCCGTGAGGAGGAAAGGGGCACTGGCAAGCCTGGTAATGCCACGTACAGTTCACATCCCTCGATAATACGTAGTTGGTACCATTCTTGTTGTGGGTGTTTTCATAGTCACAGTACACAGCTGAAAGTAAAGTAAGGGAAAAATGTAAGCTAGTGCCCGTCTTGACCTCACCTGTTCACAATGCACAAAGGTGTAAGTGCGAAGTTTTTACAACGCATACTTGACTTAACAAATGTTGGAAAAAACCTACACGTGCATTTGATGTATTTGCTGCAGTGATAACATTTTAAGTTGTTTATGTGGATTACATTTTAGAATGTTTGAATTTAATTTAGTAGTATATTGTCTCTCTAATGAATGTGTGGAAACACAAATATTGCATTTTGCCTATGAAGAGATAGCATCAGGTACAGCTGCACATATCTAAAATGAGCCTATGTTACTAAGACACCCTTCTTGAGGAAAACGAAGTTTAGCTGAAGATCTGTCAGATCGTTCATTGGCTGTGGTCACGCTATAAAGATAAGCATCAGGTACGAACGAGTAAAGAGCAGGGCACAAGTCCTAATAAAAAGAAGTGGGGAGACGCGGTCACTGGAAGTGACGTCACGACCGGAAGTGACGTCACAAAAGGTGGCTTGCTCCTCGTCCCAGAGAAGCCAAAGAGTGAAGTCCAGCTGTTTGGCAGGGGGGACAGCATCCCCCCCGGTTAAATAAGTGGGGGGACACTGTCCAACCGCGTGGTACCCCGACTCGAGCCCTGGTAAAGAGGTAAAGAGCGGGAACTTGAACACCAAAGGAGCAGGAGCCACAGAAGAGGGAGCGCATGATACAGCAGATGAGAATAACAAAAAAAGGACAGTGCGAGGTTAATATACCGGATTAGCATAACACTCTGAAGACTCAAAATGATGGTGCTCCAATTTGGATTATGTGCCCTGATGATGTCCATATTGGACGAAACGTGTTGGCTTTATTGATTTAACTGATGGCTGGATTGATTTGACGGCTTCTTTTTTGATGTATCACAGATTGAATACATTTGGAACTGATAATTCAACTGAATGAGACTCCCAAGAGACCTGTTTGTGATTGAATGTTAAGGAATAGACGGATCAAGACTATACTTTTGTGCACTATTGTACATAGGAAGGATACACGCTCCTTTTACATCGATTCGAACTTTGCTTTGATGTGGCCCAGTGGCAGTGGGACCACATTAAGTTAAGCGTGACTGGAACACTATTAAATCTATATCTCTCTCTCTCTCTATATATATATATATATATATATATATATATATATATATATATATATATATATATATATATATATATCTTTACAAACACACACAGATTTGCAGATGTGCAGAGTGTAATAACATATTTTTTATTGTTATTGCGTGTGGGGAGTGGTCATTACTCACAAGCTGTGAATCCTGAGTGAGTTATGATTTCCCTCCCTCAACACAGCTGTAATAAATATCATATTATACTCTGGGTATCTGCAAATATGATGTATGCTGTAAAAAAAATTCATGTGTATATGCTTTAACAAAATATATTTAGCCAAAACAAGAATGAAGCGGGTTAAATGTGTGCAGCAATATAAAATCACACTGAAGAGAGATTATGATTATTAGAACAGTTGTTTCCCTCTATAAAGTAATTTTAACATGGAATCTGTAAGGCAGTAAAAGTGTTTTTCTCATGTCACTTTTACTGTACTGTGAAAATAAACTTAAATGTGTCCTTTGCACTGGAGTAATAGGATATTTCACTCAGCATAGGTGCATATATTGTTTACGCCATGGCATATTTGGAGTGCATGTGTTTTAAAAACTATATTTAAACAACACCTTGAAGCAAAGGCTTAAATTGGTGCACTGCGATAAAATCACTTTGGAGAGCAGAGTAACTTTCCTATGCAAGATCACTGTAGCATGTAATGTGTTAGGCAGTACACAGTGCCTTTCTTATGTTAGTCCTGCTGTAATGTATAATACAATAATCTGATTTTTGCACAGTATGTATGTGTGGAATGAGAAGAGTGGGACTGAAAAGGAATGACCAATGTGTCTGGATTCGTTTTTTTGTTGAATTGTTTTTATTAACATTTTGTAATTACAAAGGCATAGCCAACACAATGTCATAAAGTGGCATTGCATACCAAGTCATGCATGGGTACAACTTCTGGATAAGCTGTATCGTATCCACTGTAGAAGAGCTTTTGGGCGAAGGTGATAGGATGGGTGGGGCTGGCAAAGAGTACTGTGCATGGAATGTGTTGGCCACATCTGGTGATAGATAACCAGTGTGTACATTGTGTTCAGAGCCCATTATGAAAGAAACACTAATACAATAAAAAGAACAGAGAAACCAAGATGTTTTCCTCACTAGCAATATGGGGAGTTGTAGAACCCAGGTGTTGGCATTGTAGTGGAAGAATATGCAACAGCCAGTGTGTAGTCAGTGAGAGGAAGGAGGAGGGAAAAGGGGGGGGTCCATGGCAGATGTGTAAGGGACAGTTAATATGTGTGCATTCCCCGGGAAGATCCAGAGTGGGGGGTAGATGGGTGTGGTGATGTGGGAACAGAAGGCTGTTCGTGGCTGGCATCCTCTGCTATGGTGGCATGAGATCCCTGGGACCTATTGGCATTTGGTAGCAGATAATTGCATAGAGGTTGCCGTATATCTTTTGGTCTGGAGATTAGGAGCCTGGAGAGAGGAGTAAAGCTCACCAGTGGTATCGCAATATGTCATACTGGTGAGACAGTTTTTTACCATGGGCGGTTGGCGTTTGCCCCAGTGCAGAGCTAGTTTGCATTTGGCCAGCAGTAGGGCCATGGTGATGAATCATCTGGTATTTTTCGGGAGATCTTGTACATAACCCACCAGGGCAAGGAGTGGGTCTGAATCTAGATCAGTTTCCACCATTTGAGTCAGACAGGAGAAGATCTCACCCCAGTAGTGTGCAATCTGCCTGCAGGTCCACGTCATGTGTATGAAATTTGCATCTCGGATGAGACATTTGGGACTGTCGGAAGGACGTGTGTGATCATATTTATGTTGGTCGCTGGGGGTGATGAAGGCGTCTCACAGAAATTTGAAGAGAATAAACTAATGACAATGATTAGGAGAGACCAAGCGGGTTTGAGCACATCAGGCAATACACATCTTATCTGTCAGGTGTTGGCCTAAGTCCTCCTCCTAGTAGGTCCTGAGTTTTGCATCATGGGCCGGTAAAAACGTCATACTGATTTGATATAGTTTCCATGCTGGTCGTCTCCCATCAGGGTCATTTATTACCAAGGGTAAGGGAAGTAGGTCGTCCGGTGGTAGCGGGTATGTCAATATGGCAGCTCTCAGTGCACTGTGCATGTGGTGCATTATGAAACGGTTCATAACTGAGGCTGAGGCAAAGCGTGTATCTTTTGAGTGCATCAGGGCAGAACCCTCTAGGAAAAGGTCCCGAAAGCGGCAAGCTATACTGTGTCAAAGTGCGTTTGACCAAGGTTTCGCAGGTGATGGGGAGCCAAGGGTTGCCTAACAGTGCTAGGTCTGGAGATTAGAGTAGATTGCTTCCTAAAATAAGCTGAAGTTTTTGCCATGCCCAGCACGTGGTGCACAAGGTTTGGACATCCTTTGCTTTGAGAGGAATTCTTTTTGGAAGTATAGAAGCAAGTGGAGTTGGTGCGGCAAAATGCACATCAGGTTTGGGTTGGAGGAGCCTTGCATCTGCATGGGACCAATTAATGTACGTAGTAACATTGTGCTGCCAGATAATTTAGGTGTTGGTAAGGTATGTTAAAACTGCTTCTCTCTTTTAGGAGTACTATTGTGTTCCAGCTTATGTGTGGGCGTTTACCAGCCCAAATGAGTTTGATGAGTAGTCCGCGCAACAAAGCAAAGAATGAGTTGGTGAGTAGTATAGGAATATTTAGTAAGAGGTAACGGAATGAAGGGAGGAGTACCATCTTTAATTATTGCAATACGTCCGGCCACTGATAAAGGTAAATGGATCTAGCGGTCTACCTGTGTTGATAGTGTGTCGACTGCATGCTATGGGAGCAGGTTGCATAGTTTCAGATTGTTTGGGTTTGTCAAATTAAGATGTCTCCGTTTAAGGTCCCCACATACCATATGTAGTGGGGTGGAGAGCCTTTCTAGGGTGTGTCGGTGGTAGGCCGATGTGCAGGGCCTGGTTTAAGTGCAATTGTGTGGAGGTAAGTAGTAGATATATCCAGAAGTGAGTATACGTTTTGGAGTACTAGGTAGGAAGATGGACCCACAAGAGATTTAAATGGTGAAGTGAGGTTAAGTCTGGGCAAACGGAACACCCCCAGTCTATATGCTGCGGTTACTTCCACCTGAAGGGTGGATCTTGATATCTACGGGGGGGGCCGCGAGCATTCACGATGAAGCGCCCATAAGAAGTTGTCTAGGTTCTCAGTGCCAGGTACCTCCCGTTGTGGCATGGGGGTAGGAGTTGGGGTGGGATACCCCACTGTGTGGGTGGGGCAGGTAGTGGTGCCCTCGGGTGGCTCGTTGGTGTGGTCAGTAGTGGTATCCCAAAATCCCAGAGGATTGAAAAGCTACCCACAGAGGAGACCAAGGGCACTGGGCCCCGAATACCAGTTAATGATGTAGTTCATGACCCAGAGATGGCGAGTTTGATTATGTAGCTTTGGGGCAGCAATAAAAGAAAAGGGGGTGCATTCCAGCCCCTATAGCCAACCCAAGTGCAAGTGGGCATCGAGCCACAGGCTTGATGCTAGTGGGAATCAGTTGTGTAGTAGCTAGTGCAAGGTCACAACAAAGAGTACTCAAAATGGCCTGGGGGGGGGGGGGGTATGGATGGGATGCTCCGCTGGTTCAATCAGGAGTGCATGGGTTTCAGTCTCAAGGCACATCTGGGAAGAAGAGTATTTCTGGGGGGCTGCTCAAGTCAAATTCAGACCTTAATGGTATGTGGGGCTCAGTGGAGCTCACCGCATAGGTCAGTGTCACTGTGAAATGAGGTAGGCTGCATAGGTGTATGGGATGGCTAGGCAGTGGTGGCACGTGCAGGCAGTGGCGGCTAACAGAGGGAGTGCTGTGGGGCCGGGCAGGGGAGGGGGGTAGGGGGGTCAGTGGATTCGGACATACAAAGGCAAGGAGTAAAGTAAGTAAATAAAGAAATACAACTATTTACCATGAGCTCGCTGCATCACCAAGTTGCCGATGCAGCGAGCGCAAGGTTAATAGTTGTATTTCTTTATTTACTTACTTTACTCCTAGCCGTCGTATGTTCGACTCCACTGACCCCCCACCGGGTCGCTCCCCCATCCCGCCCACCGCCCCACAGCACTCCCTCTGCGAGCCGCCACTGCGTCACTATGGCCTGATCGCCGAGTGTCCCCAGGCTTACCTGTGGCCCCCGTCACCACAGGGCCTCCGGGGAGGATTCAGGCTACCTGTTTCTGAATTCTGCCGGACGACTCTCTTCTGTCACCTTCCAGCTCTGTCAGCAACCTGTCCTGTTTCTGCAGCTCAGCGCTGTCGGCTCCGTTGGTTTCCAGGCAGGTAGACAGTGTGTAGAGTCAGGTATGGTGTCTCAGGGCGATACTTCCTGGCAAGTATTACCACTGTGATCGATCACGCACCGGTGTTTCCGGCCTCAGGTAGGAGCAGTAGCCCGCGTCCTTACAGGCTACAGCGGTGGGATGGCACATAGAGCATCTGCTGGCAGTAAGCAAGGCCGTGGATGGCAGGCCAGGCCACATGTCCAGGTGTGTGTGTGTGTGTGGGGGGGGGCAGCTTTGGCGAGGTAGTAGTGAGTGGCAGCAGGAGCAGGCACTCCTGCGAGGCTTGACAGAATAAATCAAGTCGCCCAACGAAACATTGAGGATTTATGCCCGTCCAGAAACAATTTTAACAACATTTTAAGGTAAGAGCATATATATAACATGATCGCCCAGACATAGTGAAAGGGGTACGGGAAGTCTAAATAACTCAAAAGGTATTTATTCTAATCAAACAGTGACATATACAGTCAAAGAAGAGGATTGGAAAATTACCCATAAAACTACAAAGAAGTGGAAAGTTCCCTTCATCTTCAGCTATTTATCAGCGAAGAGGTAATTGACTCGTGTACTGCCCCCTACAGAAGATTGAAATCATATAGTATGTAGGAATTGATAAAGCTTTGTATCCCGACATTAGGAAGGACTCTTATTCCACCCGAGAAAGCACAAAGCAGTACAATAGTCCTGAGAACCTCCCAGGGGTGAAATCTATCTATACCCATTAGGTAAGAATAAGTTAGCGGGAGAATAAAAAGATAAATATGTGTGTAAATATCTAAAGGTATAAGAATGTGCCTATGTGAGTTCCCCAAAGTTTTTCCGATTTCCACATTAAAAAAGAAACGGAGGGACAATATAGAAACAATGTGTAAAATAAGTCTTAGGCACAAATATATGAATTTTCCTTGCATTAATTGAAGGATAATCGAAGGATAATAAGACTGTAAACACGTGTATTATCAATAGCCTGTTGGACTACGAGCAGTCATGGAAAAGAGAGGTTAAATATCCTGGAAGATAATGAGTACCCCAATAGAAAGTTGGGAGAAATTAGAACATGAAAAAAAATTATTTTTTTGTCAAAACCAAAAGCAGTGAGAAATGCCTGATTATGAATTGTACCACATCTCAGAGCAGTGATACCTTGCTTTTCTTCATATGTACCTACAGGGAGGGTGTTAAATAACAATCCCTGAAGTCGGTGACCCCAAAGAAACGGCAGTCCTGAAGAAGGTGCTACAATATCGAGTGTCTACAGCACCGAAACGCGGCGACGCATTCTTTTTTCTCTGTGCAGAATCCAAGTAGGGTCTGGGAAGCAATAAATACTAATTTATTCAGGGTACTATTGACTATACCACGTGCAAACAAATTGAAGACCATTGGATCTAGTTATTCAAGTGACAAAGAAATCCAAAGGCCACACTGTAGAGGTTTTTTTTCATGATTACATAGTATTTCTGTCTGCTATAACTGTTTTTTAACATGTCTGTGATATATGAATTGTGATATATGAATTTATGCTTGTCTAATGTTTATATTGAATTGTTTTTTGAATATCTGTTTTTTTGTTATTGTATAGGTTCAAAGATTTTTCTTTGAAATTTTAATCTGTTTATGTATATACATAATTTTGTATGTTTTTTAATTAAAAAGACTGTGAACGTTCAATTTTAGTGTGGAAATTGACCATTTACCATCACTGTGATTGATTGGGTCGTGTTGGTGGGAATACATTTGTGTGAATATCTAGACTGTTAAGATACGGAAATAGAGTATATTTCCTTGTGAGTGTATACCCAGGGACCTTTCCTAGAATGGTTATCTCTGTACCCTGATCCCTGGTGATACTGGGGTACTCTCTCTCTTAGACATTTTGATGGCCTTCACACCTTAGGCTCACCCGCGTCGCATTCACCCCTGGACCTCTGAGGACAGATAGGTCGCCCGTCACTCCAGGTGTCTGTTATGCACTGAAGCCAATGTACGTAGTTCAAAAGTGACTGCTACCTGCCCTCAGTAGTCCGATTGCCTTGTCAGGGCTCGGATAGCACAGGATTTTCATTGGAGGTCATTTAAACGTTTATTGGGGCCTTACTGTGACGGAACTTCAGTGCCGTGCAGCCATGTTGGTCTCTGGTTTGGCCAAGCCTCTGTCTGGATGAAGTTGAAATACGCTTGGACCAAGTGCAAAGATAGAGGCACCCTACGTACGTTCAAAGGTATAAGTCTCAAACGTCTATTGTCTTGACTAAGTCAAGAAATCAGTGTGTTGAGGAAGTGAAAGGTGACACTGCTCTGATAGCTAGAGCACTGACTGGTGCATTTGTACTTAAGCGGAAGAAATAATGGTCCTATAATATCTAAAAGGATAAAGGCAGGGAGTACTGAAGGCTTGGGACACGGATGAAGGATTCATTCTGAGCAGAAAATGAAAAACGTATCTTTTTAAATTAATATTCAGAGAATATGCATTCTCTGAATATTACTGACGTGACGTGGTTTTCACAATAGAGCTATTACAGGGAGTTACCAGCCGCATCGGAAAGAAAAATTGTGGTGTATCAAGCAGTAACAATCTACAAATAAAATATGGGGGAAAACTTGCAGGAACAGGCATGGATGCACTCACATTTACATGACATTCAGTACTTTTTCAGAAAAGGGAGTGTTCCCACCCCTAGAGTTACTGATGGTTCTATTAGTGTAAACTCTGGGGGGAAATATTGGTCCCATTCTGCCCCACTCAGAATCCCGTTCTAAGTGGGAGCATACATGGGTGTTTACAAAGTGGATGATTCATGCGTCCGAAATAATTGGAAAGATAGGTGTGCTGCTACTTAGTTAAAGGATTGATGCACTGGACATATCAATTCTAAGAAAAGGAATTAACATATATGCACTAGTAGGTATGCATCAGAACCAACTGATAAGGTAAATATTTTTGAACTTAGAAACGAGAATAGTTAGGCATCCATACTCAGAGATGTGAATGATGTGCTTGCATGAAGATGAAGGATCGATGCGTCTACAGTAACAGGGATATCTGTGTTTTATAGAAGAATAGAGATGTTTCTGCTAAATGAAAGGCAATATTCTACTAAAAGGGAATCTGTCTGGATTAACTGGTGGAAAGTTACCTCAAGTGGAATAAGCAATGCATCATGACTCAAAGGAAGGGTGAATTTGTCTGGCCTAAGAATAGGAATTCAATTGATAAAGGTTCTTATAGAGAGTTGCTAGTCACCCTTCAGGGTATCAAGGCACTGGCGTAGAGTGTTTTGCAGTTCAGTCGAAGAGCTAGTTCAGCTGAAGAGCAAGGTCTTGAGGTCCTTCTTGAATTGAGGCAGTGAATTAATGTATCTTTCTAAGCGGTTAATGGATGCATCTTCTCTATTTGTGAACCAACTTTTGTATCTTAACTAAGGATGGATGGAGTGTATAAGAAGAACGATGAATGCACCTTTGTTTGGAGCAAGAGTTGTATGTCACCCTAGAGTAAAGACATAAACATAAATGTATCTCTACTAAGCTGATGGCTGACTTAAGAGGAAGTATAAATGCCCCATCACTATCAGAAGGTATTAAGACACCTACATTGTATGGATGAATGCAACAGTTTGTAGGACAAGTAAAGATCTGTTTATGCGCCAGGAAGATGGATGCAGCCATCTGTGCCAAGCAGAAGGATAGATGCATCTGTGCTAAAGACTGATACTGGGGCTGTGTGAGGTTTTTATTTACTCAGGAATAGTCTTGTGCAGTTACTGATTGTTCATCTATCTGTCGCTTGCAGTTTCCTGCTTTTCATATGGCTCTGATCAGATTTATGCCAGAATGTCGAGGGACACATTTCTTATTGCAACAGTATTGCATGTAGGACATTGACTACATTCTATCGTTAAGGTAAGTATATGTACGTAGGTGTAGATTTAGTGTTCTTATCTCCACATCGACTGCCCTTCAAGATTCATGTCATCAAGGTACAAGGATGCGGAGTAAAAAATACTACTTTTCTATACACCTGCCTTAACAATATAGTGAGAGTGGATATTCTCCTCCCCATATTGTTGCAGTGTAGGGTGATATGAAGTACTCAGTTTTGTGGTAGAGCACCTGACACACTTTTCTCTTGAGTATCTTAGTTGGCACTAGTAATACCTGAGAATTTGTATGCAAGTGCATTTCTTGCTTAGCTTTTTCTTGTAAGTACTTTGAAACCATGCTGTGCTAATACATTGTGAGCAATTTGTATTCAAAAGTGTCCCTTGCTCAGCTTTTCCGGACAAACAACTCAGCATAAACACGATTTTGAAGCGTATGCACGAACATATGAGCACTTTTTGTGGTTATCATAATTTTTCAAGAATTATGTGTAAACTTGGAACCTTCACAAATCCCAAATGATTCAATTGTTTGCACTCGAAAGAAGGGTAAATACGATCTTCTTTGCTAATAGGAATGATAAATGCATCCGCCCTAAACGATGGCGGGAATTGTCTCTGAATAAGAAGAGGATACATGTTTCTGCACTGAAAGTGTGGATGGGTGTATCCGTATAAAGAAACAAAGAAACATGGTGTACCTACAGTAAGAGGGCGAGTGGGTGTTTAGGTGAAAGAACTGATACTTCTGGAGGAAGAACAGATCTCTACAACCAAGATGGAAGGGCAGCATGCTTATGCTCCTCTGTTAGGTGCCGGCGATACATACATGGAACATATGCTGCCAGAATGACCTGTTGACTACAAGGAAAGATATCAGCAAGTTGCTGGAGGTGAAATCAGTTTCCTCCCAATAATGATACTTACGGCAGAAATCAGGTGTCCTCCAGTCAATGCAGATCCCTTTGTCCAAGCACTTCTTAGCGTAGGCAGCGATGGCATCACACAAGCACTTGCAGTCACCTCCAGAGTCACAGCCGCAGGCATCATGCAGGCAGGCCTCATAATACGGCCCTTGGTATTCCTGCAGGAACACAATGCAAACTTCATCTCAGACACAGATTCGGGAAGGGAGAAAAGAAGAGCATTCTGATAGTAGGATTGTGAGGGATCAGGATCAATGAGGAGGCAGGGACAGGAAGGGAAGGCAGGCAGCCAGGGACAGGCCCAGGCAAGGTTTGGAAGGTTTTACCTGAAGCCACATGAAGGAAGGTCTTTCTGCTGCTGGAGCACATGGGTAACCAACATCCTCAAGGAACATCATATCACTAACAAACATCTCCTTTCTACTGATTGCCTCCGTACTATTAATCTCAGCAACATTTCTGTTCATTGAGTTCCAAAGCCTGCCTAAGCGAAGGTAGTCCTCAATGTGGAGGCACGTCTCTATTTTTGTCGCGCTAACAGTGGTGGTTATTGTACTTGCAGTGCACTGTGTGGGTCACTGTTCTCACTGTGATTGGTCGTTGTTCGCTCCACATTGTGAGTTTCTACAATGTTTACCAGCAAACAAGGACCACTCTGCAACTGACCGTGCCTGCTACAGGTCACGATACGCCAAGTGAGCCTCACTGTCACTTGCTGATTTCCCCTCATTGAACTAACTCTGAGGCACTTTTCTTGTCTCAGTGCACGCTGTGTAACCGCTCTCTTTCAGAGTACTTTGGGGTTACTATCTTTGCAGTCCATTCCATGATGCTCCTTTCTAGCCAGTAGGCTTCAGTACCAATCGTGTAGTGAATATCATGAGTCACGGTACCTGTGTAGTGCATGATGTGGGACACTAGTCTGATAGCAATGCACCCCGTGCTTACTGCACTCCATGTAGTGTGCTCTGTGGGTGATGGTCTTCTTACCAGGGATTCAGCCAGCTATTCCCTTGTAGTGCTCACGGAGAGGCACTAATGCAGTGTTACGCTTGGGTTACTATAGCATCAATGCAGTGTAAAGCTTGGGTCACTATAGTAATTTTAGAGTAGACAGTGGGCACATGCCCTCCTTGCACTGCGCACTATGAGTCACTGACATCTATGCAGTGCACACTTCGGTTTACTTGACTCTTGTACTGCATTTTGCAGGACACTGTCGTATTCACAGAACATGCCAAAGATCCCTATACTCATGTGAAATGCTGTACTCCGGGAACACTGTGCCTCATACTGTGAGGCACGACCGTCTGTTTCACTGAACTCACATCTAGTAATGGATCACTGTGCCTCACACAGTAAAGCATGGCCATCTTTGCAGTGCACACTGTGTCATTGAACACTGATTGAGGGGGAGGTGTGGGGCAATGGTCAGAGAGGCTGACTCCGGAGTGCGGGGACCACAGTTGAATCTCCCACGACAGCTCAGCTCACCATCATGTGACTCTGGGCAATAGCTCACTTAATCTCCCCGATGACCCCCCCAGCGCCTTCAAACCTTTGAGGGGTGATATGTTCGTGCTTTACAAAAGTGAATTATTATTATTATAATTCATATCTACGCACTGTGCCTCACACCATGAGCCACGGCCATCTTTTTAGTGCACACTGGGCCAATAAAATTGCACTGCACAATGTGGAACATCATGCTTCTTGATTTTCCACACTGAATTATCACCTTGACAGAGGCCAATAAACTCCTTAAATTGCACAGTGGATCACATGGTCCTGCGTGTATGCTCACCTTTGTTTACGGGTCCTAGAGCGTTATTGCACTCCTTTCAGAGAGCTGTGTGGTTTACCCCATTAATCACAGTGTGGTTTGTGGGTCAATGGCTCAATCCCATGAGTGAAGCTTGGGTCTTGATCCCCCTCACTGTGCACTAGTACCAGTCACACTGGGCAAATGAGGAATTAACCCCTTCCATGCCCATTCCGTCATGAGTCACGGTTGGGCTGTGCTGATGACGGAATGGTTCCATCACGACCACGCCCGCGATTGGAATGTCCAGCACAGGGCTGGAATTTCTGCTGCATTCAATTCATCAGAGACTTGCACTGAAATTGGTAGATGCCAGTATGCATATCTAATGCTCTAGTATACAAATGAAATTCACAAAGATGTGTTCAAGTGCTCTTTGACGATGTTCCAGCCATCCCCATATGTTCTCCAGAGCCAGTCTGTGTGAATTAGTAATAATATCCCTGGTTTAAATGTGATAATATACACAAGGGAATGTCTTTAATTTGCTCATGGTAAGATCTTTGTAGGCCAGGGGTGCCCTCTGAGTAGCTCCTATGCCCCGTTTGCTGTCAGCTCATTTTGTTTCTGGAGATATAGCCAAGACTTACCAAGAACCCACACATTGTTGTCTTGCAGGTAAAGACGCTAGGGTTAAGCACTCCTTACCACGCTGTGACAGGGTGCGAAGGTGTCGCTGTTGATTATGGCACAGTTCCTTTGCGCCCAGGCGCTGCGATATGGGTTTTTGCTGCAGGGCTCCACAATAATGTTCACATCGCCACACAACGGGTTCTCCTTCCAGCTGTTGGTAAAGTCCAGCAAGTTGGGGGCCACGTACTTGCTGCGGGTCTCATAGTCATCTTTCTGGTTCCCATTGTAGTTGCCGCAAAGTCCACAGACGGAGGCCTGAAGGAAAAAACACATAGGGTCAGAAGTTTAGGGAGACTCACGTTGTACCTGGATTGGCGCCCTGCAGTTAGGTCCAATAACAGACAGAGGTTTGTCATCTTTGAGTCATCCGGACTAGGCCGAACCACCACCTGTTGTCCATGTAATAAGCTACAGTTTATGGTGGGAATCACACTGCCAATTTAGCCTGCTTTCCAGATATCCTCGTCACAGCTTATGATTGTTTCTTAACCATTTGTGTTTTTTTTTAATTGCCCTTACTAACAAGACTATGTATCTACCTACTAGGGCCATAGTGGGAAACAGAAGTGTATTGGTCCCTAAGACTCTCTCCTGTCCTTGTACAGTGGCGAAGACTAAATCTAGCGAGCGAGATGTCTAGTTCCACTCTTTGACACACACAGACCCACAATCTTATCAAGTAGTAATCTCTGTGATGGCAGAGATAAAAGCCCACCAATTAATAATAAGCGCACAAACTAATTGAACCAGATGCACTCAATTACAATACGTGCCAATGGAAAGGCCATTCGCCAAGGGCCGAAGCAATCAACCAGACTCCCTCTATACCTATGTGCTGACAATGACTGATACCTTACTCAGGTTATCATTAGTGGACTCAAGAGTAGACCTTTTGGCTAGGTTCACGCTACACAACTATCACATACATGCATAAATGCATTCATACCTTTATATGTACATACATGCATGCTAGCTAGCTTGAATCTCCACCTGATTCTCTTCTGGCGAACCTCAATCAGTTCATCATTGGACTATCAGCTATAATTGAAGTGCTCACTTAAGTTCAGGGCATGTAAAGTGGAATGAAGAAAGACAGGGGTTTCCTAAAAAAAATTATTTGGATCGCCTTATCATCTATTTATGTTTATGCATTCTGGAGTTTACACCTGGGGCTAGGCCTATTTAGGTCAACTTTATATTTCTCTCCCTGGAGACCTTTGAGAAGCTGACCCCCTCCCCATTCAATCATATTTACCTTGCCGATGTTGAAGAGCTTGACGAACAAATTCATGTTCTTGTTCCACAGAAGAGAGATGATGAACTTGTTTGGGATGGTGATGTCAAAGGTCATGAACAGAATGTTTTTTCCCACTCGGATATTTGGGTCCGGGACATTTGGGGTGATGGTGTATTGCTCATTAAAAAGCTGAATAACCGTGGCCTGTAAAGGGAGAGAGTGTTAAAAGGGATTCCTTAACGACCATCCAGAAGCGTTTTATCAAAGAAATTGAATGGAAAATTGATCTTATAGAGAGTAAGGAAGCTAATGGAAATCAGGTGCAAACTACGTGGTGAGTGGGGGGTTTATGAAGATGCTCTGGTATATTATACAAAGTGATGTATGATTCATAGTGCTCTAGGGTCAGTTCATGAAATGAAATGGGGTATTTATAAAGTGCGCGGATACTCACAGAGAGCGTCCCGGCGCTATGGTCATGGATTGTCAACAGGCACAACTAGTCTCACTCTAGTGCCCTACTCTGGTACCTGCACTGCTGTACTTCCAGGGTGCAGGACTCCTCACCTCCTGATGTTAAAGTAATGGGTACACTTAGTCAAACTTATGAGTGTAAGACTCGCACTGTACTGAGTTCACCGCCAGGAACTTGTCTGCTGTTGTGTCAGAGGAGGACTCTGCGGGCACTAGTATCATAGTGAGGAACTGGTGACCTTACTGGTAGTCACTGGTCCATAGGAGATGTCACTCTTCTATATCTGATTGCGAGTGGGAATTTGACAGGGAGGAGCAAGCACGCAGACAACAGTGACTTTACGTACCCCAATGGTAATCTGGATCGCCCTGGAGCAGGTGACGCCCAACCTACCGCAGATGACATTTTCCGTCACAATTTTGAATGAGGAGAGAGATTTGTTCACACCACAGCTGTCCTAGAAGATCAAAGACATTAATATATTATTAGAGATCGGAATGAGGAATGTAGGTAGTATTTGTATAATGCAAAGGCAATAGAGTGCTTCACAGGGCTAAAAGCCAAGATACAGTCAACAGGTGATTAAGGGGTGGCTGGATTCTGAGAAGGAAAGAGGACTGTTACTGCGTTGTGATGTAGTGTTCTTTAAAGAGGTGTGTCTTCAGCTCTTTCCTAAATTAGAAAACAACACGAAAAACAATTCATAGAGACAGAGAAACAGACCAGCTAAACTCTGTCATGGGCTTTCATTATTATTTTTATATGAAGGAAATCCTCAACTGAGTGTTTTTGTGTAGAAAACACACTAACCTGGCCTACAATTAGGACCTCCAAGGTACAGGGAGATAACGTTATTTTTCAGAATCACACAACTTGGTCAAGTGACTTGGAAAGCATTGGGTGCCGCTTCGTGGAGTTTGCTGTCTGCTGTGGCCCGTCATCGCTGCTGCGCACCGTGGGGGATTTTCTCGGTCTTCTGCTGGGGGATCCCTGCTACGCTCCTGCTGGGGACTGCAAGAAGGAAGAGACAACCACATCGGCCTGCCCCACGTTCACCTGCCTGACCAGGAGGGACTGAGAGACTGCAAGTCCCAGTAGACCTAGCGCTCGCCTCAGCGCCGGCAACACCTGAGGACATTCAGCCCCTCCTCCCCTCAGTATATATTAGACCTGCCTCACCCACGGTGCGGGACGCGTGCGGGCGGGCGCCGGGCAAAGCCCGGGCCAAGGGCGGGCCTGTCCTTGCCCGTCATAGCCCGGAAGAGGCAGGGCTGGGCCACCTTTTTGCACTATATTATTCGAACTTTGTGGGACATTTATCACGAAGGAACTGTGTCCTTGTGCAAATCTAGTGGCTTGGATGTTATTATATACTTTTATTTTCCCTTTTTAACTTAAATAATGTTATTGGATTAGAAGACCTAGTTAAATTTTAATTTTAATTTTGTATACAGTCATTTCACATTCCTGTTGCCAAGTTCATTTCGTGCTGTATAGACCTCCATTGGGACCATATACATTCTTGTATTTATACTCCCTGGTAAAGTGCTCATTGTGTTCTTATTATAGCAATGAGCAAGACAAAAGTAAACTTGGGAAACAGGGTGGTGGGAAACCTAGATGCCTTTATCCTCAGGGCAAATACGGCCATTACAAAAGAAATACAGGAAACAGAACGAAGTCTATCTTTGGACTTGCAATGCTCAATAGATAGGCTCTCTTTAACTCCCGGATTGCCTAACAGCCCGCATAGTACTATCGAGGAGGATCCTACAGACACTTTATCCCTACCTCAGACATCTTTAAATGTGGAGACCATCGTACCTATTGAACCAATGGTAGTGATAACAAAAATGACTACGAGGGGGAATCAGTCCAAACCCAAATCTGTAAGAGCGAATATCCCGATTAGTAAGGGCCCAAGGGGAACTAAGAAAATGGGAGCACAGGGATCCATAGAAGGGATCCGTCTAAAAGATCATGTGACAGATATTGATGAGGCAGACCCTATTTTACCTAGGTCCCAGACATCGCCGGATGGACTATCTACGGGACAGGCGGACATGGCTCATTGGACGAAATTAGAATTAATGTTATCAAAATTATTGGATCCAATCCACAAGAAACTTAGTAATATTGAAGATGGGCTAACTCAACTGGAGGTCTTAGTTGGGCGCTACACTAACCTTAGCCCAGATACAAGAACCACCAGTGAGCCAGCAATATTAGTGAATGGTATCATCAGGGACCCCAATGAGAAACAAAAGGGAGAACGACCCAAAAGATTTAGGGAAGTTAAAGGGACTCTAGTCCAATCAGTAAGCAATGTTAGCTCACCCGCTGAACGCAGCACACCTTCGGATGTAACTGATACTAATAAGCATTCAAGTAGGAGTGGCAATGATGATCCCGTGAGAATTGGAGAGGGGCCTGATAGTGAGCTCCATCTCCAGGAACCACAGACAGTTGACCTATCCCAATATTAGGTAATGTTCCCCAACTTAAGGAACAGGCTAAAGAAAACTATGATCAACTGTAGAATAAACTTAATCAGTGGTTTTCTAATAATCTTTACCGGGGCCAGGATGTCCTTAGGCATATAATAATTGCTCGTAGAGTTAAATGGATTGGCAAGCGAACAAAAATGTGTAATGGTGACTGTATTATTTTTAATTTTAATAATCCCCTAATGGCGGGAACATTTTTGAAAGAGTCTCAAAACCGTCCCCTGAGAAATGGCTCTAATATAAAATGTTAATCTCTGGGCTACTTTTTTTTTTTTTGGGCTACTTTTATGTACAAAACCCGAGTAGGAATCAACAGCAGTTTCCCCGACCCTATCCCAGTATGGGTGAGGATAGATTTCACCAGCCATTAGAACTGGTCAATAGATTCTCTCCCTTATCTGGGCTTGAAAACTGCGATTGACTACGGGAGCAGGTGGAAAGGAGTTCAGAAATAGTTAACCCTCCGGTAACTCTAAATAGGCCATAGTCCAGCGCCGTACAGACGGCCCCCATCAATAACTTTTTATCATGGAATAAATCGGGGCTCGCCAATAAATTTAATGACCCTATTTAGCTAGCCTTTGTGAAACAGTTTAGGATAATTAGCCTACAGGAAACATGGGCGACCAATTGTAATTTCCATCTTGATGGATACAAGGCCTACTTTGTCCCGGCCATCCCCTCTGCAAGTGGCAGGCCAAGGGGGGGATTGGTAACATATATTTCTGTAGGCATTAAGTGCCAGGTCAGGATGATCTCTCATCCACATCCAGGCATTCTGGCATTAACTCTAAGCAGTAGGCGAATAAGGTGGGGCTTATTAAATTTTTATAATTCCCCAGCTATCTCCTCTGACGTGAGTAACATTATTGA
Source organism: Lissotriton vulgaris (assembly GCF_964263255.1). Lineage (NCBI taxonomy): Eukaryota > Metazoa > Chordata > Amphibia > Caudata > Salamandridae > Lissotriton > Lissotriton vulgaris. The sequence continues at coordinate 23,270 of NW_028255097.1, read as the reverse complement.
TCGGGCCAATTTCATATGAGAACACACGGGCAATAATCTTCATAGTATGATAATCTCTGGAGATTTTAACATACATCCCTGTGGAAATCCAAGTACCACAAGGATTGCGGATTTAAGTTGCCCCCTAATATCGGGATTCCACTTTGAACATACGATCCAAGGGGAACATCTTAATAACATGCTGATCGAATATGACATGGGAGTTTCTATGTCCTTAACAAGCCCCATATCTAAATTTATTATACCAACGGCATCCGTAGAATCAGCTCTAAGTGGATTTACCATATGTGTCAATGAATATAGCGATCATAACCCGATTTCAGTTCACATAGGTGGCCCTTTATTGGAAATTGCACGCAGTGACCCTGTAGTAGGCTCTCTGAGGACCACAGATGGTAAGCGCAGGTTAAGGTGGACTCAAATTTCACCCAAAGAATTTTATAACAAGGTGAAGAATCATTGTCTGGGCGAAATAGCCACCTGCACAGCACAAGGAGTTGATTCTGCCAGTATCTTAGCGGCCTTTGCTGGTATGATCACAAAAATTGGGGATATGCTGATAAAAGAGAAGGAAATAGAGCCAATCAGGGACCGAGGTGGTTCAACACGAATTGCACTAAAGCAGCCAAACGCTTGAGAGATGCGCTGTCAATTATTCCTAGAAATCAATCAGAGATACGCTCCTGTAGAAATGACTACAAGCTGACCCTTGCTAACTGCAGGGATACCATGAAAGATGAAGCCTGGAAGGAGCTGATAGACTCTAGAACACTACAAAATAGCTCAAGGTTTTGGCAGGCTGTAAACGGGCCTTTGTTTAAACCAGATGGAGGGGATGGTCTGGTGGCACATATAAGTGAAGGGGATAGGGTTCTTTATTTTAAAACAATGTTTGATAGCCCACTTATGCATACTAATGGGCCACAAAGATACGATAATGAACCAGCTATTATGTTCACCCAAAATGAGATTCTAGATGGAATCGCAGGTTTAACATTCAATAAAGCACCTGGGCCCGATGGGATTCCTCCCGATCTATTCAAATCTGATCCCAAGTTTTGGGCACCCATCTTAGAGTCTGTTTTTAATGCTACTATTAAGGAGGGGTGCCCGGAATCTTGGGCATGTTCAACAAGAGTGCCAGTATACAAGAAGGGTGAAAGAAATAGCCCCTGTTGTTATCAACCAATCTCCCTTATTGATTCGGTAGTAAAGGTGGTGGGACGGGTCGTTTTAAAAAGACTAACTGACTGGACAGACAATAATGGGATCCTATCTGACTGTCAGTATGGGTTTTTTCCAGAGTGTTCGACCACCGCCCAGTGTCTTAACTTATATTTATTTCTTAATAAATATACAGTAGTGCATCCCGGTAAAATTCACCTTGCCTTCATGGACTTGTCTTCTGCATTTGATTGTGTTAATAGAATTTAATTATGGCAGTCCATGGAGGCAAGGGGGGTTGATATGGGACTTGTAAATTTTTTGAGAGATTTGCACTCTTCGGCGCAGGCTAATGTGAGGTACACTAAGGAGTTGGAGATTACACAGGACTTCCCTATTAAGAAAGGTGTACGTCAGGGCTGTATAATGGCACCGTTTTTATTTAATTTTTACATTAATGATTTAGAAAGTATCCTGGTGGCAACTAAAGCAGATTTTCCTTATATTGAGAAGCGGGGTATACCAGTTCTTCTCTATGCAGACGATGCTGTATTATTAGCAAGGACAGAACTTGGTTTGCAAACTCTATTAAATGCTTTTAAGGATTTTATGACAAAACTAATTATAAATAGCACCAAATCATACACCATGAGAATTGGGAAATGCTCTGAAAGGGCATTTCAGTATAGATCTGGCGGAGATATAATCCCGAGTACAAGGGTTTTCTCATACCTCGGAGTCCTTTTCGATAATCAGCTAAAATGGGACCCTTTGATCCCCCAAAAAAAAGGGGGATATAGCCCGGGCAAATGCGGCCATCTTTAACTTTGCTTCAAAGGTGGGAAAAAAACCTATAGGAGCCATGCTGCAGGTCTATAGAGCCAAAAGCATAGCAATAGCAAGCTATGGTAGCGAGCTTTGGGGGCGAGGCTCTATTGAGTCATTACAGATTGAAGAAAATAAGTTCCTAAAAAGACTACTATGTGTCCCCCAGGGTACTCCAAACTTAGTAGTCCATGAGGAATTGTGGGTCCCATACCTGTGTGATCTTGTGACAATGCGCCCCCTGATCTTTTGGCTGCAATGCTGGCTCAATCGGGATATCCCCCTCACTCATGCTATACTTAGAGATTGCATGTCGCTTGATAATAAGGCCCGAATTTCTTGATTCAGCTACTTAAGAAAGAGTTTTGAGCAACTGGGAAGGGGTATTTTATTTACCAACCCAGAATCCATTTTGAAGAAGGATATTGTATTAATCAAGACTGCTTTCCTGACCCAGAAAAGATTAGATAGGGAGGCTGTAGAGTCTATGAAACCATGTGTCCGGGCCTATCTCCCCATTATCATGTCTCTTTCTGTAGAACCATATCTCTTGGGGACACTCACCTCACATGAAATGTTTCTATTAACAAGGCTACGGATGAACATCTTCCATCTTTTGTTGGCTAGACCAAAGGTGCTAACCCCTTGTAGTTGTGATGGGAATTCCCCACAGGATCTGACACACTTTATGTTTCTTTGCCCATTATATTCTGATCTTAGAAAACTTTTTTTGGTACCAATCTTAAAGAAAAAGAACTGTAAACAAGTCAGACCTGCACTGATGTTTTTACAATTATTGCCCATTGATTGTATATATTTTATTGTTAGCTTTTTAAAGTTTACTGTGAAATCAAGATATTTTATGGATATTTAATGTATTTATTGGTCTCGTTCTCCTTTTCCATTGAAATTATAATATTAGTCAGATATACTTTTCACTGCTCAATATTTGTTATATGTATGTGTGTGACTTTTATGGATTTATAACCTAAATCCGAACAAAGATATTTGATTGATTGACTTGGAAAGCAAGGCCACGAGCCCAGGTTTCCTTGTGTGCACTTCTGACTAATAGACCCCCTCTCTAGTTTTACGAAAAAAGTGTAATCAGATTCTTGATATATATTTAACACAACCGAGTTAGATAAAATGAATTAATATGAGTTCATAAAAGAATAATTACTTGCAAAATAACAAATTCAGCTGAACAATTTGGCCTCAGGGTCTCCTGGGTTCAAAAATCTGGCTACAGGCAGAAATCAACTGTGCCTTAGGCGTTTGGCTCAACTCTGGTTTGATTTAATCAGCCCATGAGTCCAAGAAGAAAGAAGAAGTCAAACCCAGGCTCTAGTTTTCTTTGGCTTACCCACTTCAATGTATTATGAAATGTTATGGAGCATCTCAGAAACGCTGGTAGGGCTGGAGGGGACTCAGTCACATTCCGGTCCGCGATACTTAATAAACCAGAGAACCAAGACCCTGAATGGTGAATTTTCTGAGGCACAGAATGACAACGTTCAATGTCACGGTGATGCCTCAGAGGATGGATTGACTTCCCTTAACAACGTCTCATTCCCCTACATGGCACTTCCACTTCCAGAATTAATACATCCCTTTTCATGCCCTTCAAGGAAGTTTTTACAATGTTGTAAATATGTAATCTATGCCTGTACAATCCTAATCCTATTGTGTTTTTGATTTTTGTGTGACTGCATCTGTTGTTTTATTTTACTTTTTCATCTCGTTTGTATCTGTAACTTGTAAGTATGTCAATTTTCTCATGTATTGTGCCTGGTTCTATTGGGAAGCGCTCTGACACCTTTGGGTAAAGTCTGCACTATATAAAATTGCATTAAATAAAATAAATGGCACTGTAAGAAGAAAAACGCCAGACTACTGCACGTCTCCTGAAAGGCTGAATTAGTTCGGAGGAGGCATGCATCAGATTTCCATAGCCCAATATGTGTGATAAATGAAGTTACAATTGATGTACAGCCCGGTTATGGTCTTCACCAATCCAACTGGTACCTGGACCCAGTACATGCAACGTGCAAACTGCCCCAGACCTCAAAATCACCATGACTGATGCTTTCCCACTGTCATAAATACTGCACAATTACTGATTTTCCCAACTCTGAGAGAAATCACGAAAAGCCTCTAAATCTAGTAATCATTTCATCATAGCTTTGGTTGGTGGTGGCTGTGGTATTCCACCACATTCACCCCAGTAAGAACTCGATGGCCTATTTCACTTGCAATTTAATTTCAAAGCAAAATGCATTGATGTCTGCCCTGTCAGAGGGTTGTGCCCTGCTCGCCACTGCCCCAAAGCAAGCAGTTACTTGGAGCTGGACTGCAGATCTTACCGTCACCAGGGTGTACTCGCAGTTGCCGTCAAACACATATGGGTGGCCATCGAAGGTGTTGACGTGGCCTTGACCGTAGAGGACACAGGTGGATGCACATTGGAGGTTCTCCGTGCACTCCCAACGCCCCCCCGTGCACAAACTGTTGTGTGAGAGAAAGAGCAGGTGTCAGTCAGTTGAATAAGCATTTACAAGGCTAACTTGCTACCTTACAATGTGCAGAGGGGGGTAAAGATTGAAATCTTCTATATGACTCAGTGACACCCTAACATTAAAGAAAATGGGAGTCATGCAACAACAGTCCTGTCTTGTGAGGATTGGTCCTTCCAACATGTGGCCCTGAATTACAGCTCGTTTCCCTGGCCCTCGGTATTCCTCGATCTACCGCCAAAGTCCTTTACTTGTACCAGCCTCTGGTTATCGATCACATGATTTATTGAGGTCTTGGTCTTAGCTGTACCTTATGGGATGCAAAGTTTATCTGATGTGCTGACACTTTGTAGTCATTTTTTTCGTCATTCTTCTTCTTTAGAGGGTTCACCCAATAGCTCATGTACTAGCACCTTGCAAGTTTTTTGTCTTAGATCTACCTTACGGGGCTCACACGTCAGCTAATGTGCTGGCTGGCACCTTGTAGGTTTTTGCTGTCTTAATATCTCATTGAAAACTGAATAACAAAAAAACAACCCTTTTGAGACAAATGTTATTGTGATACCTAGATTGTTTAGAAAGTGATATTGTGTTCAAATTCAGTAAAAAAAAAAGTCTCTATTCTCTTTTCTCTGGTGAGTCGTTAAACCATCTCACCAAACGTTGCATCTTCCCATGTTTTCATCATCTATTTCTTCTCGTTTGCTCCAGTCTCTGTGCTTATTCTCGCTCTCATGAACTCAGGTAACTTAAATCTGGACTGTTGGTCCACCAGCATTTCATGGGCTCAGTAGCCCAGGAACGAAAATAGCTAGCAAATTGGATTAAAATGATACAGCTGAATAAAAGGCGCAAACACTTAAAAATAAGATGAATATATGATGACTGTTATTTGAACCACCTATCTAATTCAACCTTCCCTTTTCTCTAATACTATGAGTGCTCTGCTGGGATGAACCCAGGTCTTCATGAATGCCGGTGCTGATTTTGTCACAGCAACACCACTCCATATTTTATATGGGCTCATCTTTCCTATGTGAAGAAAGGACACTTGGGACTATTGCTTTTCGTTGTAGGGTGCCTGTTATTTAAAGCTATGTGCCTGTAAAAAGGAGTGAAGTTATAAATCTATCTCGCTTGGTTTCCATGCATTATTGTGGATGATCACCCTTCACCAGGGATGGACTGGCCGTAGCGGGCATCTGGCGTTTCCCCAGGAGGCTGGGAGGGAAGGTGGGGCCAGTTTTGGAGTGGTGGGGGCTGGTTTTGCGGTCCATGCCCACCCCCTCCCAAGGGCAGGCCCTATAAAATGCCAGGGCTGATTTGTGTTCTCAGTCCAGCCCTGCCCATAACACAGTAAATATTAATGGGATGGATGTAGAGACATCGAGTTTGCTTCAGTCCTTTGTAATAGACGAAGTTGTCAGTGATAGTTTTGGTGGCAAAGGTTGAAAAGGTGTGGCTTACCAACTCTGACAATCCTTCTGCATCATCTTCCCAGTCCTGTAGATGAAGCCACCATACTCGCAGGAGCAGCTGTCTGCTGTCACGCAGTCGCCATCAAGGTCCTCGTATAGTCCATTCTGGCAAGCACAGCCAGCTTGGCAGCGGGTGGGAATCTGTGAGGGAGTGGATTAGACCAACATCTCAGCACCACGTCAAATAGATCCACTCAGATTTTCCTTCATTCATTGCATAATTGATTAAAGATTTTATAACACAGGCAGTCACCCAATTGGGTGTTTTGGCACTGAAGACACACACAAACACATCAATAGCATAAGTTACACACTGACGCAACTAGTGGCAGGAAGGCCGATGGACTGGGATTCCTGTATTTCTGTGTTGGATCAGACGGCCCTGGGTAGTGGGTCTTTCTTGAGCTCACAGTCCAGTCTTCCATTTCATAATGTTCTCAATTACTAAATAATGCCTGCTTATGGTGGTGATACAAAGAGCTACTGCGAACAATAAGATGTGGCTAGTAACAACCAAGTGTGAAGTATACATGTCTGTGGCAGAAAGAGCTGTGGGCTCTTGGGTATCGGTGAATATGGAGGCTACCAGAATGGCCTCTGTCTGAGGGCTAATAATCCTCACAGTCAAAATTGTGCATGTACTTCAGGTCTGCTCAAAAGGGAAAATAAAAGATAACATATCATTATCATTTTATTTTCCCTATTGCAGTCAGTGGTGGGGGCGGGGTGGGCGGGGCTTGCCAGAGCAGGAGAGGAGTGATGTACACTCCCAAAGTGCAGATGAACTGTTTGGCCGTCAGTCTTGGGCCGACCAACCAGTTCATGCCCACTTTCCATGTTCCCACCAGGCTGAATTACACAGCCTGATGAGGAAAATGCACATGCTCCCTGTTCTAGTCTGAGCGCCGATCCACAGTGCTTAGACCAATCACGATGCTGATTTGAAGAGTTGTAATTGGCTCAGGGGATCCTGTCTGCCGCCGGCCGGGACAGGAAGATTAAGAGGACGAGGACGGAGGAGAAGCGGCGGCCGGCCGTTGGAGATAAGTCCTTTCTTTTTTATTGCATTCCTCCCCCCACTCCCTAACCCCGCCCACCACCCCTCGTCCGGGCCGCTACTGGACAGAGAATAGATTTTGCTTTCAACCCAGGGGTAAGAACGTCATAGTGTATTCAGGTGTAGCGCTGACGGGATCAAGGAGCACATTCTCCTTACATTTAAGCCCTGGATTTTCTCAAATTCTGCAAAACAAGATAATTAAAAAAACTTGCAAAAACCCATGTTTTTTTAACACGATACTCATTAAGCAATATTCCTAAATGTGCCTGTGAGATTTGGAGAAGGGAAGCCTCCAATGAAGGAAATCTTCTGGAATCGTAGGTGGCTTGTTTAAATATATATCTCATGAATTTTTGGCCCACCAGATAGACCAGGATTGGGAACCTTGATTACTTTATTACAAGCTCTATAACAGCTTTAAGAAGGCATTATTATGCTTCAATTTCTCAGAGCCTAGGCCTCGCCATCACCCGGAAGTCCTTCTAGGCAGCCTTCTATTTCACTCTGTATATGGAGAAAGCGAAATTCGCATTACCTAGAGAAAGGAGCAGTAATTAATCAAAACAGAGTGAAGTGCAGAAGCCAAGGGACAAGAAGCAGGGGCCAGAGAACCAGCCACAACTTGGTATGAATTCAGACTTAAGAACCAGGCATAATAATCAGCCAAAGGTCATTGGATGGAATCAGACCTGAAAAGCAGGCAGCAGTGTCAGCCTTCCCAGACAAGAAATCCTCAGGCTTGAAATCAGACAAGTGTCACAGAAAAATAGTAATACACCAGTTACAGTTAAGGCCCAAGACTCTGGGAAGAAATGAAGAAAAAGGTCCAATCCATGTTTGTAGTTTTAGTCAAACCTCTGCTGTCACTACCTGTCATCAAACATTCCACACCACAACCAAGCCAGGGCCATAAACATTCCACACCACACTCTATCCAATCCTCCTTAGTGGAGGCTTGTGCTTGCAGCTGTCCCAGCAGTTCTCTGCCCATGAGGTACTCACACAGCGGATTCCAGTGGCTTTCATCTGGCAGGTGGGAGCGCAGGCAGCTCCCCATTTCTTAGTGCCAGTGCCGCAGGCCTTGAACTCCTTGGGGGCAACGCAGACACCTAGGAAGATGGAAACGCGCTTACTCTGTGTGTTATGCTTGTTTTCCGTACAGTGCGCAACGCAGCCATGAAAACACGTCAAAGCGTTCGAGGAGGGGCGGGGGGCAGAAAAGGAAGAGATAGCAAAGAGGGAATGAGAAAGGCCCTTGTGAATAGAAGAGCTTGCCCAAAACACTCATAACACTGGCTGGCAGAGTGGGATTGCATAAGTGGAGCCAAAGATGGAGGGTTAATGAGAGGTCTGTCGTGAGATGCTGGACAGTAAACAGGTGAGGGACAGGAGGCAGAGAAAGGATGTGGCCGGTGTGCAAAAAACACCTTATCTTACCTGAATCATTGATGGGCTTGCCAAAGCAGTTCAGCTTCCCATTAATACAGTAGCTGGAAAATCGAAAACACATTTGTTACTGATTTTGTACATTCAATAAATATGATGTTAAAGTTCCCAACCAGTCTTTTAACTGTATTGGGCAGAAGGTTGGTGTCATGAAAGCCCTTTCAACTGCGCAACATCCACTCATGTGACCGAAGCGTATAAGGAGGCACTGAAGCATGTGTGTGTGTGGGGGCGGGGGGAGGGGTCTGTAGTTCTGCCTTCTTTCTTGGCCATCAAGGAAAGCTTCAGCGACTAAGCACATGGACAGATTGGAGGCCAGTGCATCTGGGAAGCTTCCGTGGCTACCGGTGGCCCATGGGTAGGTGTGTGGCTTGGGCAGTTATATCTCCCCCCACCTGCGCACTAAGTATATGATTTGAATGATCCTCCCAGCACAGCATCCCATCCATATTGAGAAGTTGCTGAAACGAGCAGACCCAAGTTTATTATAATATTTGTCTCCCAAAAGCAAGCATCATTGTCTCTCCAACAGGGTCCGGCTCCCTCCCTGACTGATCCTCCTGTGCATTAGAGCGATGTCCAAGGCTTTGCACTGAGGTAGGTCTGGATCCCTGCTGGACTGATGGACTCTGTGGTCCTCGTGGATATGAAGGCAGAGACGTGAGCTGGACCCCTGAACTCTAGAGCGGTAACAGAACCTAACCCAAAAATACTTTTAGTCTTTGGACAGGAAATCTCGCAGGTGGTTCGCCGCTCTGGCCATTGAAGGCCTACCTACTTCCCATAGGGTATGTCAGTCAGGAGAACAAAGAGAAAGGTGAGGAGAGAGCTCCTAAAGGAAGCGTTGGGACTGATTGACAGTAGTGTGGCAGCCCTCTGAAAAAGCACTCATAACAGAATTCTCTCCATGAGTGTAAGTTGCACTGAAGAATTCTCTACATGAGGAAATGCTATGGCTAAACTACAGCATAGCAGAAGTTTTCCACCACCAGAAAACCCTTTGGTGAAGACAACACTTATCGAGGAAACTGTCCTACCAGGCTTCTCAGCGCCCTTTTTTGGATGTTTATGTCTACAGAGGCTGCTTGTAGGTGCCTTACACCAGATCATCTGCAACAAGGACTCCTATTTCAATGCACTGCTGTTTATATGTTATTTATTTCTAGTATTCATAAAGCGCAGCCATACCCAATGACAATTTATAGGTTTACATGTCTGGTTAGTTTAAGGGGGAATTATGGAATCTAGACTTTGGTATGGTGCATATTGATATTTTTTACGGAAGATCAGAAGGTTAGGTACTTTTCTTAGACATTCTGGAATTTGGTGATAAAGTTTGGATGCTACGGAGGAGGCATATTTAAAAGTTTTGATCTACTTTGTTTTTGGAATCTACAGCGTTGGCCTCTCTCTTCCTCTTTGACTCACATAAGTGTGTGTTTTTTTCTGGCATGTATATGTGGATACCAAGAATTGCTTTAACATTATTTAGGTTGCTAATTTCATGTTTGGTTGTTGGACTTTCCAACCAGTCGTGTGGAAGACAAAATTCCGCCGCTGCCATACTGGCATAGGAAGGTGGTGGTTGTATACCCTCTGAGGTCGCTTCCGCAGGCACGTAGGCAGTAACAGTCGGAGGAAAAATTCTATGATGCCAACTTTATCCTGCATGAGCAACATGATGGAAATGATGTTATAACAAGAATTTACAATGGAACGGTTTCGCCTTTGCAAAAGTTAGAGCTATTGGCATTGTAAATGACAACATTTTTATTTATGTGTTGGTTTTGAAAACAGATAAATAAATGGCATTGTCATTTACAATACCAATAGCGCATGCGTTTGAGGCACTGGCCCCGGCACAAATAAACCTACGCTCACATAAGCACCACGCTCTCACAGGCCCACGCATGCTACCTCATGTCAGTGATACACCCCATGGTCGGCTAGGGCACATGTACATTAGGGACTCGAAGGGCCAGCCTGGTTCTATGTGTATGGACTCAGGCACAATGGTATTGCATCCACATCCCCCCTTCAAACACTGCTTTTCAAGAGCCCGGTCACAAAGATAACCAGCACTTTCAGGTCCCAAGCACAAATGCCTTGTCCCGGCACAAGTGGACCCAAACTCATATTACCATTCGCCTGCCCACTTCCTTCTTTCATACTACCCACTAAACAGCTTTCTCCCCACAGGTCAGGGCACAAACCGTGGCCACTAGGCTCTGAGATATATACACACCCATCCCCCCAACAGGGCCTGGACGAACATCCTGTCGTCACAGGACCCAGCCACAGGGTGCAGTGTCTTACATCAGCCTTAAAAACATTTCAACCTTTTCCACAGCTGCCTGGCCGACCCAAACTTCCACCACCGAGAACTGAACGCCTAGTATCCGGGGCGAGCTCTGGTTACCCCCGCAAGCGGGATCACATAATGCCTTAAAATAGCAGGGAGCACTCATTGCAAACCCCACTAACAACACTTTAAGAGCGATTGCGGCAATTAGCGTCCTGTGTGCATATTTTACAGCGCCGAAATGTGCACCTCGGTCATAAATCACCCAGGAACAGAGAAACCCAGCAACACAGCCGGTGCTCACATCTGCAGATACTGAAATTCACCAAAGCCCTCTGTTAAACACAAGTGAAAGGGTATATCAACGCTGGTCACTTTCAGTGCACACCCACAACCGCCTAAAGAAGAGAAGGCAAGAACCTCAATTCACCTCCATTTGCCGCAACATTGGTTACGGCTGTGTCGAAACACTGCAGCGCTGTATTCACTGGTCCCACATCCAATCCAAGAATGTACCGTGACAAACACAGAGAAAATGCTGCTCGTGGCCGCTACTAAATTGCAATTCTAACATTAATTTCCCTGCATCTGTATAGTTCACAAACACCAACTAGTTAACTGACCAAGTACGGACAGAGCTTGCGAGGCAGCCATCCCCATCCAGCCATCTGTTACCCAGAAGAAGCCCCAGTGCAATGAAGGGAAACTGACTTTGTTTAGCTTCTGGTCGGATTTTAGCAATATTGATCCTGGATAAGATAATCAGCGGAAAGCCTCAGCTATTACAATCTGTTTCCCGCAAATTAGCAGAGGGGGAGCCATGCATGGCGATTGGCTTCCTAATATTTTGCAGGCCAGCCTTATTACAGTTCTATATGCATATCTCACTCAGTTGGCCTGCGCATGGCCGATACATTGTGGGTTTAAGTTGTCCTGCAATGAACATTCCCAATCGCTGTAACCTGCACCAAACACCCTCCCGCCACCCCCAAAAAAGAAATTACATCCACAATGCACAGGCCTTGCGCACAGATACACCCGGATCCTCCCTCATCCGTGCCCAATAAACATTTCAGACACGCTTACTGTGAGTAAATAACCCTCCTCTGAACTGATAATGTAGTGCAGTCAATGTGAAACCGACGTTGTCGCTTTAAAAAAAAAAAGTCTAAGGGAGTTGAAAGATTAATGTTTTTTTATTGTTTTTACCACAGTGGCTTGGTCAAGGTACAGTGTTCAGTTCAACCAATGCCAAAGGGGTTCTGGCCAAACATACGGGGATTTAAATCGATTTCCACAAGGAAAGGCTAAACGTTTGCGGCTTCCCATGTTCATGCAGATATAGCAAACTGGAAGGGTGTACTTTGAAACATGAGGCAAAAGTGACAATTGTGAGCAAACAAAATACACAACACCACAAAGACTCTCACTAGCAGGCCGAAGTCACCAGTAAAACGACCCCGTACCTGCTTCAACTCCGGTCAGCGTGAGGTCTTCATCCGAGTTCCGACTCGCTTCCAGGCCGTCCGTGCATGTCGAGTATCCGGCCCTCCCAGCGAGACCTTGCAGGACCACTAAAATCGCGCAGCCCATCCCGGAAACAGACACGTCGGAAATGACAATAACATGCCGAGAAAAAAAAAAAAAACATCCGCCCACCGCCGCATGACGTTCTAAAAGGGGCGGGATGAGAAAAAAATCTACGGAACGCCCACGAATCTGGTCAAAGAATAACAGACAGATCTCTCCTCCAATCGCTAGCCTCCATTTATGGAGCTAGCCAATGGAAGAGACAGGCGGGACAAAGCCCCGTACTGCCTAACAAAAGATTTCGCCTGCGCGAACACTGCTGCGCAGTGGACGCCAGGCGAAGCCTAAAAAGTGGGAACAAGAAATATACAACCAACGTGTGGGATACATTTCCAGTTCCTACATTACAAGTGTCCTATAGGATCTGGGAGGTGTTTCCCTACATGGCAGGAACATGTGCAGGGCTTTCTGAGTAGGGCCACCATGATTTGTATGCTAATCTTGCAGGGAGGAAAGACTGCCTAAAATCAGGGATGAACTGGTCAGCGGCAGCTCTGCCTTATTGATGACTGCCTTTTATAGGGTAGGAATACACAACGAGGATGCAGGGGAATTCTGTAATTGTTTTTTGACAGATCTCAAGTTACTGCAGCTTTCTGTAATAGGTCCCATAAATCTAAACATATTATTGTGAGTTCCATTTACCCATTCATTACCAACATTGTAGGCCTATAGCAGGGTGCCAATAAGCTGTTTATTTTAAAAGCCATGTTTCCTTCAGCCTTGGGTAGGTGATGTATCCGGGGAACACTGGCACATTAACTATGGTCTGTGGCTGGATACTTACTTAAATAGGTATGGTTACAAGCGAGCTGAAGTCAACATGAACAACAAAACCTCCATGTGCTGAAATATGGTTGAAATTAAGCTTTTGTGGCATGAAAATTACTGTGGGATACGTTATGAGGTGCCTGTTAAAGGGACCAGTAACTGTGGCACCGACTGGAACAGAATCTCCATGTACAGGAAATACTGTCCCAATTCAAGTCTAAGTAGTGGGAAATAACCGGGGAAATGAAACAAACCTGCATTATTCCACATTCTCAGCTGTATTTTTCTGACGATTATATGCACTTTCAGCAGCCAGAGGACCTAGGGGATACTGAATAGGTCCATGATTTTGCCCCATTACTAGTAAACACCGAGGGGCCCATTAACTCTGGCTACCAGGCTGTGAGTCCCTGTCTGCGTGTGCTAACATCTGAGTATTGAGAACCATACTCCCAAATGTCTCAGGGGCAGGAGATGAGGTTTATTTAACACACAACTGGTATGGCAGGGATAATTACCCTATGTTTTATCAGGGACACAGGAACAACTTTTGTTGCATGCTAGGTAAGAATAGTTTTGTCATCTTCAAGCTACTTTATTTAGGTGTCGTGTCAGGCAGGCACACTGGGGAAGGACCTCTCCTGCAGTCACACATTCATCAAGGTACAGCCGGCGGCTGACTTAGGGGAACTGTGAGCACATGTCCCTTGACGAACGTGTGACTACAGGAGAAGTTCCTCCCCGGTGGGTCTGCATGGCATAACATCCAAATAATTTAGGGTGAAGCCGACAGACTGACAGGTAAGACCCATTCTTACCTAGCATGCACATCAGTGGTGCATAAACAACTGATTGTAGGGGTACCCGTACTGCTCTGATGAAGGCCCAAGACCCTCCATTGAGGGATTTGTTTGTGGCTGAAACATGTTGGCATTCAGATTGCGATGTGATGATCAAGACATAAGCTCTCTACACTACCGCATCCCCACATTTTTTAATCCAGCCAACTGCACCACAAAATCAATTATATCCCAGAGTTTACACTTAGCTTGTTTAATAAATAACTGGACCTCGTTGTTGACCAGAACAGCAGCCTTCTGATCTCCCTTCCATATGAGGTTGAGACCACCAGGTTTGTATTATCTCAACACTGTCGGTTGGACTGGCTCTCATATAGCACATAGGCTATTTTTGTGTGCGTGATAAAACACTGGGTAATGATCCCTGCCGTACCATTTGTGAGTTAGGTGTTATGCTATGGATTTTCCATGGCAGGTAGAACTCTAGCTCTTTGTCGGTGTGGCCCAGCAGGAGATGGGACGCCATTGAGCATGGCCTCCAGCACCTTGCTATGATTGAAGACAGTGTGAATGAGATTTCAAGCTGTTGGGTGCACGTTAAACACACTGTTTTGCTCAATCAATTCAAAGCAATCTTTTCCCACATTTTAAGGAAACGGATAAGAGACACAGTCTCAACAATAATGAAAAAAGGGAGTGACCCATACATCTACAGCATTTGGTCCCAGCATCATTTTCTATAATTTCGCATCTTTTTGAAAATACACTAAATTCAATACTGTTTCGTATATTGCATCATTGAAGAATATCTCTCCACATCTGTTGTGTTGAGGGGTAAAACTCACCAGGTGAGGCCGTCTATGGTGGACTTATGGTTGGGCAGGAGGATGACGTTGTCGGGCAGGTAGCAGGGGCACTGCGAGCGCTTCACACAGTTCTTCATGTGATCCAGGTAGTAGCCGCTGCGGCAGTTGCAGCCATCGAGGGGAACATCGGGGGCGTAACATTCATATTGCCTGTTGCTCAGAGACAGGCAGGTCCGGTCGCAGGCCTCTGAGCTGTAGCTGAATGTTTGGTTACCGGTGCAGGGTATAGCTGAAAAGAAAATGGCAGCCATATGTTAGAGAGGAAATAGATCCAACTGACAGCTGAGGGAGCCAGCACAGGACAGCTCAGTCCCCTCAAGCTCGATGGATTTGGGAGTTTGTATGCAGGCTTCTGAACATCAAGGGGAAAATTTAACAAAACACACGTGGCGAGGGAGTTGGGCTTGACTCCTTTTCTGTTCACTGCTCAGGGAGACTCAGCTTTATCCAGTGCCTCTGGACGGTTGGTCAGGCTAAGACAGAGTGAACCTCACATTGCTGTCCCTGCCCCAGTCCTACTGCCTCTCGGGGAAGTATCTAGATTTCAGAATAGGCCAATCTGCTACTGGTTGATAGACGCTCCTAATGCATCGCGGGATCGGCTGAAATAATGCACTACGAGAGAGTCATGAGATCATTATGCCATTTGACCTAAACTGGCTTTGATATAACAAGCAGCACCATTTTGCCCCAGGTGATAAACAAAAGCTCTGTCAGTTGGAACCCTGGCTTGAGGACTTGTCGCGAAGCTGCACTGTGCTGTGGAAAGAGCAACAAGTGAAAATTTGATGTGCTATTGAAACTCGAAGAGAGGACTTCTTCATTGGGTTGGTGTTTTTCATATCTCAGTGCTGTTTCTGTCAGAATGCTGGCATACTTCGGGAATACAGGTTTTCTTACTTTCATATGTAAGTGTTTAATGTGTGCTGAATTGCAGCTGCTCGGTGAGGACTTGAAGCAATGGTTTTCTCAATGACACTACCCAACTTTTAGAAGAACCACTTTTACTAGGGGGCGCTATCAAATGGAGAAACTTCCCATCAGTAAATGGAAAGTTTTTTTGGTAGGTTTACAGACAATATTCCATAGCCTCTTTGAGGTGCCACAAAATTGGTTGTATCTTGAGATGTGCGACAGATCAAGGGGTTCTCTGCAAAGGGGCGGAGCAACTAGGCAAACTCATTCCTCAAGGCGAAGTTTGTAGGGGCTCGTAATTCAACTGTAATTTTTGATGAGCAACTTGACCCCTTCACCAATCCCACTGTGAGAGCTACTGAACTCATTTGCAGATTGTTTCCCAAGAAAGGAATACATTTTTATGTCCAGCTCTTACTGTTGAAAGGCACCAGGTGACCTCAAGCCTCTCAGGAATGGGTTAGGCATATTAAGTGCCCAACATGACTCTGCTTCCCTTCTTTATCAAGAGCGCTTATATTGTCTATATGGTGACCCATTACGGTGGCAGTTGTGTATCATCGGAAAAGCATCAACATGATGAAAGGGGAGTGGATGAAGCACATAATGGGTGTGAAGGAACAGCTCCTAAAGTGTTCAATAGTGATGCCAGCTTGTTGGTCTGGTCCCTGGCCTGGGCAGAGTCACTTACTGCAATTAACACTGGTCCGCCAATCGAGGAGGAGGATCCCCTTGGAAGCACACATCCGCGCATAGGAACCCAATGCGTCACAGATGAAGGCAAAGGTTTCCTGGTAATTGCAACCAGCGTAGACACATCTCTGCAAAAACAAAATGCCAGAACAGCTGAGTTAGAGATGAGGAGGCACCAAATAATACTTCTGAGAGGTGGACTGCATGAATTGACACGACCTCCTCTTCCCTGAAACTCTCTACACATCCCCATTGTCACCAAGTGCTGACAGAGAAGATTCCAGATTGGCAATGTCCTTGAGTCTGTGCCCACTGGGCACCGATTTAACACTGCAAACCAGCACCTGGTGCCCAATGGTGCCTCAGATCAAAAGAACGTTTTCCTACAGTCTTTAAAGCAAGGGAGAGAATTCCCGTATTTATATAGAGTTGCCATTATGATTTCAACCATGGTGTGAGGTCTTCCTGCTGTGATCCCTCTAAAGCCTTTATTGGCTAAGTAACAAAATGCTAACTGGTCAGCCCTAGGCACCTAATAAGTCTTTACCCAGCAGAAAATGTATTTTCACTTATCACTGAATGGTTCAGACCTTGGGGCGCATAATGCAAGATGATGCAGATAAATATCAGACACCAGCCGTAATGTGGATGAACACACAAGCCAACTCTCCAGTGGTGAAAGAGCAGTATCAGGGACGGTTGTAACTTAGCTTGTGAAGGATCACTGGTGAGTTTTATGTGCCTGGAGGGAGCTACACTGTTGAGTCATGCTTTCCATTGCTTTCTATAGGCACTACTGCCTCTTCAGGGCAAGATGGGAAAAACACCCTAGAGCTGGTCTCTAAAAACCCTGAATGGGCCCCAATTTATTTTTGTCTTTCTTCCTTGTCTCGCAGCTGACTATGTGGCGGAATCCGATGAGAAGGACTTGCTGCTTTGCTTGCGTACCTTGTAATATGGTTCTGGATCCACCATACTGTGGCACTGTGCGAAGACCCCGAATGGCTTGAGTATCTGGGAGCAGTGAACTTCAGCACAAAGCTCTGCAAAAGCAATCAGGATAAAATTAATGATTCATACTTACAGTGTTTGTGTGTGTTTCAGCTGTTCCATCAATCGCGCTGGCAATTTTGACCAAAAATTGAAGAAGAAATATGATTTTGGATGTTGAGTGTCATAAGAATTCGCCCCACTTTTCAACAGTTTGCGATATTCCTTTGTGGTACAAGGTCATAGTGTAGCATCACTTTCTATCAGTTAGATCATCACATCAAATTCGGTGATGTTTTTATGCCACACTATCAAACTACCCATCGCCTTAGACTTGCAGATTGGTCAGAGTTCTGAATAAAAGACGGACCATCCTCCAACTGACTCTCTCACCCACCAACATTCCAAAGCCACCTCACACACCAGCATTCCACCCCCACAGTCACACTGGCTGTGGAGCAGATATAACAGTTGTCTTTGGGACTGACGCATTCTTCAAAATTAGCTGGTTTCTTACACTACCAAACTGTGAAATTATTCAATGTGAGACCACCAAACTGTTGACAATCAGCATGCTGGCATTCTGCCATCTGATATCTATTTTTACCACCCCCAGATACCCAAACAGCTTGCTGGTAGGCCTTCGAATCGCTCAAATCAAAGTGCTATATTACTCTCAATTTTGTCATGATGCTTTTAATCAGTCTGACACATTTCTCACAATAAACCAACTTACTAGTAACCATTTTACCATAATAATGTGTATAATTAACCTACCAGTTTATTCACAATAAAACACCATTGATCACCAGTAGATTTCCCATTTGTCACACACAAATGGCCTATTCATCACCAATGAACTGCCCCATTCTAAGAAACAAAACTGTCCCAAATCCCACTAGTCGACCTCCCTACTGATCATAATTATAAAACTCTCTAGCTCACCTTAAGGAAGTCTCATTTCACCCTTAGGGCTCAAAAGTAGGATATCAGATAGAACATAGCTACACTGTCCCTTTGCTCACCAATGGACCGCTCTGCATCTCACCAACAGGCTTTCACGCTGCTCACCATTACAGCCCCATAGCCCATCCTTGATCTTCTCTATTCCTCAGCATTAGACATTACATCTCTCACCAGTGATGCTGCTTACCGTTTGACACACTCATGGAGCAGGGGTTGATGTCTTTATTCTTGGCAGCCTTGCACACATGTGGGTTGGGACTTGCTCTCCATGAGTCGACAAAAAGCGTGACTGACCCTTCAACAATCCCAGAACTCGACATGTAGTCGTCGTTTGTGTCCTGGTTGAAGTTCCCACACAGCCCTATGGATGTAAGGAACAGATTTGCAGAAGTGAATGGACTATGTTGTCTCATATACAAATCAGCTGTGCTGTATCATGAAAAAACATGCTGATGATGCCTTTGGTCTATATTCAAAGCCTTTCCTAACACAGTCCATCACTTATCTTCTTCAAGATCACTTTACCTATTTTAAAAGAACAAAAGGGTCAGGCAACTTATTAACCTCTTGGGCGCGGCCGCGATTCTGCGTCTGTGCGGCCGTTTTAAAGAGTGGGCGGGTTGATGACGGCCCCCTGCCGTCATCCGCAAACAAGCACCGCGATTCATGGCGGCTGGGGGCCGTCATCAGCATGGAAGGGGTTAAGGATTTGAACTTGTAATCAAGCCTGGAGATGCTGACATCAACAGGGTTAAACAATCACTGGCAAGGCCAAAAGGTCTGGTGCAGTACTTATAAAGCCACTTGATGATCTGTAGCCATAAAGGTTAGAATATTTTTTCAGACTTTAACCTTACCAGAGCAAAATTGAGTATTTCTAAATCAATGTAGCTGTTTTCATGTCATGAATATAGAGACGGGACCCCATAAAGCCAGGCTCCAAGATTGCCCCACTTAAGTGAGGCTCTTTAGATCCGGCATAATATTGGACCCATCCTGACTGTGCAAGCAACCATGGTGCTGTAGGCAAGTTTCAAAAGACAGCTCAAAATAAATGAAATGAACTAAGATATCTTGGATCTGACAGCGTACAGTACAATGAGGCGCATGAGCGTGGGAGAAGGGAGTGTAGTATAATGGAAGTACAGAGACACCCCCCCTGCAGCAGTGATGTTCTGGAGAATGCCACTCTGTTGGACCTCAAGACAAACATCCCGCCCAAGCAATTGTCACTGCATGTATACACCCTGATGAGTGCGGCATACCAGGTACCTGTGATGGTGGCGGTGGTGACAATGACCTGCTTGGAATGGAGTGATTAAAAACTCTGTGGTGTTAAAAACGCCTCTCACTACCACTAGTGTCTTGCCGGGACCTCCCCTCTATCAATAGTTCCTTGCAGTTTCATATTTCCCCAAATACTCTCCCCGATCCACAATCCCTCTATAGTCATCATTTCCAAGTTCATCTTCTATCCCTTTGAACTTTTTTCCTAACCGGTATAGCAGACTTCTCTCTTGAAGGGACCATTAATGTTTCATATTCAATTCAGTTAGGGTGACTCCCTAGCCCACCCTTGAGCAGACCACTGCTGCAGGACACTTGTCACTCTTGACTCCCCCGAAGCCTTCTTCCATGGTCGTGGCCTGGGCTGGGAGTTAGAATCAGCTCCGTGAATATTCTTTAGCATGAGACTGAGCGAGCAAGTACAACCATTTCCAGTGTTGTTTAGTCAGATGGAACTTCTACCCCAAGGAATGTTCATACTGTTATCAAACAGCGTTCCAATTATCGGGATTAAAAAGTCGAATATTTTTCATACTGTCCAGAAGAGAAACTCGAGAGATATTCCAATGCTCTGTGGTCTTATGATGTGCAGAAGAACATTATTTCCCAGCATCAGCAAATCTTATGCCTTTAAGAAAATAGCGTGCTCTCTTGTGACTGCGCATGGACGCATTGTGGATTCTTCAACCCACCCAGCAGTGAAAAGCAGCCCACAGTGCTCTAGTCAACTGGGGGATTTCCCTGTGCCCCATTGGCTAGTGCATCACTATCCTGTTGAGAGAACAGTTGAGCAATACCTCCTGAATTAGGACAGACTGCCATCAACCCCAGATCTTTTTGCCAGTCATTGGCTGAGTCTTTAACCAGCACAGACATCTACATATTCAATTTGTGGCCACTGTTTTCTTACCTTTGGTAGAACCGGCAAGGCTGGTAGCCACTGACACATAGACGCTGAACACGGGAAGCCTCTGGATCACCACCTCCAGCCCAAAGTCAGTGTAGAGCACCACGTGGGTAGAAGATGCTCGGAACACAATCAAGCCATCTGAAAGGCAAGAGATGAGGGGACGTGATCCAAGACGGTCAGCGTGACTATTCTCATGAGGGGTAGCGCTTCATGGCACCAACTTAACACCCTTGTGAACACACAGTCTTTCCCTGTCATCTGGCTCAAGCATTGACAGAAATCCACACACCCAGTGGAAGGAAAGGGTCCATAGACCAAAAAATTACCTGTGACATGCGGCAATGGGCTAATTTCTGTGTTGACAGTGATATATTCTTCCTTGCTAATTTCAATTGTTTCCAGAGGCTCTGATGTGTCCTGGGAAAGTAAATGCATTTCGGTTACAGAGCTAATATTCCCGCTATATAAAACCTTCAAAATAAATAAATAAAAAATAAATAGAGAATACAGAACATTTATGCATCAGAGAGAATATGCATGATTGAAAATGATAACGTATTGTCTTCCAAGAAAAATTGAGACGTAAATATGCAAAATGCCGCACAAAAGTGGGCCATACTGCATTGTTTATGCTAGTGAAGTTGGCTTTGCCAGTTCTTGTGCAAGAGTACTAAAGGCTTCCCAAGGTAGGTAAATGGGGACCTCTTAACATTGTTTTCATGTATCCTTTGTGCAGCAAGGCCTGGCGCCAGAGCTCTTACCCCAAACGTCGTATAGGTGACGCTGCTCAAACAGGTTTCGGATGAGGAGACGCCACAACTTTCAAATGTGGCGATGAGGCTTCCATTGTGTGGCAGTTTGGAGCTCTGTTCCATGGAAGAAAACAAAGAAAAATTCCTTTTATGGAAAAATAGTAGAGCCAATATTCTAAGAAATTCAACTTGAAATATCTCCACACTGTATAAATAGGGTGAGACTCTGTCATTACTGGATGCTAATAAAATACATATTTGTTGTTAGCAACAGAAAAGGATTTTATTAGTTAAACATCTTCCTCAAGCGTGCTCCTTATGGAAATGGGATCCCGGTGTGAACACCAAAAAGCCAAGTCTTATAGTAATGACTTCTGTGCTGGTTTGCCAAGCACCAACTGGGTAAAGGTCCAGAATTGAAATACATTCCACACTTCCCCCGATATATGTCTTCATTGCATTGCTTTGGGGTACCTCGAAGAAAAACCCATGCTGTGCCCTTTTAACAACAAGAAACCTTTGATGCAACACTTAACATTCAACAGTACCCTTTCAAGGCCTGGGCAATCCATCTGTAACTCTTGCCTGAGATGAGGGAGGGTGGGAATTTGTACTGTTATATCAAAAGACAAATCAAACCTTCCCCATGTTCTGAAATTCTCAGCAAATATACTTGAAGGAACTGTGGCTAGACTGCTACCAACAAGCAGGGTCGGCTTCAGAGCAGTGCGACTGGTGCGGTGGGACGGGGAGATGACCTGTGGAAAGGGCGCTGTGACCTCAGGGGGGGCGCTGTGTTTAGTAATATCTCATGATCTTATGATGGGAGAGATATGGGGCACTTTTTCAGGTGGTAGAGAAAGAATCCAAAGAGGTGGACATGGTATGTGGGGGCGCCAAAAGTGACTGTCGCACAGGGCGCCCCATCAGCGCTAAAGCTGGCCCTTCCAATGCGCCATAGATGTTACTACAACTAGACAGTTCAGGGAGTTTAGTGTCTGTCGCCCTTGTTTACAGATTGGCCACGTGGAACCTTGCATCTCAAAAAAGGGTGATTCTGGTCGGTCTTACCGAGAGAAGAACATAGTCACAAATTCCGTGGAACTGGAACTGTTTTTCATCGAAACTGGAGATAAATGACCCTCCCTCGATGGAGCACCTCCCTGGACAATTTTCATAGGTGCACTCCCACTGACCCATGAGGCAGTGGCTGTGAAATCAAGAGAAACAAACAGGTTAGTCTGCAGTGCGAGGATGTGCTTCATTTGGAATCCAGTGAAGCCTAAAAAAAGTATACACTGGAAATGTGGCACAAAGGTCACAGACCCAATCTCTGGAGGTCTTCCTCTAAAAGGTATATTATCCCATTAATCATAATGACCACTGACAGACCCTTATCTCTCAGTGTAGATCTCTGAAAGAAGGAACTGAAACGTTCCAGAAGCCGAAATACCAGTATACTCACCAAATATAAACCATTCGCAGACTAAACAGTTGAGAAACGAGCCTCAAAGTAAGTTAGAAAGTAGAGATAATAAATATGTTCAGGCTGCAAAAGATCTCCGGTCTTATTCAGACATAGAATTTTAAATATTCAACTCAGATGCTTCCAGTTTCTTCCTTTTTTTCTCAACACATTCCATTACAATGCATACCATTACAACGCATACCATTACAACGCATAATACTTTTAGGGCAACAGTAGGGTAAGTGTTGGATAGTGTAGGGGTAAGAATTACTATTTCCACTCCAGTGAGAACAACAGTAGGGAAAGTGTTGGGGTCAAAATATTACTATTTCCATGTACCTCAAAACTCATACTCACCCTAATACTAAACAAATCTCCATTACTTACCTTATAATGCATTGTAATAGCATGAATTGTAATGGTATGTGTTGTAATGGCATGCATTGCAGTGACATGTGTTGCAATGGCATG